>NW_026000241.1:10453359-10516394 GCF_001458135.2 Marmota marmota marmota | reverse complement strand
GTTTAAAAGAAATCCAGAAGCATTTGAAGAAAAAAAGTCTTTCAGAGATGAGATGGACTTTGAACAATAAATACAAGGAAACCAGATTACCAAATAGGAAGAAAAGGGTTCTACATAGAAAACACAAGAGATGAGTGAATATATATTATAATATAAAACATGGATGTGGAGGGCCATAGCAAGAACTAGGAAATAACAAACTGATAGAATGACTTATAAATGACTATAAAAATGCTCTGTGGAACAATATTGTGGAATGACTTTATGTAGTGAAATTGAGTAGCTGCAATAACATACAGAAGATATAATCATTCCTGTTGATACACAATTTGATTATGAGATACATATTAACAAATGAGATAAATTTTAAAATAGGAAAAAGGAAGGAAGAAAAAAGCCAATCTATAAGTAAATTAAATGCCTAGACCTTACTTTCCTAATGTAGGGAAGAATCACACTAAGTTTCTTCCACCTTAGTGACCAACTGGAAAACAATAGATGATGGTCTGCTTTGCTTAATGGTTCTAACAGGAGATCAGGGTGAACATCCTTCTTAAAGAAACCTTCACGCAAAGTCCCTTGTTCTCTTTCTCAGAACACCATGCCTTATGATGCTGAGTGAGACAGACCTGAGGGTTTCTCACCAGTGTGAATTCGCTGGTGGTGATTAAAAGTGGAACGCTGACTAAAAGCTTTCCCACATTCAATACATTCATAAGGTTTCTCTCCAGTGTGAACTCTCTGGTGCACAATAAGCTGTGAACTGTCACTAAAGGCTTTCCCACAATCATTGCATTTGTAGGGCTTTTCCCCAGTATGGGCTCTCTGATGTACCATAAGGCTGGAGCTGTAACTGAATACCTTCCCACACTCATGACATTCATAGGGCTTCTCACCAGTGTGGATTCTCTGGTGTATAATGAGGTATGAATTTTGATTGAAAGATTTTCCACACTCATTGCATTTATAGGGTTTTTCACCTGTGTGAAGCCTCTGGTGCCGAATAAGGCACTTACTCAGACTGAAAGCCTTACCACACTCACTACATTCAAAGGGCTTTTCTCCAGTATGAATTCGCTCATGGTCAACAAGCTGACAAATCTGACTGAAGGCTTTCCCACATTCACTGCATTTGTATGGTTTCTCCCCAGTGTGGAGGCTCTGATGTTGAATAAGACATTTACTCCGACTAAAGGCCTTGCCACATTCATTACATTCATAAGGCTTCTCTCCAGTGTGGATCCTCTGATGGTCAATAAGACTTCTGTTGGAACAGAAAGCTTTCCCACACTCAGTACACTTGTAAGGTTTCTTACCAGTGTGAAGGACCTGATGTCGGACAAGATTTTTACTCCGACTAAAAGCTGACCCACATTCCTTGCATTCATAAGGTTTCTCCCCAGTATGGGTTCTCTGGTGATCAAATAGTTTGGAACTCTGATTAAAAGCTTTTGCACATTCATTACATTTATAGGGTTTCTCCCCATTATGAAGTCTCTGGTGTTGAAGGAGATGGGAGCTGTGCCGATAGGTCTTCCCACACTCACTGCATTCATAGGGTTTTTCCCCAGTGTGAGTTCTGAGGTGAACAATTAGCTGGGAGGTCTGCCTGAAGGTCTTACCACACTCATTACACTCATAGGGTTTCTCTCCAGTGTGGATTCTCTGGTGACCAATGAGGTGTGAACTCCAATTGAACACTTTGCCACATTCGTCACACTGAAAGAATTTCTGTCCCTTTGGGACTCCTTGATATTCCTCAGGACTGGGGGACAGATTTGGATGTTCCCCTACTTCCTTATAATCCTCACATCTGTCTTTTGTGGAGTTCTTCTTATCCTCATCTGTTATTTCCAAAAAATTGATTTCCAAACTGTTCCCCTCTTCATCTGAGGGCTGCCCTTCCAGCTTCCTCAAAGTATCTTCACAGACATCTTCAACTTCTGGTCCCATAGAAGTGACCCCAAAGAGTCCCCCTGGTGACCTATCAGATGACTCTGATCCTTTAGAAATGGTCTGCTTTGGAGTGAATTCAGAACTCTCCATCCTGTTCTCACCTGCTGCCAAAAGAAAGAAGAAAATAACCTTTACTCACTTCATGTCCTGTTCTGGAAACAGAACCAAAAGCCTAATATATCATAAGGTTAAGGAATAAAAGAACACATTGAGAAGGGGAGAGAAAATAGGAAATATATCAGGTTTTTTTCTTCAGGATAGAAAAACAAAGAGGAGGAAGATGGTCAGTGGAGGAGGTAGAAAAGGAGATACCAGGACAGAAAGATGTTGAGCCAGAACAGATAATTACACAATCAGAAAGTAGGGGCCCAGGTGGCAAAGCATGATGAAATCTTCTAGAAGTCACACCATCTCAATATTAAAATGATGAACTCTATGTTCCTTTCTAAACATGACATTGTATGGTTCCATGCTTCTCAGAAAAGATGTTGGGAGAAAGAAAGCTGGCAAACACCTCATTTTAAATACAAGAAAGAGAAAGAGCAAAGATGGGAGTGTGTTGATGAGAGATTATATTGTAAGGATATGACTAGGAAAATGTTTTAAAAGTAGAGATCTTGTATGACAGAAAAGTGACAAGATGTGAACATACTTTCAGAAATTCTGGGGAACAGTGTTGAAAAGAATAGCAGAGCTAAAAAAGTGGGAATACCATAGGTAACCAGGGCATTGCACTAGTAGGAGTCAGTTATGTACTCCTCTAAAAACCTAGGGATATAGCTCAGTGGAAGCTCACCTGCCTTGCTTGTGTGAGAAGGCCCTGAGTTCAATCCCTGGCATTAGAAAAAGAAATAAAGAGAGCATCAATTATTTGAAATCTGAATTAAATGTTTGGGGATTTTTTTTTTGTACCAGGGATTGAACACAGGAACACTGAACCACTGAGCCACATCCCCAGCCCTAATTTGTATTTTATACAGAGACAGGGTGTCACTGAGTTGCTTAATGCCTCATTGTTGCTGAGGCTGGCTTTGAACTCATGATTCTCCTATCTCAGCCTCCCGAGCTACTGGGATTAGAGGTGTGAGCCACTACGCCTTGAATGGAATCTTGATTCTCTAGATTAAGAAAGAAACTAGACAGATAAGTATTTCCCGGAATTTTTAATTCTGGAATACAAAATCTGTACAGTAAAAAGCAGAGTAGTCAGTTATCACTAAAAACCACAACACTGGTTACTTTCAATCATGTCTTAACCAAGGCCAGGGCATCACACCATTTACCATATGGAAAGTTAAAAGCTCAATTACTCTCATGTCCACCCTTTGTCAAGATGGCCACTGTTATAAGTTTGTCAATCTCAGAACCTGCCCTTCCCCAGTCTTTGCAGACAGGGAAGCCCAAGCAGCCACACTTTGAGTCAGATGACCCTGAGTATCACATGAGGTGATTGGACGAGAGCTAGGCACTAGACCCAGCTGTAATTTGTCTTTAGGTTAGTCATTAGCTTCTGCTGTGGCCTCAGCAGGACACTACCAAAATACAGATGATATTTAATAGCTATAGCAATTAGAACCCTTCTCTAAGTAAATTCTGACCTGAAAACTCGGCAAAACTATAGCAATTATGAGTGAGACCTAAAGCTGAAATGAAACATGGAACCAAGTCAAACCATTTGAAGCCACAATAAGAAGAATGTATGAGGAAAACCAAAAACAGAATTGAGAAGGAACTATGATGGAGATACAAGTTTCAGAGTAAAGAAAGGGTAACAGTTGGAACAGGGAGCAGCTGTGTTACAGTCACACTGGAATACTGGCATAAAATTCATTTGCTTGTGCTGCTGAGGCTCTTGGGCTGTCCTGGTTGTGGCTCTTTCTCTTTGAGGCTCTGTTTCCTAGTCTGGTCTAGCTGATTGGTTTGTTCTGGGTTCCTGTTACTGTAGCCTTAAAACACATAGCTCCTTAATACCATAGACTAGGTGATTCTCAATTCCTTACAATCTAGAAAACTCAAACTAGGTACCATATGTCCCATCAATCATGAAGTAAAGGAAATGCTCATCATTGTTAACGCTGGGTATGGGTGCAGAGAGGTTCGGTATATACTGTTCTACTTTGGAAATTTTTATAATAAAAAGTGGGGGGGAAACATAGTGGAAAAAATATACAGAATGAACTCTAAGAGAATCATTACCCAATGAGACCATGCTATAATAACTTTCTATCATCATGTTCTGGTACAGGGCTCTCTGCCTGAGGGCAGAGCCTTTCCACTTTTTCCGTACATAGTCTACAGACAGGTCCTCATGCATTTAGTCTCCTGAAATGACAAGTTTCTACCACTCAAGAACAGTCCCAGCCTGAAGGGCAGAGTCACAAAGGGTGCAGAGGGCACAGGGTACAGTCTCTTGATAACTGTAAAGGATAAGTCTATGGTAAAGCACTTGCCTAGCAAGCATGAGGCCCTGGGATCAATCCCTGGTACTGCAAAACAGGGGTAAAAAAAAGAAATGGAAAATCCAGGACAAAATAGAGTCCATTAACTGTGAATAGGGACCCAGCTCTAGGGTCATTTAGGTATGAGCCTCAGGAGCTGCCTCAGGGCAGAGACCCATAGGTAAGCTCCAGTCACATTTGGGTCATAGACATGGGAACTCGGGGGAAAATATAAAAAAGAAAAGAAAAATCCATGCTCATCTGGGGCCTCACTGTTATTACTGGGATCTTATTTCCCCAAAAAGTTCATGTGTTAAGGCTTGGCCCCCCCATGCATCAGTGTTCAGAGGTGGGGCCTTTGGGAGGTAATTGGATCATAAGGGCTCTGACATGAATAGATTCATGTACTTATGGATTCATTGTTTAATGGGCAATTGCAAAATACTACAAACTTTAGGAGATATGGACCTATTTGGAAAAGGGATGTCACGAAGGGCACACACTTGAAGAATATATTTTATTCTCGGCCCCTTCCTATTTTTGCTGTTTCTGGGCCACCATGAGATGATCACCTTTATTCCACCACATGTTTCCCGCCATGATGTTCTTTCTGCCTCATCACATTCCCATGAACAACATAGCCAAGTGACCGTGTACTGAAACCTTTGGTACTGTGAGCCTTTAAGTCTTTCTTCCTTTAATTTCATTTCTTCAGGCAGTTACAGAAATAGAAAGCTGACTAATATACTGATCATCTGAAGCACAGGGGCTGCTGCTTGGTTTCTTGAGTTCCCCATGTGGGAAAGGGCACAACTGTAGATGTAAACTGAGTTGAGAGAGGGAAGAAAGTAGGCCAAGCCCAGCCCTCAGCTCCCATAAGGATTATATTACCAAGGAGAAGATTCAAGAGAACACAGGCAGCTCTATACACTGATTCTGGGCCCTCTTCCTACAAGCTTTATCTCACATGTGCTGTGACTGTTTCTTAAAGGGCATAATGGGAGGTCCCTGATCAAACTGAGAACTGGGTGTTCCTCTTAGCCTGCACTCTCTTCAACCTTCCTGAAAGAAGCTATGTTTCTGACTATGTTCTCACTGCCATGGCTTCCCTATCACCAGCCAAGCCTGATTTTCCCTCAGGTCTCTGGTCCCTTAAGTTCAGGTCTCTTCCTGTTCCTGCCATGTCATGGACACTCTTGGAAGTCTAGCCTAGTGCTTCCTTCTTTTCTGTCAACGAATTCAGTGGTTCTCATGGCTTTCACACTTCTAGCTTCTCTTACTTGCTACCATGCACAAGGCCCTGGATTCTATCCCCAGCCCTGCAAAAAAAAAAAAAAAAAGTATGAATGTACTTAATGCCACAAGTGGTTAAAAGGGTAAATTTGTAGATACTGTATGGCAAATGTCATGTATGTTTTATTTTATCAAATACTTCATCACAACACTACTCATAAATTTTTAGAAAGCAGAAGCATGACCCTATTCCATAATCAAAATACATATGTACCAAAAGAAAATATATTTATGTACCATGCATGAGTGTACATGCTCCTGCACATGTATTTAATCTATTAAATCACAGGTTTTCAAGTCTGTGATTATTTCAACGAAATTGACAAGGGTACATTAAAATAGGTTGGAAATGATAACATGTAGCTTAAATATATATGTACATATGTGTGTGTGTGTCTTAAATGTGTATATATGTATTATATGAATTATATAATATTATGTATTACATTATATAACTTATATAATTATATTAATTGATGTTATCTTTAAATGTAATAAGGTTACCATATATTTATATTATACATTATTTACTGTATTTTGGGGCTAGGGTAGTAGCTCAGTGGCAGAACGCTGGCCTAGCATGTGTGAGACCCTGGGTTTGATCCTCAGCACCACATAAAAAGTAAATAAATACAGTAAAAGGTATTGTGTCCACCTACAACTAAGAAAATATTTAAAAATGAATTTATTGGCAATATTATTANTTTTTTTTAAGTTCTTTTGGGTGTTCCACATCAGGCACAATGGTGCCGAAAGGATTAACGTCAAGCTGTCTGGAGACTAAGACCGCGACGCCGCAGGTCTCCACTTCCCTTCACCTACCCACCCGCGCTCTCTCACCGTTTCCATAGACCACGCCCTCGCGCACACTTGTGTGGGAGCGAACGTCTGGAGAGACCCGACTCCAGATCCTCCACACCCGGAGGCCGACCCCAGAGACTCCACAGAGCGGCCCCTCCCGGAGCAGCTAAAGACCGCCGCCCTCGGGAGTCCAACCCGCACAGATGAACTGCCAGGTGAAGGCGGTGGGGGTCCGGGTTTTTGGCTACCGCGCCGCCGCGTCGCGCACGCGTGTCGCCGCCAGGGCCGTCGCGCCTCTCTAGGACACCGGGAGAGTAGACGTCTCGGCTCCTCCCGAGCTGGGCGCCGCCACGCTGGGGGCCTGCGTGCTGCAGAACACCTTGCCCCTCCTTGCTTTTTGCTGCTGCTCACTTCGCATTCTCCTCCCAGGAAAGTTAGGGAGCCCAAGTAGGGGGTCAAAGTAGGAATTGCAAGCCCAGGAAAGCCTCCACCGCCCCGCCCCAGGGAAATTCCCGAACAAGGCTGTCTTAGTAAGGATGAGTTCCAAGCCCTAGCAGGCAACTCTTCAGCATTGCTCAGGCAGCATGTGACTGTTTTCCCAGCACTGACACCCAAATCACCTACTACAGAAACTTCACCTCCGTGGGAAAAACAGATAAGTAAGAAATGACACATGGAAATTGCAAATGGTTACAAATACTATATTGAAAATTAATAGGGTTATTTGAGTGACTGATTTTAATACATGTTTTTATTATTATTATTATTATTATTATTATTATTATTATCATCATCATCATCATCATTTTGGATGCCTTTTTCTGAGTTCTTAGCATCCTGCCTGCCACACACTGGTTTGGGTGGCCCAAGGAAATAGGGTCAATAAACTGGATAGTCATTGAGGCCATATCCTTTGGTCTACCCACTATAACACCCCATAAAATCCTTTCTGTCCTATTTCCCTGTGGAGGAAGAATGGGGGTTGGCATGTCTCTTAGCTGAGATCAGAGAAGCTGCGGGGGTAGGGATGTAGGCAGGGTAATAAGGAAGACTAGATAGGTTAAAGGGCAAGCTTCCACAGAAAACTAAAATCCATGTCCAGGAATCAAAGCAAAGAGTATATTCAAAGTACTAGATAGAATGAGGGTCCAAGGTAAACTGGAAAATCAGAACAGGCTGTTTTCCTGGGTTATGACCTGGAAAGCCTCTGTGTGGCATTTTGAATTGTAGAACAAAGTACAAAGCAATAAAATGTTCAGTTTGTACATATGGTTACAACCTTTCTGATTCTTGCCATTTTTTAAAGTGTTCATGTACAGGTTGGTAAAGAGCAGCTGCCCAGCTCCATAGGGGCTCCCCTGTACTCCATCCAAGCTGCTTTAACCATTCTCATGTTCCAACAGCTGTCAAAAGCTAACATTATTACAAATGTAGTTAAAAAATCTAATTGGCTTTGCTTGGAATTGATGAATCAGGACGGGGTACTGTACTATAAAACAGATAAACAGCTCCCACTGGACATGACAAAACAATGCGTTTTGTAAGGTGGGAACAAGGAAACAGAACAACAGAAAAAGGAGATGGGTTAAAATCCAATTACCTCAAGTTACTTTTTTAAGAGTTAAGTCAAGGGATTTGCTTAGGTCTTGGTGTTAGTGTTTCCAGATTCTAATGTTCATGCTAGCCACCACTCAGAGTGATCTAAATTCAGGATATGGAGGCTGATGGAATAAATCAGGTTTATTACTGGGCATGGTGGCACATGCCTATAATCCCAGTGACTCAGGAACCTGAGGGAGGAAGATTGGAAGTTCAAGGCCAGCCTCAGCAACCTAAGGAGACAGACCCTAAGTAACTTAGCAAAACCTTGTCTCAAAATTTTAAAAGGGCTGGAGATGTAGCTCAGTAATAAATGCCCCTGAGTTCAATTCCCAGTGACAATAAATAAATGAATGAATGGAAGAAAGAAAGAAAGAAAAATCAGGTTTATTCAAAGTCAGCCCTGAATAGGATGGAGTGAGTTTAACCTCAGAGCTCTATTTTTAGAGGGATCAGGCTTTTATGGGGACAAAAAAGGAAATATAGTGCATAGGAAGGTTGTGTGCTGGGTGGAATCTTCATCTTCCAGGGTTGTGTCTCCTTTCTTGTCTCTGGCCAGACTTTGCAATGGACTTGGACCTTCTGCAGCTAGTTACAGCTAGTTAAACAAAACCTAAGGAAGGGCTTCTCTTCAGTAAAATGTATTAGAGAGGGGTAAGGGAGTGGGGAGCAAAGGACAGTTTAAAAAGGGGGCCCTGTTATAATTACCCCCTTGTTCTTTCCTCAACTTGAGAGATTGGGGTAATGATTGATTTGGCTATTTCCTGCTGAATTAGTTTATAAATCTGGTTAAAGAAATGAAACCATTTAGCACTTGTCTGGACATGAGAGGGGAACAATCTGGGTATGTCCTGGTTGTTGGTCTAATCTGGTCTCACATCAGGGAGGAAGTGATACATGACTAAAAGTCAGTATGGAAACCCTTTTATATTATTATTATTATTATTATTATTATTATTATTATTATTATTATTATCTTCCTTGGAACTGTCAGAGCTCCTAGAGATGGAGCAGGAATTGTAAATAAAAGACTTCTCAGACTCTAAGGCACACACAGATCACCTGGAGACCTTACTAAAAAGAGTATTATGGTTCCATAGGACAAGGATGAGCCAAGAGCCACATTTCTAATAAGCTCCCAGGTGATGGAGAGCTGCTGGTCTAAGTGTTATACTTGGAGAAACAAAGACCAATCCCTTCTTTTTCCACCAACATTAAGAATTATTAGGAACCAGGAGATCCATAAAAAGTTCAGGCCCTATAAAGGTGGCCCAAGGTAGAGAAAGTGATCACTGTTTTCCACTAAGTGAGTGCCTTAATTGAGCAGGGATGACCAAGAGGCATGATTAATGGTTCCAATAGGAACATGCTGAAAAGATCTCACTTCATTTGCATAGGCTTGCCCTGAGAACAAGTTTGCCCCGAGAGAATGTGGATGGGAGGCAGAAAATAGAGTGTGGAGCAGAGTAGGGAGAGACTCTGGTGTTATATTTGAGAGTTCTGAAATTCCTGTCTATGACAGAGAAATGTGAATGAGTTTAATGCTTGGAGTGGGCAAACTATTTTTTTTAATTATTTTAGGATTCAAGGTAGCGTAGTGGTACTGTTTGCCTAGTATACCTGAGACACTGGGTTGATCCCCAATATATAATATTGATATAATATATAATATAATATTATCATATCCATGGTCATCTCTCTGTGTGCTGTCTTTGGATCTTGAAGCTTTTTAATAGGTAGCTTTTAAGCAATGTCTGGGCAAAGGATAAACCTATGTTTCAGTCAGCTTTTTCCCTGCTGTGATTAAAGAACCCGACCAGAACAACTGTAAAGGAGGAAAGGTTTATTTAGGGGCTCGAGGTTTACGAGGTTTTAGTCCATACAAGGCCAGATTCATTCCTCCGGGCTCAAGGTGAGGCAGAACATAATGGTGGAAGAGTGTTGCCAAGGGAAGCAGCTCACATAATGATCAGAAAGCAGAGAGAGAGAGTCCACTTACCAGATACAAATATACACCCCAAAGCCACGCCCCAATTCCCACCTCCTCCAGCCACACCCTACCACTTTAATTACCACTCAGTTAGTCCCTATTGGGGGATTAATTCACTGATTGGGTTAAAACTCTTATAACCCAATCATTTCTCCTCTGAACTTGTTGCAGTAATTCACTTGCAGGTCAGCATGAGAAAGAAAGAAGAAGCAGAGAAAGCAAAGCAGCAGCAGAAAAAAAGTGCTTTACTGTATACAAGCAATCTTTTTATAGTATTATGAACAAAGAAGGCAGCCTTCCAACATCAATAAATCAAGTCCTTCAGCTAATTAAACATAGCACATAAAAGTTTTACTTTCTAATCAGAAGTGACCCGCTTCTCATGGCTAATCTACTCTCGGCCTGGAGCATGCCGAGCTCTGCTCTTGTTAAAAACAGATAATAAAATTTTTTCTTAGCGCCCTCCTAGCCTACTTGGCAGAACATCCCGTTTGCAGGCAAGTCCTCCCAAGGACAGCAGACACCTCGTTTTCAAGCATGTCCGCTGTTACCTATCTAAACCTTGACAGAATATCCCGTTTGCAGGCAGACTCCATCAAGGACAGTAATAGTAACGCAGTCACATCTGATTCTCTACATCTCCCTCCTTTTGTTTTTGTAAATGAGCCATAGCAGAAGCGATAAGAGAGGTTTCATGTTTCAGTTGCCTTCGCTTTCTTCAGCGTTGGAAGACTATATACAAAACAAAACACAAAACAAAAATTATTACAGTGTTACCTAAAGAAGTTGACAACAAGGTAGAGAAATGACTTAAAGGATTTAAATTAGCAATACTTGAAGACAATTTTTGTAAAATGTCAGATCCTGTTAGTTCAGGTAATGTCTTACTAAAGGTGTCCATAATAGTTTTTTTCAAATTCATAATTTCTAAAGTTAAATTTTGATGTTCATTTAACCGTCTTTTAACAGTTTCCCAGGAATCACTGGTATTATATGGCACAGGAGTCACACAAATATGAGAAGAATTCCAGTCACACTTCAGAACACTTCTGGTAGCCAAGATAGTCACTTGATCGCCAAGCCAGGAAACAGTATGTTGTACATTGATCACATCTGTAGCCAATTGAGAGTCTAAATCCTTTTATTGTTGCCATAATAAATGAGCATCTTGATGCCATGTTCTCACGAAATCCGCAGTTTGAATGCCGTGATGTAAAGTAACACCAGCTACTGCAGCAGTGGCAGTTACAGAAGCAACTGTAAGGAATGAAGCTATAACTATTCCTATTAATCATCGAGAGCGATGTAACAAAACTTGAACAGCATTGTACAAATGAGTAACAGACAATGAATCAGACCAAGGACGAGTCAAATTAACAGGCACCCACAATTCTGTGTGAGCTTTAACAATAACTAAAGAATAATTATTAATTTCTATTAATTCCCAATTAGTTCTATTGAGTAAGATAACAGTCTATACATGATATTGTTCCCCAAGTTTCATTCCATTCCCAGTTTCCAATCATAAGAGAATAAGGGAATTTAACACACGCAGAAGCAAAATAAGTCAGATTATTATGTAGATGTACTTCAAAAGGAGAGGAATGGGATACATCTAACGTGAAATTTCCAGTCCATACAGTGAGTTTCCCAGATATTGCCCATAATTTCCATATATCCCCTTGAATATAGGAAAACTTTATTGCTGGTAGCAGGCCTGCCCTGGCCCCTGGGGACTCAACCCCCAGTTCTTTGTTATGCATGTCAATGTGGCCAGCTCACAAGGCGGGCTTGCGGTTCCCTGTTTATCTGCCTAGAGCATATGTGTCTCTCCGGAACATCTTGACCTGTTGGAGCCTCCTGATAGGGGACGGTGACGTGACGGTAACCCAAGGACGCAGTTATTACTCTTCCCTCCTCACTTTTGAGTGATTTCCCGCAGCTGTTAAAAAGATATATAAGGGGAACAAATTTGGCAATAAAGCGCGCACACGCTCCCTCCTGGATGAAGAACCTTGGTGTCCTGTGTATTTTTAACCCCGCCGTCCCTCGCCGGACTCGGCTCCGTTAGCCGGACGCGGCACTTTATATGCTGTAACATTGGAGGGACCAAAGCATAATGTTGCATTTTAATTGTCTCATTACCCCAAGCATTTATTGTCCCATTATGTTGATGCCATCTTAAAGTACGATTTGACCAACTTTCTATGAATTTAGAATGATCAGGACTCCAATCAACTGTAGTGATATTTTGATATTTGACTACTGATTTAGGGTGATGATTATGACATTTTTCCCACTCTAAATGAGTTAAAAAGGTTTCAAAATATTTAGCTGAACATAAAGGAAGATGAGTTCTGACAAAACATTCTTCAGATGATAGCGATGATTGATTAACATACATACTAGAGGTATTAAATCCTTGGGAAGATATCATGACAGTAAAAACAGCAGTAGAATAACTACAATAATTAATTCCCCAAGTATTATAGGAATGAGAGTCCTTATGTGCTATAAGAGGCAAACAGAAAGAACGAGCCCCTATACACAATGGGACTCTTTCAACAGCTACAGTTATATTAGAAATATTATACAGATTTTTATGGAATGGAATATCTTCAATTCCCCCAAACACAGGAGGGGGAAAAATTAGTATTATTAGTACATACACGAACTTCATGTTCTCTCCAGGAAACACTGTGCACCAAAGGAGGGTTAGGAACATAGGCCCAATAAGCAAAAGAATGGGGAGAAACTATACTTACCTGGCAATTAATAACTGCAAGCATAGCTAATAAAAGATTAACAGGATTTAAAGGCTGATTTGCCTTTTGAAAGGTTTTTTTTCAGCTTCTTGAGTCAACTTTTTCATCTGTCCCCCTGTTGGGGGGTCTGTTGTTCTTGTTGCCATTGTAGAAGTTCTCTGCATTACCAGCTCCTGAAATTGCCTGACAAATGGGTCGCTCATTCTGCAATTTGATAAGTCTTGAAGGTACCCAGAAAGGTGTTTTACATGTAGAAATAAGAGTAAACCCCCTTCCCATGTGGTGCAACAACCCAGAAATCCATTCTTTATTTTCATCTCTGTACCATATAGGTATTTCTGATTTTAGAAATAATGGCTGAGATTTAAATGTAGAGAAATGTTGCTGGGCTGCAGGAACCTTGGAAGCTGACCAGACATTTAAAAAATTTAAAGTTAGTAAAGTTTTATGAAGTATATTTTGAGGTGTATAAGCCATAGCTATATCCCCCTTTTTATTTTTAGTATATATTTTCTTAACGTACAATTTTTCCTTTTTATAATAGCTTGACCCTGACTATTATAAGGTATGCCAAATGTATGTGTAATGTCATATTTTTGCAAAAATGAATGTAATTTTTGTGAGGTATATGCAGGTGCATTGTCAGTTTTAAGTTCTCTAGGAATTCCCATGATAGCAAAACAAGATAATAAATGAGAAATGACTGCATCAGCTTTTTCTGAAGATAATGTTGTGGCCCATTGAAAATGAGTATGAGTGTCAATACTATGATGTACATATCTTAGTCGTCCAAATGACTGAATTATAATAACATCCATTTGTTAAAGGGCATTAGGATGGAGTCCCCTTGGATTAACACTAGGAGGATAGTAAAGAATATTAAAAGGAGAACATGATGAACAGTTAGCTATAATTTCATGTGTTTGTTTTGGTTATTTTGTATTTTTCATAAAGTCCTTTAGTGTTTGTATGATGTAAAGCATGTTTTAGATGAGTCTTTTGTAAGGGAAATAATAGTTGATCAATATTTTGATTTTTTTTTTTTAGTTAATGGTCCTGGTAGTGTAGAATGTGCTCTAATATAAGTAAAATATATTGAAATTTGGCCTACTATTTTTGTAGTTATTTTTACATGTAGTGAGGACATAGAGTCTTATCTTAGATAAGAAAGGCTCTTTATAAATCTTAAGTAAAGTGCTATAGTTTTAAAGTTTATTATTGTTTTTTAAATATTATATTATAAATTTTATATAAATAATTGTTTAAGTTTATTTAAGTATTAACTAACACAATATGATAACACATCTAAAACATGAAATAAAGAAAGGCTGAAAGCTTTTAGCTTTTTGTAGAAAAATAGAAAAATGTTTTTGTGTTTTATAATATTAACCTTTATGTAGATTAGGCTCTCATTAACTTAAAAAATACATTTAAATTGTACCTCAGTGTAAAAAGTAACATAAAACTTTATATATCTTATTGATAATAGGCCCAGTTATAGAACATTAAATGATATAAATAAATCTCCAATATGTTATTTTTATAAGCCTAAAATTACCATACAACCTTTTGGAGAACACCAGCCTGATATAATTTTTTTAAAGCTTTTATCTTAATGACTTATATGCCTGGAAAATATGAACACATTTAATATACAAAGAAGAGTAATAGTACCATAATTACTATTGATGTTTTTATATTAATTAAATTTAGCTCTTAAAGAATTAACATATTAGAATATTTCAAAATAACAGTTGTTGTTTAACCATTGTTGTATAATCCTTAATTTTTTCAAGATTGTTTGCTCAAAAAACTTACATTATAGCCAATGTACACAGACCTTTTTTATCACTTACTTAAACCTATATAGCCAACATACATAGACCTTCTTTATCACTTGCTTAAATCCTTTTATTTACTCACTTTCAGAAACACATTTTTTTTCTATTAAATCCATACCTAGAGCCTTCTAATTTATTTTTTGTTGTTGTTAACCCCTCTTTATTTACACTTTGAAATAATTCTTGTAAATTTTTGAATTTAGGCAAATTATCCCATTTTAATAAGAGATATTTTGTTATTTATAGTATTCATCTGATTACCATATTATGAAAATATAGTGTCTAAATATTAGGGATGACAAAGCAACTATTTATTTATTTATTTTTATTATTTACCAACTTAAAAATTATCAATATGTTATCTAATGTAATTTAAGGAGTTAAAAGCATTTAATGGTATATTTAACATTTAGCAGATTAACCTTGTAAATCAATCAGATATTCAACAAAAGTACTCATAAACGAGTAATCTTATGTCTAATTAATTTACTTATTTTATCAAAACATTAGACAAGTATAATGAACAGTGTTAGCCATTTTTTGTTGTTGTTGTTGAAGAAAAGTCCTAGAACCAAAGCACATCAGACATTAACATGTTAAAGACATCTTATTTTTTATCTGTTTACCCAATTTAAATTGAACCTTTTAAATCAGTGAATTAAAAATATTTGGATCTATTTTTTTTAATTTTTACAAGCGCTCTTTACATATATATTAATCTTTATATCATGTACATGATATATGGACATACGAACAAACAGACATACAACACATAATACAAGTGTGCACACATAACGCAATAAAGGACTTGTAGCTATTTTAGGTGAAATTTCTATTGTAATGTTTAAATACTCCACAGTTGATAAAAAATAGAACTGATCAGAAAAACATTAACTTAGGTCTGTAGGATCAAAATTATGAGCTCAAAAAATACAGAATCTAAGAAAAAGCAAGAGTCCTAGAAAAAATGACCGGCCGGTAATTAGAAAGTACCATAAAATTTACCCTTTTTTTTTTTTTTTTTTACAATCCCTTTTAAAATGACCTGCTTTTCCACAATTGAAACAAGTTCCTGATTTATTGGGTTTAAGGGCTCCAGCCATGGCTGCAGCAAAAACAGAAGCTTGATATTCAATTCCTCCCACTCCAGCACAAGCTCTCACATATTCACTCAATGAGGCATTTTGCCCTTTTAATGGCCCCAAAATATGCTTACATTCAGGATTTGCATTTTCAAATGCTAATGTTTCCAATAATACCTTTGCTATTTGATCTTGACCCACTGCTCTCATTACAACAGTACGCAGTCTTGCAAGAAAATCAGTATAAGGTTCAGTAGCCCCTTGTACAGTTTTAGTAAAGGAAGGTTGTGCTTGACCAGTGGGTATCACAGGTATCCAAGCTCTTAAGAAAACCTGTCGAACTTGTTGAAGATCTGGATCTGTATATTGAGCCTGCTCTCTAAAAGCACGGTAATTACACTCCCCCATTAACTTATCTTCCATAGGTCGGGGGTGGGGGGGGGGGATTTTGAGCCTCATTCTCTCGAGCTTGTTTTCATGCCTCATCTTCCCACCAACTTCTCAATAGTAACCACTGAGATCCCTCCAAAACTGTTTTGGCTAATGCCTCCCAATCCAAAGGAATAAGTAATTTAGAAGTTCCCAAATTTTCTAACATACCTAACACAAAAGGAGACTGAGGGCCATATTGAGAGACTGCAGCTTTTAAATCCCTTATAAACTTGTATTCCACTGCAGTATAGTGAACATCAATCATTGGGGGATATTGAAGGTTTTGTTGTCTAGTTATAGGAAACAAATGTGGTGGATCAACAAAACAACCAGGAGGAGCTGCAAGATCATCATCATCATGTATCATAGTAAGAGGAAATTAAAAACGTTGTTGTTCTCTACCCACATCAGCTCTATACTCTGTCATTGGAAAGATAGAAGCATTGGACAGAGTAGTAGGTTTAAGAGAGGACCTTTGCTTTTTTAATTTCATTTTATCCACAAAGGCCTCCATAATTTCTTTCATACTGGAGTCACTATCTGAACTTTCTGAATCTTCCTCATCACCCAGATCTGATTTAGGAGAATCATCTATAGTATCACAGATAACTTCCTTGGGCTCCATTTTGTTAACCTTATTATCAGATTTGATGTATCAACCTGGCTTTCACAAAGAGAACCCTTTTAATTATTGCTTTCTAATAATTGTAATGCTTGAGTAATAGCGCTACACAATGTCCATCCAAATCTTCAAAGAAATAACATTCCCAGCCTGATGCTGCTTACGGAGCTCTTTTTGAACCAATTTCCATTCCCCTAAATTTAACTGGACCTTAGTTTGATGCTGGAACCAGTGATAATGACATTCTATAATTTTAAATAACTCCTTGAGTCTCTTATGAGATGTTTTCACACCTATGGAATACAATAATCCTTGTAGTAACTCCACATATTGTTCCTTTAAGGACTGGGAGTTTCCCATGTTAGTTCTGAAAGTCCCCCTAAAGTCTCTTTTAACCCGGGGCGATACCTTTCGATATTTTGTTAGTTCTGAAAGTCCCCCTAAAGTCTCTTTTAACCTGGGGCGATACCTTTCGATATTTTGTTAGTTCTGAAAGTCCCCCTTTCGTTTTCTTAACCTGGGATGCTTACCCTTTCGGTGCTGGATCCTGCTGACTACGCCAAATGTTGCAGTAATTCACTTGCAGGTCATCATGAGAAAGAAAGAAGAAGCAGAGCAAGCAAAGCAGCAGCAGAAAAAAAGTGCTTTATTGTATACAAGCAATCTTTTTATAGTATTGTGAACAAAGAAGGCAGCCTTCCAACATCAATAAATCAAGTCCTTCAGCTAATTAAACATAGCACATAGAAGTTTTACTTTCTAATCAGAAGTGACCCGCTTTTCATAGCTAATCTAGTCTCGGCCTGGAGCATGCCAAGCTCTGCTCTTGTTAAAAACAGATAATAAAATTTTTTCTTAGCGCCCTCCTAGCCCACTTGGCAGAACATCCCGTTTGCAGGCAAGTCCTCCCAAGGACAGCAGACATCTCATTTTCAAGCATGTCTGCTGTTACCTTATCTAAACCTTGAAGTAGCCCCTCGTTTGCGAGCAGACCCTCCCAAGGACAGCAGACACCTCGTTTTCAAGCATGTCTGCTGTTACCTATCTATACCTTGACAGAATATCCCTTTTTCAGGCAGACTCCATCAAGGACAGTAATAGTAACGCAGTCACATCTGATTCTCTACAGAACCTTCTTGAATTGCCTCACATGTGAGCTTTTGGGGGGCACCACATCTAAACCATAACAAGCTACTCAATCTTTATGTGATCTTTATGTGATTTTCCTCCAACTAAAATAACTACCAATTTTTCGGGGCTGGGGATGTGGCTCAAGCGGTAGTGCGCTCGCCTGGCATGCGTGCGGCCCAGGTTCGATCCTCAGCACCACATACAAACAAAGATGTTGTGTCCGCCGAAAGCTAAAAAATAAATATTAAAAATTCTCTCTCTCTCTTTGAAAAAAAATAACTACCAATTTTTAAAGGGAAGATACCACATACCCTTTCAGCAAAAAAGAAGGAAAACCCTTAAAAGCACAGTTTTGGCAAGTTCCTGTGAAGGCCTTTCTGGTCAGATTTCAGGCAGACCCTCCTAGAAATTTCTCTTGCAGCAGAGAAGTTCTGGTGCTTGCTGATACTTCATGAACTTTGGCCATGGCTTATCTCTCCTGAGGCATAGGGAAATCCATACCACACAGAAGCCCCATATATCTGAGAAGTGTGAGAAAGCTTCTCTCAGTTCCATGCTTACAACCCACCAACCTGTCACTCAGGGGAGAAGGGATGTGTTGGTTCCATCAATAGGAAATCCTGTGGGCAGATTTCAGGCCTTGGGAAACACCAGAAACTATGCACAGGAGTGAAATTCTATGTGTGTACTTGTTATGGTTTAGATATTAGGTGTGCCCAAGCTCATGTGTGAGACAATGGAAGGAAGTTTAGAGGGGAAATGGTTGGGTTATGAAAATTAATCCCCTCTTATAGATTAACTGGGTGGTAATTATAGACAGTTAGGGTGTGGCTGGAGGAGGTGGGTCATTGGGGAAGTGTCTTTGGGGTTTATAAGTTGTCCCTGGTGTTTGAGAACTCACTTTCTGATTCCTGGTGGCTATGTCTGAACCACTTTCCTCCTTCCACTGTGATGTTCTGCCACACCTTGGGCCCAGAGCAATGGAGTCAGCCATTTATGGACTAAGACCTCTGAAACTGAGCCCCCAAAGAAACTTTTCTTCCTCTAAAATTGTTCTTGTTAGTTCTTTTTGTCACAATAGAAAAAAAAGCTGACTAAAACAGTACTGAAGATGAGGGAGTATTCACCCTGAGTTCTGCTCTTGTTGCCTACCAGAATATCCTCTTAGACAGAAGCCACCAAAGCAGTGGGCATGGGAAAGACTTCCTCTGGGTCATGTTTCACATATCATGTCACAGAAGCCACAACAGGAAGGAGCACACAGGGATGATGGCCAAGCAGTGACTCACTGATTTCTTAGGTCTTCTCCCAGCATGGGTTCTCTGGTGCCTTGTCAGGTTTCTGCTCGGCTGAGGCCTTCCCAAATACCTTTTGTCCTCAGTACTTCTCCCCACCGCAGCTCGCTTGTGCAGGCACAGCCTTTGGCCCTCACTGCAGTTTTTCACTCTTATCACACTCAAGGGTCTTCTCCAAAGTGGCCCTGCTTTTCCACAATTACCTTAGAGAACTTCTTCATGTTGTGGATTCTGGTGGGCAACAATGGCTGGGCTCGAGGTAAAATGTTACATATGTAGAACTTTCCTTTTACAGTATGTGGTTGCTGATGTTGCCTAAGATCTGAAATTCTAGCCAAAAGATTTGGCAAATAAGGGATGCTCACAAAAAAACAAGAGTCTTGCAGAGGATGAGAAACAATCACCCAAGGAATGGGTGGTAAAGGCCATGAAGAGGGTGCTATCTCACTGAATCCTAAACCAGGGCCCTCAGTAGAATAGGGTTGACACAGGACAGGGAAAGGAAATGCTAGAAAGGCCCAGTATATGTAGCCCACACACCTCCCTGTTTCTGCTTTGCCCATTTGATTTTTCACTGCATCAACAAGCAGGAAAGGAGGCACACAGGAGGGAATGAAAGGGGTATAAGAGACACTAATATAATGCCACAAAATCCATGTTCACTAGTTAATCACAATGTATGTAAATACATTATGTTTCCTTATTAAGAGGCACAGAAAGAGAGAGACGTTTTGCAAGTAACTCACCTAAAACTAAACAATAGAAAAGGTTGAAAAGGGAGGGAGAAAAATATGCCAAACAAATTCTAAGAACAACAAAACTGGGTAGAAATAGTAAAGTGAGATGACACAGACTCCAGGAATAAGCATTTAAAATGCTTAAAAACAGAATATTTTGTATTGATTTTAAAAATGAACAATCTCCAAGTCATCAGGAAACCTATAAGTCGCCCTTATTCTCCATCCTCCCACTTCTAAAACATCAGCAATCCCAGTTCACTCTTTTTCCAATATACCTTGTAAATCCACTCATGTCTTTCCATTCTCCACAGTGTCCAAATCTGGCCACCATCCTCTCTCAAAGGCAATCTTGTAATACTGACCTAGTTGGACCCATAATCAGTTTCCTCCATGCAACCTCAAATTCATTAACCTGGTCCACATGGCCTGGGAAAGCAGGCCCCTACCTACTCAATAGCATCTCTGATGCTGTCACTCCCACCCAGGCACAGTCGTCTCTCTTCCATTACCTGTCAGCTAACAGGTCATTCCCCAAGGTGTTTGCAACAACCGTTCCCTCTCCTGACATTTTTGTGTGGTTGCTTTGTTTTGTGGTTCTGGAGATTAAACCCAGAGCCTCATGCATGCTATGCAAACACTCTACCCTGAGCAATACCTCCAGTTGGTCACTCTGCCTGATGTGCTTCTCTCCCACGTTTTCAAGGGCACAGAAACATGTTTTCATTCCATGTTCAATTTAAATGGCACCTCCTAAGACAAGAATATGATTTTTTTTCAGTACTGGGGATTGACTGGGAATTGAATATATGAGCAACATCCCCTAGAATGCGTGTCTATGTGTGTGTGTGTGTGTGTGTACACACACACACACACACACCACATATATACCTATATATGTATACATATATTCATATATACATATATACATACATACACACATATTTTATTGAGACAAGTTCTAAGTTTCTGAGGCTGGCCTCAAATTTGCAGTCCTCCTGTGTCAGCCTCCCAAGCTGCTGGGATTATGGATGTGTGCCATCATGACCAGCAAGAGGATGAATTTTTAAAAAATGATATCTGTAGATATAAAAGCATAAGAATACTGTAATTTTCTTTCAATTTATTACCTTTATAAACAAACTTACAAATGTGTGGACTACTATTAGTCTGTTAAATATTGAACTATGATGAAAACAGATACTTGAGGATTCTCCTTCAAATAGTTCTATTATTTCTCGGCACAGCATTTATTTTCTATGATTTGTTTGTTTTTCTCCACTAGGAGGCACCTCTATCCTATCTGTGACTGTGTTCTCAGGACCGTGGACAGTGCCTGTTACAAAGTAAATGCTCCGTAGCTATGTATTGAAGAGTTGTAGTGAACTCACATGTACTTCTGCATTTATCAGTAGACCTTTAAATTATATAAGGTAAATATTAATTAAGATACAAAAATAAACAATCAGAGTGGGATACCAATCTATTTCCCTTAGAAACATCCTAAGCAAACAATAAAAACAAAGATACTATGTAATCAAAGGTAGATAAATAAGTACTGTTATTATACCTTTCTGGATTATTTTTTCGGAATTGCCATGCATTAGTTTTATAAATGGGATCAAATGTCACTTTTTAACACACACACACACCTAAAGAGGTGAACAAACCCACTCAAGGGTGCAAAGTTCATACCAAGATGGAAGGTGACAGGAAGATGCATAGCTTAGCACCTTTAGGATTTAGGGTTATTTCAAGATATATTACTGCTTGAGTTTTTTTTTTTTTGAAAAGTTTAATATATAACTAACAACCCTTCTGCAGCAGAGACAAACTGCCAGCCCCCTTCTTTCACCTAGAATCATCAGAACTGTGTTGTTCTGTGTTGAAGGTATGCATGCCCTCACCAGCATGGGGTAACACACCAATAATTCTAAAGAATTACAGGGACTGGCCTAAGAAATTAAAGCAGATTGTTATCTCAAGGATATCCCAATAGAATAGGAAAGAAAACAGAGGCCCTGAATGATGAAGACCCTGCTCAGCACCTAGCCTTTCTGCCCATTGTCCCTGCACCTTCTTTCTTCTCCATTAAAGTCCTTTTCTGTACCTGAGTTCCCTAAGTTGGTATTTTGAGGATGATAGCCCACTCCACCTTTTCAGAAACAGTGCTTGAATAATTCTGATTTCCTCCCCACAGGATTGGGGTATTGGGTATCTAGCTCACAGAGAGTAGATTGTGGGACTTCTCAGCCATTATAGGAACCCAATTTACTATAATAAATTCACTATATAGATAAATTATATATAAACATGTTATAAATAAAATATATTTAGAAACCATATGAAATTTAATATAAATGACTGTATGTGACAAGATCAGTTGTGGGGGTGTTGTTACAGCTCAGTGGCAGAGCACTTGCTAGCATTGTGAGGCACTGAGTTTGATCCTCAGCACCACACAAAAATAAAATAAATGTATCTAAAACTAAAAAAAATTTAAATGGTCAATTGTGTATCTCAATTTGGCTCTAGCTTACAAATAGTAGTTGCAGGATATATCCATGATATCTGGAGAACACTAATACGTGTGTGTGACTGTGTGTGTGTGTGTGTGTGTGTGTGTGTACACAATGATAGGCTAAACCAAATGAAGGTGACAGTTCAGAAATTGCTTGGTATAATGTAAATTAGAGGAAGAAGTCTAAACACATAAATGGAAGCTAGCTATAACAAGTTTTCCCAAGTGATATTTCCAGAAATTTTTAGAGGTTGGCTTTTGCTATGGATTTTGAAACTGTAGGAGCAGAGAATTGTTCAGAACAGGGGTAAGTGATTAGGATTAATAAGATGAAACAAAATTCTAGCAAGAGGCCTAGAAAAGTTTCATGAAAAAAGATACATGAAATGATCAAGAGTGTTTCTTTTAGAGAAGAGTTGTAGCATTTATCCTAGTCCAAAAAATAAAGAGGAAATAAACCAAATTGCTAAACAATTGGCCCTTTCACATATAGTAACTCCTACTATAGCTTTACTCTCCAAATTTATGCATGATTGAAAAGTATGTTTCTTCTAATCCTATGAACTACTTCAGGAGGTATCACATGATCATTCTCTTCCCAGGTTTCATCAACTTCTGAGCAGTGGAAAGCAGAAACAACAGGAAACTTGGATAGAAAAGGGAACAGGCTCATTTTTTTCCAAGTGTGTAATTCCTGGGGACACTTTTCTCAGACATTACTTAGGAAAGAGGGAGAGAGGAAATAATACTCCTGACAATCTGCAAACTGAGAACCAGCTTGACCCTCCAGAACACATTGAGAGAGGAGAGTTAGGTTGACTTTGGGAGTTAGGCACATTTAATCTGAAGAAATATTAGTGTGTAGGACATTGGTGTTATCAGGGCACAGAATACTCTTCCAGATACTCATAGAAGATATGAGCTTATTCTGGCAGAGTTCCAATAGCAGATGGAAGTATACTGGAGGTCTTGTATGTAAAGGAAATTTAGAAATTCCCTGGAGTGTCAAGTCTTATTCTCATTGGATCTCTGCCTGTTTTTCAATTAAGAAATAAGGATTGTAACCTGGCATGGTAGCACATGCCTGTAGTCCCAAGTCCAGCCTGGGCAACATAGAAAGACCCTGTTTAAAAAAAAAAGAGGGAAGAGAGGAAGAGGGTAAAAGAGATGGGGGAAAGAAATGAGAGGGGAAAAAAGAAAACTATCATCTTCTATCTCTAGACTGGTAGAAAGAATCATCAGGTGACATTATGGTTGCTTAAAGGCACAATTTTTATACATCCAAACACCTTTGCTGTTGTTTAAAATTCCCTATAGACTATAATAGGAAATAACCTGAACTGAAATAATGAACCTTCCCAAGCAATGACTATCTCTTGACATTTGATCAAGTTGTTCCCTCTTATCAAGAATGCTCCTCCCTCTCTCCAGATTCCTATCCAAGATCCAACTCAATGCTATTCCTTTCGAATCTCATCTAATCCCTTTCAGGATCAATACTTCCTTTGGCTCTCTTCTCTTATGTTGCCTTTTGTTAAAGTCATCAGTATCCATCCACTCCTGGTTCTTACTATTTCTGAGGTGCAAATCTTCCTTGTTTCCCACCTATTTTCTTCTATAGATGTTGTCTGTAAATTATGATGTATAGTGCTTGATAGGATATGTCAAAGTTCACCTTTTACCTTACTTAATCCTCCAAACTATGAGTGGGAAAGCAAGCATGGATCGCTATTTGTTGTTCCATTCCTCAATTAAGGAATTTAAATTTTAGGGGGTGATGGGCATAGCTGGGTTTTGCCATATCTATATGCTGGAAAGTATTTCCAGCCCGTTTTGAGACACTTCAGGAAGAATTTGGTTTTCAAATATGAGGTCCAAGAGTACCCAGAAACTGATAGATTACAACTAATAACGTCAAGTTTATTATTTCCAACACCAAAGCTATGCTTTAGGAAAATCAAGCTCACTGAAAACAGGCTCACAAAGAGACAAGGTTGCTAATAGTGGGAGGCAGGAGACCTGGTTCCTTTTTCTCTGTGGGTCTGTTTCTCCACTGGCAAGAAAGGAAGGGGTAACAACTCAGCTGGTGGAGAGCTATGGTTAGGGCGGCCAGAAAATGTTCCTTCCCCCTCACAGATTTGCATCTCAAAGACCGGTGGAGAGCGTGGGGGACTGGACGACAGGCCCCAGAGGGTGATTTGGCCAGAACAGGGTACTGGATGTAGGATGCTTCAGATCTGTCCCCAACCCCAGAAGATCACTGGGACTGAACCCACAGGGAAACACAGAATGCTTGCGGTACTCATTTGGAAGGAAGAAGCCTAAGTTCCCGCGCCAAACGCCCTCGCTGGTCTCCACCTCTCGCTGCATCGCCCCATCTGTATCAAGAGGGAGTCGATACCAGCACCAGCAGTGGATATGGGGAGGAGGAGGTAGCCCCAGGCCGGGGACTCTAGCAGTACATCCACAAACTCCCCACCCTGATCCCCAGGCCCCCAACCGCAGTGGCCAGGGAAGTCCTGAACATAAGATCACCGGAAGTGAATCCTTCCGCGGTTTTCGCTTGCTTTGAGAAACTTCCGGTTTCGTCTAGGAAGTCGGAGGTCTGCGCATCTCGTTGGTCTTTAGACCTGGGCTTGGGTCTCTGCGGGGTTCCTAGAGGCCAGTGGATAAAGAAAACACACTCCCACCCCCCCGTTTTGTGACATCGTTAATCCTCCCTGCGGAAGGAATTAAAAAGTCAGAGCAATGGGAGAAGAGGGCAGGTCTAAAGACCTCAATTCAAGGGCTTCCTTAACATTTTCAGCCAGCAAAATATTGCCAAGCCTCCAGATCCTCGCCTGCAAACTAATGATGCTGTCTTACACAGGCTCTGGGAGTGCACAGCAGACATACAAATATGAGAGTTGTTCCTGTCTCTTTCTCTCCAAATCCCTCAAGGTAGCTGGATATCACAGGCAACTTGCCATGACTGAGACTTATCAGTTTCCTTCTCAGCCTTGAAGCTTTAATCAAGGACACATTTCTTGGTGGCCAAATTAGGCTCTTTGCTGGATATCAGGGAAACAAAGGTGGCCTGGCTGTATAGAGCTCTCCTCCTAAGGAGTTCTCCTCCTAAACAAAACAAAGCAAGACATCCAACAAAGCGTGGAGTTAGCAGCTGGTATTGGCATCAGACCTGCCATTTTAGTTCAGGAGCCATTTTTATCTAGTGACTCCTAAGTTTCAATTTAGGAGCCATTTTATCTAGAGATCTTAAGGCAATGTTGCTTAGCCTGTGCCTGCTAAAGGGTCAATGCCATCCCAGCCCATGACCCCCAAAGTATGCTTGTGAAATTCCTCTTGCGGGCTATAAAGCTGCCCTGTGAGTGCCCACCTGCTGCTGCTCTTCTTGGAGGGAAAGCCTTGTCAGTTTGCTCTGACAATAAATCTCTCGAGTGGAATTCTGGTGTGTGGTGTGATCTTTGGACTTTGTGTGGACTCTGCGAGTGTCCTTTCACCTAGGGACTTGATTGTGAATTAAAGAGACTTGCTCACATGGGGCTTACAGTAAGAGAGTTGTAGTAATAAGTCGGTGTTAATACAGTATGGCAAGAAAGGTCCATGACAAGAATATGGGAGGTTACTGCAGAGGCACAAAAGAAGAGGTACCTAATTTAGGTTGGGAAGGTGTACAAAGAAGATTTTCCCAGAGAAGGGGCTTCTCAGTTAAGTCTTAAAGGATGAGTAAGAGTTTTTGAGATGAAAGGAGAGTCTTTGTGCTCTCCTTGCTGAGCTTGGGCCCCATCCACTCCCATTGAAGCAAGGTAGCTGAGATTTTCTTCCTATATCAGCAAACCTCCTTTGGGGTGTCTAAGACCCCAACTTTTTTTAGGGTGTACATGAATGTTCTGACTGTTGAAAAGGGATGTCCACCAAGATGATGTCAGAAGATCTGAGTAGTTTGCAGGCAGCAAATCCACTGACTGACTGTGCTCCTTTCTTTGTGGTCTTCTTAAATCTAAATGGTCCCTACGGGGACACTTTTCAAAGCTTCCCTTACCCCAGGTAGGACTTAACACAGAAGAGGAGATAATAGTGATGTAGAGCAGCATAGTGAGTGGTATAGGTATCTCAAAAGAATACACCAAGACTGTGTTTTTCCAAAATAGATGGCATCATGGGTAGAGCTTCAAGGTTTGGGTTAGATAGTGTATTTTGCATTAGAAAAGTAGAACTTGGGTTCCTTGTGTGGTAGCTCTCATTCCAAACTTTTTGTGATGGTTTCCAATAAAAATCAGGATAGGTTACAGAATTACTACAAGCCTTCTCAAGGTCATTTTTGGCCAAAATGTAGGTCTCCCAAAGTGTTATATGGGAAGCATAGTGAGGCATGTCTTGCCTATTTTGACCCAGCTCATCTGTGGTAGATAAGGCCCACAATGCCAAACGTAGATGAGCTTTTTCCGAAGTCCAGAAACGCTGCTTAGATGACTCCAGCCATCACAGACAATGAAAGCCAACTAGCTGAGCATGAAATACCTCTGAGGAATTAAAAACAAAACAAAACAAACAAACAAAAAAACAACCCTCTATTATTGCCTGTGCATTGCCTAATGTAGGAATCTCCTACATTAGGCAGCCAGAACTGCAGGACAGCACTTGGTCAAAGAAACTTGGAGATAAGAACTGATAGCTTTTGGGGCTGGGGTTGTGGCTTAGTGGTAGGGCACTCACTTAGCATGGGTGAGGCACTGGGTTGGATCCTTAGCCTCACATAAAAATAAATAAAGTCATTGTGTTCATCTATAACTAAAAAAAAAATTTTTTTTAAAAAGAACTGACAGCTTTTGACCTGTCCTTAAGAGAATTCCTGCCAGGCATGGTGGCACATGCTGTAACCCTGGCAGCTTGCAGGCTAAAAGATCAAAAGTTCAAAGCCAACCTCAGCAACTTAGTGAGACCCTGAGTAATTCAGCAAGACCCAGTCTCTAAATAAAATAATAAAAAGGGCTGGGTATGTGGCTCAGTGGTTAAGCACCACTGGGTTCAATCTCCAGTACCAAAAATAATTCCTGCTCAAGAACCCTGGGCCTTGTTCTTTTTCAACATTCTTTTTCAACGAGCATCCAAGCTCTCCAAGACTCAAGTTGTCTGCAAATCCATCCCTGGTGTTCTTCCTGTAAGGATCCCGCGAAATGTCGGAGAAAGAGACCACCAAGTGACCACTCATGCAATTGGCAGAAGGGGGGATTTATTGAACCAGCATGCTGGGGCTCCGTGCCCACTCAAGAAGGGAAAGCAGCCCAGAGCCCCGAGCAGGGGCTGAGCACTGCTTAAGTACACTTTTTGGGGAGGGCGGAGGGCTTTGTATACATCAGAACAAATCATCATTGGCGCGGGAAAATTGAATAACAACTCCTAAACATGATTGGTTCATTCATTGGCGGGAACAGGTCAGGCTCCTAAGGAGGGGGTTACATTTAAACTGATTGGTCCAGGCCCTGCAATGCCTACGACCACACAGAGCCCTTATTAAACAACCAATAGTCAGGGGAAATATTTACTGGGCAGTTCCAAGCATTGTCTCAACAGCTACAGAAATTTCAGGTTTTGCAGGTAGCATAGAAACCTAACAATACCTAATCCTTTACATTTTAACTCAGACCTTGCAGCTTAGAAACTTTACAACACCCGGTCTTTTACCCTTTAACTTTTACGCTTTAACTTCAATTTCTTTTACCCTTACATTCCCATTATTAGCCAGACTCAGAAAGAAAAACCTCAGAAAATTCTACAAGGGCATGCAGTACAAGCCGCTGGACCTGTGGCCCAAGAAGATGTGAGCTACATGCCACTGAATCAACAAGCACAAGGAAGATTTAAGGTCCAAGAAGCAGCAGCAGAAAGAACAGCTGTATCCTCTACAAAACTAGGCAGTAAATGCCTGAGTGCCATGCTGCAATAAAACACAAAACTGGCAAAAAAAGAAAAAGAAAAAAAAAAAAAAAAAGCAAATCCATGGACCTCTAAGGCTTCGATGGACCAATAGGCTATATCCAGCCGCAATGCCATGCATATAGGCCCAGACTGCCTTGACCTCCTTAGATAGGAATTGGGGGAATAAAGAGAAAGATACTGAATTTCAAAGGAAATTCCCATAAACCATGGAAATGCAGAAAGCATGCAAACAAATAATTGCAACTCCTGAGGGACATGCCCTTGGCTCAGGCCTTTGACCTATGTCCTTAATAAATGTTAACATCCCACATCAATGGGTTGCTGTCTTTTTGGAGATTGTCCCCATTCTCCCTTGAATATGTATCTATTTTCCTAAATAAACATCTGTCTATCTATGCCTTTAGTGAGTAATGAAAATTTTTTTCTATCTAATGCCAAGAATCCTCTGGTCCTGAGTTGAGTTCCCCCTTTTCTCCAGGAATTTCTCAGACACTTCTTCAAAGATATCTCTTCTTCCAAGACACTGCCTGTGAAATTTCCAAATATAGGGGTGACTTTGATGTCAGAAGATCACAGTTAGGCTCAGAGGACAAAGACTGTTCTCAAAGGTCTCTTCCTGTGAAAACTCTGAGGTAGGACTTCCCCTGCCTTTGTCTCTATTATTGCCTTCACATATATATGAGGGACAGATGTCAGAGCCTGAGGTAGGCCCAGGACTCCTCCCGATGTTGCTGATCCCTGGACAGCCCAGGAGACTATTTACTTTGGATCCCATAAAGAACCTACTTACTGGGCTATGAGGAGATACATAAAAATATATAGTCAATTCCATCTGGAAGTGGTCCATCTTATCTTCTGTCCTTCTCTCTATGCTATTGCACCCAGCGATTGTGCCTCCAAGGCCTGCTCCATCATGTTAAACTAGGGATGTGTTTACATCCCTAGTTTTACATGTCAACTATTCTTCAAGGTGAAGAATACATCTGGGTTAACATTTGTCCCCCAAAACAAGACAATTGCATCTCAGATTATAAATTGTCCTCATACCTTCCTACTTTTTATCTGCTCTTTGTCCTTCTCTGGCACTGCCTCAGGAAAACATTAACCACATTTCTGGGCCTATGTCTTTACTTATAACACACAGTCTAACTGGTCATGCTGAGACTATGCCAGCCTTTCTGTTTTGTCGCGAGTGTACTCGTGCACTACTACCTGCCCCGTAAGGCATGAGTTATGTTTTGCACTTTTCAGATAGGGTGAACAGACCCAGCGACTCTTTCAGCAAGGTCACCAGGAGGGGAAGGGCCACAACTGGGGTGAGCAAAGGTCTCCCCTACACTGAATTGCCTGAGAACCGGATGTGGGCAGCCGGAGGCCTCAGGAGAGCCAAGTTCTGGCTCCAGTCGCTGGCGGCCCCGCCCCACACCACACCGCCCAGGACTTCCCCAACTCTCGCCTGGGAGGGCGCGCACACCTCCCAACTAGACTTCCGGGATCCCGTAGAGGCCGGAAGCGGGGCTCTCTCACTTCCGACTCGGCCATTATTTTCACTTGTTTGGGCCGCGGAAAGTGTACCGTGTCCGCGCTTAGTGGTCGCGTATGTGGACCGGTGCGGAGACGGAGGGTCGGCCGCCGGGGTCGCCGGACCCGCGCTGCGGTGGCCAGAGCCTGGGGCGGCGCGATCCCTGCGGCGCTCCGGAGGCGCCTCTTTGCCTCTTTGTCGCGGTCATCTGACCAGCCGCGTCTGGCTTGGAGCCGGCGGAACGATGAGCAGGGCAGACGTGGCCAGGTGAGCGGCGCTGCAGAAGCCTGGTCTAACAGGAGATGTAGGTACTGTGTGCCCAGCCCTGCACCGCGAGACGATAAGGAGCGTCAGAAATGGGTCCGACCCAGCCTTGGCATTTCAAACGTGAATTGTGACTTGGAAACGCTAAAAGCCCAATTTGAGATGCGCTGCTGAACATTCGAACAGTCAGGGAAGCAGGAAAATGGCCTGCACTTTCTACCTGTGTGGAATCTCAGTAGACTTCACAGATAAGTCCATCTTTGTCTTTTTGAGGAAATTGAAGTCCAGAGAAAAATAGCTTACCCAGGGATTCGGGAGCATGGTGATTGGGCAGCATAACATTTACACCCTAGATATCACCCGGGTGCTGGTTTTCAAATAGCCATTTTACAGTGTATAAACTGGACAAACGTTTTCCCCAAACTTCAATATCAGCTAAATGAACCTCATTCTTTGGTTTACCAGATATGCGCTCCTATGTGCCATGTACACACGCGTACCAAGATGCCTGGAAGCCAGCCCTGCCCTTGAGTCCTCCCAGTGAATCTTCCCAGGAGTGGTTGTGGTGGTTGAGGGAGACCCGTGTAAACTATGATTATAGTGTAAAGAAGCGATCTGTCAGAGGTTTGAGTGAAAAACACCCTGTGGGTTCACTGAGGCAATAACCAGTCTGAAGCTGGAGAGGAAAGCTTTGTAGGGAAGACTAGAAAAGGACTGGAATTTTCTGGTTCCTTTATTTTGGTGGCCATTCAGCAGTTTTGGAGAGCATGAGTGGTGAATTGCGCATAGAACAGTTAAAATACAGTATCATAATGAGAGGTACAGCAAGGAAAGCTACCAACTCTTTTCCTAAGGGGGCAATCAGGAAAGCCTTAATGAGAAAATGGTATTTGTTTTGGGTCTGGAAGCATTAGTAACAGTTTGTTAGAAATTGAGAAAAGGAAAACAGGGAAAGTGTATGTGGCTTCAACTTGTTTCTCCACAGTGTTAGCCCCAAATTTTAGTGTGCACCTCTATCAGTAAGTTTTAACATGCACTCCCAGCAGGCTTATTCATAATTTAAAGATATGTACTACTATACAAATTTCAATACATACTATAAAGCATAAATAAATAGAGGAGTTAAATTACATCTTAGCTCCCCCTCCCATCCTTTGGGATATCTTGCATATCCCACATTGGAGACCATTGCTGTTTTTCTAGTCTGCATACATGGGGAAAAGGCAGGGGGTTGGCTGGGCTGCCAAGAGTTGTGAATGCCAGGCATAGACATTGAGGTTTTATCCTGTAGATGATGGGATTAAAGGTTTAATAAGGTAAGTAGGTCCCAAGAGATGCATAGAGAGATGGTTCTCATTGTGCTCTTTTTCCTGGAACTTTGTTTTTTAACTATGTGGAGGATCTGTCATCATCCTGGAATTAAATACTCTGAGACTCTGATTTCTTTCTTGATGTTTCTGTAGGTGACACTCCACTTTCTTCCCCAACCCTGAAGAAATATCTCCTGAGATCTGAACTGTAGTCTGTCATTTTAATTGGACTACCTGCAACTGGAACAAGCTTCTCTTTGGAATCATAATGACCACAGAAGGCAGGGGAACTTTAGGCCTCATCCCCAGGAGCTCTGTTTTCCAGAAGCAGGCTGGGTGTCTGATTGTGAAGCAGCAGCCAGGGAACCAGACCAGGGGACCGGGCTGCAGTCTCCCGAAGAACCACCCTCCTGTCTGTGAAATCTTCAGGCTGCACTTTAGGCAGTTATGTTACCATGAGATGTCTGGGCCTCAGGAGGCACTAAGCCGGCTCAGGGAGCTTTGTCGCTGGTGGCTAATGCCAGAAGTTCACACCAAGGAGCAGATCCTGGAGCTACTGGTGCTGGAACAGTTCTTGAGCATCCTTCCTATGGAGCTCCGAACCTGGGTGCAGCTTCATCACCCTGAGAGTGGTGAGGAGGCTGTGGCTGTGGTGGAGGATTTCCAGAGACACCACAGTGTACAGGAAGAGGTAAACAGTGGAGTCTAGAATAGCATCTGGAAAACATTCTCTAGTGCTTGAGTTAGCTTGGGGAATAGGCATCCTCTGTTCCTTAGGTTCTAGGCTGATTTGCCTTTAGGATTTCCAAACCTATTCCATGGAGAAAGGATAAATAATTTTGTGCTCCAGTCCATAAACAAAAATGCAAATCCCAGCTAAGCCCTGAATGACTTTGTGAAATACTATGCTGTGAGCCGGGCTATAGCCTGGAGATTACACAGGACTCCTGGCAGGCAGGGGATCTGCACAGTGGTTAGAATATGGGGATAGATGAGAAGGGGCCTTCATTTGAGAAGTTCTCATTAGTTTTGTAAACTTCTCAAAGTCAGTTCTTTCTCTTCCTGCCTCTTAGGTCCTTTATGAGAAATGACGTTTCAGGGCCTCTTGATTAGTTCTTCCTTTTGCTAGCTTTTCCAAGCCCAACTGGTGACTTTTTTCTTCAGTACTAGGGATTAAATCCAGAGCCTCATGCATGTTAGGCAAGCACTCTACCACTAAGCTACATCACCAGCCCTTTTAAAAATATTTGAAACAGGGTCTCACTAAGTTGTCTAGGCTGGCCTCAAACTTATTATTCTTCTGCATTAACTGGAATTATAAGTGTGTACCAGTGTACCTGGCCTAACTGGCATCTTTTTACCTCTTTAATTCTAATTTCAGTTTTCTTTGTTTCCTGGGGTTCTCTCAAATTTAAGGCCAAGGTAGCTTGAACCAGAGCAATAGTTGGAAAGAGTCAGAAGTATGGTACATTAGAAAATCTGACTTGTAGGACCACAGAGCTAAAAACATCTGTAACCGTGTGTATTAGTTAGTGTTCAGCCAGAACAGCAGAACAAGTAGAAGATGTTTGTGTGTCTGTGAAGAGATTTATTGCGGAAAAGTCGCTAATGTGATTGTGGCTGGCTAGATAAGTCTGAAATTCACAGGGAAACCATCAACAAGGGCAAGCTGGAACCCTCCAGTATAGGCTGAATAAAGCTGCAGTGCACAGGCAGAGATTTTCTTCATGAAACCTTCAGCTCTGCTTTTAAGGCATTGGAACTGATAAAGTCAAGCCCATTCATCCATCATCTAGGGTAATCTCCCTTATTTAAAGTAAACTGAGTGTGGACTTTAATCAGATCTACAAAGTACTTCGAAGCAACACCTGGATTAGTGTTTGGTGAATGCCAAGATGACACATGACACCATTAAGTTAGTTCCTCCTATTGAGCTTCTAGCTGCTCCCCTTCATCCCTTCAGCATTACCTCTTTGTACTTTACCAGGGAAAACTAGTACAAAAAATTTCCCAAATACCCAGCAGGCCATTTTATTCAGTGCTTTTTAAAAAATAATTGCATATCTATAAATATGTCTACCTAATCATCCCAGGTGATTGGAGTCCTGGGACTAATATTGTCCAGTCAATGCATAATTGATTGAATTTGTTGTCAGCTGTCATTTCCTTTGTGTAAACAAGTAAGCATATGTGAATAAATCAATCATCACAGCTCAGGTTAACAGGTAAGGAGCAAAACACTCATGGCTCCAGCCTAAGCCTGGGGTCCCTGGTCAGTGTTATATTTTCTGACGTGAACACATGAGGGCAAGACTGTCTTTCCTAGCAGGCTTTCATAAAATGTTTATAGAATGACTAAAGGAATAAATACACTTTTCTAGGGTAGTTTGCCAGGAGGAGATTAGGGAAGTTTAGGGCAAATCAGAGCCATTCTTCCCATCAGGAGCAAGTCACTTTATTGCTGGAGGAAGAGCATGGACATGAATGTCCTTGGGAGCTGGAGAGAGTTATAGAGTAATTCCTGTGGAGCAGCAGAATCATACAATTAACAAAATGTTTTTGTGTCTTGTATCTTATTTCAGCTCCTACGAGGCTTACAAAATTGGTGTTGTAGCAGTCATTATCTCCATTTGAAAAGTGAAGTAAGCCCAGGGAGGTTGATTGGCTTATCCAGATTAAGCATCTAGTAAGCATTGATTTTAGCCAAAGTATTGTTATTGCAGATTACCACCAAGTGTCAGGACCAAGATTTTCTGCCTCCCTACATTCTAAGCCACTACCTCTTTCTCTAGTCTCTTGCTGTAGAATACCAATTTAGAATGGAAATTGAAATGAGATTTTCATGCTTTCAAGGAAAGAAAACCAATACATCCCTGATAAGGAATTGGACGTGTACTAGAATTTAATTGTCAGCAAATCACAAGGTTGTGTTAACACAGTGCAGTTAAGTTCTATCATCTGCCCAGACCCATAGCTACTGTACTGAAAAGCTGTGAATCCTATTTGTAAGAACCTTCCAGTGAAGAACTTGGGAACCACACTGTTGAGATGTATTAAAGGACAAGTCCCTTGACATCTCAGCAGATGTTGCCAAGAAGCTAATCTGGCATGGTTTATTAAAAAAGTTATTTTCATTTCATGCTGTCTCATACATCCAGATCAAGGGAATTTCACTTTTTAAAAATTTCACTTTTCATTACTGGGTATCAAACCAGGGCAGTTAACCACTAAGCTACCTCTCCATTCCTTTTTACTTTTTATTTTGAGACAGGGCTTCACTAAGTTGCAGAGGCAGGCTTTGAATGTGTGATCCCCCTGTGTCTACTCCCAAGTCAGTAGGATTATAGGCATACACAACCACACTCAGCATAAATGTATTTTTTTTTTATAGATAATGATTTGTGTTTTCTGCTCCAAGTACTGCTAAAAATAGTAACCATGAGATTGTGGGGAGCTGGTTTGGTGACTAGCGCAGGTTAGAAATAAAATGGCTATGTTCTAAGGTGTCTTCAAGATCTCTAAAGATGGATGTTATCTGACCTTATTTGACTTTTTAATATCAATTTTTGGTGAGAGGTAGAATATATTGAAAACTGAATTTGCAGGTAACCATAAAGACCCTTAGCAACATTTCAAGGGGAAGTCAGTCAACAAATATTAATTGAACACTAGTGTTGGGCCAAGCATTTCTTTAGGAGCTAGTGATCAAGACAAAGTTCTTATACTCACAAAACTTAATATTCCAGTGGGTAAAAATGACAGTAGGAATGTAAATAAGATAAAGAGTATTACATATATCTGGAAATTATAACTAGGTAATTTAAGAGAATGACTATCCCTGCTTTGTTAATGTGTTCAGGGAAGACTTCTCTGAAGAGGAGACACTTTGAAAGAAGTTGGAAAAGCTTTCTTAAGGTTTGTTGTCCAGTGTTCTGGGGAATTGTTTCATCTGTCAGCTTCAGTAGCTATTTTGTGTAATCAGGTGTCACATGCCTGTTATTTCTTACTTCTTCTGTACTTCTTATTGTTCTCTTATGTAGTCTAAGGCCCTAGAGAATGTACTGAATTGCTATTCTTGCTCACATTTCTAGATGGTTTTTTGTAAGCAAATTTGTGTCTGAAGACCTAATACCGAGTGGAAATGGTTATAGAATCTGTTCCTCAAGCTCTTACCAAGAGGCTCAACAGAGGGATGGCAAGTAGGAGTGCAAGCTTCAGATTTTGTCAGAAGAACACTGTGGCTTTTCTTTCCCTGGGTTTCTTCCTAGAGGGGTCTTCATAGAGGTTTTGGGTTCTGTACCTTCAAGGATGCTCTTTTTGAACCCAAATTATATTTCCTTATCTCTAGGTTTCAGCCTCAGCACAGGAACAGGAAGTACATATGGAGGAGACAACAGTTCTGGGTACAACAGAGGAATCTCCTACCTCACCTCTCAGTGGGGGTTCAGCCCCTGGAGCCCACCTGGAACCTCCTCATGACCCAGGGGCACACCACCTCCCCAATGGGCATTTCGGTACTCATATCCCCAACTCATACCTCAAGCTGCACTTCTCATCTGTCCGCTGGGGTCTCCTTTCCTTCATCTTTACGTCTCACACCTACTGGAATCCTGCATTGCCCTGCTATCTGGCCTCCTTCCTTTAATGACCTCATCTGTTCCTTTTACTTATTCTCCAATCATGTGTGCATTTAGCAAGTTTTTTCAAGCACATAGGAAACACACTGCTGGGGACCAAAGAGATATAGTACTCTATTTTTAAAGAATTATTATGTATACTGTCATGTGTAACTAATTAAAACAAATTTTAAAAAAAAGAGTTATTATGTAGCCGGGTGTGGTGGTACACGCCTGTAATCCCAGCAGCTTGGGAGGCTGAGACAGAGGATCGAGAGTTCAAAGCCAGCCTCAGCAGAAAACAAGGTGCTAAGCAACTCATTGAGACCCTGTCTCTAAATAAAATACAAAATAGGGCTGGGGATGTGGCTCAGTGGCCGAGTGCCTATGAGTTCAATCCCCACTACCCCTCCCCTCAAAAAAGTTATTATGTATGTAGCAAGGAGTTAATCGAATGTGTAAAAAAAAGTCAACCTTATAAGACATATATGAGTGATATATATGAGTGATATCTCTGGCATTTGATCCTCTCACAAATGAACAATGAAGGCAAGAGGAAAGTGGTAGACTATTAGTAGAGGATTTAGGCAAAGACTCTTCAGCAGTCATTGAGGTGGAGTCAAGGAGAGCTGTATTTGGAATTCAAAGCCCTGCTTGTATTGGAATTTTGACATCGAGGCTAGCAAAATTGAGGGGTGGTTGAAGAAATAGTTTCTCAGGAGGATTACACAGCTGCAGGGGAATATTGTGTATTGAATTATATGGAGCCTCAATAGAGGACTAGTGCAGTAACATATGCAAATAACTACCTGAACATGGTGGGTAACATGGAAAAGGATAGGTCTGAGAAATACAGGAATGGACAAATTCATAGATGGGGGAATAGTAGGCTTTTTCTCAATGAAGGACTTATGGACAAAATGTGGGAAATCAGGAAAGGAAGGTGGTAAGAAACTGCATTTTAGAAAATCAATTTAAGGTATCTTCAGAGATCAAAGTGAAATGCCCAATACATAGCTGTGATAGGGGTCTGAAAGGAGAAGTGAGAAGTATGAGAGCCAGTGAGCTTGTGGACAAAAAAAGAAAACTGGGCTGGGCTTCCAAGGGTGTCCATAATGACATGGCAGGAACAGGAATAGACAGCTGGACGTGAGGAACCAGAGACCTGAGGGGAAATCAGGTTTGGCCAGTGATAGGGAAGCCATTGCAGAGAGAACATGGTCAGACATGGCTTCCTTCAGAGAAATTGAGGAGAGTGCAGTCTAGGAGCAAACCCAGTTCTTAGTAGGGAGTTTTCACTGTGCCCTCCAGGGAACAGCCACAGCACACTTGGGATAAAGCCTTTAGGAGGAGAGCCAAGAGTCAGTGTCGGGGCTGGGGATGTGGCTCAAGCGGTAGCGCGCTTGCCTGGCATGCATGTGACCCGGGTTCGATCCTCAGCACCACATACTAAAAATAAAGATGTTGTGTCCGCCGAAAACTAAAAAATAAATATTAAAATTAAAAAAAAAAAGAGTCAGTGTGCATGGAGCTGCTTGGGTTCTCTTGAATCCTCTCCTTGGGAATATAGTTCTTATGGGAGCTGGGGGCTGGAATCAGCCCACTCAGTGCTTTCTTTCCTCCCTCAGCTCAACTTGCATCTATAGTTCCGGCTCATTCCCAGCTGGGGAACTCAGGAGACCAAGTAATGGCCACTGTGCTTCAGATGGTCAAGGCCCAGGTGAGTGTGGCTCTTTCTCTTTTTCCCAAGTTCCTGTGCCTTTGGCCCAAGAATGTCTAGAGCTTTTCTGTGAGACTGCCACATAAGAGCCAGCTACTATAACTCTTGCCTAACTTGTTACATTGGAGCTGGGTTCCTACTTGTAGTTAAGGAATTTTTGTCTTGCCCTGGACTTGGCCTTTCCAATGAGTCATCCAAACTCCTTTCCCCTGCCCCTTTCCCCACCAAGAACCAGTACCCTGTGACATCTACACCCTGATGACTCTGCCCTTCAGCCTGGGACTGTACCTGAGCAGTAGAAGCTTGTTATTCCAGGAGACTGCCACAAATGAGGACCTGTCAGTGGACTATACACAGAAGAAGTGGGAAGGCCCTGCTGTCAGGCAGAGAGCCCTGTACCGGAACACAATACTGGAAAACTACAGCATCATGAACTCACTGGGTAATGATTTTCTTTCCTATTAACTTAAGAGTCTGCATTTTATACATTTTCTTGGCTATGTTCTTTTTCTTTTATTTTGACTTTTATTACAAACATTTACATTTCCAAACAAAGTATAGTGAACCTTGCTGCACTTACCACCTAGCTTTAACAATGATCAATATTTCCGTTATATCATGTTTGATGTCTAAATGGTGGCTAGTTTGGATTTTCTAAGTTGTAAGGAATAGAGAGTCACTCAGTCTATGGTCAGTAAAGAGCTATGTGTTTTAAGGCTTACAGTAATGGGAACCTAGAACAAATTGATCAGCTAGACTAGAACGTAGGAAACAGCCTCAAGAAGAATGAGCTACATCCCAGGACAGCCCAGAAGCCTCAGCATCACAGGCAAATAAAATTTTACATGAGTGGTCCAATATGAATGTAACATAGCTACTCCCTGTGTCTGGTTCCTCTCTGCTTCTCGCACTATTACCCATTTATTTACTCTAAAACTTTTATCCCCATCATAGTTCCTCAATTCTGTTTTTGATTTCCTCATACATTCTTATTGTGGCTTCTAATGGTTTGACTTGGCCCATGCATCATTTCAGCCTTAGGTCTTACTTCTAATTGCTATAATTTTGCTCAGTTTCCAGGACAAAATTTACTTAGAGAGGGTTCTAATTGCTACAGCCACTAAATATCATCTGTACTTTGGTAGTGTCTGGCCCAGCCGCAGCAGAATCTAATGACTAACCTACAGACAAATTGTACTTGGGCCTTGTGCCTGGCCTTGGTCCAATCATCTGGGGTGGAATGCCCAGGGTCACTTGCTGCCAAGTATGGTTGCATGAATTTCTCTCTCTGCAAAAACCAGGGAAGGTTAGATCCTGTGATTTACAAACTTATGACACTAGCCAACTTGTCCGAGGATGAACATGAGAATCATCTTGTGATTTTCTATATGCTAAATGGTGTTATAGCCTAACCGTAGCTAAAAGAGGATTGAAGGGAACTCACCTAGTTTTTAGTGATAACCTATACTACTGTGCCTTTCCCAAGATTTCAAGGCAAATGCTCAACTCTTCAGTTTCCTTATTCTAAAAAATCAAGATCTTTAAGGCATTTAATTCATATTTGAAATTATTGATAATTTTTGGTTTCATGGGAGTACAGAACTTTCTCCTAGCATTCACTGCTTGGGGACCCAGCCTATCCACTTTTGAGTTCTGCCATCTCCTTCAACACTGTTCCACAGTATTTCTGAACCCATACCCACATCTTGTCACTGTCCTGTCATACAGAATCTCTCCTTTTTATAAACTTTCCTAGTCATATTCTCACAACATAATCTCTCACCAACTCAGTCTTATCTTTGCCCTCTCTCTTGTATTTAACTTGAAGTGTTTGTTAGCTTTCTCTCTCCCAACATCTTTTCTGGTAGCCATGGTTGGAAAGGAATGTAGAGTTTGTCATTTTACCCAGGAGACAGCATCATAGTAACTTCTGGAAGAGTGTACTATGCTTTGCCACCTCAGCCCTTGCTTTTTGATTGTCTATCTATCTGTTCTGGCTCAACATCTTGTCTGTCCTGGTATCTCTTTTTCTACCCTCTTCCACTTTTGTTTTTCTATCCTGAATTTAAAAAAAAACAAATTGAGATATTTCCTATTTTCTCTCCCCTTCTCAATGTGTTCTTTTATTCCTTAACCTTATGATATATTAGGCTTTTGGTTCTGTTTCCAGAACAGGACATGAAGTGAGTAAAGGTTATTTTCTTCTTTCTTTTGGCAGCAGGTGAGAACAGGATGGAGAGTTCTGAATTCACTCCAAAGCAGACCATTTCTAAAGGATCAGAGTCATCTGATAGGTCACCAGGGGGACTCTTTGGGGTCACTTCTATGGGACCAGAAGTTGAAGATGTCTGTGAAGATACTTTGAGGAAGCTGGAAGGGCAGCCCTCAGATGAAGAGGGGAACAGTTTGGAAATCAATTTTTTGGAAATAACAGATGAGGATAAGAAGAACTCCACAAAAGACAGATGTGAGGATTATAAGGAAGTAGGGGAACATCCAAATCTGTCCCCCAGTCCTGAGGAATATCAAGGAGTCCCAAAGGGACAGAAATTCTTTCAGTGTGATGAATGTGGCAAAGTGTTCTATCGGAGTTCACACCTCATTGGTCACCAGAGAATCCACACTGGAGAGAAACCCTATGAGTGTAATGAGTGTGGTAAGACCTTCAGGCAGACCTCCCAGCTAATTGTTCACCTCAGAACTCACACTGGGGAAAAACCCTATGAATGCAGTGAGTGTGGGAAGACCTATCGGCACAGCTCCCATCTCCTTCAACACCAGAGACTTCATAATGGGGAGAAACCCTATAAATGTAATGAATGTGCAAAAGCTTTTAATCAGAGTTCCAAACTATTTGATCACCAGAGAACCCATACTGGGGAGAAACCTTATGAATGCAAGGAATGTGGGTCAGCTTTTAGTCGGAGTAAAAATCTTGTCCGACATCAGGTCCTTCACACTGGTAAGAAACCTTACAAGTGTACTGAGTGTGGGAAAGCTTTCTGTTCCAACAGAAGTCTTATTGACCATCAGAGGATCCACACTGGAGAGAAGCCTTATGAATGTAATGAATGTGGCAAGGCCTTTAGTCGGAGTAAATGTCTTATTCGACATCAGAGCCTCCACACTGGGGAGAAACCACACAAATGCAGTGAATGTGGGAAAGCCTTCAGTCAGAATTCTCAACTCGTTGACCATGAACGAATTCATACTGGAGAAAAGCCCTTTGAATGTAGTGAGTGTGGTAAGGCTTTCAGTCTAAGTAAGTGCCTTATTCGGCACCAGAGGCTTCACACAGGTGAAAAACCCTATAAATGCAATGAGTGTGGAAAATCTTTCAATCAAAACTCTCACCTCATTATACACCAGAGAATCCACACTGGTGAGAAGCCCTATGAATGTCATGAGTGTGGGAAGGTATTCAGTTACAGCTCCAGCCTTATGGTACATCAGAGAACCCATACTGGGGAAAAGCCCTACAAATGCAATGATTGTGGGAAAGCCTTTAGTGACAGTTCACAGCTTATTGTGCACCAGAGAGTTCACACTGGAGAGAAACCTTATGAATGTATTGAATGTGGGAAAGCTTTTAGTCAGCGTTCCACTTTTAATCACCACCAGCGAATTCACACTGGAGAGAAACCCTCAGGTCTGCCTCACTCAGCATTGTAAGGCATGGTTTTCTTGAAAAAGAGAATAAGGAACTTCAGTGAAGTTTTTTTTTTTTCCTTGGTGATACTGGGTATTGATAATGGTAATAGGCCTTTCACATGCTAGTCAAGCATTCTGCTACTGTGCTGTGTCCTAGCCCTTTTTCAAAATTTTTATTTTTGAGACAGAGTCTCACTAAATTTCTCCCGCTGGCTTTGAACTTTCAATCCTCCTTCCTCAACCTTCAGATTAGCTGGAATTACAGGTATGCACCACTGTGCCCAACTTGAAGCTTTCTTTATAAGAATCATGTTCATCCTGATCTCCCCTGGAACCTTTCATCTACGTGGACCATTGTCAATTTTCATTGAGTCACCAAATTGGGAATAACTTACTGCAGTCCTTCTCCATTATTGGGAAAGTAAGGACTATGCATTTCATTTACTTGTTGGTTTCCCTATTCCTTTATTTTTTTAAACTGTTTTAATGTCTGTCTCATTTTTTATTTATCCATCCCACAATCAGACTGTGTGCTTCTCAAGGACAAAGGTAATATCTGTGTATTTTAGGTCCCCCATTTCATCATTTCCCAAAGGCATTCTTCAAGCTATGATTCCTTCTCTTCCTCTTGGCTGTGGTCTCCATGTACTGTTTAAGCTTTCTGCCACCTGTAGCTTATCATCTGTGTTTTCTGCCTAGAAAGCTTTTTTCTTCCTTTTTGATAATCTGAAATTCTTTCATAACCTTCAAAAATCTATCTCATGTCTTAAGGATTTTCTTCACCTGCTTCTTTATTCCTCTTAAATATCTATTGATTTGACCTCAGTGCTTTAAATGACTGGTGCTATCAGGTGTAACTGTGTTAAATTGCTTTGTAAATGTTTTCAATGCACAGTGTTTACTTTCATACCCCCTTACTTTTGGCTCATTGAGGTCAAGTATATATCTATATCTTTCAGCATATAGATAATAGTTTGTTTATACTAGCTGTTAAATAAATACGTTTTAAACCTCAACTCTGAATTGAGTTATGCAGTTTCTTCTCTCCTTCAAGCTTCTAAAGGTGAAAGGGCATCCTATCATGGCTATCATATACAAAAGTCTCACTGATATCTCTGTATATGTTCCTAGAAATCTTATTATTACTGGTATTTCTGACTCAAAATTGTGTGTGTGTGTGTGTGTGTGTGTGTGTGTATGACAGAGTGTCTAGGTGTTGTCTAGGGCAGTCATGTCCCAGTGAGATATATATTGCTCTGCATACTGACTGCAGTTCCAAACTTGTTGACTGCATCCTACTTCCTCAATAAACAGGTTAAGAACAATACGGAGATTTGAGAATTCAGTGAGATGCATTCCTAGATGATTGGAATTCACAGTGATGAGTTTTGTGGTAAGATTATATAGTAGAGTCAAATGGATAAATTTTTTCCTTATCAACCTGTTTAAATTCAGTTGCCATCCTAATTACAAGATGAAAGCTATACATTCAGACAATTTTAGGTCCATCTTTCATTCCTCAAAGACGAAAGAAACAGAAAGTCTCAGAACTTTTTTCTGTAGTCATTCACCAATCATAAACTTTATTGTCTTTTCCTTTCCACTGTTACCATGGGGCCCTAGTGCCAGAAGACTTCACCTCCAGTGTCTATCTCTTTCAATTTCCATCTTCCAAATTTCTTCTTAACAGAAAGAGAGTACTGGCAATATAGCAGAAATGGCTGAAGAGGCTACAGGTACAGTGTCAGATATATAGCCTGAAGGGGAGATTTTGTGAACTCTGGTTTATGTCTAATACTGGAAAAGAAAGGGAAGAGTTGATGTTTAAGAAAATAATCAGATGTGATTCTAGGGGAGACATCTCAGACAAACTTAAAAAAGATTCTTGGAAGTATAAATTTTTTTAGGGGGGGACTTAAAAAGATTACTGAATTCAGGATACAACTTGAAATATATCATTTGTGAATTATATTTGTTTTTTTAATATTTATTTTTTAGTTTTCGGTGGACACAACATCTTTATTTTATTTTTTTTATGTGGTGCTGAGGATCGAACCCAGCACCCTGCGCATACCCGGCAAGCGCGTTACCGCTTGAGCCACATCCCCAGCCCATTGTGAATTATATTTGTTTTCAACTTTTTTTTTTTGCAAGCAGTAATTTTATTAAAAAGCAAAGTGAACGAAACAATCACAGCTCCCAGTGCAGTGCCACTCCCAGTGCATTGCCAGGGAGGGGCAAGAGTGCCTCAACTATATTTTTGGTATTTGTTTCCATTTTCCTTTGAAAGTTATGAAAGAGTTCTGCACATAGGAATGTGTGTGTCAAGAGAGTTACTTTGGGAGCTTCCAGATCCAAAGAAGAGCTGACCCTGTACCACTACATAGCCACATGGGCTGCACATGGGCAACCTTCCACCTCGAGTTGGCCTTATTGGTTCTATCATCTGTAGAACTTCCCTGCTTATTGAATACTGCAATTTTATCATCTGGTTCTTATCTATTCATCCTCTATCACACTAAGTCTCTTGGGGGTGAGGAACAGTTCTAGTCATAATGTTATTTGCCCACTACCACCATCCTGGTGTCAGTGTTAAATAGAAATGAATGTCCTAACTTCCTGGAAAAGCCTCAGGCTTTTGGGAGGGGAGGGGATGAAAAGTGGCTACATTTGAAAGTCATTCCTCTCCCTATTAGTTATTGCTAATTAAATAAAATTACTGTTATAAATTGTTTGGATCCAGTTATTTGACTATATTATCTTTTCTCATAGTTTTATTTCTTAGTTTTGTAGGTATACAATTTGTTAAATATTCATTTATCTCGTTTTCCAATCCATTGCTTATGCATCAGTAAGAACTTCAAAATGTTGAATAGTGCATAACAGGTATTCCATGTCTTCCTGTTAGAGGTAATGTTTTTAGCATTTTGCAGTATCAAAGGGTTCATTTTGGGTTGATTTTTTTCTTTTAATTGAATTTAGTAAGTTTCCTTCTGTTTCTATTTTTAGAAGAAGCAGTCTAGTGGTTAAGAGCATAGGTTTGGTTCCTGGCATCATGCATTCAAATCCTGGCTTCATTGCTTTTTTAGGTGTGTGATCCTGGACAGATCACTTTGCTTTCATGTTTCTCAGTTCCTCCATCTATAAAATGGAGCTACTTCATAGGATTGTAAAGTTTAAATTAGTTAATACGTGTAAGATACTTAAAACAGTACTCGGCACACAGTATACAATATAGCAATTATTATACTTTGAATTTTTTCTAGTGGTGCTCTATCTAAATTTTGCTAATATATAGCAAGGAATCATCATGTTTACTGTCATGTGAAACATAGGCATAAATTTGCACCTAGTAAACTGTAAAATCCTTTATTTCCATGTATGTGGTTAAAATTCCTTTTTCGTATATGGTGTTTTTCATCTTTGTTTCCTTTTAGTTTCTTCTCTGTCGGGATTTCCAAGTGCCACTCCTTTCTTATATTAAATTGTATTTTTTCTTGAATGTATTTTTTAAATATGTTCTCTTTTTGCCTCAAGTTGAAGAACATTTTTATTGGCCTTGCATTACATTTGTTGTTTCCTCATTAGTGAAAGATGAGAGCTTTCCCATCCTGAGATTGGCCATAAAACAGGGAAAATAGATTTTCTTTGAATCCCTTCATAGTCTAATTGGATGTTTAGATTTGAAGCTAGAAGATTTAGTGGTGAATTTGCATAATTATATGCTTCAGCAATGAAATGGTTTCCCATTTGGTGAGTTGGCTAAAAACCATCTAGGACCAGCTTTTATATCTAGCATGCTTTTGGCTCAGCCTCTACACTGGCTATCCAGTGGAGCCTGTTTCCAAGTTCTCTACCTCAGTGGGAATAAATAGCTTTATTGTGAAAGAGCTCAATATGCAAAAGCCTTCAGTTAGACTTTATTTTGCTTTTGTGGCTGTACATTGGGAAAATAACCTATTCTTAGTGTGTGTGTGTGTGGGGGGGCATTTGATTATAGCAGATATCATCCACCAAAGACTATACCTACAAGAAAGTCTTCTCATTTGTGTCTAGCAAAGCCTTTGGTTGTAGGTCATTTCTTACTTGACATGGGAATATCTATGGGCCTTTTTGATTTTAAGAAACCACTCATCACGGGGCTAGGGTTGTGGCTCAGCGGTAAAGCACTCACCTAGCACCTGCGAGATCCTGGGTTCAATCCTCTGCACTACATAAAAATAAAATAAAGGTATTGTGTCCATCTACAACTAAAATAAATATTTTTTTAAATAAAATTCCATCTTCCAATATACAATGGCACAGACTAAACATTCCCATTCTAAAAGTGAGGAATAGGGGTATGAAAAGAAGGGATTTTTTCCAACACAAATGTAATCCAGCAAATCTGTAGATCCATGTTTAGATCCATGCCACAAGATGGCATGAGGTGGCTCCAAAGGACTATAGCAGCCCACCCCTATGGCCATGTTGGCTATCCCACATGACTTCTCTCTTGGGCTAGCTCCACTTTCTGCCTGTAACTTTCCTCTGCAGACATTCCATATTCCTGGCATCCTTAACTTCTTGGAGTCTTCATTGCATCATTGTCAGCACTTTCAAAGCTTCACACATTGCTCTCAAGGGCTGCAGGGATTTCTGACCCTGAAACACATTGCTTGGCCTCTCAGACCCTCCTTTGAAATCTTGGTGGAAGACACCATGACTCCCAAATCTCAATAATTTGCATTCCTACAAAACCAGCACCGGAATAAAATAGACATTATTGCTGTGGGTATATACGTGACTGCATAACCAATGTAATTCTGTAGACTGTACACTCAGAAAAATGAGAAATTATATCCCATCTGATTCAAATGTATGATATATCAAGATCATTGTACTGTCATGTGTAACTGATTAAAAATTTTAAAAAAGAAATAAAAAATCCCAGCACCATGTGAACAATGCCAAGGTATCCCACCAACTCATGAAGTAGCCAGGCCCCATCAGATGATGGCTGCAGCAGCCTCTGAATACCTGCAGGGCTTAGCATTGTGAAACAAATTCTGCAGAAGCAGCTTTCTAGTCTGTCCTGTGTGAGCAGGGCTTCCTAGTGCTCTCTTCTCAAAGGGATGTCTTTAAAGTGAACTTTCACTTTTACTTCTTTAAGATTGTGATGGGTGGAGTCTTGCTGATTCCTGAGATGCCCTCAAGGCATTTCTTCTTTGCAGTCTCTTTGCAGAGTACTTGGTTTCTCTTTAATGGTGCTAATCTTCTCAGGGCCACATCTTTATTGGCCTGTTTCACATTTGCTTTTTTTTTTTTTTTTGTCCAAACTGTTAAGTTTTTCAATTTTTTTCTGCTCTGCTTTTTGCTTGTGGTTATCATAGAAATCCTGACTAAAAGCTGCCAGCAATAATCATGCCACTGCCCAAATGCTGTGGTGCCTTGAAATTTTCTCCACTAGAATAATTATTCTGTCACCTTTCAATTCAGTCTCACACAAAGTCTCAGGGCATGGATAAAATGTAAAAAAGTTCTTTGCCAGAAAGTGGCATATATGGCCTCTATAGCAATTCCCAATAGAATGCTCATTCCCATCTAAAACCTTATAAGCATGGTCTTTACTGTCTTTATTCCTTTTGGCACTATGGTCTTCTGAAATTACATCAGAATTGTCCAGTAAGCTCTGTTTACAACATGTTAAGTCTTCCCTATGCTGCACCTCAAATCTTTTCCAAACTCCTCCCACACACTAGTTCCATATGCTTCTGAACCACATTGTCAGGTATAATCACAGCAACAACCCCATTTCCTGGTACTAATTTCCTGTGTTAGTCAGCTCTTTGCCACTGTGGCAAAAATATTTGACACAGCTTCAAGGAAGAAAGGTTTATTTTGACTTACAGTTACAGAGGCAGAATATTTGGTTTCCCAAATGGTACTATTGAAAAACCAGCCTCTACCTCAGAGCAAAGCCTGTCCAAGGAAGGGACATGACCTTTGTCCTTGGAAAGACCCACAGAGCACTCCTAGGCACATTCCCACCCTGTTAAGTTGTTTATCTACGAATAACAGGAGAGATCTGCAGCGCCAGGTGTCCCTGACTCAGGCTAGGTGGAGACCCATAGTAACCCCCTAGCAGCCACCAATCAGCATGAGACAGGGAAATACCTGGGATGCCAAATGACCCTCCCAGTAGTTTATGGTGGTTGATAACGTGTTGGGAAACCATGTAATTCAGCATGAACACCCCTGTTGGCTTAACCAATCAGTTCAAATGAATCCCCCTTTTGTAGTAACCAATCACCCCTACCCAACATGTTCCTGCCAGTGAATGTGCTAATCATGTTTTAGAGTTGTTATTTGATTTTCCCATGGTGTGTGATGATTTGCTAAGAGATGCTATGATGTATGTGGGGTTCCCTGCCTTCTCCAAAGAATGTATAAAACTGCTGCAAACCCTGGGCTCGGGGCCTCTCAGTGTCACCAGTTGCTGTGTGTGCACGCGGAGGACCAAGCTAGCTCTCAATAAACACCTCTTTGCTGTTTACATCGATCTTGGTCTCTGGTGGTCTTTTGGGGGTCCTGAATTCGAGCATAACACTATGTGGATTGTAGATAAAATTGCAAAGAGGCCAATCATTTCTCATGGTTTGGATTAAATGAAATCACTGAAGAGTAATCCCAGGACAATATATACTTCCCTTAGACTGAATAAGGAATGACAGCTACGACTTCATGTTTTAGGCCATTTGAACATATCTAAACACTTCGTGGAATACATTCAATATATGCTTTAATTCCCATTTTGAGAGTTTGAAAAATGCTATATCCCTCCTCTAAGACTATATAAAGCTCACCAAAGGAGGAGAGGTCAGAACAATTGCAAGGATACTACACCCATAGCAGCCCTGGTAAGTCCTGATGTCAGGAAGAGACCATCACTGAAACCTCTCCAGTCAGCATTCAGGCTGCCTTGATAATGAGGAGAAACTGACATTGCTTAAGCTGTCAAAAGGGAACCACTAGTGTCCTTAAGTTTGAGATGCAAGTATCCTATTATAGGGGCCACTTTTGGAGAAGGCATTCATGGCAGTTGCTACCGTGCTAAGCTTAAAACCACCAGTAATTGTATTCATTCCAGTTTAAGCTCTGCATTTAATAATGGCTATCCATTGTCAGCATCTATCCTTACAAAGTGACTCAGAACAATGAGGTAGTTAAAGTTACTTTTAGAAAGTCTTTCCAAAGACAGCCACATTGGGTCTTGTCTCTCTTGACAGAACTGTGGGTCACAGAGTCTCTTCGAGGACTCCACAGCCTCTGAGTGTTTGGCTCTAATCACCAGTGGGATCCCAGCTATTATCAATGACTTCACTGGGACCTAAAGAAGAGGTTAGAGGCACAAGGTCATTTGTTCATTTTCTCACTCAACAAATATTTATTGAACACCTACCCAGGAGTGTGCCAGAGCCTGGAGTTCAGTTATGTACAAGGCAGAACTGTGTTCTGGGAGGGAAGAGATGAAACATGCTTGAAGGGTTAGAAGCAGAGCTTGGGCATCTGGAGGGGGAAACAAAATATATTTTGAGGCCTAATAATTATAAGAAATGGGTAATCAGAAAAAAAATTTCTCCGTATCTAGCAGTAATATAAATTGGTGTTTCTCAAGCGACTCTCTTTTGAAAGACTTAAAAATGAATTTCTGTGCAAACCACAAAAGTTGGTGGTGCTTTGTTATGGCAACCCTAGCAAATAACGCCTGATTTCCATTGAGGAACTATATTTGGTGGTGACTACTTTATGATTCTCCCAATGAGAGGATAAAAGTTGGTCCAGAACCTGGAGATGCAGAGAAAGTGGCATGTCGGAGCATGGCTTTGCCCTTGCTATCAAATTCAGACAACTTCTTGGGGGAATGTTAGGTAGAGCACCTTTTACCTCTGTCCCAAATACAAACTATCCATAACTCTCTTTCAGGTAGAACACTGTGGCCTCTGGCTACTGAGTTGTATTCCACATGGCTAGCCAACATGTTAAGTCTATATATTTTACTCTCAATTGAAACTTTCACCTAATAGGAAATGTCTTAGGTGAATTTTTCAGCACTATGTCATGAATGGCTCTCCAATGGGGCATGGTAGGCTCCCAGTACATATTTTATATACTGTTGACAAACGATAGCTAACCCTGGATTTGAGGTTGAAAGACGTACTCTGTGGACGAAAATTTAAACTCAGCTCAGCAGCCAGAGCCCACGGTCGGTGCGACTTCAGGGAGGGGGCAGTCCCAGGAGCTAGCCAGCGGAGCAATTGACAGGTTATTCTTCCCGCGCTAGCGGAGCTGCTCCCAGGGTTCCACCCTTTCCAGGCTCTCCTCTCATTGGCTGTCCTCCCGTCCTCGCAACCAATAGTAGAGCAAAGCCTAGCCTGGAGGCGGAGTCGTAGTGCGGGTGGGCTCCGCTGGGCTTCGCGGCCCGGGAGGACTCCGGCCTGGGGGCACTGAGACGCGGAAGCCTCCCAGAGCCTAGAAGGGCCAGAGGGTCGGAGGGTAGTTAGTGGAGAGTCCTTGACGCAGTTCCTTCGCTACGGTGTTCCGAGGTGTGCTTCTGGCGCTTTCGGTGAGGGGTGCGGCGCGCCTGACTAGGGGCGAACCGGGTTCTGGGAGTGTGTGGGGCGCACAGACCGGGAACAAGGCATAGTTCGCGGCTGCCGCTCGGCTGTGCGCCGCAACGGAGGGCTCGTGGTGGGCCGTCTTCTTCTCTTGTTCCGCGATGCCCCTTTGTCTTGGGTCTAGTCTCTAATTCCGCACAGCTGCTCCCTCGGAGCAGGGGGCTGGTGACAGAACTGTGTCATCCCATATCCTCCCATCCTGTTGGCTGCTGGGGCTCTCTGAAGACTCCACAGCCTCTGAGTCTTTGACCTCGATCACCAGTGGAATCTCGGCAATTACCAATGAGTTCACTGGGACCTGGGGAGGAGGTCAGGGTTTTGCACAAGGTCATTCATTCATTTATTCTCTCAACAAATATTTATTGACCACCTGCCCATGAGCGTGCTAGGTAGATCCTGGGGATACATTTGTGTATAAGGCAGATTTGTGTTCTGGGAGGGAAGAAATGAAACGAAGGGTTAGAAGCGGAGCCTGAGCATCTGGAGGGGGAGACACAAAACATTTTGAGGCCTAATAATTTAAAAAATGGGTAATGGGGGAGGATGTCTTCTAGTGTCCCTTTGGCCTTCATTTTTTTTCTGTCTCATTAAAAACATTTAATTCAGCTAAGGTCCCCTTTCATCCACTGCCCCATCATTACACTGCAAAGAAATTCCCAATTGGAATGCATTTTGTAGTTAGACTATATAGAGGTTTTTAGATAGCAAAGGGTGATGTACGGGTGAGAAGCAGGGCTTTGATAGGTTAGAATTAGAACATCCTTCAGACACACAAGGCTTGTCACTAGTCATACACTCTTGGGCAAGTCATTTAATCCCTGAGAACCTCATTTCCTCTTTAATATGGGAGTGATCATCCTGCTCATAGTTCTATAGGAAAGGAAATTACCCAAGGATAGGATACTGCCCTGAGTAGCCTTAGAAAGTTGAAGTCTCAGAGAACTCCATCATTTATATCTGTTTACGGTGATTCAGGAACCCATTGGGAACTTCCTCACTGAACCCCAGGAGATGATCTGTCCAGATCTATGCTGGGTAGGCCCTTTGGAGTGAAGCTGCTGTGCACAAGGAGTAAGGGGAGCCCTTCCCTTCTCTGCTAAGCAGGTGAGAGCAAGACTGTGAAATTAGTCTGGGGACAGGAATCCGGCCTGCTAAAGGATGTGGGGACATGGGATGAAATGGAGTATTACTGGATGGGTTATTTTTCAAATGGGGATAAAAATACAGAAATGCAAGGAGGAGCTCTGGACCCTGAGGAGCAGAATTTTGGGATGATATCAAAGGGTGATGAAGTGGGGCTCAAATTTGGTTGTCATGAAATTTAGATTTCAGTCCCAGCTCTCCTCTAAGTTCCAGTTTCCCCATTGGCATATTTGGTTATGAGGCCAAGTAGCCTGGGAGGTCCCTCCTAGCTCTTACATTCTGAGAAGCTGTGACTAGTGGGACTGGTCAGTTTCTTAGGGAATTTAGGCCCTTGGATGGCCATATTGAGATAGAATTGACAGGATACAAATATACTATCATGGTGTTTATTAGACAATCTGAAGCACAAAAGGATGAACAGGCAGAGGAGATAATGTTCAGTGGACTCACTTCTCACCCTCCTGGTATGTACTCCAAATATTGGATAGAATTTTGAAATTGTTGAACATTGCAAATTAAGCAATGTTTACTGAGCTTTCTTCATGTCAGGTGATGTATGGTATCCACAGACAAATATCATGAGCCCTGCTCTCTTGTGACTTAGTGTTTAATGTGTACATGTGAATATGAGGGGCACAGACATACACATGAGCAATTCTAGCATAAAGCCCAGTTTATATTGTATATCTGTTATTGTCAGGGTTTTTTTTAAGTGTAGAACTTTTTATATAGTCAAATATATCAGCTTTTGCATTGTGGATACAGCCTTTATTTTATGCTTGAATCCTAAAGGCTTGTCTTTACCTAAGGTCAAGTACTCCCTTGATATTTTCTTGTTATTGTTGTTATTTTGTGTTTTTTTTCCTTCCAATTTTCATATTTTACCCATCTGTCTTTTGAATATACTTTCATGTATTTCCTCTCATTCCTTCCCTACCTTGCAGTTAATGACCAAGGACCATGTGACCAGTACTCAGAGGGACAGATGACACGAGTGAATTAAAGGAATACAGCTTCTCTGGGTAAAGACACTTTTGCTCTTGCTCTTTGTGGGAAAAGGACTCTGCCCTTTGCAAGTTCCTCACAGCCTGAAATGGATGGTTTTCTTGGGATCAGAAAACTTACCTACCAGTCTCAGAGATTAATAAGTAGAAAATCTGTTCTGTCTTCTTGGGCTTTATTCATTTTCTGGCTGCCCCAAACTGAGTTTATGTGCACAGTTACCTAAATACCCATAGTGTCCAATGGCCTCATCTTCTCCTCTTACTGCTTCTCCAGTAAAGCCCGCACCTCTCTCATGCCTGGAGGTTCTTCCAGGACTTCTGAAGGAGTTTTCCATTCAGCTGGGCAAAGGGCAGCTTGTAGTTAGGTTTCTTTTTGATCAAACTCTCTTTAGAGTGACCCTCCTTGATCTCCTGTCTAGTCCTGCTTCTTACTGGGGTCCTGCAGAAACACCCTGGACCTTCTCATAGTGTATCCCTGTGCATTGCTTTTCCCCTACCTGCCCCTTCTAACCCAATCCCTAGCTTGTAAGATTATACATTTCCATGACTTTCTCTGTTTTCTGTCTTATTCTCAAATTTGCATCCTTGACATTTTTCCATTTCTTCTCCTTTTGTCTAAAGTGTTTTCCCGTTTCCCAATCTTGCTTGGCAACACTACCATTCTTTTTTTAGATGTTGATGGACCTTTATTTTTATTCATTTATTTTTATGCAGTGCTGAGAATCGAACCCAATGTCTCACACATGCTACGCAAGTGCTCTACCACTGAGCCACAACCCCAGCCCCCAGTACTACCATTCTTGATACATCAGATATGCATCAGATGACCTTAGATTGTTTCCATCAGTCATCCTCTGTATCCAATCTGATGTATGTGGATGCTTTCTTGGAATAGCTGGATTTCATTGTCCTCTGCCCTGTCACAATCTTCTTTGTTGTCTCATTCATAGTTCATTCATTCAACAAACATTTATTGAGCACCTACAAAGTGCTAGATCCTGCTAGATGATACAGTGGTCATCCATATCACATTTCTAAACATTTTTCCTAATTCATTTCTCTTCCTCCATTCTTCTTTCCCCCCTTTAAGCCATCTGGGCTAATCTCCCTAGAATATTCTTTTCCTATTTTCACTTTTCGAGAGAGTGATACAAAGTTTATTATCCAAACTGGGATGCTTTAGTGAGTTAAAGAGAGGCACTATTAAATACGATATTGGGATAGCAGTTATAAACCAGCACCGTTCTGGGAAAACCAAAATATATGATCACTCTACTCTTAGGCTACATCTCTTGGACTCTTTCCTTTTTATTTCTCTCAGTTTACTTCCTGTGGAATACCTCAGCTGCCTGTCTCCTCTGCTTTCCGCTTAATAAAGCTGAGAGAAACATGAATGTTTTCAGAGGTGGCAGAGAGGAAAGAAATATGAGCCTTAGGAGAAATGAATAGTAAAACTTAAAAAACTGAATTTATAAGTAAGAAAGACGAGAGTAACAGGAGAGGAGAAAAACAAGATAGAAAAACAGAATATAAAATGGGGGAAGAAAATTAAGAGTAGATTTCATTCTTTGTTTTAGAACTTGTTTCTCATTGACCATCAAATTATATCTATCTATCTATCTATCTATCTATATATATATATATGGATATATATATAGATATAGATATATCTATATATCTATCTATATATATATATATATATATTTTTTTTTTTTGTCTTGCAGTTTTAGTGTTGTGACTGGATTCACTTCAGGCAACTTGATTCTTTCATACATTCATTTTGTTGATTGAGTAACAAAAGAATTTTGAGTGCAGACTAAGTTCTTATATCTGTTCTAGACCCTAGGAAATACACTTGTAAACAAAACAAAATCCCTGCCAGAATTGGTGGCACACACCTGTAATCCTAGCAACTCAGAAGGCTGAGACAGAAGGATCCTGTGTTCAAAGCCAGCCTCAGCAATTTAGCAAGGCCCTAAACAACTCATTGAGACCCTGCCTCTAAATAAAACACAAAAAAAGGCTGGGGATGTGCCTCAGTGGTTGAATGCCCCTGAGTTCAATTCCAGTATATATATATTTAAAAAAAGCTTCCAAAACAAAATCCCTGCCAGCATGAAGTGTATGCTATAGTGTAATTTCCCACTTATTTGTGAGTACACCAACCCTGTGCCACCTTCCTTTTGAGAAAAAATAATTCCTGTTTCTCTTCTGAAGCTCAACTAAAGTTCTGCCTTTTGAAGACCTTTCTCCTAGCATTCTAAGTCCCAGTAATTGCTCCTCCCTTCCCCTTCATCTCCCACTTGGGTAATTTGTAAATTTGTAATTTATTTTCTTATTGTTTTATTATACTATTCCATTGAGAGCTTCTTAGAGGTAAATATATTTTATGCTTATATTAGCTTACTCCAGCCACCACCATTATTTTGTTAAAATTCTGGAGGCTAGAAGTCTGAAATCAGTCAATTTGGTTTCTGTTGAGGGGTCACATCCTGGTTTGTGAATGGCCACTTTCTGTGTTGTTCACATGGCCTTTGCTCATCCGAATACAGGAGAGCGAGAGCTCACTTTGGTGTTTCTTCTTATAATTTATGACACTGATTCTTTTGGATAAGTGACCATCCTTATGACCTCATTTAAACATAATTATCTCCTTAGAGGCCCAATCTCCAAATATGGTAACATTGCAGGGATCAGGGCTCCAACTTAGGAATTTTAAAAACACAAACATTCAGTTCATAACAATGTTTCTTTACATTTTCTTTGGATTAGACTCAGAACAGTGATGGGTACAGAATAGGGTGCTAAATAATTATTAATTTAAGAAATGTATGAAGAAAAGGTAAATTTCAGAGAAGCTTAGAAATGGAAAAGAAGCTGGGTATGATGGCGTATGCCTGTAATTCAGGAACTCGAGAGGCTGAGGTGGGGGATGGCAGATTCGAGGCTAGCGTCAGCCACTTAGCAAGACCCTATCTCAAAAAAAGGGGGGTGTGCTGGGCTTTTAGTTCAGTAGTAAGAATGCCCCTGGGTTCCATCCCCAGTACTGCAAGGGAATTAAAAAACAAAAAACAAACAAAAAAAAACCCTTGTCTTGGGCCCTCTTGGTTGTCGTGTCTCCTACTCTCTCCCTTTTGCCATACTTACATTCTTAACATGCAAGGTCCTATCAGAGTTCCTCTGTCATATTGTAACTAATCTTCTTTCCCAGTTTAGCCTCTCAGATTCATCCAGTAGACCAATCTGCCAGTGTGGTAAATGGTGAAAAGCAGACACATAAAACTAGCATATTTTTCTGGCTCTAGCTACAGATCAGCCCCTATAAAGTAGGTTGTGATGTGACTAGGATTCAGTATTGAAAGAATGTATTAACATTTATCAAAATAGGACTTAAATCCAGAGACCTAGACTGGAGCCTAGTACCTGGACCTAGAGCAAAAGATGAAATCTTAGTTATATCCTAAGACAGAATTTCAGTTGCTAAGAGCTGGGGATGTGGCTCAGTGTTTGAACATTTGCCTAACATATACAAGGCCTTGGGTTTGATCCCCAGTGCCACACACACACACTCACACACACAAAAGAGTCCCAGTCACTATCCTATAAAATAAATTTTGAGTGCCTATTGTATGCCCACCAGTATATCACTAGTACTTAGGAAATATGTCAGCAAGGACTAAAAATCAAAGTGATCTGACAATTAATCATTTCAGTTACTGAACTAAGGATCTTTCATTTTACTTTTTCTGGGTACCAGATTATACTTGAGCCTGTCATTAGGAGTTAAATGGCTACAGTTCTGAAAGTGAAGCAAGAGGAAAACAGGATTCATTTTGTACTAGTTATTGCCAAGAGGAGCTCATGATTTTCCAGAACCCTTTAACTTGGTCTTTATGTCTAAGTTTTCTCATCTTTTTGATTAGTTCCTCTGCCTTTGAATACTTACCCTTCCAGGTAAGACCCTGTGATCTGCGATCTACCACATCTTACTGTCCTTAGCACAGAGAACAGGTGACATGTACGATTTCTGTTTTTCCCATCAGATGCTGAAATTGGGACTGAGGAGGTGTTGATTCCAAAGCATCAATCCAGGAAAATTAGAACTGAATTGTACTCTCAAGAGAATTTCACATAGGTGTTGCCAATAAATTCAAAATTTCAAAAGCTCCTCTGAAGGAAAAGAGAAGACTAGCAAGGCTGTTGGAATGTTCCAAGCAATAGAAAATGAAGAGAAAGACAAGAAACTTCAAACATAAGGCAGTTAAAGACAGTAAAACATTCATAGAAGTGAGTGATCAAGAATCTGAAAAAGATGGTAGTCAATGCTATGACTCAGCAACACATGACAGAGTTCAGGCTGAAAAGAGACAATATGTATGTAGTGAGTGTGGGAAAGCCTTTAGTCAGAGTGCCAACCTTACAGTGCATGAGCGGATCCATACAGGGGAGAAACCCTATAAGTGTAAGGAGTGTGGGAAAGCCTTCAGTCATAGCTCCAACCTTGTGGTTCATCGGAGAATCCACACTGGACTAAAGCCTTATACTTGTAGTGAATGTGGGAAATCTTTCAGTGGTAAGTCACACCTCATTCGGCACCAGGGAATCCACAGTGGGGAAAAGACGTTTGAATGTAAGGAGTGTGGGAAAGCTTTTAGTCGGAGTTCAGGGCTTATTTCACACCACAGAGTTCACACTGGGGAGAAGCCCTACACTTGTATTGAGTGTGGGAAAGCCTTTAGCCGCAGTTCAAACCTTACACAACATCAGAGAATGCACAAAGGAAAAAAAATTTACAAGTGCAAGGAGTGCGGGAAAACTTGTGGTTCTAATACAAAGATTATGGACCATCAGAGAATTCACACGGGGGAGAAACCCTACGAATGTGATGAATGTGGAAAAGCTTTCATCTTAAGGAAGACCCTTAATGAACATCAGAGACTTCATCGAAGAGAGAAGCCTTACAAATGTAATGAGTGTGGGAAAGCATTTACTTCTAATCGAAACCTTATTGATCATCAGAGAGTCCACACTGGAGAGAAACCCTATAAATGTAATGAGTGTGGGAAAACCTTCAGGCAGACTTCTCAAGTTATTCTACATTTGAGAACCCACACTAAAGAGAAACCCTATAAGTGTAGTGAGTGTGGGAAAGCCTATCGTTACAGCTCACAACTTATTCAACATCAGAGAAAACATAATGAAGAGAAAGAAACCTTGTAAATAACAAACATTGGCAGTAATATAGCTAAATGCTTCTAAAAAACAATTTTCAGTGTTAATTTTAACTCTATTTCTAAGAATCCATATAGGGAAAATAATAATAGACAAAGGTTAACAAAAGGGATATTCATGCTAGCATCATACATAAATGTATGAGAGGGAGAGAGACCTCAGTTTTCAACAGGATGGGGTTAAATGAATGCTGCTCTATCTATATGATGGTTCTGCAGCCACTGTAAACATAATAGCCCTAGAATATGTGATGTCATGGGGAAATGATTTGGATAAAATAGAAGATAAAGCTGGACATGGTGGCACATGCCTGTAATCCCAGTGACTCCGGGGCTGAGGCAGGAGGATCACAAGTTTGAGGCCAGCCTTAGCAATGAGGCAAAGCCTAAGCAACTTAAAGAGACTGTCTCAAAATAAAAAAAATAAAAAGGGCTAAGGATGTTGCTCAGTGGTTAAGCACCCCTGGGTTTAACCTCTAGTAAGAAAAAAGAAAAATTTCAATGAAATATCAAAAATTTTAAAACCTTAAAGCAAACTAAAATGTTATCTCTATGTGATATAGAATTGTAGATTATTTCTATTTTCTTTTGTATACTTTTCTATGCTTTCTAGATTTTCTACAATGAAAATGCTCTACTTTTATATTTAGGGAAAAAAGTGTAGTATTTTTTAAATGCAGTAAATCCATGCTCATTTTCACTCAACTGTTCTGGGAAAGGCGCATAGTATACAGTCTAAAGTCTCAGAATTACGTCTTAATACTGGCATTTAGCTGTAGTGGAACCATAAGTGAGTCAATTCCTTCTACAGGTGATTTCCTGGTAGTAAAATTATACTTTGTCTTTTGCAGTTTTAAGATAAATTGACTATAGAGTTGTCGGCAAAGTGTGTGATCGCTGTTAGGTGAAAAGAACAGGAAAATATTTAGGGCGTCTTACTTTCCCTCAGTAGTGGAAGGATCTGCAGATGATGAAGAACTATATAGGCTCCATCTTTCCAATATGTGTCTGGGCAAATAGAAAAACATGTTCCTTTATGAAATTGAATCAATCCTAGGCTCAAAAACTATAAAGAGTTCCAGGAATCATTACATAATAAAAGTAGTGAAAGACTGCCTTCACATCTTATATAGAGCTTAGTAGGTGATCTGTGTTCTAATATCAAGTCTGGCAAGTATTCACTTGTCAATTTTAGACAAGTAAATTTAAACGCTCAGACTTTTCTGTAAAAAGGGAATAATTCTCTGCCTCACAGGATTGCTGTGAAGATTAAATAAAATGGTGCATGTGATGGATGACAAGCCTGATACATGGTAAATAATAATAGCCCAAGAGTAGGCTATTGTAGTGGTATACAAGTATTATAGCAATGTTTTGAAACACTTGACAGAACTTTTGCCAAAGGTAACAGTATGTTTTCAGGTAATGAACAGAATACCAAGTGTTAAAACTTAAGAGGAAGTCTAGTAGTAAGCAGTTCTGAGTTTGGTTTGGCAACTCAACAAACTTTCAATTTAACACCATGATTTTTAGCCATATTGGCTCATTTTTCATAATCTTGGTTGCTGCAAGTTTCTTTTCTTCATACAACTCTTATAAAGCTAGGAATTGGGGTTTCTTTCTTTTATCATTGAGAAAAATCTTCCTCAGAAGCAGGGAGGGAAGAATGCTGAGTAGTCAGTACTACAGACGCATGCTCACCAGCTTTCTCTGCCTTCTTTATGGCCAACGCTTTAAGAAGGCCTATACCCATTTTCAACCAGTATTCAAAATGTTTTTAAGTCCTATTCAAAATGCATCCGGCAACAGTTAGATCTCTCCATTCTTTTTTTTTTTTTCTGCCATAGTGGGGGAGCAGCCCTGGGGATTGAACCCAGGGATGCTTTCCCACTGAGCTCCATCCCTACTCCTTTTTATTTGGAGACAGGTATTGCAAAGTTGCTGAGAGTCTTGTTAAATTGCTGAGACTGACATTAAACTTGCGATCCTCCTGCCTCCGCCTTCCGAGTCACTGAGATTCTGGCATGCACCACCATCATGCCCTGAATCTCCACATTCCTTTTCTTTGTATATAGTAAGTTCCGAAGCCCATTGTCATTTGTCTTATACATAGTGATTCATTGTTTTAGGAATTATTAATGATTTGTTATCTTATTCAATCCAACATTTTGTACAAGAAAATTTGTGAGGTTAGGTGACAAGCTAATTAGTGCTTGGAGCCAGGATTTAAGCCGAGATCTGACTTTGAAGTCCATAATTTCTTCATTATACCAAAGTGCCTCTGCCATGGTGATTCTGTGTATGAGTGGGGTTCTCCGGGGCATCCACCTCTAGGAAAGGTGGTTGTATCTGGACAATTATTTGACATTGGTTTCATAAGGAAGATGTTATTTTTTCTGAGATGTATGGCCCATCTCTACCTCATAATTTAGTTTTAAAGGGATATATATATGTACACACACTCATATATATATCTTCCTTGCAGTTACTGGAAAGAAAGAAGTGAAGAGTGTGAAAGGTGTATATTTGTGTAAAACAGGATTGTTTGGCTTTGTCCTGATTTTTGGATAGTGGTTTTTACACAATTTTGTGACATAATAGTCCTCTTTGCATAGTCAAAGCAGGTTTGTGCAGCGTGGAACAAATTTGCTGCATTCAGGAGCATTCATTGCTGAGCAGCTATTCTCTGATCATGATGTCATCATTTTCCCATTGCTATGTCGTATTATCTAGAATTCAGATAGGCTTTCTTTTACATCAAGAAAGACTCTGTGATCTTTAAGATTAAATAGAGTAAATAGAGTATCCTTCTAGGATGGATATCATGTTATCCAATATCCAGGATCTGAATACAAAAGATCACTTTCTTGGCCCAGGAATGTTAGGAACATAGTCCCTTGAAACCCTTACTGTCAGCTCTTGCCTTGGAGTTTAAACCTGCAGCTAGGACCATTCTTAAACTCCTCTCATAATATCCTCTGAATTCAGGGGCTATTTCTGAGTGTGTTTTCTTCACATTGTTCCAGTGGAACCTGGCTATTCCCTAGGGCAATGCTTCCTCTGAAGTCCCTCAATTACTAGTTTTTGTCTCCCTCAAGCCGTGTACCTCTCTGTACTGCCATTTCTTTCCTATTCTCCATCAGAAACACTGCCCTCTTGAAATGTACATCATGACAGTACTGTGTATTATCGGTCCTTGTTTTTGTCATCTGCTGGCTTCCTGTGTTGTCACCTTATCTCATGGTTTTAGTTCCCTGAATTTTCCTGAGGCATATGAAGAGGTACTATTTTTAGCCACTATATCCTGATTATGTAGAACTGCTCTCTGTGGAATAAAAATGTGTGCTTTCTTAGATGAGAGGAAGATGTGAAATCTCATTTAATACAATTATAGGGAAACACATAAAGAAACCTGCTTAGAAAAATGTTATTTCCCTGGATTTAGAGGTTTCTTTCATAGATGGTGTATACTATGTTATGTCTTACTTGGTAGAAAATTGAAACCAAAAACTTGATTTAGTTGAGTAATTGTATGTAAATTCCATAAGACTGAATTTTATTGCAGGTCTATAGCTTCAGTGACAGCCTTCCTTTTTTAATTTTTCCATCCAGTGTAAATAAAAGGATGCTCATATTATTAAATGGTTTTTAGTTACCAGACTGGTTTTAGTCACTTCTAATATCATTAAACTGGAGTCATAAAACTGTTTTTGCAGGAGATAGTGATAATTATTCCAATAAACTTCTGCTATTCTTATTTACTGGCCTTTTCTTTTCTACCTTCTTTCAGAGTAGGAAGAAAACAATTCGATCTGCTTTTCTTCAAGGAGCTGACTTTTTAGAATAAAGTGATTCTGACTTCCTTCTATGTGAAGCTTGTTATTTTCATACTCATATAAATCAGAGCTCTATAGCCGTTTGATGGGTAGAGTGGTGAAGGGACAGATAGATGAGGATGGAGGGAACACGAGGCTAAGAGAACAATCCTATAAAATGAGCCCACTGTGCTGATCCCTACACACACACACGTGGGTTTTCCAGCTCTGAAGCCCCCTTCTCTTCAGAGAAGTCAGTCGCTATCACTTTCTTAAATACAACTTGCTTTCTATGCTTGCCTCAGCATTTCTCAGGTTTTTCATCTTCAACACTGGGGAACAAGGATCCATTCCTGACCCAAGATGGGTATCAGACATTTATTCACAGCTGTACAAAAAATTAAAGGGTAGGAGAGCTGTCCATGTAATAGAGCAAAAAGGGCATATTCTTTAAATAGCAAGCAGAATCTACTTTTAATATCTGTCAAAGAATTCTAGTGTTTGAAAATATTCCCTTTCTGTGTTGTAACTTGATCCATTGTTTTTCCAAAACCCTAAAGCAAGAAAGGGCCTCAGTTAACATTTTTCTTTACTATACCTTTTAAGAAAAAAATTTTTTAACCCACCACTTTTGGGCCTCTCCAGAGCAGAGTGTATTCAATAGTTATAACTTATATGAAAAATCCAGTTGGTGTGAACTCCAGTAGCAACCTCCCTGCTTTCTACCCCACATCAGATTGTCAAACATTTAGATGGATTCCTTGTGAACAGGGCATATTAATGAAGGTTTCCATTCACATTGACATGAGTTCTCTAAAACCCAACCATGGCTAAAACATTCAGGAGGTTGAAGACACTCTTCACACTGGTTTTCCTGACTTTTCTCCCCATCTGCGTCTTGCCTTCCAATCCTGAGTGGTTTGCTTGCCTCAGTGTGGACAAAAGCCTACATATGTTGGTGGAAAGAGCACTTTCCTTGAATTTCAATAACTTGCTAGTTATTAGGCAGAAAATTATGAAACACTTTCAGTGTCATTAAAGCTGTGACAATATTATCTATTTCAAAGGACTCATGTAGGAAGTAAATGAAATGTGAAAGAGGGTGACCCACAAGTTATGTTTATATTCTTTTAGTGATATCCCAGTTCTGGTTTGAACTTTAGCTTCATTCAATTTAAATGTTCTGCATTTGCTGGCCATATACAACTGAAAAGTGTGTGTGTGTGTGTGTGTGTGTGTGTGTGTGTGTCTGTCTGTCTGTCTCAGGGTGGAGATGCAGGACGTGCAGTAGGCTAATTTTTGGGACCAGCAATAGACATCTTTCAAGGGTCAAACATCTTGTGATTCCTTGAGGTATCCCCAGCCTGGTAACAGAAAATTGGCCCACAGACCAACAATCTGAAGACCCATAGGCCTAGGAGCTCCGCCCCTCCTCGCCTCCTCTGGGGAAAACCAGGGACCATAGAGACGTGGCTTCATAGAGAGTCAGCGATTGGGGTGGTGAGCAACCGGAAGTCGGGATGTCCCGGGCTCGGCCATTATTTTGGGACTGGTTCGGTGCCGCGTTGGGTTCTAGTGTCATCTCCTAGCGGCCTGCCACCGAGGCGACAGTACCCAGGGCTAGACTGCGAGAGGAACCCTGGTGAGCGGGGTGGGGTC
>NW_026000241.1:10397228-10453336 GCF_001458135.2 Marmota marmota marmota | reverse complement strand
GCGGGTGGGCATGCGCGGAGGGAGGTTCGCGCCCTTGCCGGCCCTCCGCGGCGCTGACCCTCGTCGCAGACGCTCCTCAGCTGGATGTCGGGTCAACGCCGGGGTCAGCGCAGTGGCCTGGCTTGGGCACACGGCAGGCGCGGGAGAGGTGTTGACGATCGGACCTGGGTCTGTACGTGATGGAGTCAAACAGGACAGCTGTCTCAATAGCCAGGTTCCCCAGCTCAGGCCTTTCTGCTCTTGCTCAGTCTTCTCTGAGGCTGCTGCTCATTAACAATTTGAAACTTCCCTAGAGCAGTGGCCGGCCACTGCTGGAGACGCTTTTGTTTTGATTTTTAGGCTGGACCAGTTGCCATCTTTTACTTTTTTAATATATCGGTATTGGAAGAGCGGAACCATGTATACTGCTGTTCTTTCAGAGAACACACATACTAAGACTGTAAACTCAGAATACATGCTGACTGCAGAGAAAAACAAAAAGTCACTGCCAACCTGTCAGTGACTATATATGGCCATTGCTTTTCTCTTTTTGCAGTTTGCCAGATTAAAGTTTTATCATGGATTCATGTTTGGAAACCATTGTTTTAGAACAGCTGTTGTTTGGGTTTCATAAGTAGATGGAATTATTTTGGACTTTGGAGTTAGGTTCCTGGATTCACAATTTGCTCCCAAACTTAACTGAGAGGACTTGTGTGAATCCTCTGTATCTTTTATTTGTAATTTCTGCTTCATAAACCTTTTGTGAGAAGCAATGGAAATCTGTGTTTAAAATATATTATTTTTATTGGTAAAGTACATGTGGATAGAGTACTGATAACTTACTGTAGGAAATTATTTAACATTCTTTTAAAAGACTCCATTCCATCACTCTTAGATTGATCACCAAACACTGCTAAGTTTTCTCAATTGTTTTATCCCTGCTGCTGTTGCTTTTAGAATTTAATCATTTGTTTAGACTGTTGCAAAAACCTAATTGGCCTTCCTGATATATGAACCTCCCTCCCCCATCATTCCTCCCTTATCAATTCCTGACTCCATATAAGACTCCCTTCAGGGCCCAGAGTGGGAAAAGTCTGTGTAACCATGGCATAAAACCCAGAAGCAATAAAAAGAAAAGATTAGTTGCATGGCAAAAACACGATAAGTAAAGTCACATGATCTGTGACAAAGTTGCAAAGACACAACTTGCAATTCCCATAGTAAGCAAATAAATGATTTTCCTATGATACAAAGAGTACACAAATTAACAAGGTCCAGCACTCAATAGAATCATGGGCAAAATATGTGAATAGTTAACAAAATGACTCTTCACTCAAGGTGCCAGTTAAAAATTTGGCAGAGATCCCAATCTTTGACAGTCACATTGGTGAGAGAGTGAGGAAACAGGCATTCCCTCACAGTTCATGCTGTGAATTGTAAATTGTGATTTGGTACAATCCTTATGAGGCCTAATGATAAGATCAGAATTTAAAATGCACACAACTTTGGACACAGTAATCCTGCTTCAAGTAATTTTTCTATGTGTGCCTTCACACGTGCAAATTCATGTATGCCCAGGGTTATTAATGATAATATTATTGGTATTAGGAAAAAATTAAAAACTGCCTAAATGTCCCATAAGTGGATAAATAAATTATAGTGCATCTACAAAAACAAGGGGGAGGGGATATGTATGGACAGGAAAATTGAGAAAAGGAAAACAGCACATTATTCATGGTATTCTACCATTGTGAAAACAGGGAAATACAAAACCTTATGTGTATATGTGTATACACAAATAACTAGAAAAACTACATAAAAAACTAACAGGGAGAGGGAAATAACACAGCATGTGTTTTGTAATTTTAAACCAAGTAAATGTTTAACCAAGTAAATTTGTTATGTTTTTAAGAATAAAAGGGGAAAATGCGGGATAAATTCTAATAGTTGCCCATTGCTCATAGGACATGATCTCTCCTTACTCTGCCTCTCAATACCTGTAATCTTTTTTTCCTGCTCTATACCTGTAATCTTTTTTTTTAAGTTTATTTTTTAGTTGTAGTTGGACACAATACCTTTATTTTATTTTTTTTATGTGGTGCTGAGGATCGAACCCAGGGCCTCGCACATGCTAGGCGAGTGCTCTACAGCTGAGCTCAACCCCAGTCTATATCTGTAATCTTGCCTCTGAAGTTTACTTTACTCTTCTGGTTTGCAAAGCCCATTTCTTTCTTTCTTTCTTTCTTTTTAAAATTTTTTTCTATCTTTTTTCCTCTTCTTTCTTTTTTTTTTCCACCTCTCTCTTTTTTGTGTGTTTGTGTGTGGTTCTGGGGATCAAATCTAGAGCTTCATCAAATATATGCTAGGTAAGCACTGCAAAGTCCATTTCTTCCTTTTTTTTTTTTTTTTTTTTTTTGCTGGTACTAATGATTGAATCCATGGCCTCACACATGCTAGGCAAGTGCTCTACCACTAAGCTATTCCTAAGCCCTTTTAAAATTTTTATTTTGACACATTTGCCAGGTTGGCCTTGAACTAGGCAATCCTCCTGCACCAGCTTCCCCAGTAGCTGGGATTACAGGCATGTGGTACAATGCTCAGCTCTGGAAAACCCATTTTTAATAGAGGGATATGTGCTGTTACTCCTTGATTTTGAAAATGCAGTATCTTTCTTCCTGGAATGGCTTCCCTGATTTTTTTTTTCATTAAAGTCCAATCTAAAATTACCTTTCACAAATACTTTCTGTCTTTATTCTATTAGTTGTATTTACATATTTAATTAAAATTGTGTTTATATTTCTGCCTCCCTTGTTTAGTTATTTTTAAATGTCTCTGTTAAATGAAATCAATGAAAATGATTCATATGTCACTGATGGTGAACTGTTATCACCTTAAAAGATTAAAAACATTTGTATCTAGAAATTTTTCCTGAAGAAATAATCTGCTATGAAACCCAAAATTCATCAGCAAGGATACTCTTTGTAGCCTTATTTGTAATAGGGGAGAATTACAAATAATCTTAAATATCTAGTGATCAGGGAACTACTTAAATATGATTGTGCTCATACAGCTCTCAAAGCAACCAGCAATACTTAATGTCTTTTTCACAACATACTGTGCAAGAAAAGCAAGTTATAGAGTAATATAGTCAGATCCAGTCTTGTGATACAAATTGGTGCATTGAAAAAGGATATACTCCAGAACAATAGCAATTATTATTTTCGGGTTTCTTTTTTTGCATGTTTCCCAGTTTTACAAACTTTCTGTTTTATAATCAGAAAAATAAATAATAGTTTTAAAGATCAGGTGACTTCTAGAGAGCAGTAAGCCTAAGTTCTATATAATGAAACTTTATTCAAAGTTATCCAAATATTTTAACAGAATAAATGACTATCAGATAATTAATTAGATAGTACATACAGCAAACTACATAGAAATCAATTCAGCCTTTTTTGTTAATTGAATTTTATAATTTTTTTCCATTATAAGAGTTAAAATCATGATTACTTGTTGACTGTGTAACATAGGAAGGAGTGCTCATTACAGAAAGATAACTAACATTTGAATCTATGTATCAGGTATTGTTCAAAACTTGAAATGAGGGCTGGGTATGTCTCAGTGATAAAGTGTTTCTCTGGCTTCTGTCTCCAGTATCACCAGAGAGAGAGACAGGGAGGGAGGGAGAAAGGGAGGGAAGGAAGTGGAGAGAGAGAGAGAGCTCGTGAGAAAGAGTGTAATATTAGGGAATGAAATTGATCAAATTATGTTATCTGCATGTATGAGTATGCCACAGTGAAACCTACTATTCTGTCCAATTATGCACCAAAAAACAACTTGAAATGTATTTAGACATCATATTCTCACAACAACCCTGCTGTAAAGTAGGAACGGCTATTATCCCTGTGTTACAAGTCAAGAAACTAAGGCTTGGGCTGGGGTTGTAGCTCAGTGGTAGAGCACTTGCCTAGCACATGTGAGGCACTGGGTTCAATCCTCAGCACTGAATAAAGACAAATAAAGGTATTGTGTTCATCTACTACTAAAAAATATTTTTAAATTTTTTAAAAGAAACTAAGGTTTAGGAGTGAGGTAATGTGTTCAGATTACAGAAATATCTAAAAAGCCCATATCAGATTACAGAAGTATCTAAAAAGATATTACAGAAATATCTAAAAATCTAAAATGGTAAATAGTTTATTGTGATTAAATGGAAGAGCTCTTATGAATAAAAACCAAAGGAATTCCATGTGTTTGGTTTCAGGAGTATTGTGTCCTCTGGCCTTAGGCAGAGGGTTTCTATTAGAAGAAGCACTCTCTGGAGCCTAGACACTTGCTTACAGGATTCTGTTTATTACTGGGAATTGACGGGGTCTGGAAAACTTGGTTGTTTCTGCGGGCTAACTTTAACAATGATTTTTTGAGGTCTTATAGATGATGTTCTCCAAGTTCTAAGGAAGAAATCAAGCAAGAATTAAGGGGACGTGGAGAGGAACCTTTCTAAAAAGGCAACAATGACGAGAGAAAATTGGGCCCACAATGCTCTGAGACAAGAGGGTCTTGTGAAAGGGAAGGATGATACCTGGAAATGGGGAACCAGCTTCCAAGGGAGCAGCTCCTCTGTTTGGGAGACCTCTCACATGCACTTTAGACAGTTACGTTACCATGAGACATCTGGACCCCAGGAGGCTCTGAGCCGGCTCCGAGAGCTCTGTCGCCGGTGGCTGAGGCCAGAAGCACGCACCAAGGCTCAGATCCTAGAGCTGCTGGTGCTGGAGCAGTTTCTGAGCATCCTGCCTGGGGAGATTCGGACCTGGGTGCAGCTCCATCGTCCTGGCAGTGGCGAGGAGGCTGTGGCCCTGGTAGAGGAGCTGCAGAAAGACCTTGATGGACCAGCACTAAAAGTGAGAAAGGCTGGGAGTAGGGAGTGCATGGAGGGAAGAAAAGAATTGAGGTGGGGCTGGTGGGTGACCCTGTAATTTTCATTAATAATTAGCAACTTAATGCAAATAAAAGCAGGTTCATATGCTATTCAGATTACAGAACATATTTGCAGAGAAGTGGATTTATGATTGAGGTTTTTGGGCCCAATTCAATCAAAACAAAAGCATTGTTTCCACTTTGCCACCCTAGATGAAACCTGCTCATGCTGAGTCTAGTTGAACACCTTGAAGAAGATGATAGTTATAAGTATTCCCCTAAACAGAAGTATATGAGCATATGTGCTATTTCTATAATTCTGATTGAAATGGTGTAAAAGCTTGGAGCATAAAAGGCATAGGCAGAACGAAGCTTTCCAGATCTAACCAAACCTCCCCTTGTGTCCCCCTTACTGGGAATTCTGCAAGACAAGGGGTTAGGTTGAGATATTTGTTTCTGATAAGATTTTACATTCTTGACCTTTAGATTGGGACTTTTAAGATAGCCTCTCGTGTGTATAAGTTTTTTTTTTTTCTATAAATCTGTAGCCCACTAAAAATATTTTTGTGAAGAAGTCTGAACCATAACTCAAACTTGGCATTGGCCACAAGGATAGGCTTATTTGTTTTAATCATAAAAATGAAGAAGTTTAGAGCTTATATCTTTACAAATTATTAACCCATCCTTTTTCATTTGAGAGACAAGAAAAGTGAAACAGAAAAAGATTCTGTGGATTGCCTTAGGTCAGACATTGAGCTAGCAGCAAAGCTAAGTATCTAGCTGCCTACTCCAATGTTACTTGTGTTGGAGCAGGAAGGGATAAGTAAAGGGGTAAATAAATAGAAAAGATGTGATTGAATCCAATTCTGATAAAAAATTAGGTCTGAAGCTAAATCCATGCTCTTAATTACTGCTTGTTACTTCCATTCCCTCCTTAACCCACACCCAGGTCTGGCTTCTGTTGCCACCGTTCTGTACAGTCTCCTGTGGGAGAGGTCACCAGTGCCGTGAGGGGGCTAGAGGGCAGCTCCATTGTTCTCAATGCAAAGCTTTACTGCTGGTTTGATGCTCCATATTTGAGGTGGGTCTTTGTGATCTCACAGTTCTAGATTGAGGGCAGAAAGAGGTCCATAATGGTTAGGTGAGTCCCTTTTCTAGAGATACAAGAAGAGCCGGCTTATTTTATTTTGCTTTTTTCAGGGTCCATTCCTTGTCCAGGACCAGGACATTCTCCAGGAGGGGTTGAGTGCTCCAGGAACAGCATTTGTTCCTGCATCTCCCAGCAGCCACTTATCAGCTGAAATTCATCTGAATCCTCTTTCTGACAGAGTGGTGTTCAACCTCCAGGATCCTCCACATGGTACTCATTTTTCTAGAACCCTTTGTGTGGCTCATCTCCCTACTTCCAGAATGTCTCTCTGGATGATGCTAATGCTGAGTTTGGTTGAACACTGTAAAGAGGAGAATATTTTTAAGTGTTTCCTAAACAGAATTCCTACCCTGTAAGGGAATTCCTTATAGTGACAGTCTCTTTCTGCTGTTCTGATGGTTCTCTCTCTTGTCCCTTCCTAGGTTCTTCTGACTTGTATCCATTCTTATTGCTATAATTCTGTTTTTCCAGCCCTGGACATGAGAGTCACTCAGAAAAGGGTTGTAGGTCATTTTGTAGACATCATTGCTTAGACTTGGAGTTCTAGATCATTCTGGTTTTTATTTATTTATTTTATTTTTTTTGTTTGTTTCTTTTGTGGTGCTGGGGATTGAACCCAGGGCCTCATGCATGCCAGGCAAGCACTTTACCACTGGGCTGTATCCCCACCCCTCTGGATCATTCTGAATTCCTAATTTGTAGAAGATAGTAGACGGGGTAGTAAGCCAAAACAGCAATATTCTTACATGCAGTTTGTTCTTTCTCAGATTCTCCTGCCCCTGAGGCTTCTGCCCTATCCCAGGAAGAGAACCCAAGAAATCAATTAATGGCACTTATGCTCCTAACTGCCCAGCCCCAGGTAAGGTTTGCATCCTCTTTCCTTCTTGTCTGAACTGCGTTAATTGTTGCTGAAGGGTCCTCTCTCATCCTGGTGCTGGAGTGTCCCATCATTTCCCATATCCAAATAAAGGTCCATGCTTTTGGAAAACCGACCTTGAGGGGTCGCTTTATGTCTCCCTGATATCCATGGCTCTCCTCATGACCTGACAATGTATTTCTTCCCCAGAAGTGAAAGGAACCTTTTGATAGGGGAGCTCCTAAACATTGGAATCTACTCATACCCATAACACAAACCTGTTATTTCAGGAGTTGGTAATGTTTGAGGAGGTGTCTGTATGCTTCACTTCAGAGGAATGGGCATGTCTGGGCCCAATTCAGAGAGCCTTGTACTGGGATGTTATGCTGGAGAATTATGGAAATGTGACCTCTCTAGGTAAGGACATCTTCCCATAATTCTTACCTTTATCTTATCTGTTTTGATTATAAAAGTAGTTTATGCTTATTTAAGAAAACAGATTATTAGTCCAGCAGCTGGGGAAGCTGAGACAGCAGGATCACAAGTTCAGCAGCTGGGGAAGCTGAGACAGCAGGATCAGCAAAAGCGAGACACTAAACTACTCAGTGAGACCTTGTCTCTCAATAAAATATAAAATAGGGCTGGGGATGTGACTCAGTGGCCAAGTGCCCTAAGTTCAATCTCTGGTACCCCTGTAAAAAAAACAAAAAGAAAACAGACTATTAGAAAGAATATTCACTTCAACCTCATTATTTGCAGACAACTGCTGTCAACATTTTGATATATCCCATGTGTTTTTTCCTATGTGTTTAGAGGGTTTTTAAATATGTTGTTCAGTGTATATTGAAAAAAAATACACACACACACACACACACGTACATACATTTATAGCTTTCTTTCTTTTGCAGTCACTATATTGGCTACATAATTTGTACCATAATTTAAATTTAGCCATTTTCTTATTTTTTTTCATATTTTGGATAATTGCTGTCATAATCCTCTTCTCTGTGGCTAAAACCTTTCTTTATTCCTCCTTATTTTTTTATAAGTACAACTGTTGGGCCTATGTGATTGGTTTGCTTTAAGGCTTTTGCTTCATACTACCAAATTGCTTTCCATAGTGACCCATACCCTCTCTACTCTTCTCCACAGTTCTTACAAATACTCCTTTTATTCTGCTCTCATTTGTACTTAGTAATCCAATTGTTTTAAACTGTTGCTATTTTTTTAAGGTTAAAAAATATAAAGTAGATTTCTTTAATTAGTAATAAAATAAAAATATTTAAAAACTTTTTTGCTGGGTGCAGTGATACATATCTATAGTGCTAACTACTTGGGAGACAGAGCCAAGAGTATCGTTTGAGATCAGCCTAGGTAACAGAGAAATCCTGACTTGAAAGAAAAAAAATTCAGCCATTTGTGCTTCCAACAAACTTTAAAAACATGTATCTTGTGGTGTTCCTGTGAAAATGATATGATTCTGCCCACAAATAATTTATCATGGTTTGGGAGATGATTATAGAAAGAATAAACAATACAAGGCAGAATAAAATAATTGGTGCAATAGTGACATAAATCTGATATGTGGAAATACAGAAGATAGAGCAACCAAACTCATTCCTGGAGACCAGGAAAGGCCATAAAGGAGGTAGCATTTGAGGTGTTACTGGAAAAGTAGGACTGTACAGAGAAGTAGACATTGAGAACTGAGAATCAGCCACACAATTGAATTTTGACTGGAATATACATTATCTGTAGTACTAGTTTAAATGGCTGCATAATATTTCATTATCTGTGATCATGCTTTACATTGACGGTTTTATTCTGAGTATTTCCATTCAGGAACCTTACATACCCTTTCATTTTTTCTGTACTGCATTTTTCTCTGTGTTTCAGGCATATTTTAAAATCACATTTGTCTAGATATTATATACTTCTAGTGATATTTATTCTTTAGAATTAGTCTTCTCTAATTTTCTAATTGACTTCATTTGCATATAGAAAGTGCTGATGTTTTGTATATTAATTTTGTATCTAGCAGCCTTATTATTTTATTGTCCATAGTAACTTATACTGTGTACTTTTACACTTATGAAAACATATTTTTTTTAAAAAAATATTTTTGAGTTTTAGATGGGCACAATATCTTTATTTATTTATCTTTATGTGGTGCTGAGGATCAAACCCAGTACCTCACATATGCTAGACAAGTGCGCTACCGCTGAGCTACAACTCCAGCCCTGAAAACATTCTTTTTTGGGTGGTGGTACCGGAGATTGAACTCAGAGGTGTTGCATTTCTAACAACTAAAACAGTCAAGGTCACTCCAAGTGAACTAGGCTGCATGAAATAATCACACAAGAGACAGAGATACCTTTTTCTTTGGGTCCTATGATGGCTCCAAGGGGAGAAGCCATTCAAATGAGGCAATGGGTCAGGTTTCAGGGGGTTGAGTCTAGCATCTTGATGTCTGCTGTCAGCAAGCTGACTGAACATCTAGAAAGGCCACACCCAAAGGCAGAGCAAGAGAAGGGGACACACAAAGGGAGCTTCCATGGAACATTCTATCCTAAACAGGGCAAAGGGGTAGTATTACAAAAGAATAGGTGAGTGTAGCTCAACCCCATGGGTGACATGCCTACCACAGAGCTACACCCCTAACTCCTAGATGGATACTTTCTTCGCTCCAGTATTGGGAATCAAGGCCAGGGTCTCACACTTTCTAGACACTCACTCTATCACTAGAAACATGGTTTTAAGAAACTTGAAGATCCTATTCTCACAAATTTAGGAACCTTAACATTTGTGTTTTAATTTCTTTTACCAGAATGGGAGACCATGACTGAAAATGAGGAGGTGACATCAAAGCCAAATATTTCTCAAAGAGCAGATGCTCAGAAAGGAATATCAAAAAGACTTCAAGGCAGTGTTTCCCAGGTCCCTGGTTTTGAGGAAGAATGTGAATGGCAAGTTTTGGAAAGTCAGTGGGGAAATGAAACAGGAGAAAGGGTAGATGCAATGAAAAAAGGTTCCCTGTGTGAACAAGACAAGAAGAAAAGGACTTTACCAGAAAAATGGGGCCAGAAGTGGAAGGAATTTGGAGAAAGCTTGACTTTAGGTTCAGCTGTTTCTGAAAGTTTAATAGGTACTGAGGGAAAGAAGTACTATAAGTGTGACATATGTTGTAAACATTTAAATAAAATTTCACATCTCATAAACCATCGGAGAATCCATACTGGTGAGAAACCTCATAAATGTAAGGAGTGTGGAAAGGGCTTTATTCAGCGCTCAAGCCTTCTAATGCACCTTCGAAACCATTCTGGGGAGAAACCATATAAATGTAATGAATGTGGGAAAGCATTCTCTCAAAGTGCTTACCTTTTAAACCATCAGAGGATCCACACTGGGGAGAAACCTTATAAATGTAAGGAATGTGGAAAGGGCTTCTATAGGCATTCAGGCCTCATTATACATCTAAGACGCCATTCAGGGGAGAGACCTTACAAATGTAATGAGTGTGGGAAAGTTTTCTCTCAAAACGCTTACCTCATTGACCACCAGAGGCTCCATAAAGGAGAAGAACCTTATAAATGTAATAAATGCCAGAAAGCTTTCATTCTGAAGAAGAGCCTCATTCTGCACCAGAGAATTCACTCTGGGGAAAAACCCTATAAATGTGATGAATGTGGAAAAACCTTTGCTCAGACCACCTACCTTGTCGACCATCAGCGACTCCACAGTGCAGAGAACCCTTACAAGTGTAAAGAATGTGGGAAAGTTTTCATTCGAAGTAAAAGCCTCCTTTTACATCAGCGAGTCCACACAGAAAAGAAAACCTTTGGTTGTAAAAAGTGTGGGAAAATTTTTAGTTCTAAGTCAAACCTCATTGACCACAAGCGGATGCACAGCAGAGAGAAACCTTACAAATGCACTGAATGTGGGAAAGCCTTCACTCAGAGTGCTTACCTTTTTGATCATCAGAGACTCCACAATGGAGAGAAGCCCTATGAATGTAATGAATGTGGAAAAGTTTTTATTCTGAAGAAAAGCCTCATATTACATCAAAGGTTCCACACTGGAGAGAATCTCTATGAATGTAAAGACTGTGGTAAGGTCTTTGGTTCTAACAGGAATCTCATTGACCATGAGAGACTCCACAATGGGGAGAAGCCATATGAATGTCGAGAGTGTGGGAAAACCTTTATTATGAGCAAGAGTTTCATGGTCCACCAGAAACTTCATACACAGGAGAAAGCCTACAAATGTGAGGATTGTGGGAAGGCTTTCAGTTACAATTCAAGCCTGCTCGTACATCGAAGAATCCACACTGGAGAAAAGCCTTTTGAATGTAGTGAGTGTGGAAGAGCTTTCAGTTCCAACAGAAACCTCATTGAACATAAGAGAATCCACAGTGGTGAAAAACCCTATGAGTGTAATGAGTGTGGCAAGTGCTTCATCTTGAAAAAAAGCCTCATTGGACATCAGAGGATTCACACAAGGGAAAAGTCTTATAAATGCAATGACTGTGGGAAAGTCTTTAGTTACCGCTCAAACCTGATAGCCCATCAGAGAATCCACACTGGTGAGAAGCCCTATGCATGTAATGAGTGTGGGAAAGGCTTCACCTACAACAGAAATCTTATTGAACATCAAAGAATTCACAGTGGGGAAAAAACATATGAATGTCATATCTGTAGAAAAGTTCTTACCTCTAGTAGAAATCTTATGGTACATCAAAGAATACACACTGGAGAGAAACCTTATAAATGTAATGAGTGTGGAAAAGACTTTAGTCAGAATAAAAACCTTGTTGTACATCAGAGAATGCATACTGGAGAGAAGCCTTATGAGTGTGAGAAATGTAGGAAATCTTTTACCTCCAAGAGGAATTTAGTTGGTCACCAGAGAATCCACACAGGGGAGAAACCCTATGGGTGTAATGATTGTAGCAAAGTTTTTAGACAAAGAAAAAACCTCACTGTACATCAGAAAGTTCATACAGAGGAAAAACCCTGTGAATGTGGTGAGGCTGAAAAGGAATTTTCTCAGACTTCAAAACTTCATTTTCAACAAAAAGTCCATACTGTGGAGGAATTCTCTTGGCTAAAAAATGCCAGTGAGTCTAAGATAGAGATTCAAAAAATATAGTGGAGATCTGGCATTGTGGCTAAGTGGTAGAGTACTGCCTTGCATGTACAACCCCCAGCACTGCAAAAAAGAAAAAAAAATTAGTGTCATTTGTAAAATGGAATAGAATCCTATTTAACCCTTAGGTGAATGATACATAGTTTCTGTAAGAAAAAAATCATGACCATTTCTTATGGACAAGTGAAAGAAAGTTAATCTAGACCTTCAAGTGTAGAAAAACATAATCCAAATTCTAGTTCAAGGATACTGTATTCCATATCATTTATTATGACCTTGGAAATAGATCTTGGAGCAATTGAAGACAGAAGAAACTGGATTTGGGTCTTATAAGGGATAATGGTGCAGTTGTAAGTGTTAGCAAAAGTGTCTTTATTAAAGTGGACATTGTTTCTGAAAATATGTATATTATACAGTTTAAAGATAGCATCTCTGCTGCAGAATGTCTGTATAGACAGTAAAATCCAGACACTGAGATGTGGAATTCAGTGGGCAAGAGATACCTGGCTCATCCTTAAGACTAGATGTAAAATTAGAAGAGCTAGGTTTGGATTCTCTTTCCCTTACTATGTTAATGTTAAGCCCACCTCTAAGCATCAGAATGCCTACCTCACAGGGTTGTTGTGAGGAGTAAGTGAAAGGATGTTTGTGAAACCATTTTACAATAAAGTTAGATGAGAGAGAGAGGTATGGCCAGAGTCTAGGACATGGCATAATCTAAGTTTGTTCATTAAGTCAATATTAGAATGAAGAGGATTCCATGAACCTCAAAGATAGTCATTTTTATGAGGGGAAGTATGATGGATAGCTAACTTTGGGATTTAGTACTCTAAAGACTTTTGAAAAATACAATTTTAAAATGTCTACTTTGTTTTTATGGAAAATATATGATGGTCAGCCATTAACAGTGATGCCGAGGAAAGCTATTTGTTTTTTGATCTTTGAATATGGAACTTAATAGAACATCAAAATTGAAGGACAGTCCTATGTTGCTTTTTCTTTTTATTGGGAGAAATACATAACCCCATTAGCTGAGCTGATGATCCTTGCCACAGCCATTTTCCATTGTAGTCAATATTTAATTATTGCTGTCATGTGATAGATTGTCACTTACAAAAAGACTTTCTGTCCCAGCACTTAATTTACTATCTAAATTTTTACACAGCCAAGCCTTCAAGTTCTGATTAAGCCAATGCAGAATCCACTTCTAGGCAGCCACTGCCCTTTACTCCCTGTGAACCAGTTGTTCATTCAGCTCGTGCCCTATTGTACATTTATTTGGGTTAATTCATTCTGTATTCCTATATTTTATCTTCTAATTCTCCAAATTCCAGTTTTGCAGGTAGAATGTAAATGTATATCAGGATGGTGTTTTCTAATACAAGCAATATCAAAGTGGTATGTTGATTATGACATGTTATTAATTCAACCCCAAAGCTCCTTTGAGGGCTGGTTCCTCATTATACTGAAATGTATACTGAAAACTGGAAGGGCACCCATAATTTGAACTCTTTAAGATCTGGATGAGTCAGGTTCTGCCACTTGCCTTGGACAAATCACTTCTTGGAGACATGATTTCCTCATCTGTCAAACAGGAGGAAAAATATCTACCTCACAAAGTTGTTATGAGGTAATGAGTATGAAAATTCTTCCTATTAATGCTATAGAAGAATCACCATAGCTTATATAATAATTGCAAAAGGACATATTTTAACAAAGGAGAGAGCTAGCATTTACCTTGTAACCAAGTAAAAATACAATATAGCAAACTGAGCCCATATGATGTGCCTCCTCTTGTAGTGTAATAAGCCAAAAGATCTTTAGCCTGATTTTAATCAAGTTTCTTAAACCTAATTGGCAGTTTGTAGGAAATACAGAAAGCATAGGGATGATATAAAAGATGCCATAAGAAACAGAAAATTTCAGAACATGGGATATTAGAAAATTGCCCTGGATTCTTCAAAAAGTCATGATATAAAGGAAAGAAGAGTGATCATTAATGAAGCTGTCCATAAAGGGAAAACCCCTCACAACTTTGAGGACTAGGATTAAGGAAAGAACTTGCAGATGTCATCAAAAGCATGTTTTGTTAAAGGGGAAAATGATCAATCGGACCTCATCAAAATTAAGATAACTTTTCTCTACAAAGATACTTTTAAGAGGATGAAAAGACACTACAGATTGGGAGAGAACCATTTGCAAATCACATATCCATCAAAGGATTTGTATCTAGACTACATAAAGAACTCTGAAAACTTATTGATAAAAAAAAATTAGAAATGCACAAGATACCAACAGACATTTCACTGTAGATGACAGATAAGTAAATGAAAAGATATTCGACATTATCCATTAGGGAAATGTAAATTAAAATCTTGAGATACTTCTATGCACCTATCAGAATTAGCTAACTTTTTAAAATAAAGTGATTACACCAGTTCTGACAAGGATGCCGAGAAACTGGATTTCATGCATTGCTGGAAATGCAAAATGGCACAATCACTTTGGAAAACAGTTTGGCAGTTTCTTATAAAACCAAACATGCACTTAACTATATGCCTCAGTAATTCCATTCCCTAGCATTTGTCCCAGGAAATAAAAGCTTATGTTCACAAAGATTTGTACATAATGTTCATACAATCTGTATTAATATTCAAAACCTTTAGGTATCAGGTGGTTAAAATAAACTATGGTATGTCTATACCATGGAGTACTTAGTACTTGGCAATAAGACAGATTACCTACAGCTTGTCACAACTAGAATGGATTTCTAGGGAATCCCATATATTAGGGATGGTGTGAGGGAGAGGATTGGGATGTAACTATAAAAAGGGTAGCACCAGGGAGGTTGGTGATGGAATAGTTGTGTAATAGTGGCAATTACACAAATCTCATGCAATACAATGACAAACACATAGGCACACACTGCCAATATATGCTTGCCGATTTTGACATTCTAGTTACATAAGATGTAACCATTGGGGGGAACTCTTTGCAACTTCCTGTGGAATTGTCATTTTAACATAAAATATGAATACACAAAAGAGCCATAACTAAAATACAGTGTTGTGAAACTGAATTGGAAAAAAAAAAAAAAAAAAACCTTTGAAATGTGTTTCAGTACATTAGGAGAAATTTGAATCCTGACTGTATATTAAGTGGTTTTAGAATATTACTGTTTTCTTACGTGTGATGATGGTGGTGTTAGTTTGGGGAATATTCTTAAGGGATGCATGCTATTTGGAATGAAGCGCTTTGATGTTTACAGCTTTCTGAAAAGATAACCTTAAATAGAGATAAGGCAAACATAGCATAATGTTAATTGTTGAGCCCAGATGGAGGATACGGGTATTCTTTATATCATTCTCAACTTTTCTGTACCGTTTGATATTTTCAAAATAAAATGTTTTTGGGGAAAATTATCCGGTATTTCTAGATTAATCTTTAAGCATCAGACTCCCGGGTGCCATCCTTGCACGAGCCACTTGCCTATCCTGGGAAGGTCCCATCGTTTCGTCCCAAAACAAAGGGCTTTAGAGCGCCCTTTCCCTGGTCCAGGACTGAGTTGGACGCCCATCGAGAAGAAGGCTCCTCCGAGATTCCTAGAGAGGCCGGCCTGGCGATCTGGGAGCCGGAAGCCCATCCCGAGGCACTTCCTGTCCGGTCATTGTTCTAGCGCCAGTAAGGGCAGGGGTCCTGCAGTGCCAGCTTCTTACTCTGAGTCGGTGCGCCGGACCAGGCCTCTTCACTGCGTACGGTGAGCGGATTTACGGGCTGGCCAGGGACCACGGGGAGCAGGGCGGTGCCCGGAACGGCTGTCCCGAAGCGGCCCAGGAGTCTTTGCCTCGGGACTTAGCCCCGGCAGTCCCAGAGCGGCTCCGCGCCCCTTCGCTTCGCCGTCCGGGTGGCCATCTGACGGGCGCCTGGGCAGGCAGAGGACCGAGGCGCACCGCCCAGGGGCCAGGAGGATCCCGGAGACCCGGAGCCAGGGCATACAGGTGAAGGGAACGGATTGCCACGTTTGGAATTGGAAAAAGGACATTAAAAAGGAAGCCTTTGATAGAGGGCTCTCTGTCGCCTGGGGTTGGGGGATCCATTTGAATCTTACCAGAAGTCTGATGACAGTAAGCGAAGTAGACAATTCTGTCTACAAAAGATGGAACGGGTTTTCAAAGCTGTCCTTGAATGTTTTGGGGGAAATTATGAGGTAGAATTAAGCTAGTCATGGAAACCTCCAAATCTACTAGTCATGGATACCTTAAGCTTCACAATTAAGAATTGTCGTAGGAATGTAAGTATATTTCATTACTCTAGGAATTCAATTGTGCAAAAAATTGCCAGTAATTAACAGAAAAACGAATGTGATCATTTCAGCTGCAAAAGGGGATTTAGTAAAATTCAGCAATTTTTTTTTTAGTAAAACTTCCAAAGAGAAATAGAAAAATATCATTCTCATATTTATCTAAAATAGTTCGTTATTTGACTCGCAGAAACAAAAACCCTGCTGGCTCATCTGTGGTCAAGGGGTCCTGCTAATTAGTCTCGGTGTGACTTGAGTTGATGTGGTGCTTCTGGAAAGCATTGAAAAAATGTTCCAACTACACAGTCCTCAAGATAGTGATCCCTCTCTTTATTCTAAAGGAATAACGGAGCAGAAGAAAAAACTTTGCCGTAAACATTTCGAACGTTTTAGTAAGAGAATACACTGAAAACAGTTAAGACTCCTTTTACTAAAGGAATGGTTCATTAATGGGATAAATTATAGTATAGCACTGATTCAGAATATTCTGCCAGAATGAGGCATGTATGTACTATGTATTGAAGGATCACCAATACTTGTGAAATAAGGAGATTAGTTCAAAAGACAAATAGTGCAACTTGCTGAACAGTGTACAGTGAGTTTTAAAGTATGATTTAGAAAAATAAGCAGTGAATGCACATATGAATGTAAATAACAGAAAAAGGACTAGGATGTCCATTCAACTAATGACTAATTTCTGTGTGTATGTATGTATAAGGAATATATTTAGGGCTGGGGTTGTGGCTCAGTGATGGAGCACTTGCGTCATATGGGTGAGGTACTGGATTTGATCCTCAGCACCACAGAAAAATAAATAAATAAAGATATTGTGTCTATCTACAACTAAAAGAATTAAAAAAAAAAGATGGGGGCCCTAAGAACTCAGGGAAACCCTGTCTCTAAATAAAATATAAAAAAGGGCTGGAGGATAGGGAGTTCAGTGATTAAGCCCCTGTGGGTTTAATCCCCAGTATAAAAAAAAAAAAAAAGAAAGAAATACATTTAATGTTTTATGTTTGTGAATAGGTCCTTTTCAATGAGAGTGAAAATTTGTCAATACCATAGATTATTTTTGCCTTGTCTTTTTTTTTGGGGGGGCGGGGAGTTGTTGCTCACTTTTTGTCCCGAAGTGCAGGGGATTCAACCCCACCCCTTGTGTGTGCTAGGCAAGTGCTCTGGCCACTGAACTAAGTCCCCAATCTTAATACTGTAGAATATTGTGTAGCAAATCAAAATAAGCATGAACAATGACAATGGAAAATGATTTCTTTTTTTAAATCTTAAGACTAATACTTGGTCTTACTGACATTTGGAAAATGTAAAAAAACAAAAAGAACCTTGAAACAATTTGTAATTCCACCACCTGGAGCTATCCACCCACTTATTCCTAACATGATGTCTATACACTTCCAGTCTTTTGCTTGGCACTTCTTTCTCATGCTAATTTTTTCATCCTTGACAATATAGAAACATTTGTGTTATAATATTCCTATTTTTAAGACCACTGATAATAATTGTGAACATACCTGTCAAAAACAAAATGTTTATAAAGTCATAATTATTGTTAGTATGTTTGAAGATTTTCCCTTAAAAAAAATTTCAGTTTACAACACATGGTGATTATTCCTTTGGAGGTAGTCGGGTGAGTTTTCCTAATCATTCTATAGTTTAAAAGTTTTTATAATTAAAAAGTTAACCTTTAGTTTAAAAAAAATCAATGATTGATGTATTCAGCAATTTGCATTTACATATATATATTTTTTAAAAAAATGTTTATTTTTTAGTTTTAGGTGGACACAATATCTTTATTTTATTTTTATGTGGTGCTGAGGATCGAACCCAGTGCCTCATGCATGCCAGGCCAATGTGCCACCACTTGAGCCACATCCCGAGCCCCAACATATTTATATTTTAACTCTTTCCATCTATAGAAGTAGAATATTCTTTGCACTATAGTGATCATTGGCCAGTCATTGGTGAAATTGGCTTGGAGACTGAGTGGCATCCTGACAAATCTGTGCTCATTGCTAACAATGTTTTTCATTTCTCAGTTGACAGTACTCATCTTGGCCCTGAGAATAAAATCAAGAAGAAGCTTTTGAAACTTAAGAGATTAGATGGGGCTTGACCTCTGCTGGGCAACCCTAGTTATAGGAGTTGTTCTGCTGTGCAGAGAAGATGACTACGGAACTGAGAGAGGCCATGATTCCAGACCCTTGGGGCCCAGTGAAGGTGAAAAAGGAGGAGGAAGAGGACAATTTCCTAAATCAGGAATCCAGCCAACAAGCACATTCTGAGAACTTCAAAGTCTGGGCCCCACATGAGGGGCCTCAGACAGGCCTTGATATATCCGAAGAGGAGGAGAAGGTAAATGATGACCTGGGAGGAAAGAAGGAGAGACCTGAAAACCTCAAGTAGTTTCAGGAAAACTGCTTCTCTGCTTTAAAACCCAGCATCTTATTTCCTAGCTAGGTCTCTGACCTTAAGTCCTTTGGAATATAATTGAGATGTTCCCTTCTGATTGATGCATTATTCAGTATTTTTTATAACCATGTAGTTCTCAAACTTTCCTATAAAGAACATGGGGAACTTTTATAAAATCTTTCTGGCTATGTTGTAGACTATTCTAAGGAAATCAGAATCTGGGGATAAGATCTGAGTTTCTGTGTATTTAAGAACACTCCTCAGGTAATTCCAGTTGTATTTTGAAAGCTCTCAGTGCTTCTCAAACTTTAGTAAGCATAGGAATCACTTGGGGTCTTTCTAAAATGCTAATTCTGATTCAGGAGGCCTGGGGTATGATCTGAGATTCTGTATTTCTCACAAGCTCCCATAGACCACATTTTCAGTAATGAGGCTATAAATGACACTATGTTCTTAATGTTTTTAAACACACCCCTTACCAGCACTAGGCAAAGCAGGGCAGGGCTGGTCCCAGAAAAGTTATATGAGAACACAATCAGGCTGGACACAGTGGCGTACACCTGTAATTCTGGTTTCTCAGGAGGTTGATGCAGTAGGATTGCAAGTTTGAGGCCAGCTAGAGTAAGTCAGTGAGACCTTGTTTCAAAAAAAAGGGGGCCGGCTGAGGAAATAGCTCAGTGATGGAGCACTTTCCTAGCATGTATGAGGCCCTGGATTCCATCCCCAGTACTGCAAAAAAAAGAAAAGAAGAAAAAAAAAAGATTGTGATTAGAACCTTGCTTCTTTGATCTTTAGGACCCAGAAAAGTCTCCTTTGAAAAACAGCCTCATGTGCTCTCTTGTCACATACTCATTGGTAAGTTAGGTTTGGCTGCTGGAGTGAGTGATGGGATGAAATCAAAGTAGCAGATTTGTTTCTTTATCTCTCACCTTGGGGAAGAGGAAGATTCTGGCTTCCTTTTCCGTTTTTTTTTTTTTTTTTTTTTAAAGTGTTTTTTGACCTCCAGAAATAGATGATTGTGTATGCATCCTCAAAGCTACAATCACAGTATTCCTACCATCAATCCCTTCATAAATGCCTGCTTGTCTATAGGATCCGAATATGTTCTGGGACATGGCAGTAGTCCTAAAAGCAACACAAGAGGCCCCTGCTGCTGCACCACTTGGCAGCTACTCATTACCAAGGACTCTGGCCAAGAGGGAGATACTGGAGACTCATGAGAACCTGAACTCTCTGGGTAAGGTTTAACTCCCTTATTCAGATTCTGACCATTGGGGTTTAGAATCTTTTCAAGAGTGTGGGTGGGTATCTGGTTTCTTCGTGTGAACAACAAGAGTATTGAGGTGTTAAAAGTGCTAAGGAGAGCTGGAGAGGATAGCTGAGAGATGCCTGTGCAGTTATCTTAGGAAATGTCTTATTTGCACACAATCTGAAGATACCAGACAGACATAAATTTTGAATTCTCCTTTTAATTATATTTATTGCTCAGTGAGTTTCATATCTATGCATATGCATAGACACTTGTTTTCTTCATATTTTTTATGGTTATTATAGGTTGGTGAGCCTGCAGAAGAAGCTAGCAAAGGTAGAAAAGGTCAACTTTTGTGCTGATTTTGAGAAAATGTCCTGGAGATGTTCTGTTTTCATAGATCTTTGTGCAAATTCTGGAGGATTTTGAACAGCTGTGTCAACCATAATTATGGTCAAAACTAGGTCTTTGTGGAGGATACTGATGGCTTATCACCTGGTTCTCTCCAAGCTGGACTCAGCAAAGGGTAGTATTTTCTATATGTCTTTGTGTGTGTGTATGTGTGTGTGCGCGCACGCTAAAAACAAATACCTTTAACATATGAAGAGCTATTATAAACCATTAGTATGGAAAAAAAAAAAAAAAACCGCTGGGCACAGTGGTACACACCTGTAATCCCAGCATCTAGGGAGGCTGAAGCAGGAGGATTGCGAATTCAAAGCCACTCTCAGCAAAAGCAAGGCACTAAGCAACTCAGTGAGACCCTGTCTCTAAATAAAATACAAAATAGGGCTGTAGATGTGGCTCAGTGGTTAAGTGCCCCTGAGTTCAATCCCTGGTGCCCTCCCCTCCGTCCCCAAAAATAAATGAAAAAAACTGCCCTATTTAAAAATAGCTGTGCTGGGCACAATGGCACATGCTTCTAATCCCAGCAATTTGGTAAGCTGATTCAGGAAGATGGCAAGTTTGAGGCCATTCTGGGTAATTTATTGCAAACCGATCTCAAAATAAAAATTGAAAAAGGCCTGAGGCTATAGGTCAGTGGTAAAGTGCCTCTGGGTTCAGTACCAGTACCCTGTCCTCCCCAAAAGGAAAAATAATTAATTAAAAATAGTTATAATGCATATGGATATTATTCTTCCAAAATAAAAAAAAAAACCCAAAAATATCTAAGAAGTAGATGAAAACATTTAACTTTGCTGATTGTAAAAAGAAAAGACTAATTAAAACAATGAGACATTGCCTTCATTTATCAAATAAATGTCATGATTGTGACAGAAGCTAGCCTGTGGAGGAGTGATGTGTAACTATGGGTCAAAACTGTGGTAGCCATGAGCCCTGAGTTGCATAAGCAATCACCTGGATGGCTTTCAGGTCCCTAGGTATTCATGTTTTATGTGTCTGCCTGATAGAGACCAATATCTGAACATTTCAAACCCATTCTCCTCCCTAGACAATTCCTCAGGCATTTGCAGACCAAGTTGTTTTCTTAAACCAAGGCTGTGGAAACAGTTAAAATCTCCACCTTTCTTTTTCTTGTCTTCAATTATTCCCTACACTCTCAGCATTATCCATACTTCCTGCTTTCTGTTCCATTCTTTCTGGTGTATTCCCCCATATGTCTCTTCTGTCTTCTTGCTTTATTATCTGTTCATAGTGGGCTCCAAGAGCTGCACTCATTCATCAGGAACAGCCAGTTTTCCTTCTCTGCCTCTTTACCCCAAGACTATTCCCACCCAAGACTTACCGTTTTGTGCTACAGACCATTTCCAGAGCTGCAGGTAATAGCAGGAACACCAAGCTCTAGGAATTGTGAAAGAGACCTGAATGTAGTTGTTGCCCTGCCTCTAGTAATTCTGATCTTGATTAAGTCCCCTTGGGACCTGTGTTTCCTATTCTACAAACTAGGGTACATTGACTGAATAAGGTACAGGGTTTGTTAAAGGCCTACTTCCTGGGTGATGGGCAGTAAAATAAGGGCTGGGGAAACAGAATTAAATAAGACACAGTCTTATCCCTTTTTAGTTCCCACACAATTGAAGAAGAACATTTTCATCTCAATGATAAAGTTGAGCTTCCCTGATCCAAAATTCCAAAATGCTCCAAAATCCAAAACTTTTTGAGTACTAGCATGACACCACAAGCAGAAAATTTACATTTTCCTCCTATGACTGGTTCTAGTCAGAACACAGGTATGGTAAAAAATGTACAAAATTACCTTCATACCATGTGTATAAGGTGTATATGAGCCATAAGTGAATTCCAAGTTTATACGTTGGTCCCATCTAAGATCTCATTTTGTGTGTGTGTGTGTGTGTGTGCACACACGTGCATGTCTCTAATCTAAAATCTGAAAAACCAAATCACTTTGGGTCATAAGCATTTTGGATAAGGAATGTTCAACCTATGATATACATGAAAATATTTTGGAAGTGATCACTGGGTTTTAAATGTCTCAGTTTTAATTAATGTTGAATTAAAGTTTATTCACTTAAAAACCTTTTTTTACATCTTTAAACATAACTTACTGTACTTTCATCTGCACATTTAAATTTCTTTTATAAAAGTGAGAACACTTATACTTTTTCCTTAATTCATGTTCAGTTAAGCTTCAAGTTTTATAGATTATATATTTTTAAACAGTTAACTCCACCTGAATGTCAGCTTTCCTTGATGAAATACTAAGCTGTTCCTTGACACAAGGAACATAGTAAAGGTTTACTATTTCTTCTTTAATCCCTCCTACTGTAGCTGCTTGTCATCATAGCAACTCCCATCTCTTAAGGGTTCATCTTTCCTCCTGGCCCCTAACAGCACCATCCATCAGACTGAAAGTCACTGCAGACATCAGAATACTTGATGTGTCCCATGCACTGTTCTGAGCAGTTGACAGAGTAATTGCATTAATCCATTCATAGCCTTTTGAGGTAGATAGTATTATTATCCCTGTTTTAGATATTAGGACACTGAGGCATAAAGAAGTTAACTAGCCCAAAGTCATAGCTAGTTAATAGTAGAGTAGGGATTTGAAACCAGGCAGTCTGGCTCCAGAGTCCATGTTTTTAACCTCTGAGCTATACAGCCTCTTCATGTTTCAGATGCTATTGACTTCTTTGGACTTCTTGACATCCAGCGTGACCTTTCTGTCCATGTTTACTCTGTCTATGATATTCACCATCCTCACACGGTAAGGTTCAACTTGGTAGGTCTTTGTTCACAGAGGGAGATTGTGTCTAATCAAATGGTGAATTGGGAGCAAATCCACACCAGTAGCTCAAGTAAAAGGCAAGCTTAGGGAGAGGCTGGTGTCCTTCATAACTAGTCTTAGTGTGAGATCCATACAAAATTACCTTCATGCCGGTGTATAAAGGAGTCTGGAGTGCATGGGCTTCTCTGTTATGAGGCAGTGGGTTAATATCTCATGGAGGTAAGTGGAAAAGCCAAAAAGAGCATGAGTGAGCACATTCAGTGCCAGGTATGGGGCAGGACATGGTCCCTGCAGAAGAATCTACAGCGGAGGAGTAACATGAAGGGATTCCTTCCTTTAATGAAGCAAATTTGTAAAGGTTCTGAAGTCATATGCTTCCTGGCCTTTTTGACTTGATATTTTTTTTATCTAGGCCAGACTAAGCTAACATTTGTATTTTTCTTTTTTCATTTCAGATGCTGAAACCAAGAATCTACAGTTATTTGTTCCAAAATCTGAGATATGTGATGAAACTGAAAAACCCCTTGTAATGTCAGGAAGAATCCAGAAAGTTGACACTCAAGAACCTGAATTAAGAGAATCATGTGAAACAGGAAACATGGAAAAGAGGCAGAAAATAAAGAAGGAAAAGAAAGATTTCAGACAAGTGACAGTGGAGGATTGTCACTTACCTGAAAACTTCAAAGAAGAGAAAGACCAAAAATGTAAGAAATCTGGGGGTAAATACAGCCTTAGTTCTGGCTGTATGAAAAATCAGAAAATCCAGCCTGGGCAGAAGCCTTTTACATGTAGCGTATGTGGGAAAGGCTTTAGTCAAAGTGCAAACCTTGTCGTGCATCAGCGAATCCACACTGGGGAGAAGCCCTTTGAGTGCCATGAGTGTGGGAAGGCCTTCATCCAGAGTGCAAACCTTGTTGTACATCAGAGAATCCACACTGGACAGAAACCTTACGTTTGTGCAAAATGTGGGAAAGCTTTCACTCAGAGTTCAAATCTGACTGTCCACCAAAAAATTCACTCTTTAGAAAAAACCTTTAAGTGTAGTGAATGTGAGAAAGCCTTCAGTTACAGCTCGCAGCTTGCCCGGCACCAGAAAGTCCACATTACGGAAAAGTGCTATGAATGCAATGAATGTGGAAAGACATTTACTCGGAGCTCAAACCTCATTGTTCACCAGAGGATCCACACTGGGGAGAAGCCCTTTGCTTGTAATGACTGTGGCAAAGCCTTCACCCAGAGTGCAAATCTTATCGTCCATCAGCGAAGCCATACTGGTGAGAAGCCATATGAGTGTAAAGAGTGTGGGAAAGCCTTCAGTTGTTTTTCACACCTTATTGTGCACCAGAGAATTCACACTGCAGAGAAACCTTATGACTGCAGTGAATGTGGGAAAGCCTTCAGTCAGCTCTCTTGCCTTATTGTCCACCAGAGAATTCACAGTGGAGATCTTCCTTATGTGTGTAATGAGTGTGGGAAGGCCTTCACGTGTAGTTCCTATCTACTTATTCATCAGAGAATCCATAATGGGGAAAAACCTTACACATGTAACGAGTGTGGCAAGGCCTTCAGGCAGAGGTCGAGCCTTACTGTGCATCAGAGAACCCACACTGGGGAGAAGCCCTACGAATGTGAGAAGTGCGGTGCGGCTTTCATTTCGAACTCACACCTCATGCGACACCACAGAACCCATCTTGTTGAATAAGAAAGGGTGAGGAAGACATTTAGCGGCTGGTCATAACATGCTACCTGCCAAATTAGACACCTCTGCGATTTTCTTTCTCCTTTGTAAAAACAAATCACAGTTTTCAGGAAGGCAGCACAAATAAACATTTCGGAGGTTACTTTACAGAAACTAAGCAAAAGAAAACTAAGCACCTAAAGGCAAGGGCTCTATCCTAAGCAGTCATGTTTTCTGAAATGGAATGTGGCTTTTTTAGGAATGGGTCGTACAAAGCTAGTTGATAACAAGCCTATTTGGGGAAAGGTCTTTTTTGCTTAATTTTGTTTTTTAAAACTCTGGTATTTGCTTGAGCAACAGGAAGGTGGTTTTCCTTTTTTGAATTCTGGAGCTTTGATCTTTGTATTATAGTATTCTGGGTTAAGTGATAACTAGTTAAGGAAACCATTTGGGGTAGGCATTCAACAACAACTCATCTATGAATATAAGCTTTACGCTCCCTAGGTAATTTAAAAAAAAACAATCTACAGCTCCTAAAATGAACAGAAATATAAAACATTTGTTGTCTATGCCTCCTCCTCCTGAACCTTGGTATAGTAAAGCTCTGGGGACTTCCTATGAGTCTGTTCTGACCATTCCCCAGTCTGCAAGGCCAGGTGCTCAAGGAATGATGGAGACAACACACAGCTACATTCATTTGCTAAGGATGACAACTCCTTTCAAACAGCTCCACCAGCCCCCTAATTTCCATTTTATTCCTTTTAGGTGAGATGCAACTAGCATGCCCTTTCTCTGATAGAGGAGTCAAAGAATAAAGCTTGCCTAGAGTTATGTCCCAGTTGCTTCTGCTTTTATTCTGCTCAAGCCCAGCCATGATCTGAGTATGGGTTTCATTCTCACATTCTGGATGGTATTTAGAAGAAATGGTAAACTCTTCTAATTCTGACAAGACCAAAGAGGGGAGTGAAGGGAGAGGGAGGAGGCAGAATGGGATTCCTAAAATGTTAATTTGGTTCTTAAGAAGTTCAGAAGTGTTGGAATGTGAAAACTTCTAGAAGGTTGAAGAAACTGGCTCAGGTAAGATATCTTTGTTGCTGTTCAGCCTTGATTCCTGGAAAAATGATTTATAAAACTATGCAATAGAGTTTTGTAATATCATTGCCTTGTATTTATATAAAACTTCATTGTTGTTTGCCTTCATGTATAGTGATGATACCTGTCAGTGATTTCATGTTTTTCCATAGACCATTATCATCCTTAGAACACTGCAGAAGTGTTTTCTCATTTACTTGAAAGTGGTCATATAACATGAGACCAAGTAAGAAGTGACCACCTGTAACCAATCTTGGGACCTGCTGCTCTCCTAACCATCTGTAACCTTCATCCAGACCTGTGAGGGAGCCTGAGAAAGGGTATGTAGTCTCATTTTTGGGTGAAGAAACTGAAGCGATAGATTTTGGGGTGTGTTTTTGGTGATGTGACCAGGAGTAGCAAATATAGTACTAGAATTTTGGTCTCTTGATTTCTGGGTCTATCTCCTGACCCCATTCCAGTGACATTCCAGTAGCGTGTATTATAAACACTGAGCCTGGTGATAAGCAGTCTGGTGCAACTCTTTGAAGAAGTTCCATGCTTTTATTGTCTTTTTTCTACAAGACTAAATAATATAAATCACATAGTGTTTTCTAATTTACAGAGCATTTTCATATACAGAAGAAAGCTTATTGTTTTCCTCCTTCAAGAAATCTTTTGTGAAAGTACATGCACCATTGTTTCTCACTTTCACTCTAGAGATACAAATACAAGAAATCAAAAGAATTCAAAAGTAGGAATAAAAAATACTCATGTCCTCACTGACCCTAACGGTGACTGTTCCTGCTCTCTGTCTAGGAGCAGACCCTCAAGGATAAACCAAGTTTCTCTGCTGAGATTAGGAACAAGTTAGTTTTTTTCCCCCTGCCTGATCAGGAAGCTCAGAATGTCAAGAAAGCCAGTCTGTGGGTTTGAAATGGCTTTGTGAACTTGACCCAAGAGACCAAAGGGTACTTTATGACCATTAAGACAAGTTCAAATCCTCTATTCATGGATGATTGTAATATCCTGGCTAAAGATTTCCATTCTTAGATGGAAAGTCACCCAAGTGATTCTGATGCAAAGGTAGGTTTGGGAATCACTGACTCAGCTTGAAATAAAGCAATGGTTTTCAACCTTGGTCGCATGTTAGAATCACCCAGCATACTTTAAAAACTTGCCATGTCCATGCCTCATTATTTTTTAAAACCCTGGAGGGGAATGTAGTGGGCTGCCAAAGTTAGGAGCTACTACAGGCATATAATGTATGATCAAAGGTGGGAAGGAGGCTCCAGTGTAAGGATCTGCATGTACAGTGATAGCAAAACAGAACACTTACTCTGCATTAGCTCGATTAGGTGTCCTTCAGTGCCCCTGCCAAACTTCAGTTGCTTGGATTATGTGACCTTATTTGTATTTAAGAGAATATACCAAACTTTTTTATTTATATGTGAAAACTAAACGTTGCATAATACATTTTTATGTATATATTATGACTTCTTATGCTTCTGCTTAAATTTCATGTTTGCATCTGGCTTTCCACAATCCCACATCCAGATTCAAGACCTTCAATCCTACCCAAATGGCGTGAGCCAAGTAGATTACTAACAACAACTCTTCCCAATTTACTTATAACTTTCAAAATAAATTATAACCTGCAATTTTCCTTACAGTTTCTAATAGGGGAAGAATGATCACCCTTTGTTGTTGAAGTTGGCTTAGGTTTTTCTGTTCCCTTCTCCATTATCTGGTCTTATTAGAAGTGGTTGAGAATTCCAAAGTTCCATTTCCCAAAGTTGCTAAGAGTTATCATATTAGTTATCATAATTATTAAAAACTCTGTGCCTTGTCTGGTGATTGGCATGAAGATTGAGCAAGAGGCTTTTCATGGAGGCACACACATGTAATCCCACTACTTGGAAACCTAGAGGCAAGAGGATTGCAAGTTCATAGCTAGCCCAGGCAATTTAATGAGACCTTGTCTCAAAATAAGAAATAAAAAGAGCTGGGGCTGTAAGTTAGTGCTGGAGCACTCCGGGGTTCAATCCCAGTACTGCAAAAACAAACAAAAAACCAGGAAATCTGTCACAAAGGAGACCAATAGACAGTGATGAAAGACTGATAATGAAATCACTAAAGGTAGTTTGAGAGCCCAGGAGAAAGACTTTGACAGCCCCTAACATGCATATGCATATGCACGTACATTTACTCTCAGGATCATTAACCATGGATTCTTCCAGGCTCCAGAAGAGGTCTTTGTTCTGAGTCTCCTTCCCTGCCTAGACAGTTATCCCTCTCGTACATCTGACAGTTCACTTGCTCCCTCATCCAGTGTGCCTAACCTTCCTGCAGTTGCAGCTCCTTTGAGAATCTCATGAAGGTTGTGAATACTTTCCCTTAAGAAATGCTTGTTGAACTTCATGTTCTTTTGTAGTGTCATGCAGGCTCCCTGAAGGAAATCCATGGATCTGTAGGGCTTAACATATCACCTGAAGTTGCACTGCATAATCACCTGTGCGGCTTTTTAAAACGGAGGTCAGATTATGGTTATCTCTTAAGACTGTTGCCAAATACAGCCTTTAAATCTTGCTTCTCCCAATTTCCTCCCTGTGGCATTACATCCGCTACTTGGAGCACCCAGATGAAATTCTCAGGAGACATTCTGGTTTCCTATGTATCACTTGTTCATTAAGAAAATAGTGTGTGTCCTTTGACATACCTTCAGAAGATCCTGGAGTGCCAAAGCAAATAAGGTCTACTAACCCTGGTGTGTCTCATGTGAAAAATGTCAGGTTACTGTGACATCATTTATTGAGCCCCTCATAATCTCTTTCCAACCTTATCTCTGTATGTCCCTCATACTTTTTATTAAAGCCTAGAGTCATTTGCTTGCTCTTCTCTGTGCCTTTGCTCACACCTTCCACAGTGCCTCTAACACCCTACCACCTCTTCTTCTTATCCAATTCCTCCTGCTTCCCTAAGATTTGGTTCAGTTCCCCATCACTGGGAAACCTTTGACTGTCTGTGGACAAGGGCATGTGAAATATATTTAGAAGTACAAAAAAAAAACATGGTGTGTATCCAGATTTTACGTTTTTTTTTTCATACCTTTATTTCACTTATTTATTGTTTTATGTGGTGCTGAGGATCAAACCCAGGGTCCCAAACGTGTGAGTTGAGCGCTCCACCACTGAGCCACAACCCTAGCCCAGATTTTAAGTTTTAAAGAGAAAAAAACCTCTGCTCAGCTGATCAAGAGTCTGAGGCAGGGGCTGGGGCTGTGGCTCAGTGGTAGCCCGCTTGCCTAGCATGTGGGAGGCACTGGGTTCGATCCTCAGCACCACATACAAATAAATAAAATAAAAGATCTATCAACAACCAAAAAATATTTAAAAAAGAGTGTGAGGCAGTAGGATTGCAATCTCAGTCAGTTTCAAAAATTTAGAAAGGCCCTAAGCATTTTGGCAAGACCCTGTCTCAAAATAAAAATTAAAAAGGGCTGGGGATGTGGCTCAGTGGTTAAGGGTTAAGTGTCCCTGGGTTCAATCCCTGGTTTAAAAAAAAAAATTTTTTTTTGGATTTAAAATTGTATGTATAGTACACTTCTCAACTTCTGTTATTACTTATACTGACTAAATACTATTAAAAGTATTTAGACACATTACCTGAATGAAATACAAGAAAACATAAGTGGTTCAATGACTTTTTTCACAGCCATACAGATGGTAAATTTTAGAGGGTAGACTCAAACATAGGTCCCTGGACAACAGAAGTATGAGTAATTAAACAGTTTTAAAAAGTAATTTCCATATTTTCTATAAGAAACAACTTTATAGTCAAGAAAAATAAATTATTATATTTACATATTTAATTTTATTGCATTAATTATGAACTATCTCAGTTCCCCATTGCATTCAATGTTGGATGTACTCTTCCCTTCTTTCCTCGCCTCTGACATTGTCAAGTCTGATAATTCTAAAGTACTGTTCTGTAACCATATTCTTTTATGCTTTGATTTGTCTAAAAGTTAAAAATAAGCAGTATGAATGATCATGTGAATATTATTCAATCTAGACCTTTGTATTTCCTTTTGGGGCAACTTTTTGTTTTCACTGAAATTTCTAGTTGACTTTCTTTTTACTTTGTACTGTTTGCTTTTAGCACATCTTCAGTCATTTACAAATTTTCCAATCAATTAGATATATCTCTTAAGTACCCCCCCCCACTTTCCTCCTGTTTATTTCCCTTCTAGGTACCTCATGCCTCCTGCTGTAGTTTAGCATGGATGCCCTCTTTGCTTACCATCTTCTACTAGGCTCCATTGTTTCTTGAATTCCTTATCATCCTGTCTTTACTCCCTCATTTCATTGCAGCACATCTTCAAGTAATTTGGCAAAGAGTATATGGAAGGCAAAGCTGTTGAGTCCTTGTCCATATCAGACTTCTAAGACCTCATGCTTGATTGGTAGTTTGACTGAATCTTGGATTTTAGGTACAAAAATTCCTCAGCAGTGGTCATAACATCACTGACTTAGAGCATCCACTATTGCTAATGAGAGGTCTGAGTCCAGCCTGATTCTCATTCCCTGGAGAATCAATGGTATTTATAGTATAGTGATCTGTTCCAACACTCCCATGCCTCAAAATTTTAGTCTTTTCCTTGGTGTCTTCAGTTCCCTAATGCATTGAGAATTTTTAATATAGTAACTTGGGTACTTCTCTTAGAAGACTTCTTGTTATTTACATGATAATTCCCTCTTCACATTTTTTTTTCCTATTTTTACTCCTTGTGGATTCCTGTCAATAAAATGTTGGACCTTTTGGATTGATCCTCACTGCTTCTTTGTTTCCACATCCTTGTCTTGTGCCACTTTCTGGGGGCATACCTTGAGTATTTTTCAGCATTTAAGATTTTTTTTTTTTTAGTTGTAGTTGGACACAATGCCTTTATTGTATTTATTTTTATGTGGTGCTGGGATTGAACCCAGTGCCTCATACGTGCTAGACGAGTGCTCTACTGCTGAGCCACAACCCCAGCCCCAGCATTTAAGATTTTTTTTTAAATGTTTATGTCAATAAGTTAAATTCCTAAGAGCCTTTTCTCTTTCTTTCCTTTGTTTTTTGGTAACATACTGATCTCATTCTAGAGAACCTTTCAAATTTCTCTTAAGTTTTTTTTGTTTTCTTTGGCAGCATTAGGGATTAAACCCATGTCTTGGTCATGCCACGCAAGTGCTCTACCACTAAGATATACCCCCTAGTCCCCCTCTGAGTATTCTAATTAGAAGGGTTTTCTTAAAAGTCTTTTCTGTCACTTGTACCCACTTTATGTATCTTCCCCTGAGTCCTTTTTTTGTTTAGTTTACTCTCATTGGGGATTTTCATTATGTATGTTCTGAAACTTACTGATATACCCATATTCTTTCACGTGCACATGTCAGAAGTTCAGTTGAAGAGTTGGGGCTGGGGCTCAGTGGTAGAGTGCCTGCCTTGCACCTGTGAGGCATGATCTTAAGCATGATATAAAGATATTGTGTCTATAACCAAAAAAAAAAAAAAAAAAAAGTTGAAAGCTAGGCATGGTGACACACATCTGTAATCAGCTACCTAGAAGGCTGAGACAAGAAAATTGCTTGAGTCCAGAAATTCAAAGCCAGCCTGTGCAAGACCCCATCTAAACATTAAAAAAAAAAAAAAAGGCCAATTGAGACCTCTGTAGTAGGATTTACCTACTAAATAAAGGCTTTCTTTTAGAGTGACTGATAAAGAGCAAACTATTTCCCTGGAGACCTCTAAATACCAGAATGCAGAATCTTTTGCTTGGAGTACTTACATTTTCTTGGCAAAAAATCCTCTGATATTTTTTGTGTGCGATTCAAATGTTACTTACTAAGTGCTCCTCTTGAAATGGGAGAAAAGGGAGTTGTGTTATTATAACAAACTTCCAGGTAATCCCACTTCTTCCTTGTGGCCTTCCTTCTCTGAGGTTTGGCAGGCTTGATCTCCTATCTCCTTCATTTTATCACCCTCAGCAAGAATAATGATAACAAGAAGATGGTCACAGTAACAGTAAATGAATAATACAAGTTATAAAAATTCTACAGAGCTGTTTTCTAAAATGTACATGCATAGAAAAGACTGAAAGGATAGATTGGTTAGATGGTTAGATTTTTTTCCTGCATGGTCTTTCCTATAGTGAGCCTGAATGACTTTCATTATTGGGAAGGAAAAGGTTTAATAAAAGGTAAAGAACATGGCTTCTTCAGAGTGGTGAGATTTTCTTGAGCATGGGCTGGAGTGTGAAGAACAACAGAATAATAAAGAGTCTGGATTCATAAGGTCCCCAATTACCAAGTACCTAATGCCTGGGGAAGCTTAGCAAGGAATATATGTTTGTGACATTCTGGCTTGGGCATGGAGACTGGCCTGGGAAAGGGGAAGGGATTCCTCTAAATTGTATTGGCAGGATTTTTTGTTTCTCCCCGGGCCCTCACATTTCAAGAAAAACCATAGAATTCTGACCTAGCTACTTTTGTCCTAGGAGACAAAAGGGAAAGGGACAGATTGATGTTTTAAAGATAGAATTAGCAGAACTTAGGAGGCATAGAAGATCCAGCATCCAATTTCCAAATTAGAATCTGGGTGCAGACCTAGTACATAACAAAAATGGGGCCATGCCCAGGTCTGAGAAGCCATGGTTGGTCTCTCTGGAGCTGCCCTGTGTATACAGAGAAGGACTAGGAGTAAAGGAAGAGGTAACCCAAGTCCTGGCAGCCACCTGGCTACCCCAACCCACCTCAAATGTCCTGTCTTCTTGATTGCCTTTGATCTCATTGGTATTTTCCCTCCAGGAACTTGGGCACCCTTGAGGTAAGTCAGCCTGCTGAGCCAAAAGAAAGTTTGTAAGCATCAATTAGGTGAGGGAGGTTCTTGTGTGCCAGACACCATTCTCAATGTTAAATGTGCTTTATTTCATCTAATCCTCACCTGAGGAGGGAAGTTGTCTTACCATCCTCATTTCAAAGCCATTAGTCAGAGTCAGAATTAGAACGACTCTGACACCGAAGCCTGTGCCCCTTTCCCACACTGACTTAGAAGTTCGCCAGGGTCTCCAGTCCTCAACTAGTAGTCCTCTGTCATAAGTACAGCTGGGCATGGTGGCACTCACCTGTAATCCCAGCAACTCCAGTGACTGAGGCAGGAGGATCACAAGTTCAAGGTCAGTGTCCTAGTGAAACCCTGACTTAAAAGTGAAAAGTGGAGTGTAGAGTTGTAGCTCAGTGGTAGAGCGCTCACCTAGCATGCATGAGGCACTGGGTTCAATCCTCAGCACCCATAAAAATAAAGATATTGTGTCTACCTAAAACTAAAAATAAATATTTAAAAAAAATGAAAAGTGCGGGGGACATAACTTGGTGGTAAAGTGTTCTGGCTTCAATCCCCAGCACCAAAAAAATTAAAACAAGTGAAAGTGTAATGTTTGCCTATGGTAAAAAGATCAATGGTACAAAAGAATAAAAGAAAAGTAAGATTCCTTCCCAGTCCAGACAATTGGTCTCCTATCCCAGAGATAACCATTGTTAAATTTCTTGAGCATCCCTCCAGAGATTGGCCATGACCATGTGTTTACTGTGTTTAGTATTCCCTTCTTTAAAGATCGCAAACGGGAGCTTAGGTTGCATAATGTCTATAATTTGCTTTTTACATTTAACATGTCTTGGAGATGGTTTGTTATTGGCCTATATAATCTACCTCATTCTTATTTTCATTGTTATGTGATCTCCAATTATGGTTTGGATATCCCATTATTCATATAGAGTGCTCTGTTGTTGGTAGGTTCTTTTCTGACTTTTGCTCTTACAAACAATACTGTGCTGAATATCCCTGCATACTGTCATTGGTATGTGTGGGACTTATCTGCAGGATAAATTGATAGAAGGGCAGGTGCATTTGGTATTTCAATAGAAATTGGGAATGCAGTTCCTAATTAAGTATATGAAAATCCCCAGTTTCTGAGTCCTCTATGAGAGAATTGTCTTATCTCATAAATGAAAGATGCTCTTGTGTTTTAATTTGCATTTAGTTACAAGTGAAGTTCGTTATATCCCATGTTTGAAACCCATATGTGTATTTCTTTTTCTATGAATTGCTTACTTCTGTTCTTTAGCAGTTTTTCTTGTTGTTTGTCCTTTTAAAGACTGCTTTGTACAAGTTCTCTATATAGTAAAGAAATTACTCTTACCTGGTGTATGTGTCACTGATATTTTTCTCTGGTTTATTGGGCAGATGGTGTAGCTCAATGTTAGGGGACTTGCCTCGCACATCAAAGCCCTGGGTTGCATCCCAGCACTGCACACAAAAAAGGTTTAATGTCAAATCAAAGAGTTACCTTCTCAGAGTGATACATTCCACCGTGACTTTGTCTGATCCTTCAATAAGTCCACCAGGAAATCAGTGGAGTAAGAACTAGGGTATTCTCAGCCTCCTCCCACCTCTCAGGGATGCAGCAGGAGAAAGAGTAGGACCACAAAGATGAAGCTGGCTCCCTAGAGCTGCCAGCCAGAAGCTTACAGTTGCCCTCCCACACGGGCTCATGGAGCCATGGATACACTTGCAGGCCACGTGCAGCACAGGTGAGCCTGAGGTGCGGAGGGGAGGGAAGGGGAGGGAGGAGGATGCACCTTGCAGAGGTTGGGGATAGAGTGGGGAGGAGTGTTGGGGATGGGGCCATGTAGGGGAAGAATAGAGACTTGGGATAAGATGTAACAGCTTGGAGGAGTGGCTAGGCGATGGGAAGAGGAAGAAGGGAAAAGGGCAGCTTCCTCTGGGACCTGGGTCCTATCCAGCTGCTTTCTCTGGCCTTGGGTCAGCGGGGCATGAACCAGGCCATCCTGCTGAGGGCAAGATTGTTCTTTCAAACCTCGTGGTAGGAACTAGGGCAGTGTGGGATAGCCCTGCTCCTTACCTCCAATCAGGAAAAATCCCTAACCTGTCTGACTGGGATGCAATAAGGGCTGCAAACTTTCACAGCCCTTATAAGGCTCCCTGTTGCACTGGCCTGCCATTTGCCTGCTGGAGTCAGGGTAAGCATGGGTAAAAGAAACCCAAGCCTTACCTGACAGGGAGAACATTTTTCACTTCCAAAGTGTAATGTGAGTGCAGTTCCTGCCAATTGCCTTACATTTGGGCCTCCATGTCCTTGAGAGGGCTACTGAGCTGCTGCTCCTTCTAGAGCCTAAGAAGAGGCCTTGGCTGATGAGGGGATAAGAAAGAGGTCATGGAGGGGAAGGTGAAGGCATAGTTTGGGTCCCAAGGGGTAGGATCTGTTTTAGAGTATGGTCTAAAGGGTCATGGTGTTGAGGAAGGAGACAAATGAATCTGTGACCTCTTGGTCCAGGGCCATGAGAGGATGTCTCAGGAAATGTAATTCTAGGAGAAGGTGGACCCCTCTTGATAACACTGCCATGACCTTTCTAAAGAGCAGGTTGGATGTTGTGTGGCTTCTCCACTTGGCCCAGCCCTGCCCTGCACCAGCCTTCCAGAGCTGAGAGGGGCTGCAGTGCTTACTGAGCCTCCCCTGACAGGCCTGAAACTGGAGGCTGTTATAGCTTGAAATGGCACAGTTCCCACAGCCTTCTATAAAGGAAAGCAGTAGTTTCTCTGGCCTTATAGGTTATCCCTGGAGTTTCTGGCAGAAATGCTATTGGGCCATGTCTCAGCAGGAAAGCAAATTAATAATTAAAGCGATTTTATTTATTTATTTTAAGAAAGGGTTTTAGGTTGCCCAGGCTGGTCTCAGATTCCTGGGTTCAAGCATTCTTACTTCAGCTTCCCGGCAAGCTGGGACTACGGGTACATGCTACCACACCAAGCTATAGCTGTTTATGTCACATGGCAGTTACAGGGCATACTTACTCTATGTGACTGTTTTATATATTTTACTCACTTAACCCACACAATGCCCCTAAGGAAGATTTTCAGTTTTACAGACAGGGTCAATAAGGCAGAGGTTAGGAAGATGGCCCACAGGTAGGCATTAAATGGTGGAAAATGGGTTGGAACACAGGCAAAATGAGGGACTGCAGAGTCTGGCCTCTGGGTATCACAGTCCACAACACGGATGGACTTGGCAGTACTTTCAAGAGGGTTACTGAGGAGGGGGTCAGCCCTCAGTGGGTAAGTATCAGGTGGGGCAACAGTAAAAACCTTTGGGTGTCCCTGGTTTGGAGAGAGTCCTGGAACAATGTAGCTTAAATAGCCAACATTTGTCAGAGGGTCTTTCATCCAGGCTAGAGCATCTTGTCCCCTAACCAAATGATATAAATAACTGGTCCTCCTGGCTGGTGTAGTAGGAAATAGTGCATCAACGTTCATGGCTTAGAGACCTTCATCATGAACATCAGCTACCTGTGCTCTACAGTTCCAGGCTCACCAGGCAATTTGTTTTCTCATGTAGTGGTATCAGTTTAAGATTAAGTTAGTTTGAGAATAAGAAATAACCATGGCACATGAAGGTGGAAATTTATGTCTCTTCATTCTGAAAAATGTAAAGGCAACCCAGGGTTGGCACAGTAGCTCTGCTCCACAGATTCCTCAGGGAAACAGGCTTATTCAAGCTCACCACCCTGCCAAACCTTAGATATGACACTTCACATCATTTTAGATGGTGCTGGGGACTGAATTGTGTCTCTTCCCTCAATTCATGAGTTGAAGCCCAAACCCCCAGTGTGAGGTTACTTGGAGACAAGTCCTTTGGAATGAAATTTAGGTTAGTTGAGGTTATCAGGGCAGGGGGCTGATGAAGGAAATAGTGTTCTCATGAGAAGAGATACCAGAGAGCTTGTATTTCCTCCTTTCTTTTCTGTTTCTCTTTCCCTGCCAGACAAAGGTGGCCATTTACAACCCAGGAAACAAAATCGGCCAGCACCTTAATCTTGGACTTTCCAGCATCCAGAATTATGAGAAAAGACATTTCCAATATCCTAAGTGTTGGGTTAAACACTAATCAGTGTCTGGAAAGCTTGCAATGAGTTAGGTCTCTAAAAGAATGTGGTAACAAGGGAAGTCAGGAGGGGGCCACTTCCCTTACTTCCAATCATTAGGAAAGAGAGTGACCTAGGAATGAACTCATAAAACGTCTGAAGGAAGTCTACCCTCAAGGTGGGCATGCCACCTATCATATATGTATTCCCTCAGCTTGTAGGCACAGAATGGCCCTCCATGGCATTGTGGCCTGCCACCACCGAGGAGTGAGTAATAAAATGTCTAAAACCTCTCCATTGAGTGCTCCATGTCCTTTCTTTGGGATTGGAAAACACTTTGGGGACTTTGCAGTCCTGGGGTTGAGCAGTAAGCATCCCAGTCTATTTTTTTTGTGACATCCCAGGTTAACTAAGAAAGTGGGCTAGATTTCTGAGTTCCTGAAGATCACCAAAATTACCAATTTGTCACCAGACAGGGCTCTGAGATTCCTCCAAAGAGAAGGGGATCTCAACTGGGCCCCAGGCAGGTTTGTTTTGTTTTGAACCCAGGGCCTTGTACTTGGTAGGCAAGCACTCTATCAATGATGAGTTATGTCCTCAGCCCCCAGGCAGTTCTTTTTTTTTCTTTCTTTCTTTTTTTTTGGCACTAGGGATTGAACTGAGGCACTCAACCATTGAGCCACATTCCCAGCCCTTGTTATATTTTTTATTTTGAATGGTTTTGCTGAGTTGCTTAGGGCCTTGATAAGTTGCTGAGATCCTCCTGCCTCAGCCTCCTGAGCTTCTCGAATTATAGATATGAGGTACTGTGTCTGGCCCAAGGAAAGTTCTCCATGTTTGCCACAGAAAATAATTTCAGGAGTTGTCAGTAATCAAGGTACAAACAAAGATTTTAAGGACAGCAAAGGGGTACAAACTCAAAAATAGACTGTGGGTGTCCTCAAGAGGGAGAGATGCATGATGGTCTCAAAATCCTTGTTTGTATGTACTTTTTCAGTATATACACTTTTTCACATGGTGACAGTGTTCTGGTTCTTACAGCCAATAATAACTTTGCTGCAAGAGACAATTGCTTTTGGAATGTTATTTCAGAATGCTGAACATCATTGCCAGGAGTCTCCTTTCTCAGCTATGCTTGGTAGTGCATGCCTGTAATCTCAAAGGCTTTGGAGGCTGATATAGGTGGATCACAGGTTTAAAGCCAGCCTCAGCAACGGTGAGGCACTAAGCAACTCAGTGAGACCCTATCTTTAAATAAGTACAAAATAGGGCTGGGGATGTGGTTCAGTGGTTGAGTGCCCCTGAGTTCAATGCCTGCTACAAAAAAAAAAAAAAAAAGAAAAAAAGGAAGAAATCTCCTTTCCCTTTCCTAAGTACAAAATGCAATATATGTTATGTCCTGGAAAGATTTTAAAAATGGCTACACATTCTTCACACCTCTGTGTACTAATATTCACAGACTTGTAGTTCTTCACAATAAGTAGTTGGATTTGGATACAAGGTGTCCTCCAAAAGCTTCTGTGTTAATGCAGAATTGTCCCAAGGACCATCCTTGTTTGAATGAACTCACTGGATGATAACTGTAGGCAGGTGGTATGTAGCTGAAGGAAGTGGATCGCTGGGGACATGCACCCGGAATGATGCATCTTTCCTGCACCCCTTCCTGTCTCTTTGCTTCCTGGCCACCATGAGGTGAACAGCACTTCTCCCCCATGTCCTTCCACCCTGCTCTTCTGCCTCACCTTGGGCCTAGAGTAATGGACTCAACTGACTAAGGAATAAATCTCTGAAACTATGAGCCCAAATAAAACTCCTCTAAGTTGCTTTTGGCCCAGTTGGTTTTTTGGTCAGAGTGACAAAAAGCTAGCATAATACCAGACTCTCCTCTCTATCCCCTGAACATAGGCTCAGCATGTGAACTGTTTTGTCCAGGGAACTCTTAGCAAAACTGTTGCAAGTAGAGGCTGACAAAGTGCCACTGGGGCTTGCTCTCTTCTGCCACTCTAGGAACTCTTGAGGCTACCTACCATATTACAAAGCCCAGAATGGAGCACTGACAAGCGTTCCCAACTGATGAACCCCCCCCCCCCAACCAACCAGATTGTCAGTGACAAGACATGTAATCCAGGCCATTTCATCCTAAACAACCCATCCTAAAACACTCCGGACTAGAAAAACCCACCCCTTAGTTGACTCACTGAATTAGTAGAAGCAAAAGTGTTCATTGTTTAGTCCACTAAATCTTGGGGCGTTTTTATCAAAATGCAAAATCTAATTGTCATTTGCCCATTCTTGAGACAGTCATAGGCAAGAGGAATTCTACTGTTCTTACATAAATCAAGAGACCAACGAAGTTGAGATTTCTATGGTGTTCATGGCTGAATGGAAGAGATGCAAATACCTAAACCAAATGAGTTTTCAACAGGAAGTAAAAGGGGAGGAAGTGTATGCTCAGTTTGGTAACAACATCTAAATATGCTGTATATAAAGCTGTATGTTGCTTCTTTATATAAGAAGGAAAACTAAATTACCATTAGAAATCCCTCTCATAGGAAGTACAATATATTTTATACTATAAAGAATATGAAAATTTTTATATTTTTAAATTCATCCTTTCAGAGCACATGCCTTGTGACCAATCTCCTTCAGTTACACCCACCTGCCTACAGTTATCACCCACTAATTCCATACAAACTAGACTGGACTGTGAATACCAGTGAAGGCAACAGCCAAGGTGGTCATGTCAAGATTAGCATTGGGTTTTAAAGAAGCAATATGAGTTAGATGGCTGAGGTGGAGGAGATTAGATAGAAGAGACGGAGAATATTCCAGAAGGCAACCCCTGGAAAAAACAATTGAGGATCAGGAACAGGATAGGGATTTCAGGGTGCCAAGGGGAATTCAATGTTAGAGCAGAATACATGTATAAGAGATGTTGATCTGAGGTCTTTTTTTGTAGTCCCAATTTCGGAGTTTGTCCTTTATTCTAACATACCAGGAGCATTCGCAGTTCTTAATTGGTGTGTGTGTGTGTGTGTGTGTGTGTGTGTGTGTACTGTGATGCTGGTGATTGAACCTAGCGCCTTGTGCATGCTAGGCCAGCCCTCTGGAGGCGCTATTTTAAGCAGATAAAATAATATGCTCCTTAAAATAGCTCAATGCTGAGAGTGCCCCTTCCAACTTCTATCCAGGAACCTTTTCATCCTTCCCACCGCCCTTTGATTTAAAAAAATATATATATTTATATTTATTTACTTGGTGGTGCTGAGGATCAAACCCAGGACCTCTGCATGCAAAGCAAGCACTTTACCACTGAGCTACATCCCCAGCCCCCTAACACCGCCCTTTATAATTTTTTTGCAGTATGTGTTCCAGCCGGACTTAATCTTTAGGGAGACATCAGGAACGTGGCTGGGCTTGAAGGGAAACAAGCTGAGCTTGCAGGCTAGGCTCTGAGAGCGCGCCTTCTCCAGGATACCATAGAGCTGATCCTCCCAATTCCTAGAAAGGCAGTCGAAGATGTGCAAGAACTCAGCTAACGCACTACCGACCGCGCCACCATTTTTCTGGTCCGAGACTGGAACTCAGTTTCCCGGGTCTGCACAAGCCCCTGAGACCGTACACACCGCCCAGCGGGAGCCCCGGGATCTCACGGTGAGCGGCACGGGTCCGGAGAGGGGAACGGAGAGGTCTCGGCGCGCAGTGGCTGGGGGCGGCCGGCCGGAGCTTCCTCCCGGGATTGCTGTCTGCGCGTGCAGCCTGGAACCCGGGGCACCCCGGGCTTCTTGGCCGGGTCCAGCCTACAGTCTGACCACTAGCACCACAAAGCCCAGAGCCCAGCTAAGTGTCCAATACAGATGATAAACCTAAGAAGATGACAGTGAATGTATGAATAAATGATGAATGAATGGGATGTTAATGATGGAGAGCTCATAACCATGTCGGAAAACGAAGGCCTGGGGCTCAGAATTCTCGGTCCCAATACCAGTCTCTAACCCCAGCCTATTCTACAACCAAGAATCTTGTTTAGGGACCGTCTTCGTAGTGTACACCGCACTTAAGTGGGAAGTGTCAGGACCTAAGTTCTAATCCTGGAGAGTACAGAGGCTGCCTCTTGATCTCTAACGTTGCACTGTCAAGTAGTCAGTCGGTGCCCTGTTTTCTTCACCAGGCTCAGAGTTGACAGGGAGTTATGTGACAGCTTGTGTGCAACGTTTGTTTTCCAACAAAATGTTACAATCCATTATCACCAAACATTCATGGAATTCAGGAACAAGGAATAATCAATCAGATTACTCCGTAAGTGGAATTGTAGCTTCCCCAAAGGAAAAGTGCTTCTAATCTAGTGCTGGAAGATATGTATATGAATGGGTTTGAGTGATATTTAATTTTTTGGTTCTTTTTAAAATTGAAGCATTATAATTACACTTGGATAATATTTTTAAACCACATTTATTTAGCACTGTATAAAAGCCAGTTCTAATTTATTTGATCTTCGCAACTGCATATTATCTGTAATTTTTTAAGCAAAGAAAACAGAAACAGAGACAATAGGTTATTTGCCCAAGAACATATTGCTACTAAGTGACCCAAGGTTGTAGAAAAGGTAGATGCAAATTGCTGCTACAGCTGTGTGTTATTTAGTGCCAACAGGCAGACTAAGGAGGGTTTCAGAGACTAGTACATTTCACTATAGTCTTATTGAAGAAATTGCAGTTTTAAATTCTTGAAAAACTGCACCTGGGGGCTGGGGTTGTGTCTCAGCGGCAGAGCGCTCGCCTTGCATGTGCGAAGCCCTGGGTTCGATTCTCAGCACCACATAAAAATAAATAAATAAGTGTATTAAAAAAAAAACCTGCACCTGACTTAGACCACTTTAGGTAATTATTGAAGGGTAAGGAAGTAGCAGTGAAGAAATAGTTTAAGAGATATGAGAAGGAAGCCAGCTCCCTATTAGATTAGCAAGATGATGTATTAAAGATCCTTTCTCATGATGGGAGTGGTGGCGCATGCCTGTAACCCCAGCAGCTCCAAGGTTGAGGCAGGAGGACCACGAGTTCAAACCAGCCTCAGCAAAAGCGAGATGCTAAGCAACTCAGTGAGACCCTGTCTCTAAATAAAATACAAAATAGGGCTGGGGATGTGGCTTAGTCAATGAATGCCCCTGAGTTCATTCCCTGCTACTCCTCCCCAAAAGATCCTTTTTCCTTTTGCCCTTTATTATAATATCCGTCTTCCCCTAGATCTGCAGATAGATCATTTTAGCATCTTAAAATCACTAACAATCTGGGGGTGAGGTTGTGGCTCAGCGGTAGAGCACTCGCCTAGCACATGCAAGGCATTGGATTCAATCTTCAGCACCCCGTAAAAATAAATAAAATAAAGGTATTGTGTCCAACTATAACTAAAAAATAAAAATATTTTTAAAAATTCACTAACAATCCGATTACTCCACAATAGACACTTAGGGAAGCATATGTACTTTCCTTTATAGGTAGTATATAAGACTGTGGGTCAGCCAACCGAGGGACATGGGCCAAATTTGGCCTACATATTTTTTGGTAAAATTTTATTGAAATACCGCCAAGCTCATTTATTTACATATAGTCTATTGCTGTCTTAAAATTACAAAGGCAACTTTTTAAAAAAATAATATTCTTCTCACTCTTTTTTTTAAAGAGAGAGAGAATATATATATATATATATATATATATATATTAGTTTTTGGCGGACACAACATCTTTGTTTGTATATGGTGCTGAGAATCGAACCTGGGCCCCACGCATGCCAGGCGAGCGCGCTACTGCTTGAGCCACATCCCCAGCCCGACAAAAATTCTAATACAAGTGAACAAATTAGAATCTAAATGGATGGAAGGAGTTCTGAATGCTTCCCAAAAGAAAATGCAAGCTGTTCACTTACTTGCAGCACTTCATTTTAAAAACACTCTTATGACCATCTTTCCCATTAGCTGATGTTATGAAAGGACACAAAAGTTTAAAAAAGGGAAACCAGTCTTAGGAATGGATTAAGAGAAGTTGGCAAAAATCAGGAACATCTCAGGGAAACCAAACCAGAAAATTCCAAGATTGAGAAAAACTGGGAGAGCTAGTGGCTAAAACCAGCTTCTGCTACATCTCAAAAATATATCTCATTTCTCTGTGGTAGAATACATAATATTTCACTTACTAAAGATTAATCTGGATACATAAGCATGGGCTTGAAAATGCAAATATCATGGAGGGTTAGTGATTATCAGTCTTCACATTCTGCTCATATGAGCCACATAAGAATTTAGTGAAATGTTGGCCCTAGTTCCTTACAAATTGAGGACTATTATAAAAGTAGAATGGCAGGATAGTTAAGGTCATAGATCCTAAAGCCATACTGCTTGGATTTGAATGCAGGCTGTGAAAACTGGACTAGTTCTCTTGGTGCCTCTGTTTCATCTTTGGCAAAATAGGAGTAATAGTTGAAACAGTTTCTTGAGGTGACTGAGGGACATAAATTAGTATGGAAGAGAGAAAAGAAAACTCAAATATATTTGAAGGAACAATGGCCATAAATTTTTCAAATTTGGTAATAACAACAAATGTGCATATCCAAGCAGCTTAAAGAATTTCAAACACAAGAAACATACAGAAGTAAAAATCTTAAAAACAGAGAAAAGACCTTATGTATGAAGGAACAAAGATGAGAATGACAGCAGACTTCTCATCAGGAACAATGCAAGCTAGTAGGGAGTGGAACTGCATCTATAAAGTACTAATAGAGAAAAAAGTCACACTAGAATTTTATGTCCAATCAAACAGGAAAGGCAAAATACTTTTCATATAGACAGAAGTTAAAGAACTCATCACCAGCAGACCAGGAAGTTCTTCAGGCAGAAGGATAACAATACCTGATGGAAATAAGGATCTACAAAAAGAAATGAAGAGCACAGGAAATTGTGTCCACATGGGTAAACACATATGACTTTCTTACTGAAACCTCTTTAAAAGGTAACTGACAATTTAAACAAAGATACTCACATTTCAGTGTGGACTTTGAGGTGTGTAAGTGAAATGTTTAAACAACAGCACACAGGCCAAGAGAGGAGAAGTGGAAGTATACTAGGAAGGTTCTTGTGCTATGTATGGTGTAAGAACATCTACAGATAGACAGGTAAAGGTGTGCCCTGTGAACCTACACCAACAACAAAGTAAAGAGCTCATAATAAATAAAATTGTATAGAGTAGGGAATAGATTAAAATCATTTTAAAAAGGAAAAGAGATGCACCAATGCAGATATTATTAAAAGAAATTTGAAGTGGCTCTATTAATATAAAAATATAGATTTCAGACCAAAATTTCAGGGAAGGAGAAAGTCATTTCATAATGACAAATGAGTCAAAGAAAAAGGAAGATATGCCATCCTAAACATGTACTGATAACAGAGCTTTAAGCTTTATGGAGTGAAACTGAGAAAACTGTAAAGAGAAATGGATGAATCTACAGTTACAGTATAATATTTCTGTTCCCATCTCTGAATAAATACCAGAGCAAGTAGTCAGAAAATCATGGAGGATACAGAATTTGACCTAATTGGCACTAACAGAAGATTCCATCTAATAATAGCAGAATACATGTTCTTTTCATTTACACACACAGCACTTTCCAAGAGAGATTATATTATCTGCTATAAAAAAATCTCTGTAAATATAAAAGGATTCAGATTATACAAACCACTTGATCACAATGAAATTAAAGTAGGAATCAATAAGAGAAAGGACTCCAGAAAGATCTCCAAAATATTTGGAAACTAAGTAACAGATTTTAATAGTTCACGACTCAAAGAAAAAAATCAAAAGGAATTAAAAAGTATTTTTAATTGAATGAAAATGAAAACATGACATCAAAAATCATTGTATAGTGCTAAAGTAGTACTTAAGGGAAATTTTATTGCACTAAACATTTATTTAGAAAAGAAGAAAAATTTTTAAAAGCAATGATCTGCTTACACCCTAGAAAACTAAGAAAATAAGAGCAAATAAAATCTAAATAAGCAAAAGAAATAAAAAGTAAAATTTAGAGTAGAAATCAACAAAATAAAAATAATAAACAATAGAAAAATTCAATAAGACCCAAATCTGGCTGTTGGTGAAAAATTAATAAAACTGATAAGCCTCTAATGTGAGTGACAGGAAGAAAAAGAAAGGAATGAAGTAAGGAGACACAACACAAGTAAATAATCAATATAAGGAATTAGAGGAGTGAAATCACTATAAAGTCAACAGCTATTAAAAGAATAACAAGTAAATCAGGCATAGCATACACCTTTAACCCCTGCTGCTCGAGAGGCAGAGAGAGGAGGATGGCAAGTTCCAGGCCAGCCTCAGCAATTTAGAGACTCTGTCTCAGAAGGGGGGGGGCACACTGGGGATGTGGCTTAGGGCACCCCTGTGTTCAGTCCCTCGTACCTGCCAGAAGGATAAGTGTCAGGGGAGTTCCACCCTCAGGTTTGATGATCTGCTAGAAATGACTCAGAACTCAGTTTACTCCAATGAAAGGATATAAATTAAAATCAGCAAAGGCAAAGGGCACATATGAGTCCTGGAAAAATCAGGTGGGAGCTTCCGGTTGTCCCCTACCAGTGTATTTTTAGAAATAGCACTTAACTCTCCCAGCAATGATATGTGACTACACAAATGAAGTACTGCCAACCAGGAAAGCATACCTGGAACCTTAATGTGCAGAGTTCTTCTGGGTGTGTCAGTCACAGAGGCTTGGAGGATTCTTACAACTTACTAGATATCCAATATCCAGTTCCTCCAGACACCAAACTAATACAGCAAGGCCAGGAAGGCAAACCAACAAAAACAGTATTCACCATAAATCACATTGTTAGCATAAAGTGTCTAATAAGGCCAAGGGTCTCGAGTTTATCACCCCAAAGCAAGTCAAGGGCTAGTCTTCTCTTTGGAACATGCTGGATTTGAGCAGCCCAACCCGTTCAAGTTAACCCTTTACTGCACAACAGGAGAATACTATGAACTACTTTATGCCATTATATTCAATAAGTTGGATGAATGGACAAATATCTTGAAAGAAAAACTATGTGGGAAGAGCCCCCACGTCCTTGAATAGGCAGAATATTGTCAAAATGGCCTTACAACCAAAAGCAATATTTAGATTCAAGGCAATCCCCATTAAAACACCAGTGATATTCTCCTCAGAACTAGGGAAAAAAATCCTAAAATTCATACATAAGAATAACACAGCCAAAATAACCAAAGCAATTATGAGCAAAAAGAGTAAAATTGGAAGCATCACAATACCCAGCTTCAAATTATACTTAGGAGCCATAGTAACAAACACAGGTTGGGCTGGCACCATGGTGCATGCCTATAATCCCAGCAACTCAAGAGGGTGAGGCAGGAGGACGGCAAGTTCAAGGACAGCTTGAGCAACTTAGTGAGATGTTGAGAGCCACAGCTGAAGGGGCCCCAGCAAACTTCCAGCTGCCAGCAAACTTCCAGCTGCCAGCTGATGATTGGCTCACAGCGGCCCCAGCAACATCTAGCTGATTGGCTTCTCGGCCCCAGCAACATCTAGCTGATTGGCTCCTCTGCGGTGATGCTCATTGGGCTGTTTCCCTGCCCTTTCAGACCACGGAGCTGCTCATTGGGGGACTTTTTTGGCTCCGCCCACGTGACCCAGCCAATCGGCCTCAAGAGCAGGAGGATTGTGGGAGGTGGAGAGAAGCTTGTGTGGGAGAGAGAGGCTTGTGGAAAGCCGGTGGTGGCAGTTGAGGCTCTGAGGGTTTTTCCTGAGAGGCTGTTTTGTTTGGCGTGTGTGGTTCTAAAAATAAAGTTAGTTTCTTTTGACAAGTGGCTCCTGATTGTGCCCAGCCAGACTGTGGCATTTGGTGGCCCGTACGGGGAGCGACTGAGGGTAAGTGAAACTGCTCGCCCATGAGGGCAGGGCGAGAGGATGGGTAGCCATTTTAAGATTCCTCTTTTATTTTGCTTCACTTTTGTTTTAAGTTGCCTGTCCCTGGAGATGAGTGAGACGGAAGAAAAACCGCTCACATCTGAGGAAAAACTATTTACGTCTGAGGAACAGATAGGGAGAAAGGACGGATGNAGAATTTTAATATATATATATTATATTAGTTTTTGGCGGACACAACATCTTTGTTTGTATGTGGTGCTGAGGATCGAACCCGGGCCGCACCCATGCCAAGTGAGTGCACTACCGCTTGAGCCACATCCCCAGCTCGAACAAAGGCAACTTTGAAATTGCAACAGAAAGAGAGTTTAGTTGATGAAGCCTAATATGCTTTCTGGCCCTTTACAGAAAAAGTTCCCTGCCCCCTCAATTAGACAATATAGTAACAGCTCAGATGATCCATGGTTAGAGAAGAGGGGTCATCACCAAGTCATCTTTCCTTCTATATAGGTTTTTTGATCAAAATAACATCCAACACATCTTGTGTGCATACCATGTCACAGATATTTCTATGAATTCTTTACAAGAACTAATTCATTTAGTCCATGATTCAGAGAATTTTGGAGTTGGAATGTCTTAATGGAAATTATCCAATTATCTTTTCATTTAAGAAGCCTGTCTGTCAGGTAGACCCACTCATATGGCAGGGTAAAGTTCTGACTCCCTGTCCAGTCCACTTCCATCTCATTCTGAATGGAAGACCACTACCATATCCATTGAATGTGATATTTTTTTATTTTGTTTCAGGGTTTTTCTTTTTTCTTTTTTTTTTTTTTTTTTCCTTTGGTGCTGAAACCCATGTTTTAAAAATAACTTTTCTGGGGCTGGGGCAGTGGCTCAGTGGTAGAGTGCTTGACTAGCATGTGTGAGGCACTGGGTTTGATTTTTAGCACTACATATAAATAAGTGAATAAAATAAAGGTCCAACAACAACTAAAAAATTTTAAAAAATAACTTTTCTGACTAATATAAAAGTAACACATTTATGTTTACTAAAGCAAAAATCGAGTATATACAAGAGTATAAAGTTACAAAGTAAAGTGACTTGTTTACTGATCTGGAGATAACTATATTAATTTTGGTGAATTTTCTTTTCTATTTTAAATGTGTGTATTCTGCTAAGTTGGTGTATTAATAACTTCTTGGGCTGGGGATGTGGCTCAAGCGGTAGCGCACTCGCCTGGCATGCGTGCGGCCCAGGTTCGATCCTCAGCACCACATACAAAGATGTTGTGTCTGCCGAAAACTAAAAAATAAATATTAAAAAAAATAATTTGTTTACTCAGAGCTTACTTAGTATATGCATATATATATATTTTGGATTGGTGTCTTATATCCATTTGCTTCAACATAAAAGTATTTTCTCATGAATATTCTTTAAAACTATGATCTTTACAGTTTAGTAACTTATATATATATTCTATCAATGTATTTTGCCTGTTTTTTAAAATTATAGTAACAATGTGATCTATGCACAAAAATCTTGGGAACCATCTGATTGTATTTTTTTTGCTTTTTTTTTCATCTGATTATAGATGTTATTTATTTCTATGGGAAAATGTTCAAATATTACAAAAAGATCAGCTCTAAAGCAAAAGTGTATTGCAATTTTATACCTCAAGGATGATCACAGATAGCAATTTGATATCAATTCTCATATTTAAGTTAGAATTTTTTTTAAAAGAGTAAAGTAAAATATAGACAGTAGAGGAATTTAGGGAAAATTATTTATAATTCAGTATCACTACAGTAATTATTTTTCCTTCTTGATCTTATTCACATTCACCAAACAAACATATTTCATATGTTTGCTTCATATATGTTTGTTAAAAAGATCAGTGTGAATAAGATCAAGAAGAAATTTTAATATTCTGCATTTTAATTTATATATTTGCATAAGTAGTTCTCCAAATTGTCCATATTTTCGTTTTAATTACTGCTATGTTTCTATAATTTCCACTAAGTGGAAGTACCATAATTTTCTAAGCTTCAATGTCTACCAACAGAAAAATTATCTCCAACAACATTGCAGGGGATATTTTTTTACATGAAACAAAATTCCAGTTTTTGTTTCCCTCTGAGAACTTCTCTATGAGAAAGTTCTAGTAATAGAATTACTAGGTGAGAGAATGCAGGCATTTTTGTGATTTACTTTCAAGATTTCAGTTACTCTATGTCAAAAACTCTAGGGGGCTGGGGGTGTTCAGTGTTGAAGTATATGCCTAGTGTGTGTAAGGCCCTGAGTTTGATCCCCAGCACCACCAAACAAAACAAAGAACACTCTCAGTGTTAAGTGTTTAGCTCATACCTCTCTCCTCTATTCCAGATATGTTTTACTTTTCCTTCAGACATTTCAAAACTAAATGTATCTTTTTCTTCCCCAGTTCAGTGTTCCCACTTCACTGTATGTCACTATCATCATTGAAGCCATAAACTTGCCAATTATTCTTGACTTATCTTTCTCACCTCCTTCCCACAATACTCATCCAGTCCTGATGATTCTGTCTTATAGTTTGTCCAGTGCCCTTTCTGCATATTCAAACAGCCTCACAGAGACTCGCAGCCATGCACTCCCACCCTCTACCCTTTGCATGCACTCTTTCCATGCTGTGGGCAGAGGATTGTTTTTATACAATAGTAGATTGAATCATATATTTTATCAAATCTTTTGTGACTTTCTGTTCACTTTAGGGTTAAATCCTTAAATGGTTTGCAGGATTCTGTTTGATCTGGGCTTTCCTTGCCCTAAGGCTTTCTATCTGATTTCTAGTGCATAACAGTTTAGCTGTACTGAGTCTTTTTCATTCTTTCAAAATTTTGTGCTTGATTCCTTAGGAATCTTATGTTTAGTTTCAGATATAGTTTATTTACTATATTAGTAAATATAGTATACTCCTGTCTAGTTCCTATTTGGCTCCTTAACAGAGGCTTGGTTTCCTATATTCCTATATTCCTATATTTCCTGTATTCCATAGTACCCTATACTTTCACTTTTGTTAATTTCCTGTTTTGAAATTATTGATTTAATTTTCTTTGTTTAGATATGATAACAAGTTCAAGACTGGCAAGGGCATTATTTGACTATTCCCCCAAACCCCTCAGTGTCTAGCACTGATTACTCTCAAATTCTACTCTGCTGTTTGAGTTTCTTTAGGATTGTGTGATACCTCTTTAGGATTGTGTGCCCTGTTATGTTCCTCCTCTGAAAGAGAACCAGGAAAGCCTACACATGATCTTCTTAAGAACATTCAAAACTCGGGCTAGGGATGTGGCTCAAGTGGTTGCGCACTCGCCTGGCATGCATGCGTGCGGCCCGGGTTCGATCCTCAGCACCACATACAAAACAAAGATGTTGTGTCTGCCAATAACTAAAAAAATATATATATATTAAAATTCTCTCTCTCCCTCTCCCTCTCCCTCTCCCTCTCTCTCTCTTTAAAAAAAAAAACATTCAAAACTCAAAACAGGAATTTCACAATTAAAGTTTTTTTTTTCTTTTAAAGAGCAACTTATGTGCTCATATTGTGGGGGCTGGGGATGTGGCTCAAGTGGTAAGGCTGTCGCCTGGCATGCGCGGGGCACTGGTTTTCGATCCTCAGCACCACATAAAAATAAAATAAATATCGTTATGTGCTCATATTGAGCTGCCTGCTTGAATAAAAAATTGTTTCATTGATATAACATCTAGAAGAAAGGACAATCAGCATATTTTTAATTTGCATTAGAGATCCCTAGGCATGATCCAGGTTAATTGACATATGGTGGAAATTAATGAAACAGATCTAATGCATTAGGCTTTGCATGAAGCCATTTTCCTGTGCAGCTTATGATTATATTAACTGACTTTTAGTAAAGATTATTGTATAAGGAACAGAGAGCACTAAGTGACACGAATATTCATATCTGTCTAATCTTTGTCTTTATAATTTAAGGTAAAAAATAACATTTGGATTTATTCATCAAGTGCTTGAGCATTGGACAGTCTGTCTGAGTCTACCACTTCCTGAACAGCTGAAAAATGGTGTTTGTGAACCTAGATGGCTGCATGCCAACCCGAATTTTTGCTGAAATAGTCACACTGCTATCCTGAGAGGTATTATGTGTGTTATTAGTTTCTCCAAACAACAATTGTTATTCATTTTTCTGTTTGCTGGGAAAATGATATCTGCCAACGGAACCATTTTCCCCCCATGAGCAGGGTTGGTGGTTTTCCAAGCCTGAAGTCTTTTCTAATCAAAGCAAGGAGAAGATTTGTGGTTGTTGAATATGCAAGGAGCTGAAGAGAAAGCTACTGAAAGAGACACTTGTTCAGGTGAGTGAGTATAGGACAATGTATGAGACATAGCCACCCAGTAGGAAGGGTTTGAAAATTTTAGAAGAGAAACAGATTAATGCTCAGGAGATAAAATTACTCTCTCTCACAGGAATGTTGGGAACAGGTATGGATGAGCATCTCCAGGGCCACCTTTTTCCTGGTACTCAATAAATCTTTATCATTTCCAACATTTGCCTTTTAAAATTCTCCCATTATCCACTTTTTGAATAAAACCCATCCATATTACCCATTTTGGTTTAATCTCAGCCTCTGCAGTGTCTGTTATTTTCCATTTTTACTCTTGCCTGTGATTGACTCACTCCACAGGTACCTTGCTGCCCATTCCATGAGGTTCCTCATCAGTGGTGATCACATTACCCTAATGTAGATCTCTACCAACTCTGACTTATTTGCCATGCTTGCTTTTATTATTCTATACTCATAGGCCATTACTGAGACCTGTGAAAGTTGGGGTCCCACAGTTTCAGTGACCAGCTCTGTCAGACACAAGAGATATTTACTGTGGTGATTTCTTTTAGGTTGGAAGAACAAACCTGTTGCAAAGCAGGGTGTTGTTCAAATTGATCCACCAGGGAGAATAGCAAAGAGATTCCAAGAGGATGAACAGCAGGGTTCTATGTTGGAAGAAAAATATGCCAGTGAGGACATAAAGGAAAATTCTTGGGAAGAGGCTCCTGGGCCAGGAGGTTTTGGGGGAATAAACTTTATCCACGGAGAAGCATCCCCTGAAATGTTTAGTCAAGAATATAATTTTGAGAAAAGCTTGCTTTTGACCTCAAGCCTTGTTACACATCTCAGGGTTTCTACAGAAGACAGTCTGCATCAGTGGGAAACATGTAATATACATACAAGTGAGATTTCAGACCATAGTAAGTGTTCAACTCTCTCCACACAGAAAAAATCTTGGCTATGTCAGGAATGTGGAAAAAACTTCACTCAGAGCTCATCCCTTACCCAACATCAGAGAACTCATACTGGAGAGAGACCATATGCATGCAAAGAGTGTGGGAAAGCTTTTAGTCGTAGCTCATTCCTTGTTCAACATCAAAGAATTCACACTGGAGTGAAACCATATGGATGTGAGCAATGTGGGAAGGCCTTTCGATGTCGATCATTTCTTACTCAGCATCAGAGAATCCACACTGGAGAGAAACCTTACAAATGTAATCAATGTGGGAATTCTTTCCGCAATCATTCACATCTTACTGAACATCAGAGAATTCACACCGGAGAAAAACCCTATAAGTGTAATAGATGTGGAAAGGCATTCAGTCAGAATACACACCTTATACATCATCAGAGAATTCACACAGGTGAGAAACCTTATTTATGTAATGAATGTGGCTCTTCTTTTCGTAAACACTCAAATCTTATGCAACATCAGCGAATTCACACTGGGGAAAAGCCACATAAGTGTGATGAATGTGGGAAAACCTTTCAAACAAAGGCAAACCTCTCTCAGCACCAGAGAATTCATACTGGAGAAAAACCCTATAAATGTAAGGAGTGTGGTAAAACCTTTTGTCAAAGTCCATCTCTTATTAAACACCAGCGAATTCATACAGGAGAAAAACCCTATAAATGTAAGGAATGTGGCAAAGCTTTTACTCAGAGCACCCCTCTCACTAAGCATCAGAGAATTCATACAGGGGAAAGACCCTACAAATGCAGCGAATGTGGCAAAGCCTTCATCCAGAGCATTTGCCTTATTCGGCATCAGAGAAGTCACACTGGAGAAAAACCCTATAAATGTAAGGAATGTGGCAAGGGCTTTAATCAGAATACCTGCCTCACTCAGCATATGAGAATTCATACTGGGGAGAAGCCCTATAAATGTAAAGAATGTGGGAAGGCCTTTGCTCATAGCTCATCTCTTACGGAACATCATAGGACTCACACTGGTGAGAAGCTCTATAAATGTAGCGAATGTGAAAAAACCTTTCGCAAATATGCACACCTTAGTGAACACTACAGAATTCACACTGGTGAGAAGCCGTATGAATGCATCAAATGTGGAAAATTCTTCAGACATAGTTCAGTCCTTTTCAGACATCAGAAACTTCACAGTGGTGATTAATCCTGGCATTTAGCTTATGATGGTTTCTCTAGAAAGAGTACCTAAGAATCTGGCTGGGAGGAGAGGGGCACATAGGGAAGATGAGACTTGGCTGCTCTTCTCACGTGGAAGTGGGAACCTGGAGGATGCAGAACTTACTCCAGGTGGACATCTTGGAATACTGGGTAAAAAGGAAAAAACAGTTTTTCAGATAAAGCTGGCAGATTACCACTCCTCTCTCCACATGACTACACCAAAAGGGCAGACATTTGTTAAGTTAGCACTTGTATTTCCTTTACCATACTCCACCCAGCCTTCTGACTTTGTCACCTAAGTACAGTGGCTGATGTGGAAGTGACAGCAATCTGATATAGTTCTGAGGTTTAACTTCCAAATGTTTGAGGCAGCTGTGACCATTCCATGATAGGGAGGCTCCCTGATCTGTAGAAGTAGTCCTGTGAGTGGGATACAGAAACAAGTGGGGGAAAAAAAAGAACCTATATTCATTCATTCAACCAAATAACAGGATGTGGCCAAAACTGGGCTGATCTGCACAGATGTTCTGTTGAAGATGACATTCATTGGGGTGAGAAAGATCTTTCTGATGCTTTTAAGCCTGTGGGTGACATGAAGCTAAGAAGAAAATAGAAGACAAAGAGAGTTTGCCATTTTATTGAAAGACAGGTCTGCTCAGAGGAAGGGAAAGGAAAATCCAACTTCTGTCACAGAAGAATACTAGTTTAGGAGAGAAGTGGTCTGTTGTGGACTAATAGTGATAAGAGGCTTCAGAATAGAAAGCCTGAATGTGTCTGAGGAAGCCATATATATGTAACCTTGCTTGTCCTAAGGAGTACATCTCTGTGTTAAAAGTTTGGCTAGGCCACTGGTTCACAGGAACTAGTGTAGAGGGACCCACTATGACTAACAAAAGGGACTTGGGTATTGGCCTTTAGGAGAAAGCTTTAGTGATGAAAGAAGACAGCCTTTTATGCTGGCTGGAGTTTCAGACTCCTGGGCTAGTCCTTAATAGAGTGTTGGAATTTGTCAATGAATTTGGAAAGAATTCTAAATCCCTGTAAATCAAAATAACAGTTTATTGCTGAAATTACAGTTTACCCATTATTTCCTCAGTCCCTTTCATGTACTTAACTGCCACCCAGAAATTGAGCTCCATAAGATTAAAGACTTTGAGCAGTATTTGAAATAATTTCCTAAGTTCTGAAGCTTATATAATTTTTAAAATATGAATATAAAAATCACCTAAAGTAAGTTGATTCTGGAATGCTTAGTTATTTGTAACTGCAGATATATCCAGAACTTCTGTCTTGCAAGCATCAGTGTAACCATTCATAACTGTTAATAGGAATGTGATACAAGTAACATATTTGCTTTTTCCTCTCTAGCTGTGAAGTTTATGTTCTGAAGACCTACAACAGATGAAATCATAATTGAGGAAATTAATACCTTGTTTGCAAAAAAATAACCCTATGAAATATTTCTGAATATTTTATGCTCATGAAAATACATATTTTACTGAAAGTAAATATCAATGTGTTTATACTTCCTAAATGAAAAATAACACTATAGAAGTAATGCTGGTACATAGTTTATTAAATATTTGGTAAATTATTATATTAATTATATATATTCTTATATTTTAAATTCTGGTGAAAAAGATTTTCTAAAATGGAATGGATATGACCTTGAATATTTAGTCTCTGGACAATTATAGTCTGCACATTTTTATTTCATGGGGAAATAGAAAAAGATTTCATCATCTTTCCACTGCCCTCAGCCCATATTCTCACATTTACACATAACTGCTCCTAATTTTATTTCAGTTGTTGGCTCTTAAATGTGCCTTGTCTTTTCAGTGTGTCCCTAAACCTAAAAATTGCCATCCCCTTCAACCTTTTCTTTTATTCAGTTTTCATATTAGTCCAACTCCTGTTGACATTATGTCCTAAATCTAGAAGCCATCTCCCTTTAGTCTAGTTCTCCAGGTTATTTTTGAGACTATTTTCAGTTTTTCTAAATAGTCTTTCAATTTCTACCACCACAAAGCCATCTTTCATTTTTCTTCTAGATGATTTTTCTAATCCTAATTGTATGCCTTATTAATTTCTCTTAGAATAAAGTCCTAGCCCTCTAAAGAAACATCTGAGGCTGCTCATTAATCTCATGACTATGTCTCCATCCTCAGCTGCCATTTGTTGTCCAGTACATTCTGCTTGATGGTGCAGATTTCTTTAGTTCTGCAGCATTGCCACTGTAATCTGGTACTTTCTTGCATATAATATTTCTGTTGCCTCCCTTTCTTGCTTTGGCTTTCCTGGAGAGTTTGTATGCATTATTCATCAATGTGCTCAAGTGACAGCATAAAACTGCCTCTAACCTCACAATTTTTATTCTGTATTCTATACTTTTTATCGTTTTGTCATCTTACATGATAATGTGTTGTTTACAAACCTTTCTTTTCCCACTGAACTGTACAGTCCACCAGGGCTCAGGCAATGTGATATTCATCTTTGTATCCACAGTAACTGGCACTTGAAAATTACTCAGTAAATACTTGTTGAGCTCAACCAAAATACTGAGTTAGACATTTCTCCAGCCAGTCTGCCCATTGTAACTTAAGTCCCTATGTATCAGCAGAAAGGAGATAATGTGAGTGTATGTGTCTTTTAAGTGTTTGCCATGAGCAAGAATTCTGACCTCTCTCATATATATATATATATATATATATATATATATATATATATATATA
>NW_026000241.1:10362060-10394022 GCF_001458135.2 Marmota marmota marmota | reverse complement strand
ATATATATATATATATATATATATATATATATATATATATATATAATATTATAATATAATATAATATATATATATAATTTGAATTTTGAATTATGTAGAGGACTCCATAATAAGAATAGTTTGCATCCAAGGAAGTTTATTACAAATTAAATAAAGTTCTATCACAAGAAAAAAGAATGTATGTAGATGGAGAGACACGTACATCCTCTGTAATATCCATGAACTAAAAAGGTAAACAGGAACTGAAGAGTAATGCTGGTCTGGTATGAGAGCACTTGTAATTGAGAAATCCCAAAGTAGAAGTGTTTCTGGAGCTCATGGCTTGTCTAGGTCTTTAGGATGATAAAGAGATAGATTTTCTTGCTTATTCTTAGTTCTTTAAAATTTAATGACTTCAGAAGGATGGGGCTACATCAAATCCTTTGAACAACAGAAGATAAAATATGCAGTTGGCCTTCCCCAAAGCTACATAAGCAGTGTCATGTAAATGTAAAATTGCAGTGTCCTTTTTTCATTCACATTTCTCTTTGTCTTACCTCTGTTCCATATACCTCTTTATTTTATCCATTAGGTAACTGGCCACTGAGGGCTCCATCCTATCCCCTCATCTGGAGGATAGGAGAAACTCACTCTATAAGATCAGCAGTTTTTGCCCTCCAAATTTGATTTTGCATTTAACCCCTCCCTACTTGCCACATAAGGCAAAACTCCTAGCCTTGACTAGATGACACAGTTTCATTTCCCTGCATCCTATGGCCACATCAGGGCCAGGGGTTTTTTTAATTGGATGGAATATTTTTGGCATCCATCTTTACCATCCTTTTCTCACCTCATTAAAAGAAGTTCAGCCCCAAATGCTTTTAAGCCCTAGAATACTGATTCTAATGTACTGCTCAATTGAGTGTGCCCCACTACAGGCTTAATTTCCATACAGAGGAGCCTGCTGACTTAGATTCTTTGAAGCCCAAAAGATAAGTGAAAAGTGACCAGACCCGGGCTTTCTTGCCTATGGCATATTAGGACTGTGGGGAAGAACTTGCTCTGCCATACCAAAGTGCTGAGAATGTTGACACTTGATAAAATACTAGGAGTGCTTGACAGTTGTACAGAGGGTCTCCTTTTACCTGAGAGAATTAGTGGTGGCCTCAGTCTGTAGCACCTCCACGATTTTTTTCTTTTTGGTGCTGGGGATTGAACTCAGGGGCACTCAACCACTGAGCCACATCCCCAGCCCTACTTTTTATTTTATTTAGAGACAGGGTCTCACTGAGTTGTTAAGTGCCTTGCCATTGCTAAGACACAATCCTTCTGTCTCAGTGTCCCGAGCTGCTGGGATTACAGGCATGCGCCCCGCCCGGCCTCCACTCTTAATTTCAGTCTTCTAAAAGGGCTCTGTTTGGGCGTCTGGAATTTCAACATATCTTCTTTGCTGCATCACATTCATTTATTTTGGTGTTTATTAAGTTCAATACCATATTCTGCACACTATGGATATGATACAACACTGTTCTGTGCATTTGCATGGAAGTGAATCAGTTGTTCTGCGACCCATAAATTCCATCACTGGGATATATGTGAGGATGAGCCCATGTGTGCAAATATTTTTTGAATGAGCACCATCAAGATCTGAAGGTTTGCTGAAGAAAATGGGAATGCTATTTTGGGGGGTTGGAAAGGTCACTGACGCCAAGGCAGAACAACGGAATGGAGAAGGGACTTGAGAAAGGTGGTAGTTAAGTGCCAGATGTTCTTGTAATTTACATGTATTAATCGGTTATTTCTCGCGACAACTCTGAATTTGCTGCCATTGTTGTTTTATAAATAAGGAAGCAGGCAAAGAAATACAAACTAACTTGCCTCCTGTTTACACACTGAAAACCTGGGATTTAAGCACAAAGCAAAGCAGAGCCCTTATTAAATAAACTAACCAGTAAGATGCTTGGGGTTCCTACTTTCTGGCAGGTGAGACTACATGTGAGGAAAACTGAAGACAGCTAGGAGAAAGTCATGAGAATCCCTAGACGACGGTGATGTAGGCAGACATGTGACAGGACTGCAGGGTGAAATGATGCAGTAAGAGCCTCTTGTGGTCCATCTCCGTGTTCTCCTCCGTTCAGCTTCTTAAACAGGGACGCGAGAAGTTGAAGTGGGCTTCTGGGCTGTTCTCGGAGCCGTGACTCAAGGGCACAGCAAGGCACCGGAGGCTCCGTCGAGAAGAACCATAGGCCGGAACTCGCCGCGTTCTTCCAGAGCGGAAATGGCGCGGGATGGTGACGTCGCTCCGGGGGAGGGTCGTGGGATGACTTCCGGCAGCTGGGGAGTTCGGGTGACCAGCGTGGCGGCGAGCAGCTTCGGCTGTCCGCTGCAGCGGGGTCAGTCCCGGGCCGCTAACCGTAAGCTTCCCCCACCATGACCAAGTGCGCTCGCCGTGAGGAAGGCGGGAGGAGGCCTTCAGAGCTCCTGGCCGGAAGTCGGATCCTGGCTTTCATCTGTACGTACTTAAGCCTGCCTAGAGGCAACTTCCGAGCTCTTATATTAAAAAAAAAAAAAAAAAAAAATTTCCTAAGTATACACTTAATTCCCTAAGTAAAAACATGATTTGCTCTGCCAGTTCACAGCGATGTGCGTGTCGAATATTTGGAGCAGCGGAATAGGTACTCCACGAAGACAGATTCAGTAGTAACTGAAGAGCAGTTACCGCTTTCTGAATGCTTACGAACCGGCATTATTCTCTTTCCCATGTATTAACTCATTTATTCATCACCAGAATTCTATAAAGTATTGTTATCGCCATCTTCATTTAATAGTTGAAAAAAACTAGATCACATATTGTTCTTCTCTTCAAGGTTAGTTGAAAAGAGGTGATCCGTATTAGATTAGGAAGTATTATAGTAGAGACATATTAAATTATTTAAGAATGTAGAGAAGGGAGGGCCTTCAAAGAGTCAAATTTTCCACGAGAAAGAATTGTGGTTATTTAAGCTGAATATTAGAGTGTGACCAGAAATTTGAAACTTAATTTTTTTTCAGTGTCAGATAAGAGGTGCTAGTGGATTTGGGCGAATTTTACACTGAAAATCAGGTCCCTGTCTTTTTTATTATTTTTTTTTTCCACTTTTATTGAAGCTGGAAACCCAAGATCAAGGTGATCATAGGTGTTTTTTTTTTCTGTGACCTTTTTAAAATTTTTAAAATAAGTTTTTTATTCTAATTTGTTATATATGGCAGCCGAATGCATTACAACTCACACTACACATAGAGTACAAATTTTCATATCTCTGGTTGTACAAGGTATATTCACACCATTTGTGTCTCCAGCTTCTTAAATAGGGACGAGAGAAGTTGAAGTGGGCTTGTGATGTTCATGTCATTCCATCTTCTTTCCTACCCCCATGAGGTCCCTGTCTTTTAATAGGTGTTCTAGTAGGGCTTTAAAATCCTTTCCCTTAGGAGGAGTTCCAACAGACTCTCTTGTGTGTCGGAAGAGAGACATTTCTGTTTCCAGAAATTTTTGCATCCTGCAATTATGGGAGAATAATGGAAAAGGAAGTTTCCCTGCTGTTGACTCGGGCCACTTGTATGTGTGTGTGTGTGTGTTGGGGCAGTGGTATTAGGGATTGAACCCCAGGGCACATTACCACTGAACTACATCCTCATCCTTAGCGCTTTTTATTTTGCTAAGTTGGGCCGCCCCTGACCTGTGCAGGCAGTAGAACTTAAGATAAAACACAGACACAATTTACCTTTACACAAGCTTCAGGACAGCTTCTCCACTCTCAGCCTTAGGCTCCCCAAGAGGAAGAGCAAGAGGAAGTCACCAGAGGCTGGTGAGAGAAAGTGAGCATGTTTGGAAGTGAGCTTTTACTGGGGGGTCTTTTGTTCTTAGAAAGTTGTATCCAAAGAAGGCCAGAAGGGGCAGGGTTACAAGGGACAGGTGAGTGTAACTCAGCCCTTGTGGGTTACACCTCCACCTGAAGGCCTGCCTCTCTATCAGAGCTGGGACAATGCCCAAATCATCATGATATGTAGTGATTGGTCAGAGCCCCCTACTTCAGGACTGGGGGGCATGTGGTCATTCAGAGAGGCTCCCCACAAAGTTGCTGAGATTGGTCTCCAATTTGTGATCCCCTTGCCTTAGGGACTCAAGTTCCTAGGGTTATAGGAATGTGCCACAGCACTCAGCTGATTCCAGCCACTTCTAAGAACTTTCCTCATCATTGCTTGCTCGATTGGTGGTTTTCAAATAAAGGAACAAGCAACTTCAATCAAAGATGGATTGGAAGGGCTTGGTTTTAGGTTTTTTTCATTTTTGCCTTCTGTTTTAGAGTCAAAGAATTTTGGTATTATAAGCTACTTTAGCTATTGTCAATTTTTAATTTCACAGATAAGAAAAAAAATCACAAATGAGGCTAAGTGACTTGCAGCAAGTCATTGAACAAATCAAGGGCAGAACTAAGACTAAAATCCAGACCTCTTGAGTCTGTTGCATGTCCCACTGCTCTCTACTTTAGCCCTACAGTATGACCTGAAGTCAGCTGCTTTTCCATTATGCTTGGTTAGCCTTTGTTTTCTAGCCTTTTCTGTGGAGGGATTTTTATTCAAGGATGCTTAAGTCCTTAAGTAGCACCTGCTGCCTTCGTGCATTCCTCTTGCTGCCTTTCAAAAGTTCACTTAAGTTGGGTGCACGCCTATATTCCCAGTGGCTCAGGAATCTGAGGCAGGAGGACCACGAGTTCAAAACCAGTCTCAGCAACAGTGAGGTGCTAAGCAACTCAGTGAGACCCTGTCTCTAAATAAAATGTGAAATAGGGCTATGTATGTGGCTCAGTAGAATGCCCCTAAGTTCAATCCTCAGCACCAAAAAAAAAAAAAAAAAACCAAAAAAAATCTACTCATTAGCCCAACTTTTATCATTGTGCTACTCTCCTCAGATAGTAATGAAGCAAATTGTAGAGAAAGACTTAGGGAACAATTTTTTTTATGTAAAAAGCATCAATTGCTATTTGTGTGTAGAAAAATATGTAGAAAAAGCAATGGAAGAATATACTCCAAAACTTTATAATATCAGAGAAAGGGAATGAGTTTGTTTGGGTAGGGGTGGGGGTAATAGCTATAAAATGACTCTTTTATCTGGTACACATGTATTTTTAAATTGACACATAATATTGGGATTTATTGTGACATTCATACATGTACTTAATTTAGTCAGTTTCATTCCCTATTATTACTCCCTTTTCCTTACCTCCTTTCTCTCCCTGATACCCTTTCTTTGCCCTCCCTTATAATTTTATGGGATCCCCTTTCCCCCCTTTTTATTCCATAGTTTTTACATACGTATAACCCTTGACTTTCTGAATATGGCTTATTTCGTTCAACAAGATGCTTTTTGGTTTCATTTTCCTGAAAATGACAATTTTTTTCTTCTTGATAGCTGACTAAAACTCTGTGTGTGTGTGTGTGTGTGTACACACACATACATTTTCTGTGTTCATTCATCTGTTACTAGATACCTGGGCTGATTCTATAACTGCTATAAACTTGGGCATACTTGTATCAGTATAGTATGCTGACTTAACTCTTCAATAAATATTCGGTAATGGTATAGCTGGGTTATCTGGTGGTTCCAGTCCTAGTCTACATTTTCTGTGTTCATTCATCTGTTACTAGATACTTGGGCTGATTCTATAACTGCTATAAACTTGGGCATACTTGTATCAGTATAGTATGCTGACTTTAACTCTTCAATAAATACTGGATAATGGTATAGCTGGGTTATATGGTGGTTCCATTCCTAGTCTTTTGAAGAACTTCTGCACAATATCCATAGTGGTTATACTAATTTAAAGTCCCTCCAACAGTGTGTAAGAGTTTCTTTTTCCCCTGCATCCTTCCTAGTATTTGTTATTATTTGTATTCTTGATAATTGCCATTCTAATTGGAGTGAGAAGAAATCTCATGTAATATGTTTTTTGTTTGTTTCTATTTTGTGGTACTGGAGAGTGGATCCCGGGAACCTTTCCACTGAGCTATATCCTCATCCCATTTTGTAGATTTTTATGTTGAGACAGGGTCTCCCTAAAAGTTGAGGATGCCCTCGAACTTTCAATCTTCCTACCTTAGCCTCCTGAGTCTAGGGTTACAGACATGTGTTACTATTCCAGGCCTCAGTTGCAGTTTTGATTTGCATTTGCCTCGTTGCTAGAGATTCTAAACATTTTTTCATATATTTGTTGGCCATTTTTACTACTTCTTTTGAGAAATGTATGCTTAGTTCATTTGCCTGTTTATTTTATTATTTTTCTTTTTGGGGTAAGCTTTAAAAATTATTTATATAATCTGGATATTAACCATGTGTCAGAGGAGAAGCTGGAAAAGATTTTCTTCCATCTGTAGGCTTTCTTCATGTTTTTTTTTTGTATCAAAAAAACCCAGGGGCACGTTAATATTGAGCCACAACCCCCCCCCAAATTTTATTTTTTATTTTGAAATGGTCTCACTAAGTGACTTAGAGCCTTGATAAATTGCTGAGTCTGGCCTTGAACTTTCGATCAGTGGGATTACATATGTGTGCTACCACACCTGGTTATCTTTATGCTATTAATTGTTTCCTTTGCTGTACAGAAACATTTTAACATAATGCTGACCCATTTCTAATTTTTGGCATTATTTCCTTAGCTTTAGAAGTCCTAATGAGGAAGTTGTTCTCTGAACCTATATGTTGGAGTGTTTCCTTATGTTTTGTTCTAGCAATTGCAAAGTTTTTAATATATTTCCTAGGTTTTTAAATCCATTTTGAGTTGACTTTTATGTAGGGTGTGAGACAGGGATCTAGTTTCATTCTTGTACATGTGGCTATCCAGTTGTCCCAGTACCATTTGATAAAAAGCTCTCTTTTCTCCAGCATATTTTTGGTGACTTTGTCAAGGATCATATGAATGTAGCTATGTGTGTTTGTCTTTGTGTCTTCTATTTTTTTAATTTTCTTGAGTCTATTTTATGTTGGTGCCATGCTATTTAAGTTACAATAGCTGTGTATTATAATTTGAAATTGGGTATTGTGATGCCTCCAGCATTGATCTTTTTGCTCAGAATTGCTTTGACTATACTGGCTCTTTTGTTCTTCCATATGAATTTTAGAACTGTTTTCTTATAAGATTTATGAAGAATGTTATTGATATTTTGATGGGAATTGCATTGAATTTGTAGAACACTTTTGCTAATGACCATTTGAACTATATTAATTCTGCCTATCCAGGAACCTGGGTGGACTTTGCATCTTCTAATGTTTTACAGTTCTTTTTTCAGTGTTCTCTAATTTTTGTTGTTAAAGGTCTTTTACCTTTGTAATTAAATATATTCATATGATGTTTGTTTTGAAGCTATAGTATAAATGGAATTACTTTCCTGATTTCTTTGTCAGCAGATTCATTGATTTTTGTATGTTGCTTTTGTATCCTGCTACTTTGCTAAATTTGTCTATCAGTTCTAGAGGTCCTTTGGTAGAAGTTTTGGGATCTTGATAAGTATAGGATTATATCATCTTAAAATATTGATAATTTGATTTCTTCCTAAATATTAAAATAAGGATATATTCATGCATAACGTGTGAATAGAAAACCAAGATAGCAAGGAGCCTCAGAAAACAAGAATATGCCAGTGTCTACAGTGCATCCAGAGAAGCAGTTGCTGTGATGTATACCCGCCGAGTATCCACTCTCTTGTTCTCTGTGCCCTTATTCCAACATCATGGTTTTGGCATTTGATGCCATTACACTCATCTGAGTACTCCTTTTTTCCTCCAATTCGGTGCTTCTCTGGGAGCATTCTAATGACAATGATTTGGTTCCCATATGATTTTTTTCTAGAGTGAAGTGACTGTGTTAACCAGTAGGACATTGAGCATAAAAAGTTTTCAGTTTAAATTAACAAAGGGACTTTGTTTTCTACATATTTCCTCTTGTAAATATAATTAGTGTATCTCAAATTCTAGAGCATTTCTTTGGCTACAACGGTGAGAGCCAGACCCTGTGCCCCGTTGCTATATTCAGGTTACTGTCCTGACTTCTTCCTAATGACCTTTGTCTCACTTTCCTGAATGAAAACAATGTTATATTCTTTCAGTAAGCAGGACTCTAATTTTCAAACCTATAGATTTCTCAATTGGAGATAGGGGAAAAACTACCTGAACATTTTGCACAGAAAGGGGTTCAACGACATACCTGACAAGGCAAGTGAATAAGAAAAAATTTGTAAGATGGTTCTAGTGAAAGTTACAGCATGGATGCCCTTTGAAATCTTGGAAAGGAAACTTTAGTTATTACTATTCTGCCAAAATATTCTTTATAGGAAATATAATAACTATTCACCTATTTTGAGAAGTAGGTGGACAACAAATTTCCTCCACATTTAATTTTCCCAAGTCCAAGATACTTATTTCTTTCACATTTTGTACTATTTATCATTATAGATGCAAACCTAGATGATCCCAGATTACCTGGATTAGTTGCTAGCATTCGATTGCTTCAGAATTTATGTTCCATCAGTTATGCTCTATCAATTATGATAGAAAATTTGATTCCTAATGTTTGTCACTACTTCTTTTCTTTCTTCAGACAAGCTGGTTGTCAGGGACTGACTTTGGAAAAGTTGAAAATACATGCTCCAGGAAAGCGGGAAATCCTATAGGAACTACAGAGAGGACAACATGTGCACATGTTTGTGTGCACACACACAATCACACCACTTTCACTGGGAACAATATTCCTCTAGTGACAACCATCTTTAAGAAGATACCTCCTAAGTATGAATTTTAAGAGGTTTCATCTAACTCTAAACCTATTTAGACAGAAGCTCTTTCAATGTGTTACAGACAGCACAAGTTCTAGCCAGATTTCACTCCAAATGAAATAATGAAGTGTTAACATGCAGAAGAAATCTTCAAAATGTAGTGAGTGTGGAAAATTCTTTACTCAGAGATCATCTCTTCTCCAGCATCATAAGATTCACACAGGAGAGAAGCCCTATGTGTGTAGTGAATGTGGAATATGTTTCCTTAAACAGTCAAATCTCACTCAACATTTGAGAATTCATATGGGAGAGAAACCTTATAAATGTAATGAATGTGAGAAAGCTTTTCAAACAAAAGCAGTCCTTGTCCAGCATCTGAGAATTCATACTGGAGAGAGACCCTATAAATGCAATGAATGTGGGAAAACCTTTTGTCAGAGCCCATCCCTTATTAAACACCAACGAATTCATACTGGAGAGAAACCATATAAATGCATGGAATGTGGCAAAGCTTTCAGTCAGAGCATATGCCTCACTCGTCATCAGAGAAGCCATTCTGGAGATAAGCCTTACAAGTGTAATGAATGTGGGAAAGCTTTCATCAGAGCACATGCCTCATGCAGCATGAGACGGTTCATTCAGGGGAGAAGCCCTACACATGTACCACGTGTGAAAAAGCCTTCACTCAGAACTCCTTCCTTGATGTACATGAAAGAACTCACACTGGAGAAAAACTTTATAAGTGTAGTGAGTGTGATAAAACTTTTCGCAAACAAGCACACCTCAGTGAGCATTACAGAATTCATACTGGAGAAAAACCTTATGAATGCACTGAATGTAGGAAACCCTTTAGGCACAGTTCAGCGCTTGTTCGACATCAGAGGCTTCATGCTGGAGATTAAAACTTGGAATGAAATGAATGTGAAAAGATTTATATGAAATGCCTTTTTTCTTTATGAATTCCTGGGAGTTTAAGACTTAGTAATTGTCATAAATATTTTATATTTTGAACTAGAGATGTTGTGTCCTAAAAATTAATAAAATAGACCTCAGAACAAGTCTTGAATTTGATGCCATCTCTGCCACTTAATGGATTGTGATCTGATCCTCTCCAAGCCTTAGCTTCCCCATTCTTACCCCGAAAAGAAAAATGCAGATAATTCATAGGGTTGTCTTAAGAATAAAATAAATTGCAGATGAGAATTAATGTCCATTAGTTGTTTTACAGATGTTCTAAAAGTCTATAAAAATATCTAAATATGCCTATTAAGAACTAGCAAATCAGCATTAGTTTTTTTTTGGTTCTCATAAGGTATTTTAATTTTTTTCTTTTTGTAGTAGTGAGAATTGAACCCAGGGGCACTGTACCCGCTGAGCTACATCTGTAACCCTTTTAATTTTATTTATGAGATAGGGTCATGCTAAATTCCTGAGGTTGGCCATGAACCTAGTGATCATCCTGCCTCTGCCTCTGAGTCACTGTAATTACAAGCATGTACCATAGCACCTGGCTTGTGTATTAAGATCATTTTTGTAATGGTCTGTGATTTCCTTTTATTTTACAGAAGTTTATTTAAACCATAATGTCTGGATATAAGTATGCATTTACAATTTAATTGTCCTTGAGAAATTTCAGATTTTTTTGGCGGGGGGGACCAGGATTGAATTTAGGGTTACTTAATCACTGTACCACATTCCCTGCCCTTTTTATTTTTTATTTTGAGACACAGTCTCATTATGTTGCTTAGGGCATTGCTAAATTGTTTAGGCTGGCCTCAAATTTGGTATCCTCTTGCCTCAGCCTCCCCAGTTGCTGGGATTACAGTATGGTGGCTGAAACTTCAAATTTAATTAGTGATAAAAGAAATAATTGGGATTTTAGTGGACCTTGTAAAAGATATCTCCTTATAAAATTTAATTTGATGTCAGATCTTAGGTTTTTCTTGCTCATGCAGAAGGAAGTCTCGCTAACAGTAGCTGAATAAAATCTCACATTATGGGACTTTTGTGTTTGGGAGAAGTGGGGAAGTCATGAGGAGAACGCAGAGAGGGTTGGAATATAGAGAATCTGTTGGTGAGGATGTAGCTGTAATAGTGAATTCTAGGAGCACAAGACTGAAAGTGGTCTTTTAAGGGAAGAGGAGGGCAGGAGACCTTGTCAAAGGAAAAGGGAGAACAATGTCTTGGTGATGTAAATGGGTCAGGAGTGCCTCACTTACAACAAAGAATGATTTTGGAAAATCACAAAGAACCCAGGCTTGTTGTATAGCTCTGTGGTAGAGCATTTGCTTGGCATGCAGGTGGCCCCAGGGTTCCATCTCCAGTTCATCCCCTCCCATAGGCATACATGTAGAGAGATCAAGGATACTTTAAAAAAAAATTTTAAGTTGTAGATGGACACAATACCTTTATTTTGTTTATTTTTATCTGATGTTGAGGATTGAACCCATGCTTCACATGTGCTAGGCAAGTGCTCTACCACTGAGCCACAATCCCAACCCGAGGGATACTTTTGATGGTGTTTTATACAACACTAAGCTCATTAATATAAATAAGCAGCTCTAATGAAGTTATTATCCATTCTCCAGAGTCAAGGTAAAAAAACAAAGTATTTAACTTGTTTAGAGTCAAGCAGGTAGTATCAGAGTTGTATCTGAAATCTAGATCTTAGTATTCCACATACAGTCCTGATTTTTTAAAAATATGTTTTAGTTGTTGATGTACCTTTATTTTTTATTTATTTATATGCTGTGCTGAGGATTAAACTCAGTGCCTCCCACATGCCAGGCAAGTGCTCTGCCATCGAGCCACAACCCCAGCCCCAGTCTTGCTTTTTATAGTACCAAACTGACATACAGATAATTTTCCATTGTTTAACCTTTCCAACAATATGTGAGGAAGCCAAATTATGAAAACCATTTTTTAAAAAAATATTTTTTTCAATTTAATGTGTACTCATTGAAATACATTTATAAAATTAGAAGTGTGGAAAAATTAAAATTATATGCTTTTACTCTTGAAATATAGTCTAATCTAGAGTACTGATTCCAGTCTTCTCTGTTTAGCCATTTTTCTTCCCTTTTAAAAATAACAATGATAATTATACTAAATATCTTGTTATTTGGTTTAACATGTGGATTTAACAGTATTACCACAGACTTTATCAATTGCATTTTAATAACTCCCCTCTAATTCACTGATTTGTTTATAATATAGTGACCTATTTTTCTGCTCTGATATTTACATTCAACCATTTTTTCTTATAATCTAGTTAATCCATTTATTGCAATGTCCATCACATAGCATGTGCTCTTGTTAGCCATTAATATAAATTTAAACATGAAACATTTTTGCATGTAAGAATTTTCTTCACTTAAAAAACTTCTAGTTAATTAATTTTGGGTATTGGGGATTGAATCTAGGGGTGTTTTTCTCCTGAACTACATTCTAGCCCTTTTTATTTTATTTTTACTTTATTTTGAGACAGGGTCTCACTAAATTGCTTAGGGTTCAGTAAGTTGCTGAGGCTGCCATCCTCCTGCCTCAGCCTCCCAAGCTGCTGGGATTTCAGGTGTGCGCCACCACACCCAGCTAAGTGTTTAGTTTTGTTTAAAACAAGAATAAAAACAAACTGCTAAATTGTCTTCCAAAGTGTACATTGTGTATTTGCATTGATAATGAATCAGTGTTTCTCTTGCTTCACATCTTGTCAGCATATTGTGGTGTCAGTGTTTTGGTATTCCTTGTTTTAATTTGCAGTTCCCTAGAGACACATTGAACATCTTTTTAAAAAATATATTTTTAGTTGTAGATAGACATAATAACTTTATTTATTTTTTGTAGGTGGTGCTGAGGATTGAACCTAGTGTGTCATGCGTGCTAGGCAACCGCTTTACCACTGATCTACAATCTTAGCCTCTGTACATTATTTTTGATTAAATGTTTATTCAGGTCTATTCCCCCTGTCATGTCTTGTCTTTTTGGCAGTACTGGGGTTAGAACCAGGCAAACACTGTACCACTGAACTACATCCCCAAACCTTTAAAATTTTTTAAAAATATTTTCTTAGTTGTAGCTGGACACAATACCTTTATTCATTTATTTTTATGTGGTGCTGAGATTTGAACCCAGGGCCCCACACATGCTAGGCAGGTGCTCTACTGCTGAGCCATAACCCCATCCCCAATATTTTTAAATTTTATTTTGAGACAGGATCTCACTAAATTGCCCAGGCTTGCCTTGAAATTTCAATCCTCTAGCCTCAGCCTCCCAGCAGCTGAGATTACAGGTATGTGCCACTGTACCCACCTTTTTACCCATTTGTTAATTGGGTTGTTTGTTTTATCATCATGAGTTTAAGACTTCTTTGTATATTTTGTATAATTATCCAGTATCAGAGAGGACTTTTGCAAATATTTTCTTCCAGTTGGTAGCTTGTTGTATTCTCTTGATTTCCTTCTTAAAAAACAAAACAAAAAACCTATTGCATGATATACAATGGCCATTGTTTTGCTTTTTCACTTACATCTTAAGAGATTGTTTTTTATCAATAGAGACCTTCCCCTACCTCTGCCCAATGTCATGGTATGAATAGACTATTATTGTTTAATTAGTTCCCTACTGATGAACAGTTTATAGCTTCCTTTTATTTTTCTGTCATAAGCAATGCTGCATATATAACATACTTGTCTTTAGACACATGTGCATGATATTTGTAGGATAATTCCTAGAAGTGAAATTTATGGTTAAAGAAATGCATCCTTGGTGTTTTTATGGCATTCTTTAGAGAATAAATCATTTAATCATCCCACCAACAATATGTTGGGATTTCCCAGGCAGTAAATCTGAAACTATTTTTTGGAAGGCTGGGGATGAGGCTAATTGATAGAGCATTTGCCTGGCCTGTGTGAGGCCCTGGGTTTGATCCCTAGCACTGTATTATTTTTGGAGGACAGTAGAGATTTTTCAACCTTTTCTTTTGGCAAGTGAACATATTGAATTAAACTACCATCTGTTATATTAATAAATTCATAAAGTATATTTTAGCTCCAAACAAGCAAAGCTCAGAGTAATAAGGACTCATTGAGGAGAGGGGGAATAGCTGTCATCTTTCACTGACACTTTTGCCCACAGACAAGCCTTGCAGCCTGTTGGCATTCATATTTCTGTTGCCACCTCCTAGGATTCTAGCTTCTTCAGTACTGAGCCACCATTAGTGTTATTAACTTTAGGAGGCTCTTTTCTCCTCTATCCAATTCCAACTTCAAGCTAGGACTTTGGAACTTTAATTACTGTGGACCAGCTAAATCTTAACTGTCACATTTAACAAGGTTTTACTAGTTTCAGGGCTAAAAAATTAAAGGAAATACTATACACTAATATGGCCCAGTTCTCATGGAATGTACTGCATAGTTGCTTCCCTGCCAAGACTTTGGCTTGCCTCTTGCTTGGAGCTTTTTGCTCCTAAAATTTAGAGTGCTCTAGGTTTTAGGGCAGTGGCTTACAGCCTTGACCACACAATGAAACACCTGAAGTGCTTTGTTATATTTACTTTTGAGGTACTGGAGATTGAATCCTGGGACACTCCACCATTGAGCTACATCCCCACCCTGCTTTTTATAAGATTCTGATTTAATTCATGTGGATGTGGCTTGAGTATGGGCTATTCTAGTTCTCAACCCCTGGTTATATATTAGAATCACATAGCTTTTTAAAAATTAAATGTCCAACTGTTAGGTTAAAGGATAAAAGGAAACTTTAAAATGAATGGATCAAGCTGATAACATAACAAACTGATCCGTCTTACCATCACCAAAGTATCATCACGAGGTGTCATGTGCCTTCTGATCTGATATAGTAGGGAGTACATAGCTCTCTTTGTCAAGTAGCCCTGAATGAGAACTACCAAAACTTGAGTCTGAACAAGCTTAGAATCTAATGCCAGTTTTTAGGATACTTGGAAGACAGAGAAGTGCTTGAAGAATAGTCCCTGGACCAGCAGTTATCAGCAATATCTGAAAGCTTGTTAGAGATGATATGCTGTTTCTCAGGCTTCATCACAGACTTACTGAATAGGACCTAGGGTATAACAAAATTGCTAGGTGATTCTTTTTTTTTTTTTTTTAATATTTATTTATTTATTTTAATTCTCGGCGGACACAACATCTTTGTTTGTATGTGGTGCTGAGGATCGAACCCAGGCCGCACGCATGCCAGGCGAGCGCGCTACCGCTTGAGCCACACCCCCAGCCCCAACTAGGTGATTCTTATGCATGTTAAAGCTTGAGAAACACCATTATTAATGCCAAGAGATTTAATAAACCAAATCCAGAGAACGTGGAAGACGGTATGGAACAAATAACCCAGTTTCTTCAACAAAATGAAAATGGGGGTGGGGGAAGGAAGAGGAGAGGAGTAATTATACATTTAAAAATATTATATATTTGAAAATATTTTAAGAAACAAACTAACCAAATATAATGGAGTTTGTTTGGTTTCTTATTTGAACAAATCCACTGTATACATTTTGAGACAATTAGGGAAATTTGAATATGGTCTAGTGGAAGATGGTAATAGTTAATAAAGAATGAATTATGTATTGAGTGATGATTATTTTTAAAAATAATTATTATTTTTGTGGTGTTAGGGATTGAACTCGGGAGCACTATACCACAGTGTTTGGTTTTGTTTTGAGACAGGGTCTTGCTAAGGTGCCCAGGTTGAACTTCTGATCCTACTGCCTTAGCTTCCTGAGTTGCTGGGATTACAAATGTGCACCACCATGCACAGCTATATTGATTATTTTATAAAAATAGATATTGTTAAAGATATACCTGCCATATTTATAAACAAAATATTTTTTAAAAAAACATATATCTCTATCTCTATCTATCTATCTATCTATCTATTTATCTATCTGTCTATCTATATCTGGTTCCTTGCCAGGTTTGGATGAAATATGAGTACTGATAGTTTAAAAACAAAATCAGGGCTGGGGATGTGGCTCAAGCGGTAGCGCGCTCGCCTGGCATGCGTGCGGCCCGGGTTCGAACCTCAGCACCACATACAAACAAAGATGTTGTGTCCGCCGAAAACTAAAAAAAAAATAAATAGTAAAAATTCTCTCTCTCTCTCTCTCTCTCTCTCTCTCACCTCTCTCTTTAAAAAAAAAATAAATAAATAAAAACAAAATCAAACAACCAATAGAACAAACCCTCCCCCCTCATAATGTTGCACTCAACCTTAATAGGAGAAGTTCACAGATATTGGTGGTTTTTGTTTGTTTTTCACAAAGGTTCCCAACTAAAATCAGAAGATGTGGCACAATATCTAAAAAGAATTTAAAAAAAAAGAGGTGGAACAAATGTTGGGTGCAAGAACCTCTGTTCCAGCATCCAACCCATTGTGTAATAATTTGGGGGCCAGGCATGGTGGCACACACCTGTAATCCCAGCGACCTGGGAGGCTGAGATAGGAGGATTGTGAGTTCAAAGCCAGCCTCAGCCATGGTAAGGGGCTAAGGAATTCAGTGAGACTTTTCTCTAAATAAAATACAAAATAGGGCTGGGGATGTGGCTCAGTGGTTGAGTGCCCGTGAGTTCAATCCCTGGTACCAAAATAATAATAATAATAATAATAATAATAATTATTATTATTATTATTATTATTATTATTATTTGATTGGTTTCTTCCAATAGACTATGAGCTCCTGGGAACAGAATAGTGGATGGACTAGAGCAGGCACTCAGTGTGTACCCACCTTAAGAGGGTCTCTTGCAAGGGGAAACACTTGGGGAAAGAACTAGTTAGAAGGAAGGAAGGAAGGAAGGGAGGGAGGGAGGGAAAGGAAGGAAGGAAAANCCCCAGTTTTGGGTGACTTTTAGTAATGACAAAAATTATTAGCATTAAGCAGGTGCTTGAGGAATTACCTGGAAAGCTGCAGGCTTTACAATGCTTCTCTTCTTTCCCTATCCCAACATTTGGAAAAACCTCTCATTCAGATGGCCTTTCAAATGAGAAGCAGGCATGGGTCTACAATAATTGATTACTGGAGAGAAAAAAAGTATATCTATTTTAATTCCAGGTGGGATAAAGTTCAAAATGTAAAAAATGAAACAAAGAATAAGCAATTAAAGGTGATAGTTTTTTTGATACTGGGGACTGAACCCAGGGCACTCTACCACTGAGCTATACCACCAGCCATTTTTACTTTTCATTTTGAGATAGGGTTTCCTTAAGTTGCTGAGGCTGGCCTGGAACTTGTGATCCTTCTGCCTCAGCCTCCCGAGTCACTGGGATTATGCCTTGTGAGGTGATTCTTTATCTGAGACAGAACAAAAGGTTCATAAATTACACAATTTATAAATTAGTAAGAGAAACATGACTAAACTAATGGAAATTAACAAAAAGTTAATTCAAGGAACAGAAAAGAATAGTTAACATCATAAGTTTAGCCTTAGGCTGGGGTTATAGTTCAGTGGGAGCGCTTGCCTGGCACTTGTGAAGCACTGGGTTCAATCCATAGAATCACATAAAATTAAATAAATAAAAATAAAGGTATTAAAAAAAAACTTTAAAAAAATGAAGTTTAGCCTCATTGGTAGATCAAAGAAAATGCCAATTGAACTTAACCGATTAAGTACCATTTGAAAATAGGAAGTTGACCCCCCAAAAAGAAAAAGCCTAGTGTCAACCTAAAGCTGGTGCACTGTTATTCTGCCTGAGGTCAAGTGGCCTCTTAGGGTTGCTTAATGAACAAAATGGTAAAAACCAAAACAAAACAAACAAAAAAGCAATTTTTACTAAACATCTGCTTTAAAAATATTCAAATACTTTTAACTCTTAATATAAATGTTTAAAAAATGTTTCCAGTAATTCATTCAATCATCAGAAATACACTCATGTTTAACCAGTTATTTACTGTATCACTTAGAGATGACATTTTTTTTTAAATTTTTTTTTTTTAAGTTGTCAGTGGACCTTTATTTATTTCTATGTGGTGCTGAGAATTGAACCTAGTGCCTCACCATGCTAGGTATGTGCTCTTTCACTGAGCTACAACCCCAGCCCATAGGGATCGATGGCATTTGACTGCAGGACCCTTTAAGAGAAACCTGTCAGAAGCTTAAATAAGCATAGTGGTTATTCTTCTTATGTATGAAGAAGTTCAGAGGCTAGCAGTCCAAGTCTGGTGCATGCCATAAAGATCCAAGCTCCTTCAATTTTTCCACTTTAATACCCCCAGAAAGTAGTTGTCTTCTGTATGCCAAAAAAACACAGCTCTGCTACTTCTAGCTTTCATGTCTGTACTCCGAGCAGGATGAAGAGATAAGGGCAAAGGCTCATATTTTTCAAGCCCATTCTTTTGTATAAAAAAACCCAGCATCTTTATTAAGCAGGCTTCCACCTGCACCTTTTACCTTGCCAGAGCAAAGTAACAGGGCCACCCTTAGCAGGAACTGTGTGGTTTGTTTTTTTTTGGTACCAGGGATTGAACTCAGAGGTGCTTTACTATCAGGTCCTTGCTAAATTACTTAGGGCCTCATTAAGTTGCTGATATTTGTCTTGATCCTGCAATCCTCCTGCCCCAGCAGGGAGTCACTAGGATTATAGATGTGAGTGAGCTACTGCACCCAGCTAGGGAAGTATTTTTAACTAGTTGCATTATCATCTCCCTCACTCAAAGTGTTCTGCTAATGGAGAAGATACAATAAGGGGAATTCATTTAATTATGAAATTCTCTGTCGCTATTAATGTCAGATTTATGAAATTTGATGACCTGAAAAAATGCTCACAATGTAATGTCAACTATGAAGGAAGGACAGAAAACACACATAATACAATCTCAATTTTGTTTATAAAATATAATTTACATACATATATACACACATATTGCAAGTAACAGAATGTCAAAATCTATAAAGTTGACATTTCCTGTCAAAGGATTATTGATGGATAGCCATAAATTTTGTTTTATTAATTTTTTTTCTGTATTTTCTAAGATGAACTTGTGTAACAGGGAAAAAATGTTATTTTAAAAGACATAAAAAAAGAAATATTTTTTAAAAATACCTTATGTACTTTCAAAGAAGACTAAGTACAAAATGCTTTACACTTACTCGTTTTCCTCTTCATTGTCAAAAGAAAGGAGGCTGGTGTTTTTTATTTGCTTTTGTGAGTTCTTTTTAACTAAGTCCTGCTTATTTATTTTGTCTTCACTTGTTATCTTCTTTTTTGAGCTTGCTGTTAAACCTGAATATTTTTCATCTGAGGGACGCTTGACTGGTTTTCGATACATGATTCTTCCATCAGCTGGAGCTGGTTCTTCATCTGAAGCAAAAACAAAGTTAAAGATTTTTTTCTCATTATTTTGCCATTAACAAGAGTCAAATGGCAAAAATATTCTCATACTGTATTTAAGGATATCCTTGGAGTAAATTCAGTATGGACTTCTAGTTATTTGCCCCTCAAGATCAGCATTCACTTGCAAACGCTGTATCCCTAGTCCAATCAGGTTGTATTTTTAAGTATTTTTGAAAAGTGTTTGGAACTACTGTATTTTCCCACAAAGCAATGTAATAGTTGTTAGGAAACCACATTTCAGGCACTAATTATTACACAGAACTTCATTGACTTGTTTGTAAACTTTACTACTTTTTTTTTTTTTTAATATGGGGCTTTTACTTAAACTCACCCCTAATCCTCAAAACAACCCACTAAGTACACTTGTTGTCTCCATTTGATTAACAAGGAACTTGAGGCTCAGAGATGAAATAACTGGCTCAAGATCTCATATCTGGTGAAGTGCCAAAATCAAGACTTGAACCAAGGACCAGCTCCTTCAAACAAGCCTCTCTATTATATAAAATAAGGCAATTTCATACTCCAGGCTCCTTAAATTATTAGGGAAACCAAATTACTTTCAGATATACCTGTTTTTGCAGCCTTTATTTCTGCTTTAATTTTCATGACTTCTTCAGCTGTCAAGTCTCCCTTTTTTAAAACCACCACTTGGGGCCGTTCATCTTCTTGGTCACTGTGATCAGCATCTTCATCTGGGAGCTGAGGCTGGATTCTCTAGGAGAAAACAAAATACAGCATGTAGATTACTGATCTTGAACCAAATACAAGTACTGCCTCTGTAAACAAGTGTAATGATTAAAATGAGAAGGGTAACGTAACAACTAAATGAGATAGGAAATAATTTTTCAAGTAACTGCAAAGAATCTAACTACACCACACTAGGGAATAGGTTTACCTGCCAGGCACCCTGGATGCCTATCCAATGGGATTCATTTCCAAATCAGGAGGATTCCTGTTTGCATTTATGTGATAGGGGCCCTCTGCTTTGGGTAATTCCATCATGCCTAGTCTACTCAGGACAGTGCTAAGCTATATCAATTCTCTTTGCTCCTCATCAACACTTTTTTTTTTTTTCTTTTTGTACTGGGGATTGAACTCAGGGGCACTCAACTACTGAGCTACACCCTCAGCCCTTTTTTGTATTTTATTTAGAGATTGGGTCTGGCTTTGAACTTGTGATCCTCCTGCCTCAGCCTCCCGAGCTGCTGGGATTACAGGTGTGCACCACCATGCCCCACTCATCAACACTTTTTACCTCTGTCTTTTCTCAGAATAAGACAGAAAATAATCAAATGCCATCAAAGTAAGTAGTAAGTAAGAAGTGTTCTTCTCCTACCTCTGTTCATTCCTTATCCCATGTAAGAGCTTCAGCTGTTTCCAAGTATATACAAATATATAGGTATAGAAAACATTTTGCACATAATCAAACTGTCAATATTATGACTTTTTTTATTTAAATTATGAAATTTCTCAAACATAAAGTATAGGGAATAAGTGCCCACACTAAACATGGACTCATTAAACACAAATGCTAAATGGTAACATTTTGCCAGTTGTTTGAGATTTCTAAAAAATGCCAGACACCGTAAAAGCCCCCTCATTTTTTTTTTAACTGAAAAATATCTTTACAATACTTTGAGATTTTATAAAGTTACTGCCTTGTATTTAATTATATATGTGGCCATTTCATGATTTATTTTCCCAGTACCCTATAAATAAAAATTTTGGTTGTTTAAGAGCTTTTTCCTACTATGAGAAAAACCTTGTATACATTTTTGCTCATTTTTAGAAACTTATATGTAGACAAATTCTTGGAAGTGGAACTGTTGGGTTGAAAGATAAGCACACCAAAAGTGTCTTCAACATATTATTCAAACAGCTCATTATTCCACTTCTCATTGAGCTCTGTGTCCCTAACAGGGTACAAAGCCCTGCACGACTTGGCCTCAGCCTATGACTACAGCTTTCTCCCATACCACTCTCTTGTGGCTCTAGACTGCAGTCAGGTTTGAGTACTTGGAGATCTCCAAACATAAAGGCTCCTTTATCTCCTCCTTTGTCTCTGAACAAATCCCCATTGCCTCTGGCCAACTGCTATTCAAGCAGCCTTTAGGACTCAGATCTTCTAGAATCTCACCTCTTTTTCTTTTGTACACTGTACACAGCTCATAGGAGGCAAGTACCACACTGTGTTTTCAATGCTTTGTCTGTCTCCAGTAAGCAAGCTCCTTTGAGAGAGGCGCTGTGTTTCATCTCTGTATCTAGAGGCACACAGCCTAGAAAATAGAAGGGACTCAAGAAATATTTGCTGATCTACTAATGAATAACCAATAGATGGGTTAATGCTGAACAATCTGAAGTCCTGACAAGTTAGTCACAAGGTCATTCATCTTTTTAGTGTGGGTCTTAAGTGCCCAAGTCCCATTACTCAATAAGCTCATTCTCTTTAATTATATCTGTTAGTTTATTGACTATTCACCAGTTGCTGCCTATTTTTCTCTAAACGTTTCTAATAAGCGATCACAATCAAGTAGGTAATTAAGCATTTTTAACAAGGAAATGGAAAAGTAAAATTATTTCCGATATTCTTTAGACTTGAGAATCAATAATTCTGATTCTCTTTTTTTATTTGACTAACTAGAAAACTAAAGAAACAGTGTAAGGAACAGTGACTGTTTAAAGCCACTTCTGAATTAACTCTCAAGAAGATCAATAAGATGATTTATCTCAATTATTATGATTTCCCACAAAAGTCAGTTCTTTTTGTTAACAGATCACTAAAATGCTAATTGTATTGCCAAATTCATTAAGAATTGTTTGGGAAGATTGTTACAATCAAGATTGTTACCACAGGGGCAGTGGTAGAGTGCTTGCCTAGCATGCATGAGGCACTGGGTTCGATCCTCAGCACCACATAAAAATAAATAAATAAAATAAAGATATTGTGTCCATCTACAACTAAAAAAAAAAAAAAAAAAAAAAAAAGATTGTTACCACAGAGGTAAAAATCAGAGTGACTGATCCCCATGACCAAAAAACAATAGTTACATCTCCTGCGTTCAATTGTTGAATCCATATCCCTTTTCTCAAAACTTACTGTCATTACTATTGTTCTTGGTCATGGGGATCAATCACTCTCTGATTTTTACCTCTATGGTTCCTTGTTGCCTATCTCCATCAATCCCTCCATTGCTTCTACATATAGTCCATAACTCACCATCCTCCACACCTTTACCCATGCAGTTCCCTTGTCTCTAATTGCTAACCTACCAGTGCTCAAGACTTAATCCAAATACCCATCCTCCACGAAACCTTGCCTGAAACAAGCAGGCATCCAACCAATTTTAACTCCATTCATAATGGCAGACACAGTGCTTGGACAACAGAGGGATTCTGGTAAGAATTTAGAGAGTCTGATTTAGTGAAGGAGATACAGATGAGAGGCACAAGTGGATGAAATACAAAATGAGTATTATAGAGAAGATATGGATAAAGTAACAAGTAGGAAAAAGAATAACTGGGGGTTCTGAAGGCCTTCAGAGAGATGATGGGCTGTGCCTACAGATACGAAGCAGGGCAGGAAGGTGTTAAAAAGAAAATGACACTTTAGAAATCCATCTCTCTGTCTTTTCAGAGCCTGGCACAGTGCTGGGTTTAGCACACACTCAATGTATTGAGTAACTTCATGTAAATCAATTTTGTCCTCTCTGTGAAGCTCTAAGTGACCTTAGTGCAAATACTAGAGACACAATGCTAAATAAAACTTGTTTTCCCACGCATCCTCTAAGCATAATGATCTGTTACTACTGAAAGAGTTGGGGCAGGTTTGGTGTGAACCAGCTAAAGCAGAAGCCCAAGAGGGCTCAATGGTTGATTCCTATTGACATCCCGTCCCATCGTATTTAAGGTTTTGCTTACTTTGCTTTTAAGAATATGCTTAATTTATTTTAACAACAAAACAGAAATAGATACAGGGCGTTCATCAAAATACATTCGAGACTCGAGTCTTAGAATATCAGGTCATTTGACCGAGTGACCTGTCCTCTCATCTGGAAAATGGGGACGGTGCTATTATCCAATCTCCTCACAGGTTCTGCGATATGCAGGCGAAAAGAGACAAGAAAGCCATCTTTCTTAACCAAGGACCAGGAGCTTCACCTACGTCAGGTCATTTTCGAGAAAGCAGCCGCGCTCTAAAACAGAGCTTCCTAGACGCAGGAGGATGTATGGTTTCAACAAGTCCTGCCCACGGTCCGAGGTCCACCAAATTGGGGTGAGGAGTAACCGGCCTGCAGGAGCCGGAAATGGTGGACCGGGAGCGTTTCCGAGGTAACGCGATTGCAGCGCTCACCTTGCTCTCTATGGTGGGCCCTTCCCTGTACCCGACTCGCTCCTTAAAGCGGGACAGGAAGGCGGGTTCGGCGGGCCTCACGTACGACACCTGGTTCCGCTTGCTCATGGCGGATCTGGGTAAAACCCTTTCGAGGGCTCTCTGACAGTCCCCAGATGTGACGGCGCTCGCCGATGACGTCAAGACCACGCCCCGACGGAGACCGGGCAAGTCGGTGTGCGTGTGACGTCAGTGTCTGGCCGGAGCGCCAAATTCAAATTCTCGCCATCTTGGGCGGGCGGGACCGCTGCAGGGCGGGAGGTGGAGGCGTCGGCTGAGCAGGTTCCAGGTCCAGGGCTGAGGGCGCTATGGCGCCTGGCTGCAAAAGTAAGTCGGGGGCCGCGGTTTCATGACCCAGTTACCGCCCGAGATACGACGTCGCGAGGCTTCCCGTAGGGTTGTCCCTGGTGAAGGACAGGAAAGATCGGTGATCATCTTGGAATCCGTGCTGCACAGAGAGCGAGCTGGCAGGCAACTCTCAGCGTTCCTTCTGCACATTGGCGCGTGCGGGGAGCTGGCACACTTCTGCTCGGGAACAGCAGTGGGGAACCGGAGCCCTAAGACTAGAATCTGTTCTTCCTCTTCCTTCTTTCCATCTTGCTGCTTCTTTGCCGGCCCTCTTCTTTGTCCGCTGCGGGCTGCCTGTCTAGGTAGCCCTGCCTGAGGGTCAGCCCTTACTCAGTGATCACTACCTTCTGCAGGTTTCCATATTTATGGAAAGGATTTATTTATTTAAGGATTTATCTATGTCCCAAACACGTCTTTCTCTTGCAGATAATGGAATTTAAAGCACAGATTACAGCAGTATCTTTATTGTAGTCGCCCTTTATCCTCAAGGATACATTCCAAGACTCTCAGTAAATTAGTCACAGTAACATACTAACAATAACAAATAATAAGAACAGTTAGAATAGTACACTGTAATAATAGTTATGTGAATGTGGTCTCTCTAAAAATCTTACTGTATTCATCCTTCCTTTTCTGAAATGAGATGATACAATGCCTATCTGTAAGATAATTGAGATGAATGAGCTATGCAATGTGACACAGGCTGCAAAGCTTACTTGAACAAAAACACTGATACCTACCATTAGACGATCTAATGATAACTGAAGCAGCTACTAAATGACAATTAGGAGGGTAGCTTATGGAATGTGAATATGTGCTGGCTGGAGGGAGTGGGATGGTATGGGATTTCGTCTTGCTACTTGTAACAACAGGCCTTTTTTTGCTGCTTTCAATTTTTTTTTCTTGTTTTTGACTTTCAGAATATTTAGTATAATGTGTCTATCTGTACTCCTCTTTGGTTTTCTCCTATTTGAACTCCTCCAAGTTCTGGATGTATTGGTTCTTTTCCTGTGAGAGCACTTTAACTCTGAGGAAGATCAGTTAGTTATCCAGGAGCCAAATGTTAGTTTTCCATATTGTTGCCACATTCCATATAAACATTTGTCTTGTAATAAGGAAGTCTCAGTAGCTGTTAAGAGAACACAAAGGTGGGGCATGGAAGAGAACACAAATTATGGCAGGCATCAAATTAAGGGCCCTGGGAATTTGCCATTTTGATGGTTTCTCAACAGTTTTTATTCATCATGTTGTTTGTCCTCAGAGAGTCATGGCAAGAGCATCCTGATCCTAATTAGGCACCTAGTTTCTGAAGCTAATAAAGTTGTTTGAGGGGAATGGGTAAGGCGCATACCAAGCTTTTCATACCTTACAAACAATGAGTTAAGGTGGGAGAGCAGAGAAAAATCTTGTACTATCTTTTAATGGTTGTCAGCCCATGATTTAAGGCCCAGGATTGCATTTGTCCTTTATCCCTATGGTGGTCTCTGCTCAGGGGAGTGAGAGAAGCAGGGAGACTGTTGTAATAACCCAAGTAAAAGATGTTGTTGGCTTGATTCTGCAGTGGTAGCAGTGGATTTGGCAAGAAGTTTAAGATTACAGATATATTTTAAAGTTAGAGTCAGGGAGTTGCTGACAGATTGGCTCCAGTGAGAAAGAATGGGGTTAGGGATGACTCTATGATTTTTGGCCTGAACAACGGGAAGGATGGAATTGTGATTTACTGAGATGAAGCAGAACATTGGTGTGGCACAAGGGAATCAGGAGCAGGTTTGGACACATTAAATTTGAGACATTACCCCCTGGACATCCAGTTGTAGATTTCAAGTAAGCAATTAGGAAAACAATCTAGAGAGAACATTTAAATTTGGGAATCATCAGTATATACCTAGCTTTTAAAACCATGGGGCTAGACAGCATTACCACCTTAATGGGTTGAGATAGAATAGGTAAGAGGATCAAGGCCTCAGCCCAGGAGCATCACACCATGGATGTGAGGGATGGGGAGACTGAAGAGTATCAGCAACTGAGGAACAAGTTAGAGAATGGGATTTCCATAAACTAATTATAATCATCTTTAATGATTTTATCTTTTTTTTTTTTTTTTTTTTTTTTAGCTGAGTTACGCAATGTGACAAATTCTCAGTCTAACCTGCCGAGGTAAGAAAAAAGTCTTATTGATGAGCCCCCAAAGAATTAGCAATTTTATATTTCTAGAATAAGTATTTAGCATAGTAAGGGGTACTTGTTTTAAAATTTAGCTTAGTCCTCAATCAGCTGGAAATATGGGAAAATAATATACTTCCCCTGCCCTCTTAATTTCCAAATTAAAATAAGGGATTTGTTACATAATTCTCCCTTGGAATGACTTTTATTTTTGCTGGTAAGAGGGAATGAGAGACAAGCAGTGTTTATATCCCTTTGAAAAGAACTCCCTTTATTTCCAGTAAAGGTTTATGAAGGTGCCTATCATGAACTAACTCAATAAACAGTGTGGGTCATTAAGACTCTTATAAGAGGTAAATTTAAATGGAGTATGTATTGGACTTTGTTGGGGAAACTTATTATAAGAAATATTAGAGGCAACATGAAATTCAGATCCTATACAATTTTCTTTTCTCCAATAAACTTAGCTGTTACTTTCTTTTCCTTTAGTAATGAAGGTGATGCCATCAAAATTTTTGTGCGAATTCGTCCACCTGCCGAGGGCTCTAGGTCAGTTGATGGAGAGCATGGCTTGTGCTTATCTGTGCTTTCCACAACAAGTCTCCGGTTGCATTCCAGCCCTGAGCCCAAGATCTTCACATTTGATTATGTTGCAGACATGGACACCACGCAGGTAATGAAAACTGGAAGCTTAACTTTTCACTTGAAATATACAAGTCTTTGTTATTTGTAAAGATTTCATTTTTGATCTCTTTAGTTTGATTGATTTAAGATAAGTTAAAACATTCCACGAATATTTCAACTCTAATTTTACTAAATAGCTTTCTTCTTTATTCATCGAATTTTGTGATAGGATAACACAAGCCTGTTTTACTTTGCTTCTCCACTCAGTGATGGAGGTTAATGGAGGAGTACTTTTGGGGGCCGCTTGAGTGTTTGATGAGAACAATCAGCCACCTAGTTTAAGGATTTTAGAATTACTATGATGACAATAAGGCCAATTTAATTAAGATCTAGTCAGCACTAGCCAATAGAACTTTTTGCATTAATGGAAATCTTTTATATCTGAGCTGTTTATCACAGTAATCTATAGCCACATGACTAAGTTTAATTAAAATTAAATAAAATTTTAAATCGGTGCCTTATGTACATTAGGTACATGTGACTGTGTTGAGCATTTGAAATGTGGCTAGTGTGTCTGATGAACTAAGTTTTATTTAATTTTAATTAATTTAAACTTCAGTAGCCATGTATAGCTAATTCTTACTATACTATACATCATGGGTCTTGATTATTCTCTTATACATATGTTTTTGGTGAGCTATTTAGAGCTTTAGATCATTTACCTTTTCATTTATGGCATTGCTAGCCAATAGAAATATAAAAGCCACATGTATAATTTTAAATTTTCTAGTAGACACATTGAAAAGAAAAGTATAAAGACTCAGGTAAAATTGATTTTAGAAATATGTCTTATTTAACTCAATATGTCCAAAGTATCATTTCAACATGTAATCAGTGTAAATTATTGAGATATTTTCCTTTTTTTTTTTTTCTACACTCAGTCTTCAAAATCTAGTGTGTGGCCAGGCGTGGTAGTACATGTATGTAATCCCTGTGACTCAGGAGGCTGTGGCAGGACGGTTGCAAATTTGAAGCCAGCAACTTAACGAGATCCTGTCTTATAATAAAAAAGTTTAGACAATCCTCAGCACCACAAAAAAAAAAAAAAAAAAGAGTTTAGAAAGGGCTGGGGATGGAGCTCAATGGTTAAGCACCCCTGGTTCAATCTTTGGTACCCCAAAAAGAAAAAAAAAATCTAGCATGTGTCTTACACTTTCAACTCATCTCAATTTTGACTAGCAATGTTTTAGGTACTCAATAGTCAAGTGTGGCTCGTGGACAATGTAGATTTAGGGGTTCTTGAGTTGTTGATAAGACTGCATCTACTTATATGCAAAATTCAAAATAAAAATCAGATATTATTTAGTATAAACTTATGAGAAAATAACTGAATAAGTCATAGGGTTATTTGTTAATACCAGATTAATATTTGCATGCAATATGCTATGAAAAATTTTACATGAAATTTAGTTGTTTTTTTATTTTTTAATTTATAAACTTAACATCAACACTTTTTAAAAATAGTACGAACTCTATTTCATAGAAGTAGATGAAGGTAAAGACAGTCAAGTAGGCACTGAGTTAGCTTTCTCAGATACTGATATTTGGCCAGACTCTGTCCTGCCCTTGATAGATGTGCACTTTAAATCTATAATTATATGGGAGATTAATAGATTTAATTATGGTTAAAATTTTATTGCTTAGATGTTTCAGACATTTTTCTATAGAGGATGTAACCATGATGTCATAAGTTTGTTTAAAAAATCTTAGCACTCAGTTTTTCTCATTATATTGTAGAATATAGTTTAGGAAAAGGTTTTCATTTTTCTGAAATGTTAATGTGTTTGGTACTTACATTTGTAGGAATCTGTATTCTCAACTGTAACTAAAAGCATTGTGGAGTCTTGCATGAGCGGCTATAATGGTACCATCTTGGCATAGTAAGTTGTTGACTGTATCCACATATAAGGGTATAGAAGTAAATGTTTTTATTGGCTTTTTATTAGCTTTCTATTGCTGTTTTAATAAATTGCCCCAAACTTAATTGCTTAAAACCATAAAAATTTATTAGTCTCTGTTTCAGCAATTTTGGGAAATCCTGTCTCAAAGTAAAAAGGGCTGGGATATAAGTCAGTGGTAAAGTGCCCCTAGGTTCAATCTCCAGTACCAGGAAAAAAAATTTCAACATAGGTCTGACTGGGCTAAATCAAGGTGTTAACAAGGTCATGTTCCTTTTTAGGAAGCTGTACTAGAAAATCTATTTTCTTTCTTTTCCTAGTTTCTAGAGGCCACCCAGATTACTTGGCTTACAGCCCCCTTTCTTTATTTTCAAAGCCAACAATGTACAATTCCTCAATTCTTCTTTCTTAGTCACATCTCCCTTTAACTATAGTGGACAAGGTTCTTGGATTTTAAGGACTTGTGTGATTAACTCAGCCCCACTTGATAATCAAGGTGTGGGATTAAGCTCTGCTTTATGGAGAAGAGAGTGTCTATATGTTATATTTTAAATTCTTCTGTAAGAAAGATTTGTCTTCTTGGGGCTGGGATATACCTCAGTTAGTAGAGTGCTTGCCTTGCATGCACAATACTTGGGTTCAATCCCCAGCATCAAAAAAATAAATAAATATAAAGATTTGTCTTCTTTCTTTCATATGGACATATGTATATTTATAGCATACTTTGGGTTATAATCCAATGCTACATTATTTATTTGGTTGCTCACATCATTCAACTTTGGCCCCTGGGAACTCTTTGAGGTTGGTTTCTGTGTCCATTTGCCATATTCTACCCTTGTGTATTTTGAGTACTTCCTTATTTTGTGATATTATAAGATGCTCTGGGCTCAAGGAATCCTTGTTCTTTTTTTTAGAAACCAAGATCTGGGTGGTAGGTGTGTTTGTTGGAATTGAAGAGTGACAGTTTCTAGGCCTTCTCAGTAGACAGATCTAAGTGGTATATGTATATATACTAAGGCATGTATATCTATAATTGTTTCTGTGCCTATCCATTTGTGTGTACATGTGTGTAAAGGGAAACATTATTTCATACCGATGGCTGATCCTAATCCATAACCACTGTTAACTTTCCTTGCTGGTAGTGAGAAACCTGACTTCTACTGTTTACCATTCATTTACTAACTTGTGTAACCTAGTATACAGGTAAAGCAGTTTCGGATTTATTTGCCTGTATCCCTATGAGATGAATATTTACTGAGTATAGTGTTTATGTACAGTTCTTTTTTTTTTTTTTTTTAAAGCCTTATAATTTTGAGTCAAAATCCATTTTCTAAACTTTTTTAGGTCAACTCCTTTCCTACCTGCTCACTTCTCTGCAGTTATGTTATAATATTCTATTCTGAGAACCTTAATATCCTAGTGGATATGCTTTTGTTTGAGTGCATACTTTAAAGTTCAACCTTTGTGCTTTATAGTTGTATTGGTTTTGACAGATGCATGGTATCAGGTATTTTCTGTTGGTACCACAGAGTTCCTTCACCTTCAAATTCCCTAGGGGTCCCCTTTGTAGTCAGCCACACCCTGCTCCTCCCAATCCTTGTCATCCAGGGTATACTCATGTATTTTCCATTCCTATAGTTTGCCTTTTCCAGAGTGTCATCAGTGGAATCATACAATATGTGACCTTTTGAATCTGGCTTCTTAATCTTAGTAAATGCCCTTTGGGTTTGTCTGTGTTGTCTACATTCATGGTTTATTCCTTTTTTGCTGCATAGTATTTTTTTGTATGTGAGGACACGCCAGTCTGTTGATGCATTCACCCTTTAAAGGACATCTTGCTAGGTTCCTTTTTTAGTGATTGTGAATAAAGCTGCCATAAACATTTAAATTTGGTATTTGTGTGAACATAAGTTTTCAAATCACTTGAGTAAATACTTAGGAATGCCGATTCTGGATCATATGGTAAGTCTATGATTAACTTTATAAAAAACTGCCAAACTATATTTTAAAGTGGCTGTAGCATTTTATATCTACTCAATCATGTATATACCTGAAGTGAACAATGATCCTGTTTTTCTAAATGTTGGCAACCTGCCTACGTTGCAGCGGGCTTGATGTTGGAATAATAGCTTAAGTCCTGAAGGCGTCATGATAGTGTGATTATTTTTTTTTCCTAAATATATGTAGAACTAGAAGGTTTTAATAGATGTACTGATTTTTGTATTCATTTTGAGCAGCTGTTAGGTACAAGGGGTTTGTTTTGTTTTTGTTCTGTCTATGTATCCTGGTTCTTCTATAACTTGCTCAAAAAACAAGAAAATAAAGAATATATTAAGAAGTTAAAAGCCTAGCACTCACTCTGCACATATATTTACTGTTAAAATTTGCCTTTGCTTTTCGTGTTTATTTTTCATGTAGTCAGCAGAACTAAATGTTCTCTTTTGAGCTATGAGGCTGAAAACTGTTTCCTGATATATCTTCCTCAGAGATTAAAGACTTTTTCCATAGAGTATTTGGAGTGTTGAAGTTCAAAATGATTTTGAAATAGCCTCAATTGCAGAGATTGTGTATCTTCACAGCTCTTTTTTTTTTTTTGAGGATCCTGTAAGTCATACTACTAATAATATTTAATTTATGATATACTCACTAATAACTTAATGAAAATCACTTTGGAGTTGTGAGTAGAAATAAGAAGCACTTAGAAATGAGTGATTTATTTGTTGGGTGATTATACTTTCTGGTTTGCCTAGGACAGTGCTAATTCTAGAGTAATTGTTAATGGTAGGCCCTTCATTCTCAAGTGCCTGTTGGGATAGTAGTTCATAGGGTTACTCTAGTTGTAGAGTACTCAGTAATATCCATTTCTCATTCTGAATTACCAAAGAACTTTCCTCCGTACTTCTAAAATTAGGAGGTAACAATTAGAACATACTTTTTTTCTGGTTTTGGGGGACACTTGACCAAAAAGAAAATTCAATACTTTATTTATTATTTATTCTTTATTTGCAATACTAAGAATTGATCCCAGAGGCACTATCACTAAGGTCTGTCCTCAGCCCTTTTCTTTTTGTCACCTTTTTTCTTCTTCTTTGTTTTTCATTTTCTATTTCTCTTTCTTTTGCAGTATTTGTGATTGGACCAGGGTTGCTCTACTACTGAGCTACATCCCGAGCCCTTTTTATATTTTATTTTTGAGACATGGTCTTGCTAAGTTGCTGAGGCGGGTTCCGAACATGCAACCCTTTTGTCTCAGCTTCTCAAGTAGCTGGGATTACAGGTGTGCACTGAGGTGCCTGGCAGAATTTTACTTTTTTTTTTTTTTTTTTTTTT
>NW_026000241.1:10341221-10361381 GCF_001458135.2 Marmota marmota marmota | reverse complement strand
TTCCTTTTTTTTTTTTTTTTTTTTTTTGCTGTAAATCTGAGCTAAAATCATTTGACACTATGATTGACATTTATTTTTAACTTACAAGTTTTTAATTTTTAGTTTTTTGTTGTTTCTGTTAAGTGGCATAACAAAGGAGATAGGATTCTGGGCACAAAATAAAACCTATATTACATAATGGTTTTTAAAATTGCCATAGTTTTAAACAAAGACATTTAATATCTTCTTAAGACAAAGCATTTAGGAAAGGAATTGTTGCATTTTTTACAATAGCAAAAACTGAAAATGGTCCAATTAATTTTGGTAAAATAAATTATGCTATAAGATTTCATATGCATTAAATAGTATGTGGTTATTAAAAACAATGGGGCAGACATCATTCCCTGACTTAGATATCTGAGATAAAATTAAGAGCAAAGCAGATTGCAGAACCGTACGAATCTCACTTTTTGTAAATGAAAATTCTGAATATTATCTAGAAGCATTTACCAGATAATTGATAGTGGTTGGTTCTTAGTACTGGAATTGGAGGGAAAGAAACTAGATCATTTGTGTTTTATCTAATATAATTTAGAAATAGAAAGAATAACTTTTTGTGGTGAAAATTTATATAATAGTAGACCATATTAAAATTAGAAGGATAGTCTTCTAAATTTTGTGTGTTAATATATAAAACCTTTTTCACAGTGGGCAGACTGGCTCAGGGAAGACATTTACTATGATGGGTAAGTAAATTAAAGATGAATATTTGCTATCTTAATGTATGCTTTTGGTGATGACAACATGTAATACATTTTGGGTGAAGGCATAATTTCTATATGTGATGTTGATCCCATAAAATTAGGGATATTTCTTAGGCCAGATGATGAGTTTCTGGATAGCAGAGTTCATGACTTAGTTGTGTTCACAGTTATGTTTCCTAGTTCGATGCCTAGCACAGACTTGGTGTTGGGTAAACAGTTTTCCTTTAATGGGCTTTAATGATATTTTATGTATTTCTGTACTATATCACCAAGATCAAGAGTCCTAATTAGTAACTACTCCAGCCCCATGCCTAAGTACTGCTGCTCTTATCATTAGATTTGCCTATTTTTGAAGTTTCAAAAATGAAATTTTGCTGTATGTGTTCTTTTGTTTCTGTTTTTTTCTCCCTCATTGTTTCTATTTTTTGGGTGCAGTAGTAGTTTGTTTCCATTACTGTGTATTATAGTGTGAATATACTACAAATTTTTCATTCACTGTTGATGAACATTTGGATTTGGTCCCAGTTTGGGACCATATAATGCTGCTCTGAATATTTTTTCTTGTATTCACATTTTGAAGTTGTTTTGTTGGATATTTATCAGGGAGTAGAATTGCTGGATGATGGGATATATGTATTCTTAGCTTTAGTAGACACTGTCTAATATAAGGTAGTTGTAATTTTGTGGGTTGGTCTCTGTGTCCTCTATTCTGTACTATTGATCTACCAGCCTGTTTTGGTTCCAGTGTATTATTTTTTTATTGTGGTGCTGGGGATGGAACCCAGTGCCTCACACGTGCTAGGCACGTGCTGAACCACTGAGCCACAATCCTCCAGCCCTTTTCCCTGTTATTTATTTATTTATTTTTATTTTATTTCAGTGGCTTCTGAATTGTGAGTTGTTGTAAGGAAACTCTTCCTCTCTCTGAGGTTACAAGAACAACAAATACTAGAGTGCTTACAATGTGCCGGGTACTCTTCAAGGCACTGTTGTTCTGTGACTACAAGGCCATGTCCAGGGTCTTGTGGAGCTTATATTCCAGAGTGGTGGTGGGACATATGTACAATTAAAAACAAGTAAATGTATAGTAATTATTCTAGAGGTTATACATGCCATAAAGAGAAATAAAGCAGTGTGGGGGATAGAGAAGAGCATGGGGTGTTGTTTTAGGTGGACGGTTAAGAACAACTTCTCAGGTCACAATTGAAATGAGAGTGGGTACTGAGACTATCCAGAGAAGAAACTTCTAGGCAGAGGCACAGCAACTGCACAGGCCCTGAGTTGGGCACATAGGCAACAGTGTGAGGAGCAGCAGACACCTACAGCCAGAGTGGGGTTTTCCAGAACAAGGGGCTTGTAGCAGGGGAAGTTGGAGCAGTAGCCTGCAGCCAATTCACATAGGCCTTGGAGAGGAATTCAGATTTTGTTGTATGATAAGAAGTTATTGGAAAGGTTATTTTAAAACAGGAATTACATGATTTGATATATAATTAGAAGAATTACTCAGGCATCAATGGAATAAAGAGGAAGGGTTCAAGAGGGAGCAGGATTAGTAACTATTTCCTTCTAGGCAAGTGATGATAGAGGTGCCCAAGGATATGTTGACGATCTTTAAATATTGTTCAAGAATATGGTGTAAGATTTCTGCTCTAATATTATTCTCTTTGCTCATTTAATTGCATTTTCTACCTTTGTATGCTTTTTTTCTGTCCACATTTTTTATTGCTGCATTATAGTTGTACATAATGATGGAATGTTATCCATTTCTTAAAAGTACAGTTTACAAGGACCATGTAATTATTCCAGGTGTAATCAGTAAGGCCTTGCACAGGACAAGATTTTTGAATTGTTCTCTGTACCATTCCTATGCATACCTGGATTCTGTTAGTTCCTTTAGTCTCTAAGGCATACTTAACTAAAATTTATAGTAACTTCCAGGTCTTTTCTTGCTATATATTTTTCTGGTAAATATTGATATAGTTCCCTGCAGGAAAACCAAGCTGTTTTTCCTCTGCTTTCACGCCACAACAATCAACATGTGCTAGGGATATAGCTCAGTTGGTAGAGTGCTTGCCTCGAATACATAGGCCCTGGGTTCAATCCCCAGCACCACTAAAGAAAATTTTTTAAAAAATCAACACAGAAGACTTCTGTGACTTTAAAAGGTTTAAGAATTTCTCCCTACCAGCAAGTGAGCAAGCAGGTCTGCAGCAGACACCAGCTGAGTGTCCTCTAATCCAATTCATTTCTGACACCATCTACTTGAAGATAAAGTCAGATCTCATAGGTTTAGGGCTCAGTCCCCAAGACTGCCTGCCTGCCCCAGTTTGTGGCTTATATTTCTGACAAACAGACTATAAACTGGAGTTCCCACAACCCCCTCCTCTGGTTTGATTAATTTTCTAGAATAACTCACAGAACTCAGGGAAACACCTTTAATTAGCTTACTATAGAGAATAGTTTAAAGGATACAAATGATCTGATATATAATTAGAAGAATTCATGAAGAAATACATAAAGGAATGCCCAGTAGGGTCCCCAGAACAGGAGCTTCTGTCCCTGTGGAGTTGGGGTGCACCACCCTCCCTGCACTTGGATATATTCTTATTCACCTTTCTAGAAGATGTGTTGTATTCAGCTATCTTGAAGCTCTTTTGAATCCAGTCCTCATTACATACACATGATTGATTAAAGCATTGGCCATTGGTGAAAAACTTAACCTTCAGTCCCTCTCCCCTCCCCTGAGCCTGGGAGGTAGAGCTGAAAGTCCCAGCTCTCTGAGCACATGGCTAGTTGCCTTGGCAACCAACCCCTCATCCTATAGTTTCCAAAAATCACCTCATTGTTTTTTTTTGTTTGTTTGTTTTTTTAATTTTTAAAAGTTGTAGATGGACACAATACCTTCGTTTATTTATTTCTTCTTATGTGGTGCTGAGGATTGAACCTAGGCAAGCGCTCTACCACTGAGCCACAACCCTAGCACTCATGTATTTTTGAAAGGACTTGTAAGTAAATTCTCTTTTACCTTTATTGTTCTGAAGCTGCTCTAGAGCTGCTTCAGGGACCAAAGACAAAGGACCAATTTTTTAACAAAAGATATTCTTATTTCTCGAAAATCACTTAGAAAATAACAAGGACTATAGGTCCTTTGAACCAGGACTGTCAAACAAAACCAAGAAATATGTATCACATCATAAGCTGGGGTAGGATTCCTAAAACTCTGCTTAGGCATCCACTCGTTTCTCCTCCTTCCTCTTGTGTAAGGAAGTAGAGATAAGACTGTTTATCTCTCTGATAGAAATCTTGTAAGATATTGTTATTTTATCTTTCTTACCAGCTTGGATTTTACTGCCCAATTTAAACAATACTAGCAACTCCTAATTTTTAGTACTTGGTGTGTTTAAAGCATTGCTCCAAGTGTTTTACTTTTATACTCAGTTAATTCTAACAGTTCCATGGGTTAGATATTCCATTATTATCTCCATTTTATAGTTGAAAACTCAAGTTTAGGAGAGACTAAATAGCCTATGCTCACAATGTGGGTCTATGCTGTAGAATATAGGTCAATCCGTGAAACCAAATGTCACATGCAATAAATAAGTTAGAATTAGTTGGTATTTTTTTCATATCTTTTAATTCTTTCATGATAGTAGAATGTATTTTGACATATTATACATACATGGAGTATAACTTCCCATTCTTGTGGTTGTGTAAGATTTAGTTGGAATTTCTGATTCTGGCACATGACAATTGGAACAATTCCAAGCTTAATACCTAGGTGGATTTTTGTGTTTGTTTAGGAAACGACAATAAAAAAATCAGATGGTGACTGCTTTGGGCCTTCAGTTCTACTGATTGACAGGTTCTAGTATCCTGTCTTTCACAGGCTGAAATGTAATGGTCAGAGCTGAAGTAGGAAATTGATTGTACACTGTATCATCTTATTTTTATGTAAATTGCCTTTCAGTGTTCCTATCTTGAAGGACTCTTGTAATAGAATGAAATTCAGGGCTGGGATTGTGGCTCAGTGGTAGAGCGCTTGCCTAGCAAGTGCAAGGCCCTGGGTTCAATCCTCAGCACCACATAAAAATAAATAAAATAAAGATATTAAAAAATATATTTTAAAAAATAGAATGAAATTCAGGCCTTTTGTTTGTTTTACTTTTTTTAGGACCATCTGAATCTGATAATTTTTCTCACAACCTGAGAGGAGTAATTCCCCGAAGTTTTGAATATTTATTTTACTTAATTGATCGTGAAAAAGAGAAGGTAAAACTTACTATAAAAATAAAATGGTTCAACGAAATGTCTAGTTTTGAGTAGTTAGCTGCTAATAATTAGCTCAGGATACATAGAGGAGTGTGGATGGTACTCTTTTCTACACTGTGTGTCAGCAAATATGGTATTGAAAAACCTTTCAATTCTTAAGATAAAATCAGTGATTCTGGGGGTTTTGTTTTCAATTTGATTGAGTTTTTAGTTTGTAAAAGAGAGAAAGTGTATATATATATATATATATATATATATATATATATATATATATATATATATANAAAGAGAGAGAGTGTATATATATATATATATATATATATATATATATATATATATATATATATATATATAAATCCTGACTGAGGAAAACAGATTCATGAATATACTAAGCCCAGTCATCTACCTGTACCTGGGCTTTCCGGTATCCCTAGATCCTCCTGACATCACTAGTGATTGGGTCCATCATTGCCTCCTTTGCAGCACCGTTTCCACTTCACCATGATCTCCTTGCTCTGTGTGTGATATGCCTCTTATCATGTGGAGACAAGGTCTTCCCTCTCTTGCTGGCTCCCAGGTTGGGCCATTATTATGATTGTGCTTCCTCTTTGGCTTGCCAAATTTCAGTCTTAAGAACCCTTAGTATTATATGTTCCATTACTGTATACCAAGGAAAGTGATTTGATATCAGTTTATCACTTACTGCTTTTCAGAAACTATCCCCAAGCTTGGCACAGTGGTGCATAATTCCAGTGACTCTGGAAGCTAAGGCAGGAGGATCACAAGTGTGAGGCCAGCCTCAGCAACTTAGCAAGACCCTGTCTCAAAATTTAAAAAGAAAAAAAAAACTTTAAAGGGCAGGAGATGTGAACCCCTGAGTTCAATTCACAGTACCACCAAAAACAGGAGAAAAATAAAAGAAACGATCCATAATATTTCAGTTAGACACATAAATTACATGCCAATAAAATAATTGAGTTTAGCAACATGCATTTCTGTGGTTAAAAATTCTAAAGTCTTTTAAAATGAATTGTTTTCAGTCTTTTAAAGAACATAATGTTTGTTTCAAATAAAACTTTATGAGAAAGTCCAAAATAAAAAACAGACTAAAATGAAATTGCCCAATTAACCTACTCCCTAAGCTGGCTCTGAGACGCCTCTGGAAACCTCCAGGGCTCCTGGGATCACACTTTGATACTGCTTTAAAATGTTATTGAAACTAGTTATCTAGATTTTTTCCAATGCCTTTTCAGTATCTTTATTAAAGGTTAATAGTGTAGGAAATTTACACCTTGTCAAACAACTACAAAATTAATGCTGGTGAAAGCTGGGAGAACACATGACAATAATGGCTCTAACTGAGGCTTCTTTTATAGGCTGGTGCTGGAAAAAGTTTCCTGTGTAAGTGTTCCTTTATTGAGATCTACAATGAGCAGATCTATGACCTGCTGGACTCTGCCTCAACTGGACTGCACTTACGAGAACACATCAAGAAGGGAGTGTTTGTTGTTGGTGCAGTGGAGCAAGTGGTCACTTCTGCTGCTGAAGCCTATCAGGTACCCTTCCATGAGTATTTACTTGATGCTTAGGCAATAAACATGCTGTGAAAGCACCCCGATCTCAAAAAAGTAGAATGAGGTGCCAAAAATATTTCATGGAGGCATGATGCAAAATGCTCATGAAAAGAAAAAAGAATGGGCAGGATTTAGTGAAAAAGAACTCTGAGCCACTTGATTTAGCATTATTTTGATACATTTATTCTAATCAAGTACTCTTTAAAAACACCCTGCAGGTGACGATTCATTAGTGTCCCTGTTTCTTAAGTTAGTCTGCCTGGGAGCTGCTAGTATAAGGAGCTTGTGGGAATGCTGGCTGTAAAGCAGCTAGCTCTTCACTTCTTTCTATTTTTGCTTGCAAGTTGGGCGTCAAAAGCCAACTTCGGTTCAGGGCAACCCAGCGGTGGAAATTTATAAAAATCTTCTCATATTTTACAGATTTTAAGTAATTTTTATACTGTAATATTTAATATATACAAAATATTGCAACATGCATGTAGTTACTAAGTTTAATTTTAAAATGAACATTCAAGACAATTTAATACTCATATAGCACCAATATTATCCTTTTTGTTTGTGTTTTCCTCCTTATCCCCTGACTACTCCCCTAAATATTGTTGAATATGATTATCATTTGCTTCTGCTTTTAAACTACAAATATATATACATATTAATATGTTGCTTTTGCTTCCTTTTGGGTTTTAAAAAATAGTTTATGTTCAACCTCCTATGAATTTTTAACTCAACATGGTTTATGAAATGCATCTATGTTGCATTGCATCTATTTTCACTGCTATATAATATTACTAGTTTGTTTTTCCACCTTCAAAAAGTCTCTTGAGGGGCTGGGGATGCGGCTCAAGTGGTAGCGCGCTCGCCTGGCATCCGTGTGGCCCGGGTTCGATCCTCAGCACCACATACAAAACAAAGATGTTGTATCCGCCGATAACTAAAAAATAAATATTAAAATTCTCTCTCTCTCTCTCTCCTCTCTCACTCTCTCTTTAAAAAAAAAAAAAAAAGTCTCTTGACTCAAACTTTTTAAACTGAGATTCCCCCAGTAAGAGGTAGGTTTTACATGTGGCTCAGTATGTATATAGATACATATGCAAAAAATCATGTTGGGATTTGATTGGATTACATTGCAGTTGTAGACCAGCTTGGAGTAATTGATACCTTTACAATATTCAGTTCATACATCAACATTTATTTCTTCATTTATTTAGATTTAATATTTTGAGATATTAATTTTAGTAATTTTCACCATAAAAGTCATGTAGTTTTCATTAACTTTATTACAATATGCCTTACAATTTTTGATGCTCTTATAATCTCTTTAAAATTACATATTCTGTTTGATGTAAATAGAAATGCAGTTGATTTTTATAGAATGCTTTTTACTTAATTAGCTACCTTGCTAACTATCTTACAAAATCAGAAATGTATGTTAAATTCTTTCAGATGCTTTTTTCTGCTACTGCCATGTGCCCTATCCCATCTACTTTTTTTCTGCTATGTGCTTTCTTTTTCCTTTCAAGTGTTAACATGATAAAGGACTAGATTCAATTTTTGAACTTTTTTTAGTATTTTTTTTTCATCAATTTGAAAAATTGAGATCAACCTCTAATTTCCCTGTCCATAGGTGATTATATGCATGTTGAACTTGGATTTTCTGCCCTGAAGGGTAGGCATTCACGTTCTTGTTTTAAAAATATAAAGGCTGAGCCTTGAAAAGGTTCAACTGACTCCAGATCACACTACAGTAGAGCCAGGGTTGAACTCATCATGCAGACTCTAAAGCCTGCAATGTGAACCTTCATGTATTCCTGCTTGCCATAGGGAATAGAAAGGGAATAGAAAGGGAAAATAGGTACTTTACAGGCCAAGGGAATGGAGGAGAAAGAAAGAAAACAAAACAAAAGACTGGATAACTCTCTGAGTTTCAAGGTAATTCAGAATTTTTTTTTTCCTTTGGTTCAACATTCTTATTGTGAAGAAAAGGGTTCAGAGAGATTTTGTGATTTATATTAAGATAATACAGATAGAGTATGGCAAAAAACTTCTAGAAACTATGCCTTTTGATTTCCTGTTTGTTCTCTTTTTTTGTAACATGGAGAGAGAAAAAAAAACAAACTTGTATGTTCTTTGGTGGGCCAGTAATATTTCTTATCATACTTTACAGATTTTTTACTGATTTTGGTGACTAACATGTATCACTTGAAATTTGTAAAAATATAATTTCTCTTACAAAGCTAGATAATGGAAAGACCATAATAGGTGTTCCCCACCTCTGCTCTAGAGGGATTAAGTATTTTGTGTAAATGTTGTGAAAGTAAATAGCTGTAAATTAGTATTTTTCTTGTTAAATCAGTGGTTCTCCAGTACTTATTTTAAGTTTGTCTTAAGTGTGCCTGCTGTGGCTTCTTGTAATACATTTTCCTCTTACCTAGGTGTTGTCTGGAGGATGGAGGAACAGACGTGTGGCATCAACATCAATGAATAGAGAATCCTCTAGGTCTCATGCAGTCTTTACAATCACAATAGAGTCAATGGAAAAAAGCAATGAGACTGTGAATATACGAACCTCCCTACTCAACCTGGTGGATTTAGCAGGATCTGAAAGGCAAAAAGATACCCATGCAGAAGGGATGAGGTTGAAGGTAAGAATGAGGTTATGGTCTTCAACCTATAGGTGAATTCTTACCAGAAGTCAGTACACACCAGGTATTGTGAGGGCTGCAATGAAATAAAAAATTACTCCTATCTAAAAGGAGCAGATTTTTATTAGGTAAGGGAAAGTGAATGGGATAGGGCAAGTGGCAAGAATGTTTTAATTTTTGCTAGAGGGGATAATGGTACTAGAGGTATTGTGTGCATATACAAATACATAACAACAAATTCCACCATTATGTATAACTCTAATGTACCAATAAAAAATATGGAAAAAATATCTGTAGAGAGAGAAGGAAAAATAAAGGAGGCATTGCTTTGCTACTATTCTAAAGTTGAAGTGTATATCAACAGGGGACAGAAAAAGAAGGATGTGAAATGGATTCCTTGGGGAAATGTGAAAAAGAAATAGTTCTTAAGTTGTCATCTCAAACAGGGACAGGGTTTGGGTAGGGAGGGAATACATGCCCAGTTGGGTGACAAATCAAAACTTATAGTAAACGTGCTGAATGAGTATGGCATTTGGCATTTTGGCATGGGAGGGTGGGTTAGAGAGGCAAGTAGGCCAGATCACTGAGGACAGGAGTGCCAGACCAAGTTTGTACTCAACTTTCCAAATACTGGGAAATAATTTAAAAGTTTTGAAGAAATGAGTGATTTCATGAAGAAAGCCTATTTTATGAAAAACTTGGACCCTCTGACCTACCACTGCCAGGATGAAGAGGGGAGAGCCTAAAGAGAAAGGAGACTGGTTATATTGTTTAATATTTCAAGTGTACAGGGTTGAGGACCTAGGCCTAGGCTAAGGTACTAGCAATGGTACCAGAGGTTCTGTGTAATGTATATTGATATAATAATTGTAATGTGATCATCATTAAAATATGTGTGGATTCTATAGTTTAGGATATATATGAGTTGGGGGAGAGGTGTCAGAAATGGCAGAGGAGAGATCTTCTTTTTGCATTAAAAGTGAGGCTTGAAGGGGCTGGGGTTGTGGCTCAGGGGTGGAGCGCTTGTCTAGCACGTGTGAGGCGCTGGCTTTGATCCTCAGCACCACATAAAAATAAATAAATAAAATCAAGGTATTGTGTCCGGCTACAACTAAAAAAATATTTAAAAAAAAATCTTACACAAAAAAGTGAGGCTTGAGCCTCCTGAGTTCTCATGCAGTTTCTGGCAATCTAAGGCTCATATTTCTATTGATACATGATGCATAATAAAATAACATGTTTATACAGATGCTGCTTAGAGTAGGGTTACATGCCAGTACATTCATTGTAAGTTGAAAGTATCATGAAGTTTAAAATGCATCGAATAGGGCTGGGGATGTGGCTCAAGCGGTAGCACGCTCGCCTGGCATGCGTGCGGCCTGGGTTCGATCCTCAGCACTACATACAAAGATGTTGTGTCCGCCGATAACTAAAAAATAAATATTAAAAAAATAAAATGCATCGAATATATCTACCCTACTGAACATCATATTTCAGCAATAGAGTAATTGGTAGTGTCATGGTCATTCCTCCTCAAGATCTTGAGGTCAGCTGGGAGCTGTGACTTGCTACTGCTTCCTACTATCCTGAGAATGTTGGCTGACCTGCAGAAAGATCAAAATTCGGAAGTTAAGGGCTGGGATTGTAACTCAGTGGTAGAACGCTTGCCTAGTTCATGGGAGGCACTGGGTTGGATCCTCAGCACCACATAAAAATAAAATAAATGTATTGGGTCCATCTACAACCAAAAAAATACTTTAAAAAAAAATTTAAAAGTTGAAGTGCAGCTTCTACTGAATGTGCATTGCTTTTATACCATTCTAATGCTGCAGTGTGCTTCAAATAGAAAACTATTAGGGGATAATTGAGCATACTGTTTTTTAGCTGAAAAGTCCATTATTATTAACTAAGAGTCTCCGACTTGCCTTTCCATCCAAGATTGTCACTCTATTAGATCTATTTTAATTCAGAAAGTCACTAATTTTTGTTATTTTTTTATATCACTAAATTTTTGTTATTTTTTCCCATCACCTTAGGAAGCAGGTAATATAAACCGATCATTGAGCTGCCTAGGCCAAGTGATTACCGCACTTGTTGATGTGGGTAATGGAAAACAGAGACACGTGTGCTACAGAGACTCCAAACTTACCTTCTTGCTGCGGGTAAAGTAGATTATTGGGTCCCTGCATTCTTTTGATTGTGCTCACTAAGATTGATAGTGGGACATCTCTCAGTCTTGGTGGAAAGATTGTGCCTTTTTGTTTTTCTTTCTTTATTTTGCTTGAAAAGATCTTGTGATTTCTCACATAAAAACATATATCATTTATGTCATGGAACAGGATTCTCTTGGTGGTAATGCCAAAACAGCCATAATTGTAAATGTTCATCCCGGATCCAGGTGTTTTGGGGAAACCCTGTCAACACTTAATTTTGCTCAAAGAGCCAAGCTGATTAAAAACAAGGTAAGATACTTCAATGTATTTTAGTAAATTAGAAAAAGACTTAAGTTTAAAATATACAGTTTATGATTGCCCTAATATTACTCTTTTTGGGGGGAGTTCTGGGGATTGAATCCAGGGCCTTATGCATGCAGAGGCAAACACTCTACCAACTGAGGTATATCCCCAGCTCCTTCCCTAATATTATGGTTAATTGTTATCTATTTCTCTGTGAAAGCTTATCTTAACTATATGTAAGATTTCTATTTCCTTGTTTTCTTTTTTTTTTTTTTTGGTGTTACTGGTGATTAAACCCAGGGTCTCACGCCTGCTAGGCAAGCACTCTACCACTGAGCTATACATAACCCCAGCCCTTCCATTTTATTTTCTGTAGCCATTCAAGACCTAGGGTAGATCTTATGGTTGTTAATTGTTTTTCTAGTTTTTTCTTTACATAAAGTTTTCCTTTGTAATTGGGATACAGACTAAATTTATTTGCCTAAACAATGATAGCAGAGCTGATGTGTACAAAGGTGAAAGTATGCTGTGAAAGAAATTTGTAACATTGATAAAGTTGGTCTATCAAGTTGTCTCTATTTCCAGGGAGTCTGCATTTCATTTTATATACAAGAAGCTTCTTTAATGTTGGTATTACATGTAGGGTCAGAAATCTTTTCTTGTAAGAGTCAAGTAGGGCTGGGGATGTGGCTCAAGTGGTAGTGCGCTTGCCTGGCATGCATGAGGAACTGGGATCGATCCTCAGCACCACATAAAATAAAAATAAAGATATATAAAAAAATTGATGTTCCTTGAAAAAACAGGTAGTCACTGTTTGATGCTTTTGGACCACATGAACTCTGTTCCAACTACTCATCTCTGCCTGTCTCTGCCTTTGTAGTGAGAAAACAGCCATAGACAGTGTATTAACAAATGGGAGCAGCCAAGCTCCAGTATAGCTTCATCTGCAGAAGATAGTGGACTGTATTTTGCCCACAAACAACACTTTGGCTTCTGCAGACCTTTAAAGACCAAGAAGTCCCCCACTTATTTTGGAGAAGTTGAAGATCTCTTCGGTTTTAGACAAAATAATTGTGCTCTAAATTGGTAGATTAATTTTATTTCTCCTTCAAGGGTGAAACTGTTCATGCTAAACCCCCAAGAAGATTCCCTGATTATCTGATCGTGGTTAGTCTAAAGTGGTTTGTGTTTCTCTTTCCCCCAGCTAGATCAGAGTATAGATATAGTCCTTTGTTATATTTCTTTGGATTACGACTTCATACTAATATGAATATTAGCAATATGAAGAGGAAAAACAATTAGAGCTTTCTGGCCTTATCTCTTGGGACTTCTAGAAGTCTGGAGAAATTAGAACTGTAGTGATAATTGAAATTATGGTGTCATTGATGTGATGATGATGTCAAAAGTACCTCATAATGAGGCTGGCCATAAGAGTCAGGCACAATTGGAAATGGCTTCTTAACACACACAAAACAACAAAACTAGGAGCTCTATACTAGTCTCTATCAATGGTAAGTCCCCTGACCTTTCTACCAGTGGAAAGTGCTAGGGCATCTGCTACTTATTAAGAATGAGCCATTTAAATCTTTCTGAGTGGGCTCTTCCTACGTCAAGAGCAGAGGGAACTGTGGGGCTGGCAGAGAGTTTTTCCTCACTGAGGTATTGGGCATTTCACAACTGAGTCCTTTGACCTGGTTGGTACTCAGTTGTTGGCACTTATCACCCTGTTGCTTTTGTGAGCCTTTTCTAAAAATATATAATTTTTTAATTAACAAAAATTATTTTTGTGGCAGTTCTAGGTCCACAGCAAAATTGAACAGAAAGTACAGAAACATCCCATATACTCCCTGTCCCCACACATGTAACACCTTCCTCACTATTAACATCCTATGTCACAGTGGTATATTTGTTGGTGAACATTTTTAACTTTTTATTTTTATTTTTGGTTGTAAATGGATATGATACCTTTATTATATTTATTTTTATGTGGTGCTGAGGATTGAACCCAGTGCCTCACACATGAAAGGCAAGTGCTTTACCACTGAGCCACAACCCCAGCCCCCATTTTTAACTTCTTAGTGTTTGTCTTAAACAAGAATTTCTTTAAGAAAACGAAGATACTGGGCTGGGGATGTAGCACAGTTGTAGGGTGCTTCCTCAGCATGCACGAGGCCCTGGGTTCGATCCCTGGTAACACATACACACACAGGTAGAAAAGAAAGATATCATTTAGTGTGTTGAAAACACAAAATGGAACTGTGAAACCAACTCTTCCTTTCAGGAGGGCTGTTAAAAAATACAGGGTGGGATTCCTCTGGAGAGGCTTGCTTCTGCCAAGCCAAGGGAGCTTGGGCCAGCCCTGAGGGTCATCATTGCACTTACAGGCTAGGTTTCTTTTTGTTTTCTTTTTTTATACCTAGCGCTGAGGATAGAACCTAGGGTCTTGCACCAACCAGACGAGTGCTCTACTGCTGAGCCACAACCCCAGCCCCACAGGCTAGGTTTCTTCTTCATAGGGAGCTAGGACGGTGGGGTGGGATGGGGTGAGTGGGGGATGGCACCAATTGAGGTGTTTGCTTTTCTCCACTGGGGAAGGGGGTGAAGTCTGTCCTCTTCAGGGGGAAGGAAGTATTAGGGAACACTCAGGTCTGAAGGATGATCCAGACAGAGCCCGGGGCTGGTCAAAGAGTAATACTCAAGTGGGAGTCTGGAGGGGAGTGGTGAGGGAGAAGAGAGCCTGGCTGGTGTTGGTCCATCTCTAGCTCGAGGTATAAAGGCACAGAGAAGGAACTTTCCTTCCCACTCTAGGACACTTTGATTCTGGTGGCCTTTTGATCATTCATGAAATGGAAGCACAGTTTTGTTGGCTGTTTATCACTCCATACCAAAAAAATGCCAACTCAGGACTGTACAACTGAAAAGAGTGATCTCTTAATTCTTGAACAGGCAGTGGTAAATGAAGACACGCAAGGAAATGTGAGCCAGCTCCAAGCTGAAGTGAAGAGGCTCAAAGAACAACTGGCCCAGCTTACTTCCGGGCAGACACTTCCAGAAAGCCTTCTGACTAGAGGTAGAATGAACACAGTGGGACCATCCTGGGAAGGACAAGTGTGAATATTAGTTCAAGAGCCCCCTGCTGCTAGATAGGCTTCCCAGAAGTTCCCACGACTATCTCCTCTGTTCATTTAGCCCTTTCTATTTATATCACTTCCAGGAGCATAGTACCCTGTAACCAGACACAGGAGCCAAAAACACTGAGTTCTGTGAGATGCAGGAGAAGGAATTAAAATAATTTTGAATGATTCATCCTTAATAATTGCTAAAAGGAGAGACTGATTTCATTTAGGTCACTTCCAGTATTCTGTCATAGGATCTACATAATATTCTACATGTTTATTAAGTACAATAGGAGGCACTTTTCTCCAAAGTATAGTTACTAGAAAGTGAATTCATTTGAAATCTATAAACGAGGGAAAATTAAATCCCAGCAGGCACACTGCACCCTGGTACTCCCCCCAAATTTTTTAGATCCATTTCTATTTCTACATATCACACACTATATATTTTGACTAAATAAAGAAAAGCTCATTTTTCTTCAAAAAACAGCTAATATATTGAGTAGTTTAATTTGAAATTCATGATCCAGTGACAACAGTCTCATTCTATTAGTTGAGAATATTCAATCAAAGACTGTTAAACTCATCTTTTGGTTTTAAAAATTTGAGAATTTTTTTTTTTTTTTTTTTTTTTGTAATTATAGATAAAGAAAAGACTGATTACATGAAGTATTTCCAGGAGGCAATGGTATTCTTTAAGAAATCTGAACAGGAAAAGAAGGTAGGAAACTGAATTAGGATAAAAGGGATTTAAGTTATTTCAGGCTTTCACAATGTGGTTTTTATTGCCCTACAATAAAATGAATAGCACCAGATTAATAAAGAAAGTAAATGAAGGCTGTGAAAATCTACTTTTGCCTTTAGGATTAAATTTAAATTTAGTATTTGTTTCTGGGTTTATAAAAATTTAGGAAGACTGACTTATTTTTTGTGATTAACCAAACAACAAATGTCTTTAAGTCTCTGGTAGAAAGAATTACCCAATTAGAAGATCTCACCCTCAAAAAGGAAAAATTTATTCAGTCGAATAAAATGATTGTGAAATTCCGAGAGGATCAAATCATGCGGCTAGAGAAGCTCCACAAGGAATCCCGGGGAAGTTTTCTGCCTGAGGAACAGTGTCGCTTACTCTCAGAATTAAGGGATGAGATCCAGACTCTCCGAGAACAAGTGAGTCCATAGCGTGTGTGTGTGTGTGTGTGTGTGTGTGTGTGTGTGTATCTTTAAGAATAAAGGAAGTTCAAATACTTGCTCTTTAATACAGTGGAAATTGTTTTAAATGAATTCAACTGATTGTATGATTTACATAATTCATTTTCCTCCCTTTCCCAGAATAGTTACACTCAAAGAGAAAGAAGGCTTCGCAGTGATATTGCCATATAGCACTCAATGCTAGCCGGCCAAGTAGATTTTCACCCTGTGGGTCATTGTGGTTATCTGAATCAGTAGTCTCTTTAGAGTTGAGCCTTTTGATATTTAGTTCTTTTTCCCCTTTCCCTCAGGAGGTAACAAAGACATCTAGTTTTGAAAACAAAAACAAAAAAAAAAAACCCACAGTGATCTGTTATCAACTCTGTGTCGCTTTCCAGAGGGTTTTTTTTGTGTGTGTGATATTGGGTTTGGGACCCAGGGCCTTAGGCGAGCACCCTACCACTGAGCTGTGTCTCCAGCCCTTTTCATTTTTTTATTTTGAGTCAGGGTCTCAGTAAATTGCCCAGGCTGGCTTCAAACTTGTGATCCCCCTGCCTTAGCCTTCTGGATTGCTGGATTTACAGGGTGTGCCCCTGCACCTGGCCACTCTCCAGGGTTTTCAATGCATGTTTAAACACATGGGCATTTTTACTTTCATATATGTTTCTGCCCTTTACCTCTTTCAGTTAATGTATCTTGGTCAACAGAAAGTCTCTTTATTTTTTCTGGTGTGTTGATTTAACCATTTTCTTTTGTGGAAGAGTCTGCCACATTGTATACTCCTGGCTGTATCTCCCTAGGTGCACAGGTGAGAGTTTTAAGAAACTTAGCACAAATAGAGGAATAGGTGATGCATATCTCAGTGTGATCACAAATGCCAAGTTGCTTTCCACAATGGTTGCATTAGAGTACAACCAATATTGCATCAGTGTTCCTTAGTTTTCTAATGGCTTTTTAGAAAGACTAGTAAGGAAATGTTTAAATATTTAATGTGTGATTCTTCTGTGTGACAGATAGAGCACCACCCTGGAGTTGCAAAATATGCTATGGAAAATCATTCCCTCAGGGAAGAGAATAGAAGACTGAGATTATTAGAGCCTGTGAAAAGAGCCCAAGAAATGGATGCCCAGACCATTGCAAAACTAGAGAAAGCTTTCTCTGAAATATCTGGCATAGAGAAAAACAACAAATGTAAGAAATTATAGTTGTAAGAAGGGTCTGTTTTTTATTTGTTTTGGTAGTGAAGATGGAACCCTGGTTTGTCCTATCACTGAGAAACATCCCCAGTCCTTTTAAACTATTTTTCATTTTGAGACAGGGCCTTACTATGTTGCTTAGGACCTCTCTGAGTTGCTGAGGCTGTCCTCAACCTTGGGGTCCTCTTGCCTCAGCCTCTTGAGTTGCTGAGATTACAGGTGTGTGCCACCATTCCCAGCTTTAAGAGGCTGTGTTGATTTAACCATTGGGGGGCGGGGGTGGGGTGGGGCGAGGGTATCAGGAATTGAACTCAGGGGCACTCAACCTCTGAGCCACATCCCCAACCCTATTCTATATTTTATTTAGAGACAGGGTCTCACTGAGTTGCTTAGTACCTCTCTTTTGCTGAGGCTGGCTTTGAACTCGAGATCCTCCTGCCTCAACCTTCTGAGCCTGGTATTACAGGCATGTGCCACTCTGCCTCGTTCAAGAAGCTGTTTTAAAGAGCATTTGTAGTGCCTTGCAGTTAGGATCTTCATTTTTAGCCTCAGACCTGATATGCCAATTTGTTTTATAACTTTATTTTATTTATTTACTTATTTTTATGTGGTGCTGAGGATCGAACCCAGTGCCTCACACATGCCAGACGAGTGCGCTACCACTGAGCCACAAACGCAGCCCCTGCAAATTTTTTTATTCACATACTTATTCTTTAATGTTATAAAAGTGAATTTACTAAATTTTTTTCTCAAAGATCATAGTAATTTACATAGATTAATAGACATAGCAAGGAAACACCCATTGTATTTATCTTGTTTTAATGATAAAAGTAAAAACTATTTGGATATCACTTAATTTTTATTCAATAGAATTTTCCAGTTTAAAGTATTTGAAATTGTATAGTTACAATTTCAAATAGTTGAAATGTTTGTCAGTCTGGCTAAAGTTTATACAGTGTAGGTGGGTGTCACACTCATGATCCACCAAACAGTGGTTTGGTCCTGATATTGTGAATGTATTATGAGTGACACATTATTCCCAGGAGTTTACTTGTACTCTGAAAAGTGGTTTAGTTGGTACTAAATCTGACTTACAGGTTTGGCAGCTCTTGGTGTTAATGTCCTGGAATTTGATAATAAAGTTTATTTGCCCCTTTAGAATTGGTATTTTCATGGTCTTTTATCACACTCAGCCTCTACCTTCCTTTTTTTTAGGTTGAGGAAATTCTTATCTTTTATTCTGCATTCATGTAGAAGTTTATCTCCTTGCTTTTTATCTTTCTTTTGGGCTGGGGATTGAACACAGGACCCCATGAATGATAAGTGTGCACTGCCACTGAGCTACATCCCCAGCTCTTTCTCCTTGTTTTCTAAATTTTCCTTTCCTAAGCTGCCTTCTATTCCATTATAACTTAACAGAAGAAGATTCACAGTATTTGAGTTGTAGAGAGACTTAAAATCTTAGATGTAAAGTTAAGTTTTTGGTTTTGTTTCAGCTAATTTTCCCTACAAGGCTCCATATTTGGTTGGTGATTTGGGCCTCAGTGAAATCTTAACTTACACATTTGATAGATACTAATGGTAATTTCTGGGACCTTATAAGCAGCTACCATTCTGTAAGCAACTGTTTTTAAAAATATTTATTTTTTAGTTGTAGTTGGACACAGTACTTTTATTTTATTTATTTTTTTATGTGATGCTGAGGATTGAACCCGGGGTCTCCCATGTGCTATGCGAGAGCTCTACCGCTCTACCACAACCCCAGCCCCTGCAAGCAACTTTTATATTTTTGTATGCTGGAGCTCAGTGTACTCTCTAATCACTTTTCTAAGCAAATTTTGAAAATTAACATATTCTACCTGGTATATGATACCAAGTTCTTTCAGCTTGCTGCTCTTGCTATTCATTTTCTTTTCTAAATAAGGCATTGACCGTTCAGACAAGCTGCTAGCACTAATTCCTGCAAGTTCAACATGTGATTCTCTTTCCAGTGTTAACATGATGCATGTCAGTCATCATTAGCTCTTTTTCTTCATGGAAAAGGTGTTGTCTTAGCTGTGCTTCTCCACCCTATGGACCTCTCTGCTGCTTGAATATGTCTCCTCCTAATTCTTTTAGACACTGTTGCATTCTGTATTTCCTACAGAGATATAGACTCATCTTTGAGGGCCCACCTCCCAACCCATTTCTTATTTATCCTCTTTATGCCTCAAAATTGGTATGTGGCCGAGTACTCAGCAAATGTGTTTTGTTATGTTTGTCTTTCAAAGACCAAGATTGTTTCTTTATTATCAGGTCAGCAAGGCTTTTCTCCCAAAGCTCCAAAAGAACCATGTTCATTCGCAAACACTGAGAAATTAAAAGCACAACTCCTGCAAATTCAGACAGAGCTGAATAATTCAAAGCAAGAATATGAAGAATTCAAAGAACTAACTCGGTAAAGTGTGACTACACATGTGTGCTTGCCTTTTCTAGTGTTGATTTATGGTAATGTTAATATTCACAATTTAAATGGGCATTTTACTTTAAATATTAAATTCTTATTATTAGCACCTAACTTGTTTTGACACAAAGAAAAAGGGCTTTTTGTCTTTTTCTTATGGTGTATCTAATGAACTAAATGATAAATGTTTTAAGCAATATATTGTCAATTGAACTTGCTGAGTAAATTCTTTATTTTGTAACCAAATTTATAGTTATTAATTGAATCTAGATTTTTTTTTTTTTTTTAATTTTTTATTGTGGGTTGTTCAAATGTTACAAATTTCTTGGCATATCATATTTGACACTTTGATTCAAGTGGGTTATGAACTCCCACCTTCACCCCATACACAGATTGCAGAATCACATCAGTTACACATCCATTGATTTACAAATTGCCATCCTAGTGTCTGTTGTGCTCCGCTGCCTTTCCCATCCTCCACCCTCCCCCCTCCCCACCTCTCCCCTCCCCTCCCCTCCTCTCTCTCTACC
>NW_026000241.1:10312796-10340511 GCF_001458135.2 Marmota marmota marmota | reverse complement strand
GCCAGAATTTTATTGAGGATTTTTGCATCTAGGTTCATTAGAGATATTGGTCTGTAGTTTTCTTTCTTTGAAGTGTCTTTGTCTGGTTTAGGTATCAGGGTGATGTTGGCCTCATAGAATGAATTTGGAAGTTCTCCCTCCTTTTCTATTTCCTGAAGTAGCTTGAAAAGTATTGGTATTAGTTCTTCTTTAAAGGTTTTGTAAAATTCGGCTGTGTACCCATCTGGACCTGGGGAATCTAGATTTTTAAAAGGTCTGGGTTTGTTAGTATTCTTGATGCTCATTGTATAAAAGAAAAACAAGACAATTCACATTGATATAAATTAAGATTAATCTTATCCTAAATTATAAAGAACAGTTTGCTTTTAAAATGACATCACTTATGTTGTCATCATCATCATGGACTATTTGGGCCCTTGAATTTGAGCTCTATTATTTAGTAGTTGAGTTCTTTGAACATTTTTGAGTCCCTGAGTATGTTATCCAGCTGGAAAATGAAGGTAATGATCCTGAGAGGATATTTCTGATTTAGAGAGATAGCTATAAAGGTATGTGAATGTATAAACTATAAAGTACTTTACAAGTGTTTGACTTGCTTATTACCTGAAGTACTGTTTTACAATATCTATTAGGAAAAGGCAGCTAGAATTGGAATCAGAGCTTCAGGCTTTGCAAAAAGCCAACCTTAATCTTGAAAGCCTTTTGGACGCAACAAAAGCCTGCAAGCGGCAAGAAGTTTCTCAACTGAATAAAATTCATGCTGAAACACTTAAGGTAGGTTATCTGAAGCAGTGGTCCCGTGTTAAGTTAGTGCTTATCTCTTTTGTATTCTTTTTTTTTTTTTTTAAGATTTTTTTAAAGATGGACACAATATCTTTATTTTATTTTATTTATTTTTATGTGGTGCTGAGGATCAAACCTAGTGTCTCATATGCGCAAGGCAAGGCTCTGCCTATAAGCTATAAGCCCAGCCCCTCTTTTGTATTCATAATGGAGAGAGTCTACATGGTCTATCTCCAAACATAGGTGGCATCCTTCACAGAGGTTAACCTCAGGGTCACACTGACTGGTGTTCTTATGTATACCTCCAGCAGTAGGGCCAGGGAGCAAAGAATACAACATTTGGAATCAAATTCTCACCAGCCATTAACCTTAGGCAGGGTTTTCTAACTTCTTAGCCCCACCTTTCTTTCCTCTGAACTGAGGATGAAGGGTTTTTAGAGTAGTAACATTATTGATAAAGAGCCTAGTCCTCTAGATCTCAATAAATGGCAGCCATTGCTGTAATGTCATGTGTGCGAAGAGCACTAAACTAGGAGAATATGTTCATAAAGTACTCATATAATTATCACACTTAATACTTAGAAATAATGGGGGGAGGGGTCCTCTAATAATTTCTCCTCATAAAAGAAAAAATGTGCAAGCATCTGACAGTAAGGAATTTGTGGGGGAGGACTATATAAAGAAAGTAAAAGTTTGAGACAGTGATGCTGTTGATGCGAATGTTAGCTTAACATATTTTACAGTTTGTCCCAGGTCAGAAGGGGAAAAAGAACTTTGTCATTTTTGGTTTTTTGCTTTTTTATAGCTTTTGGTTTGTTTGGGTAGCTGCAAAAGAATCCATTATATGGATATATCATGATTCATTTAACGTACAAAATCCTATTTTCTTTACAAAGTTAGAATTTTATCTTTGCTTTAAAAAAAAAAAATGACCTTTGGGGGGCTGGGGTTGTGGCTTAATGGTACAGCACTTGCCTCGCATGTGTGAGGTACTGGGTTTGATCCTCAGCACCACATAAAAATAAATAAATAAAGAGATTGTGTTCATCTACAACTAAAACAAAAAAATTTTTTAAAAATGACCTTTGAATTCTTTGCAGGAAATAAAATATTAAAGACTATTGTCAATTGTTTTAAAATCCTTGGTGGCTCCTTAGCACAGTAGAATTGTTGAGGGAAGAGTGGCGTAGCAATTCAGGTCTTTGGTTGTTGTTTATTTTAAATCGTATCAGTAACTTTATGAATACATTCTCATGGCTTAAAAGTACAAGTTAATGTTGAAAGTTCTTTTGGAGCACCATTGCCAGTCTAGTTCCAGTCTGGTCCTTCATCCCATACTCCTGGAGTTAATTTAATCCTTTTTCTTGGTGTTTGTACAACAAATATGCATGGACTGAGAAAATATGTAGAGTTTTATAGTTTGTTTATTTTGCTATTTAAAAAAAATTGATGTCAATTTGCATATGTTATTCTACAACATGCTTTAGTTAAGTAAGTCCAACATATGCCTTGGATCTTTCTATATTAACTGGTACCCAGAGTGCTACCTCACTTTAAACCTACACTTCCACGTTTTGGATGACTCATGACTCTAGGTGGTTTCCAAAGGCACACATTCTCTGGGACTGGAGAAATGGTTGTGTTAGAAATGAGCCAGGCCTGCTGGAGCTGCCTCTGGGGTAGCACCAATTGCCTCCTGGTAGAAGAACACCATCCCACTAATGGACATCATCAGGCTCTTTAATTCTTACTACAATCTCATGCATGAAAATCAGGATCTTTTTAAGGTTTTAGTTCCCACTTTACTTCTAGTGAGGATGAATGTCTTTTCATATGTTCATGTCCATTTATTTGTATTATCCTTCTCTGTAGGGAAAAAAAAAGCCCATTTTCTATTGGTAGTTTATCTTTTTCTTGGAATTTGTTGGCATTTTTATATATTAATCTTTTGTTTCTTACATACATTGTCAACATATTTGGCCATGGTGTTGTCTTTCATCTTTGCATGTGGTATTTTTGTTACATGGTAGTTTTTCATTTTTGATGTAGCCAGGCTTATTGACCTTTTATCTTTGTTTTTACATTGAGATCTTTGTATACCTTTTATTTTATTTTTGAGAATGGTAGTAGAAAGATTTAACTTTTTAAAAAATCCATGTTTTTCTCACTAATTTGAAATCTCTACACATAAATCTTCTGTTTGTGGACTTTGTATGTTTTTCCAATTTTTTGACTATAACATGCTAAATTACTGTTTTAATACCCTGTTTATAATGTGACTTTATATTGGATGGGAAGTGTGTCTTGTACATTTATTCTTTATACAAAGTTGGGTATCAATTTACCAAGTTTCATTTTTTAAAACCTTATTAGAATTTTGCTTGGAACTGTATTGAATTGATAGAATTATTTCTATTTAGGGCTGGGGTTGTGGCTCAGTGGTAGAGCACTTGCCTGACATGTGTGAGGCCCTAGGTTCCATCCTTAGCATCGCATATAAATAAATAAAATAAAAGATCCATTGACAACTAAAAAATATTTTTAAAAAATTATTTCTATTTAGTCATGTCTTCTGTTTCTTCAGGGACACTTTTTCCTTTCTTTTGAATAGATTTCATTTTTTTTTTTTCTTAATACTAGAGATTGAAGCTAGGTACACTCGATCACTCAGCTGTATTTCTAGCCCTTCTTATTTTTTCATCTTGAGACAGGGTCTCACTAAGTTATCCAGCCTGGCCTTGAACCTGTGAACTTCCTGCATTAACCTCTGAGTAGCTGGAATTACAGGCTTTAATTTTTGTCTTCTCTCTTCATAAAATTATTAAATATGCTATTTTTTTCATGTGTGCTAATATTGTTTTCCATAATCATTTTTTTTTTCAGATTATAACTACACCAACCAAGGCTTATCAACTTCGTTCTCGATTAGTACCAAAATTAAGCCCTGAAATGGGGAGCTTTGTGTGTAATTCTAGCATATTAGATAATGATATATTAAATGAACCAGTTCCACCTGAGATGAATGAACAAGCTTTTGAGGCTATTTCTGAAGAGCTTAAAAAAGTGCAGGTAATGTTCTAGGTTTTAAAAAGGTAAATAATTAGACATTCAGTTAAATAATTTTCTTTGTCTATCATTTTAACTCCCTGAAATCTGTAGTGTTAAGTGTGAGTGTATAAAGGGCACTAGCTTAGAAACCAGCTACTCATGTTCTTTTAATTCATTTTGCAGTCTTCAGAAAATCATTCTCTATTCTCCATGGACTTTGATTCCCTTGTGTAAAATGACCATAATTGCTAGCTTCAAGTTTCAAAACTGGTTTATGTGGTTTATCTGCTAAAGAAAGTTCAGATATTTGACACAGAATTTTAGTATAAATCAAATTTTAGACAGCTTTTCATATATTTGTAATAACTTGTGAAATTTGATTATTTCAGAATTCTGGTTTGAAAATTAAAAAAAAAAAAAAAAAAATTCTGTTCAGTAAAACCTGGAGTGGACCAGATCACCTTGAATCCCAGTAATTTGATCCTTCCAAGCCATTGAGGTCTTCCTACTGAAGTGTCCCATGCATCTCTGAGGAAGCTTTTAGCAATCTCAAGATGCCTCTAGGTTTTAATTCTAATCCCTTGTGTTCTTTGGGTTTAAATTATCTACTTTGTTGGACCACACAAGAGTAATTCTGAAACATCAGAAATTGTCAGGATAGGCTTTTGAAGTTTTCTGGCTTCAAACAGACCTTTGCTGTCTTTATTCCTATGGAGTTTTAAGCTTGTTCACTTTTGATTTCTTTTCTCTTTAATTAAAAAGAAATGGTGATGGTATGTGAATTCCATTAAAAGAGTTTTAATGGACTGAAATTTGTGTATTGCAGGAACAAATGAATGCTCTTCAAGTCAAGCTAGATGAGGAAGAGCATAAAAACCTGAAGCTTCAGCAGCATATTGACAAACTGGAGCATCATTCGGCACAAATGCAGGAGGTGAGCCCGGGAGCTTGGCCTCAGTCAGTGTGTGAAACAAGCACTCAAAGTAGAGCATTATGGGACAAAAATGCCCTCACAGATCCTCGATCAACTTTAACTTTGAAGACTACTCTGGTCTTAAGGCAGATGTTGACATTGTCTGAATTGTCAGTTCCATTCTGTTTGTTGAGAAGAAAACAAGATGGCCCATCCACATTCTTACACTCTGTTTCTCTTCACTGTGATTCCTGGAATAGCCAGATTTTTTCTTATCAGAGACCTTAAAAAATTAGACTTGAAAAACAGCCTTAGTAGGGTACAGTGGTGCATGCCTATAATCCCATCAACTCAGGAGGCTGAGGCAGGAGGATAGTAAATTCAAACTCAGCCTCAGCAACTTAGTGAGGCCCTAAGTAACTCAGCAGGACCCTGCTCTAATAAAATATAAAAAAGGGCTGGGGATGTGGCTTGATAATAAAGCATCCTTGGGTTCAATCCCCAGTACCAACACCCCCCTAAAAAAAAAAAAAAACAGCCTTTGCTGGGCATGGTGGCACACTCCTGTACTTCCAGTGACTTGGGAGTCTGGGGCAGGAGTTTGAGGCCAGCCTCTGCAATTTAGTGAGACCTTGTCTCAATATGAAAATTAATGTTCTGAGATGTATCTCAGTAATAATACACCCCTACTACTTTGTATATTCCTATAATCCCAACTACTTAGGAGGCTGAGGCAAGAGGATTGCAAGTTCAAGGCCAGCCTGAGCAAATCTCAAAATAAAAATCAGAAGGGCTGGGGATATAGCATATGGTAAAGTGTCCCTAGGTTTAATCCCTAGTATCAAAATAATACAAAATAAAAATAAAGTCTGGGGATATATCTGAGTGGCAGAGTGCTTGCCTAGCATGCACAAGATGGGGTTCAATCCCAAATACTAGGGGGGATTTAAAAAAAAAAAACAGAAACAAACTGATGATTTAAACTGTCTTACCCCACCAGTATTCCTTTTCCAGTAAACATATCTCTTTCCCAAAGCTTTTCTCTTCAGAAAGAACTGATTGGACCAAACAGCAAGAAGAGCGTCTCTCACAGTTAAATGTCCTTGAAAAGCTGCTTCAAGAGAGTCAGACTGAGAATGATTGTAAGTTTGAACAGTTAGGAGTTTTGTGACCCGAAGGAATACTGTAACCTCAGCGTCTTTTTACTCATTTAAATAAATGTCGTCCTGTGTTTTGGGGTTGGATTGTTTTATTGTTAGACAACCATACTTGAGGTTACATGACAGTGGTGACGATAATATATTATAAAAAGAAACTTTTTATTACTTTTGATAAACAAATGACAAAGATGTTTGCTTAGCATCTTAATTAAACTGCTTTGAAAATGAAGTATCTTCAATTTATAATATGAGTGTTTTAATATTGACAAAGCATTATTTTTTTGATTTTGGGAGCATCATTTGAATTCCCAGTTTTTTCACTCATTTCTTATTTCTCCCTTTATCAGAGTTTATACAGTAGTTTACAGTAAAACTAACACAGCAGCAACAAAAATAGCTATTTTGTTGTTTTTTAATTTAAAAAGTTACCTAATTGATATTACAGTTGGAGATTCCCTGGAAGACCAGAGGTGTTTAGCCCATATTGAAAAGTTCTGGTATATCACCAAAAGATTTTCAATAACTAAGATAAAGTCACTTGAAATTTGTTAGACCTCATGATGTTTCTTTCTTAAGAGTTTTGATGCACATTTTACAGGAAAATCTAGAAAAGTCAAGTGACCTGTAAGTGAGGGAGAGATGTTAACTCTTCTTCTTTAACTAGAAATGCAGGAAGAGCTATGCAGTAGGGAGAAGATGAAACAGAAATCTCAGGTCTCTTGGGTACCACCACTTGGTTCAATATCTGTCCTTAATGGTATCATCAAATTTATTCGTGTACTTTATAAAAAATATTTGTGATGAAACCTGTTGAGGACTTGTTTTGTTTTTTAGTTTTAAAAAGTGAGGTGCGTGACCTGCGAGTAGTTCTTCATTCTGCTGACAAGGAGCTTTCTTCAGTAAAACTGGAGTATAGTTCATTCAAAAAGAGTCAGGAAAAAGAATTCAACGAGCTTTCTGAAAGACACGTGCATGTACAGCTTCAGCTGGGCCACGTCAGGTAGAGTTGTTGTGTGATGGTTTCAAGGTGCCTGATGGGTTGTAACTCAGGATGATGTGACGTGCAGGTGGTATAAACCCAATTCAAACTGCTTCAACAAAGTAGTAATTTTTAGTAATTTATTATAGCTGCACACCTTTTCTTACACCTGGCATTTGTTTTAACCTCTGAATCACTGAGTCTAATGTTGGCTTTATTACAAACTAGTTTTGTGTGATTTTTTTTCTTAAGTCACTCTACTAATCTCATTGGATCTTATTATCCTTATATTTACTTATCAGAGTGGGCCTACATCAAAAATGTAAAGAATACATAATATTTAGGTTTTTTAATTTACCTTAAAAGTATTAAATATGTCCTGGCTTTTTAAATATACTGGACACAATTTATTCTTTCTCATTGTTTCTGGTCTAACATTGAATAATTCACTTATTGGACTGCTTATTCTCTAATGTGGCACTCGGGTGCTGTGTGGCCTCTGAATGAGTCAGCACAGCAGTAGTGTTGTTTCTTGAATTATTTTGCTTACTTCATATATACTGTTTACACCACAAACACATACATATTTATGTGTGTGTGTGTGTGTGTTCATTAGGTTTATGTAAGTTGGCAGTGGTTTGTTGATAGAATAAATTTAAGTGCAGATAATCTGACTCATAAAAATATTGAATGCTTATGTTTACCATTGCAAAATGTTTTCCTGGTAAAGATTAGAACATGAAAAGCTTCTTGAGAGCCAAGCTTGCCTACAAGATTCCTATGACAACTTACAGGAAGTAATGAGATTTGAAATTGACCAACTTTCAAAAAATCTCCAAAACTGCAAAAAAGAAAATGAGACTCTGAAATCTGATCTCAATGTAAGTGACAAAGGGTATTGGTAATGGGTGAGTGTGACCCAGGACTGTGGCTGTTCTGTTGTGTGAAAGGCAAGGACAGTCCTGACTCCCTCCCGCTATTTCCCTAGCCAGCCTCAGTGCCTGCCACGTGGAAGGTATGCCACATATTTGTTGGCTACACATTGCTTATAGCAGTGTCTTCAAATCTAATGTTAAGTTTGTCTTTTAGAACTTGATGGAGCTTTTTGAGGCAGAAAAAGAACGCAACAACAAATTATCATTACAGTTTGAAGAGGATAAAGAAAACAGTTCTAAGTGAGTGCTGTCACTATCACATTCTTTGTCTTGTTTGTTTTTGTTTTCTTGCTAATACCCTGCAAAGAGTTATTTTCAGCTGGGGATGTGGCTCAGTGGTGGAGCACTTTTGTATAGCCTGTGTGAGGCCCTGAGTTCCATCGCCAGTACCACAAAAAAAGAAAAAGACAAAAAGCTTTTTCTTTTAAAGTTTGCTGAAATGAATATCAGATGCTTTTGTTAATTGGCTATATAAAGAAACTTAGCAATAACTAGCTATGGTGCTTTTAAATGAATTGAGACAGGTAGTAATCAGAACTCAGAGTCTTTTGTAAGTCACAGTATATCTAACTTCTAGCTGTTCCATTTATTATTGGGAGGTGGGGGCTGATTTTTATTTCTGTTTCTACTGTACTTTTTCTAGGTGTTCTTTTTTCTTTCTGGTCCCTCACCAGGAATGCTGTTCTGTCTTCTCTCTCTCTTTCTCTCTCTCTCCAAGTTCTTTTCCTTGATAGCCTTTAGTCAGACTCTTGGGCTTAGTCTCATGATCACTTTAAGGAAGAGTTGTTTCTTCAATCAATACTTATAGAGTTCTTATTATGATATAGAATCTCCATGCTTTGGTATACAGTGGTAAATGTAGAGCTTATATCTAGATAGGAGATAGGCTGTTAACATTCTCACTCAGGCAAACATTTAGTGATATTCATTAAGCCAGGCTCTATTCTGGTAATTGCCACAATGTATAGAGTAAAACAGTGAAACAAAACATCCCTGTCCTACTGAACTTTAACATAGAAGAGACAAGTAATTAACAAATATGCATGTTATGTTGAGGAGTGCAAAACACTCTGAAGAAAATAATCATGAAACAAAATTGGACTCTTGTTAACTAGCCATTGAAATGGTTCAACTTTCTGACTTCTACTGGAATATACTGACAAAGCCAAGGTGTGTTTAATAAACTTCAATTGTATTGCATTTAATCTCTTCCAAACTAACAGACCCAGTTCCTGTTTACATTGAATGGAATGGGTTAAAATGTAATTCTTCTCTTCCAGAGAAATCTTAAAAGTTCTTGAGGCTGTACGTCAGGAGAAACAGAAAGAGATGTCCAAGTGTGAAGAGCAGGTAAATTTCCTGTTATTCTGACTCTAGAATTTGAAGTTTGAACCTGATATGTAAACAAGTTTATTATAAAAACTATTTCAGCTTTAAGTGTTGGAAATCAGTTAATTTTTTTAGCTCTTACTTTTCTAACTCCTAAATGGCTGTCATCATAGGTCCTTATTTGTCCTCCTGGTGGAGAACCCACAGTATCATTGCCTTTCAACACAGTTGATCATTTTGAAGTATTACTCTTATTTATAGACTCTATAGTTGAAAAGCAGGAATCAGCTTGGTTGGTTGGTTAGTATTTTAATGTATAATGTATGTGTGGTCATGATTTAATTCTTTTTTTAAGTATTTGTTTTTCTCTGTAGATGGCAAAAGTACAGAAATTAGAAGAGAGTTTGCTTGTTACTGAAAAAGTGATCGATTCTCTGGAAAAGTCTAGAGAGTCTGACAAGGTAGGTGGAGTTTATAAATGCTGACTTGACATTCCACCTTCAGGGAAGGTGGAAGCTTCCATTTCCATGTTCGTATTTGCACACTCCAGTGCAAATACATCTGTGCTTTGGTTGACAAGGGTGCTTACAGAATGCTTCTTTCAATTAAGTTAATTATCAAGTAATTTCAAGCGGAAACCGTTCTGTTGCTTTGAATAGAGAGTGTGTTTGTAAAACACATTCTGCCCTTTTAAGTAGGTTGCTGATATAATTGTGCCCCTTTCTCATTAATTGTAAGTTCCATGATACAAATTCTCAAATCCCTTCATGCTGACTTTATCTGGAATAATAAAAATAACATGTTTCTCCAAGTATAAAAATCAGGTATAAATTGAATACAGTGATATACCCCTGAAATTCCAGCTGCTTGGGAAGTTGAGGCAATAGGATCCTGAGCTTGAGGCTAGCCTAGGCAACAAAGAAAGATCCCCATCTCAAAAAACAAAAACACAGGCCTTAATAACATAGACCTAGAAAAATCCTTATTTCTCTAACTCTTATTCATTTATAAAACCGAAACAATTAATTAAAGTAGAATAAAGCCAGTAAATATAAATTGATATTAATAATGGAGTGTGATATGATATTTTGCTAAAATAAAATTGACTTCTTATGTTGCCATTAGGAACGATAAATGGTTTATCACTTTAAAATGATGTCCTTAACATCAATGGGTATGAAGATACTGTTTCTATCCTCATCAGGAAGTTGTAGCTGAACTCATGAACCAGATCCAGGAACTAAGAACATCAATCTGTGAGAAAACAGAAACTATAGACACCCTGAAACAAGAACTGAAGGACATAAACGTAAGTTCAGTCACCAAAAAAGATAGTAAATTTGTGCATGAGACACACTTCATAGACTCCTCAAAGGGTTAACAAACGTTGAAGATTCTGGGATCAAGTAAATTTGGAAATACAGGGCTGGGGATGTGGCTCAAGTGGTAGCGCGCTCGCCTGGCATGCGTGTGGCCCGGGTTCCATCCTTAGCACCACATACAAACAAAGATGTTGTATCTGCTGAAAACTAAAAAATAAATATTAAAATTCTCTCTCTCTCTCTCTCTCTCTCTCTCCCTCTCTCTCTCTCTCTTAAAAAAAATTTTTGGAAATACAAATTGAAGTTCAGTGAATTACTGTGTTTGCTTGCTTGCAAAGCCTTTATTGTGCAGCATGCATATCTTTGGGAGGCAGCATAATCAGTAGCATTTCCCACACTTCACTGTCCTGGAACAATGTTCTCCGTGCACCACTTGGGAATTGCTGATACAAACCAGATAAGAACAAACAGGGTGTTATCTGAGACAGTGAAAGCTAAGAGGTGGTGCTCCTTAGTTGCTTCCAGGAAAAAATAACACATTTTAATGAAGTTCAGAGACATTAATCATGGAGAAAATTGGTTTGTTTCCCCAGTATTAGACTTAAAGTAACTACTTCTTTCTTCTTCATGTATCTAAATTGAATGATGATGCTTCCTCCTCAGCTTGGGTCAAGGTGAAGGTTTTGTCCCCCTTTGGGTTCCAAGAGGAGCTTGCCACACTCCATGTGTTTTTCCAAAGGTAGTCTCCTGATGAAGATGACCAAACCAGATGTGTTTTCACTGATCTATGGGACTTTCCTACTTCTCTTTGCCACATGCATCAATTCTTCCATTCCTTTACTAACAAGTATTGTTGAACTAACTTGTTAATCTGGTCATCACCACACAGCTCTTAAATTATTTTAATCTACAAATAAACAGCTAATAAAGCAGACAGATTTTGTATCATGATTTTCTTTTCTGCAGTGCAAATACAACTCTGCTTTGGTTGACAAAGAAGAGAGCAAAGCATTGATCAAGAGACAGGAAGTGGATATTCAGGATCTGAAAGAAACCCTTAGGCTGAGAATACTCTCTGAGGACATTGAGGTAGATGTTAACACAGCACTTTATTTGTCTTCTTACTTGTTGATATGTATATTTTTGCATGGAGGTTTTTTAATAAAAAAAAAATAGAAGGTTTTTTTAATGATTAAAATCAGAGCCACTTTTCTCATGGGAGGTTGGACGATTCAGAGATAGCACTAAAATTGTTGTTTTGGGTAGTTGATCTGTTTTCATTCATTTGTGATGATACCCTGGTAAGTTCCTAAACTGGCTTCCTCATGTAAGGAATGCAGAGTGGAGTCGGCATTTACTTGGACGCAGTGGGACAATGGGAGCAAAGGAAAGACTGGCTAACAGTTTGATTTCAGGGTGGCCTCTTACATTTTAGCTAAAGTAGGTTTTAGTTTTGTTGTTGTTCTTTTTAAAAATTAAGTTGTACTAATCAGGCATGGTGGCTTACACCTGTAATCCTAGTGATTCAATAGGCTGAGGCAGAAATATTATGAGTTTAAAGCCAGACTCAGCAATTTAGCAAGACCCTGTCTCAGAATTTAAAAATAAACAAACAAATAAATAAATAGGACTGAGAATGAAGCTCAGTGGTAAAGCACCCACCCAGTGTTACCAGTGTCTTATGTATTCTTCCAGAGATATTTTAGATTAATCCTAAATACTTTCATATAGATGGTAATCTGCCATGTATATTGTTCTTCATTTGCTTTAGAAATAAGGTTTTCTCATAATGGCGATGGGGTAGGGGGCATGGAGGAAATGAAGGAACTTTAGATAGAGCAAAGGGGAGGGAGGGGGAAAGGGGGTAGGAATGATGGTGGAATGAGTTAGACATCATTACCCTAAGTACATCTATGAAGACAGGAATGGTGTGAAAATACTTTGTGTGTACAATCAGTGACTTGAAAAAATTGTGCTCTATATGTGTAATATGAAATGAATTGCATTCTGCCATTGTGTATAACAAATTAGAATAAATAAATAATTTAATTTAAAAAAAATGTAACTCTTTGGGGAAAAAAAAGAAATAAGGTTTTCTTGGAAAAATGTGCTAACCAATTAAATAACTTCAACAAATACTTATTGGATCTACGTATTATACAACCTATATCTGGTCTGGCATTTGGGAATGGAAGAATGATTAAAACATTGTTACATAGGCATTGTAGCTTAAGTGTATTACTATGTAATAAGTTACTTGAAGCACAGAAAAGGGAGGAAGGGAAGTAATTCTGCCTGGGGAAATTCCAAAGAGCTTTCCAAAAGAGGTAATATTTGTACAAGACTTTGCCCAGGCTGTCCTTGAACTTGGCAGTCCTACCTCAGCCTCTTGAGTTACTAGGATTACAAACATGCTCCACTGTGCCTGGCTAAGTGTTTGTAAAAATAGCTTTACTGTACATCAGCAATTCACAAAAACATAGTATATCAAAATCTTAGGGAGAAGGTTTAGCAAGTATCAAGGACAAAACTTGCTGAGACTTGGATAAACCTGTAGGAGACTTGCAGAGGAAGGTACATTATTGCTTTATAAAAATAGAAATTTATCTATTCTAGTTCAAATCTCAATTTTTAAAAATTTGACAAGAGGATTTTAAAATTCCTTTAAATAAATACACAGAATTTCTCAACAAAATGTAGAAAAATAATAATGCAAATTGATTTGTGAACTAGACATAATAATATCTCAGTGCTGGACTGATGTCAGATCTTTGCAACAATTTGGAACATGCACAGATAGACCACCATGAAGGGGAAGGAATTTAGTGTAATGATAAAAGGGATATTTCACCACAGTGAAGAGAACATGGGTTGTCAATAAATATTAGGAAAAGACCCACTTGAAAAGATAAGATTAGATTCTTACCAATGCAAGTTCTTAGATTAAACAAATGGTATTACAAAAGTGTTAGAAAATACAAAGACATGATGAATCCCGAAGATCGTTTTTAAAAGTGGCCCTTTGAAAAAAAATCTTGGTACTATGGTTAGAAACCAAAAAGGGAATATTATATAAGTTAAAGACAAAAATAAGACTGAAGGATAGATTGGGGGAAGCTACAACTGATGACATCGGGTCATCAGCTGAATACATAGGTGAGCTCTTACAAGTCACAAGAAGGGACAGAACATCCCTGGTTGGAGGGAAGTGGATGCAAAAAGGTACATGGGCATCCCCCACAAAAAGGAATATAGCGGCACACAAACCTCTTTGGATCGAAGAAGTGCAAATTAAAATATGTTGTAAAGTGTAAGCCTCAAGGAAGATGTGCAGAAGGGGATGATTTCGTAGACATTTGGAGGTATTGCGGTCCAGCCTTTAGAGAGATAATCTGGTAATGTGTACCTTAAGTTTTTTGCGTATACTTTTGAGTTTGTACTTCTAGAAAATTACCCTAAAGAAGTAAATCTAGATATGAGAAAAAAAAGTATATTTAATACTGAAAAATTTAAGTTAACCAAAATATTCAGTGATGGGTTAAACTGTGATGTATCTGTATGAAAAAGAGCCCACCCAAAGAAAATTATTCAAGAAAAGAGTGAGTAGATGGAAAAATGTTTGTAATATATCAAGGTTTTTTTTTTGTTGTTGTTGTTGTTGTTATTGTTAAAAAGCAGATGAATACATACATGCATAGATTTGGAAAGGAAGTATAAGCAGATTCTTCACAGTTTGATAGTGATTACATGTACTGCATACATAAAGAATTATGTGTGCAACCTATAGGACTTCTAATTTTCTCTTACTTTCCATCACCTTACATTCTGAAATTGATGACCTGTGAAATGGTGAACTGCCCAGCCCCTACCCAACTGACCTCGTGGTAGGGTATTGTGATAGCTATTTACCTGTTAGTATATAAAAGTGTAGAATCAATTAGTGAGACATCAGGTAAGCTCTATACCTCAAGTCCTCCCCAGGAAAGAGATCAGCTTTAAGATCCTAAGGGTTGGTGGGGAGTGCAGTTCAACCCCCACTGAGATATCGCTATGCATTTACTGTGTAATACTTTTCTGTATAGGCCTGTTCACCTAAATATCAATTATTGGTTTATCTTGGAATGGATTAGCACTAGCACATAAGCAAAAAAAGACTTTTTTTTTTTTTTACATAAAAAAATCAACCTTTAAAAAATTAGTAGTGACTTGTGAACCTTTATTGGAATATCAAAATCAAGTTCTTTTCTTTATGGGGATTGTGTCCCCTAACAGAGGGATATGCTCTGTGAAGATCTGGCTCATGCCACTGAGCAGCTGAACATGCTCACAGAGGCTTCGAAAAAACACTCAGAGCTGCTGCAGTCAGCCCAGGAAGAACTGACCAAGAAGGACACCCTGATCCAGGAACTTCAGCACGAGGTAAGCTGCACAGTGGTGTCACTCAAGATGGTGTCAGGCAGAATCCACAGTGGAGGTTGTCAGACATTCCTGCCTTGGCTGGTTTCTCCGCACACAAAAGGTGAAGACCGAGGAGAGTGTAGGTGATCTGGCATTTGCACTGTGGATTGTGGATTTGGGTTTGCTCACTTGAATTGACACTGCATGGCCACATCCTTCCCTGCTCTGGGTCCTTGGCACATGGCCACAACTTCTAACCACTGTGATGAGGGTACAGCTGACCATCATTGTTTGGCCACTATTGTTGTTTTACATTTTGTATTTTTCTAAAATGAACCTTTTATTATAAATTTAGAAAGTAAAATCCAGGGCAAATTATGGGAGCAAAGGAGATTATTGGGTTTACTGTATTTATGTGGGTTTGTCTTTGCATTCTCTATTCTGTACCATTGGTCTACAAGTCTATTTTGGTGCCAATACCTGCCATTTTTGTTACTATAGCTCTGTAATATAGTTTAAGGTCCGGTATAGTGATGCCACCTCCTTCACTCTCTAAGAAACATTTTTATTATTATATTTTATTTCCATAGTATTATGGATTGAACACAAGGATACTCTTTTATTTTTTGAGACTCATTAAGTTGCCCAGGCTGACTCAAACTTGCCCCCTGCCTGAGCTTCCCTAGTTGGTGGGATTATAGGCATGCGATACTGCACCTGACTAAAATGTCTTTTTTTTTTTTTTTTTTAACTGGGGTTGAACCTAGGAGTTCTTTACCCCAGAGTTACATCGCCAATCCTTTTTATATTTTATCTTGAGACAAGGTCTCACTCAGTTGCTTAAGGCCTTGCTAAAGTACTAAGGCTGGCCTCGAACTTGGGATCCCCCTACCTCAGCCTCCTGAGTCACTGAGATTATAGGCATGCCATCACACCCAGCAAGAAATGCCTTTTTTAAATTGGTAGATATATATTTATGTGGTACAATGTGATCTTATACAAACACACATTATGGGATTATTTAGTCAAATTAATTGACTTTTTTTTTATTATATTCACATTACATTGCAGTAGATCTCAAAAACTTATTTTTCCTGTACACCTGAAACTTTGTACCCCTTAACCAACATGACCAATTCAACTTCCTCTGCTCCCAGCCTCTGGTAACCACTATTCTCTACTTCTATGAGTTTGGCTTTTTTAGATTCCACACTTAAGTGAGATCATGTGTGTTTTGGCTTTCTGCCTCTGGCTTATTTCAGTTAGCACAGGACCTTCCAGTTTTATCCATGCCGTTATTGCAGATGACTGAATCTGCTTCTTTTTAAGGCTGAACAGCATTTGGTTATGAACACCACATTTTCTTACCCACTCATCTGTTGGTGGACATTTAGATCTACTCCATAACTTGACTATTGTGAATAAGGCTGCAGTGAACATGGGAGAGCAAAGTTCTCTTCGGCATATTGTTTCTGTTCCTTTGGTTACATACCCAGAAGTGAGATTGCCGGCCAGGTGGTAGTTCTAGTTTAAGTTTTTCAGGGGAAACCTCTATACCATTTTCCTGTGTGTGTGTGTGTGTGTGTGTGTGTGTGTGTGTGTGTGTTGTGTGTGTGTGTGAAGCCATTCTAATAGGTATGAGGTGATACCTTATTGTGATTTTGATTTGTATCTCCCTGATGATTGGTGATGCGGAAGCTTGTCTTTTCTAATTAGACCCTGTGTTTCATATCATTTTCTAACTTGTAACCTTTCTTCTGTTCAATTTTCCCAGCTAATCCAAAAGAAAGAGGAAGTAGAACAGAAGAAGAATGAATATAACTTCAAAATGAGGCAACTAGAACACGTAATGGATTTTGCTGCCGAGCATCCCCAGGTACTTCCCAAGAAAAGCATGCATTGCAGGAGGACTGAATAGTTTGTTTTGTGAATGATAAAAATGTAAAAATTACCAGAACCATAGCTTTGTCTTTTTTTTTTTTTTTTTAATCTTAGGTATATATAACAGTAGAGTGTATTTTGACATATTATACATACATGGTATATAACTTATTCTAATTAGGATCTCATTCTTTTGGTTGAACGTGATGTGAAGTTTCACTGGTCATATAGTCATATATGAACATAGGAAAGTTATTTCTAATTCATTCTACTCTCTTTCCTTTTCCCACCACCTTCCTTTTCTTCATTCCCATTGTTTAATCCAATGAACTTCTATTCTTCCTGCCTCCGCTTGTTGTATGTTACCATCCACATATCAGGGAGAACATTCAGCCTTTGGTTTTGGGGATTGGCTTATTTCATTTAGAATGATAGTCTCCAGTTCCATCTATTTACTGGCAAATGTCATAATTTCATTCTTTATGGCTGAGTAATATTCCATTGTTTATAATAGACCACATTTTCTTTATTCATTCATCTGTTGAAGGGACACCTAGGTTGGTTCCATAGCTTAACTATTGTAAAATGAGCTTGCTATAAACATTGATGTGGCTAATTCACAGGAGTATGCTGACTTTAAGTCCTTTGGGTTTGTGCCAAGGAATGAGATAGCTTTGTCTTTTCACTAATGCCCTCTGTCTGCTTTCTCCTTGATAAAAGTACCAGTCTTTGGTGTGTTTTACTTGGACATGAATTTGAATAATAAGTTAAACCAACTTATGTCTCAGCATGCACTGTGTGCTAGCTTCTTGGCATATACATTTAAATGCATATTCTGTGTGTTAGCTATATAGATTTATGAAATCTGTATAGCATCACTTAATCGGGTATTTGAATGAGATGTGATTTTATTTTAGAGTCCTAAAACACCACCACCTCATTTTCAAACACACTTGGCAAAACTCCTGGAAACACAAGAACAAGAGATAGAAGATGGAAGAGCCTCTAAGACATCTTTGCAACATCTTGTAACAAAGCTGAATGAAGACAGAGAAGTCAAAAATGCTGAAATCCTCAGAATGAAGGTACCTGGGTCCTTTTCCCCCTCTAGTAAATTTAATTTTTAAAAATAAGCAGGATTCTCAAGGCTGCTAAGGATAGATATTCAAAGGGCACAGAACTGAAGGTGAACCGAGAAAAGTCTTTCTCCTACCTCTGGTTCCTAGCTACCTAGTTTGCTGTCCCGGGGTAGCCGGTTTCTTATTTTTTCTTATTTGTTAGAGCTTTTCAGTGTGTACACTTGATTTAAGTCCGTAAGCATCCTTTTCCTGCCCTATGTGGCCTTCACACAGTTGTATCATATCATACAATTTGTACCAACTACACTGTCATCAGGAGACAGCCTGTATCCTTAAACTTCACCTCATAGTACAATGCAACTTTGAGGTCTTTGCCATCTTATAAGCATGTTATCTCAGTGTCGTTTTAATTTTTCTTATTTAAAGTAGCATCAACATCTTTTGTTTTTCTTTCATGGTGAACTATATCCTTCACCATTTTTCTGTTATTGGACTTTTTCTTATTGATTAGTGGGCATTCCTTATATATGAAGGAGATTTATTTCCGTCTGTGATAAATTTAAACTAATTTCTTCTGTGTGTCGTGGCAGGGCATTTCTATGATTTGGGGTGGGGGCATGTGAAGAGTATATAGATAGATGTGAGGAGGGATGTGGATACCCACAGAAATTAGCATTTAGCCTGTTCATTGCTCTGCAGTGAGAGTTTGTTTAGGAACTCAATTAGGTCATGTTAACCAAGTGACATAATGTAAGTAAAGACAGTATCGCTCTTGGATTTTGTTTGTCAAGGAGAGAGGATCATTTCTTCCCTTTGAATTCAGGGCACTTCATGCTATCTCAGGAATGGGGCTGTCACCCAGGGTTGGCATGATCTTGAAACGTAGAAGAAACTGGGTCAGGTTAAAAGAGATCAGAGTAGAATTAAATTTAAAAGAATATTCCTTGCAGACAAGTGTTTATTTCTTCTGGATGGTTAAATTCGTGATTTTTAAATTAGGATCTGATTAAGTATTTTGAGGGATTGACTATGGCATCAAAGTAGAGACTTTTGTCATTTTTTTCCTCCTAAAGGAATTATGAAAATTCCACCCACATAAACAAATGACTTATGTGATATTGATAAGAAACTGTTCAAAGCACTATGGATATGGTCGTGAATCATAGTTCTAGGCCTCCAAGAACTTGTCACAATCTCTGTTTTATTCAGCAAAACCCCTTGCCCTGTTCTGTACATAGGAGGAGCTTAAAAGAGGAATGCCCGCCGCAGTCATGGACTTGGGGTGCAAAATAATATTGTCAAGTGTTTTCTGAAGAGCATGATTTTGGTATGTTCTTAGGAGCAGTTGTCTGCAATGGAAAACCTGCGCCTGGAATCCCAGCAGTTAAGAGAGAAAAACTGGCTCCTACAAAGTCAGCTGGATGATATTAAAAGGCAGAAGGACAACAGGTGAGAAGAAGCCACCAGAATTCTGTGGGCCAGACCTTGGCCTCCCTGGGTGTGGTTGGGTGAGTGAGATTGGGTTGGTTTCATGGTGTATATGATGTTCCACTAGCCCAGGAGGTGCTCCCTTAGCTGATCTGAAACAGGTCTGGAGAGGGTGTTGGTCTTTTTCCAGAGTGGGAAGATAAGGCATTTGTGATCTCAGCTACTCTGTTACCCTTTGTACTGTAAAGCTACTGGAATGAATTTATAATGTGTGAAATATTTTAATCAAATTACTTTTACTTAAAAAAGATTTTTTTTTTAAATAGTAAATTCAACAAGACAAAGTTCAAGAAGGCTGCTGAAAAAGGGGAGGATTCCTGCCATCATAATTCACGGTCCAGGAACACTCCTGGGCTGAGCCAGAACATCCTCAGCCTTATACACAGAGAGTTCCCTGCCATGACCATCTCTGTGTGTGTGATTTGGCCTCAGCTTAGAGCAGTTGTTTAGTTGCATCTGTGCATTTATACATAACATAGTGCCACCGGCCAGCCACATCCAGACCTAGGTCCTGTCTCTGACATTTAAAAGCCTTGTGATTTTGAACGCATTTTTTAACCTCTTAGTGCCTTGGTCTCCTTAACATTAAAGTGAGGAAAGTTCTATCTTCTTCCCAAGATGTTTTGAAGATTAAAAAGAACATGTACACACACGATTGAGAATGTGGTTGAGTGTCAGAGCACTTGCCAACATGCCTGAGCTCTGGATTCCATGTCCAGCCCCAGAACAACATAAACTTATGTAAAGTACCAGTTACATGCTTTACTAACAGTGTCACTCAATAAAAGGTACTTAATAAGTACCCAAGGTAGGATTATGATCCAACCTATTGTTAATTTTCTTCATGAAGGACTAAAGACGAGAGGGGCTATAAAATTATGTGGGACGTTGAAAGGAACCAGGGTTGGGGGGGCGGTCTCTGGGATAGAGGACCTTACTGAATTCAGCTTCCCAGAAATATCTATCTGATAGGTGCTGTTGCCAGAAAGTCTTTAACAGCTCCCCAGCAACCCATCTGAGACAAGAGATTTGAGGGTGGTGATGGAACTGTACTAACAATCTTTTTTAAAATAGTTATTTCCCAGTTTTAATAAGCATCAGAGTCAGATTTTGTAGGGCAGGATTTAAGGCAGAAGTCTACATTTTTGATAAGCAACTTTTTCTCCTTCTAGGTAATTGATGAACATAGTCCACAGTCTGCTCACCTAAGTTCCCAAAGGCTCCACCCCCACATCCATTCCTTTTTCAAGAGTAGGTAGAAACATGGAACATAGAACATGCACAGATTCATTTGTGGTTAAATAAATGATTTAAATACTTTATTTCATAGTCTCATGTCCTTTGTAGAAGGAGCCACACCAAACCTTCTTTGAAAACTCAGGAAAAGGGGTGATCTACAGTCCAGGGGCCAAGTCCAGCCCACAGCCTGTTTCGCAAATAGTTTTATTGGGACATAGTCACTTTTCACTTAAATATTGTTATGGCTGCTTTAGTGCTGCAGTAGACAGATGCGTAGCTGTGACAGAGATGATAACGGCCACCAAAGCCTAAAATACTTACTATAGTTCCTGACAGGAAAAATTTACCTTTGCCAGGTACAGTGATATACACCTACAATCCTGGCAACTCAAAGGCCGAGGCAGGAGGATTGCAAGTTCACAGCAGCCTATGCAACTTAGTGAGACTCTGTCTCAAAATAAAAAATAAAAAGGGCTGAGGATGTAGCTCAGTGGTAGCGCACCCCTGGGTTCACTCCCCAGTACTGCCAAAAAAAAAAAGAAAAGGAAAAGTTTGCCTATCCCTGGATTAGCACCCAGGAAGCCATCTGCGCCCCCCGCCCCCCCCCCATAATGTCGAGTTCTTCCTCACTGGAGTCTCATTGCCATTTTTGTCTAGGCTGCCAGATTCGTTAAGGGAAAGAGACCTTACTGTAGCTTCTGTTTTCCTTCAAGAAATGGTCTTGTACTCACCCGACAGAGAGAGATTCCTAGAGAAGCTCACGGCATTCAGGCAGGTTTTCTAAGGGGGGAGGTCTTGCTGTCTGTGGGACTGTCCTCGGAACTCACCTCACAGAGGGGGCTGTGCCATCCAGAGTGTCGTCGTCGTCTGTCTGTATTTAGGGAGCGTTCCTTTCTCAGGAAGAGATTTCTGTGTGGTTCCTAGGGAACCCCCTTCCCCACTATCTGCAATACATGGGAAGCCAGAATGGTCAGAAAGTGCCAGCTGAGTAGAGAATCCAAAGGGGAAGTCGGGCTCCAAGGGGCCAAGCCACCCAGAGGTCCCCTGAGAAACACTCCCCACTCAAAAAGGCCCCTCCCACCTGATCATGCTCATCCAAGGCCATGCCCCCATTTGATCTTCAGGTATTACCACTCTGCATTAGTTTCTACTTTCACTTTCAACCAGGTCTTGATTAGATTTCCCAGCTCTGCTTGTCATGTTTTTGTACTGGGAGGAATGAGTCCTGAGTTCTGGGGAGCAGCCTTACTTCATCCCATGTGTTGGTCACATATATCAACTGTACTAACTTGACCCAGTCACCAAAGAGTTAGCTTTTCTTGACATAACTTTCGTTGCTACATAAAATGAATTTGAAACTGATACTTGGATCTACTTGACAATGTTTCTCTGTTCACTATTCTAACCTATGCAGTGACCAGAATCATCCCAACAATCAACAGCTGAAGGGTGAAGAAGAAGAAGAAATTATCAAAGAAAGACTTGCTAAAGTATGATTTACGTGACACAATAGTGTCTTTTTCTATGAGAAAGTTTTCATAACTACATGTTTTTGAAACTATTTTGCTACTGAGATTCCTGTCTTTCCTGCATATCCTTTGTTGAGCATAATATTTGCCGTCAGCATTTAGACATTGCTGAGAAGTACAGGGGGTTTGTCTTGGTGCCTGGTGGGAAGTCGCCTGGTCGGCGTGCCCAGTACAGTTCTTCACTTAGCAGCCTTAGAAGGCACAGCGCATGAAGCCTTGTGAATATGTACCCCGTGATGTATGTGTGACTGGGATTGTGGGAGAGGACATTGGTTTGATTTTATTAGCATGAGGGATGGATTGCTTTCTTTTTCAGTCTTTTTAATGTTTTAACATCTTTAAATTTGATGTTATAAAGGACCTTAAGCCATCTTTTTTTTTCCTTTTTTTTTTTAATCTTATTATAGAGTAAAATAGTCGAAGAAATGATGAAAATGAAGGCAGAGTAAGTAAACTATTTTGTAGTTCAAATGCTTGATTGTCTTTTCTTTATTCTCCTCTAAGGGAATTTTAGAAAATAAGCACATGGAAAAACCTAACTTCCCTTGAGGAATGCAGTTTTCTCCTCATGGGCATAAGAACAGTATAACTGGCCAGGATTCCCTTTTTACATCTATTCTGGTTCCCTCTGATTTAAAACCTTGAGGAGGGCCCCTGGTACCCACAGGTCATATTTTTTTTTTTTTTTGAAGCCATGATTTTAATTTATTCATATAGTTTTCACATTAATTTATATATTCTTATAAATTGCCTCATTCTTTGATGAACAAGGTACAGTGTATTTTCTGTCAAGTTCAAACTAAGTAACCAATAAAATGATAAAATAACATTCAAAAGATGGAGTAATTACCAATCCAGAGACCTCAAACATTTCTACTTGTTATACATCTTAAGAGAATTTTGAGCTACCATATACCCTCTTACATATTTTCAATTTGGCCTTTTATCTAAAACTTTTCATTATAAATTTAAATTATTTGCAAAGGATGAATAGTCTGGCTTGTTGAACATGATAACATTTGCAATTAAAACTCTTGTCATTCTTTTAAAGGTTTCCAACCAATTTGCTACTTTCTATCCATTTAAAAATACAAGAAGGACTGGGCATGGTGGCACACACATATAGTCCTAGCAACTTGGGAGGCCCAAGACAGGAAGATCTGAAGTTTGAGGCCAGCTTGGGCATTTTAGCAAGATTCTCTCTCAAAATAAAATGAAAAAGGGCTGGGGATGTAACTCAGTGGTAGAGGACCATTGAGTCCAATCCCCAGTACCACAAAAAGGGAAAGGGGGAAAAAAAGAAAAAAGCAAGATAATGAGGGCTGCAGTAGAGTGCTTGTCTAGCATGAATGAGGCCCTAGGTTTGATTCCTCAGCACTGAAAAAAAAATGCATGAGCAAGCCAAGCATGATGGTGCATGCCTATAATCCCAGGAACTTGGGAGGCTGAGGGGTGAGGATCCCAAGTTCGAGGCCAACCTCATCAATTTAGTGAGGCTCTAATCAACTTAGCAAGACCCTGTCTCAAAATGTGAGGGATGTGGCTGGGGATGTGGCTCAAGCTGTAGCGCGCTCACATGGCATGCATGCGGCCCGGGTTCGATCCTCAGCACTACATACAAACAAAGATGTTGTGTCCGCCGAAAACTAAAAAATAAATATTAAAAAAAAAAAAATTCTCTCTCTCTCTCTCTCAAAAAAAAAAAAATGTGAGGGATGTGGCTCAGTGATTAAGCACAACCCTAGGTTTAAAAAAAAAAAAAAAACAGCAAATTTCTGAGTCTAAAATTATACATTATTCCCTTTTCCTTTGAAATTGAGTTTCCATTCTGTACTCTGCAGAATTTTATCCCAATAAATTATATTTGGGGGGGAATATTTTATTGATTAACCCATCATTCTACTTAGCAATGAAAATATGTACACAAGCTAAGAGTAACACTTTTGAGGGTTTTTGTTGTGCTAGGAATCAAACCCCACAGCCTTGTGCAAGCTGGAGGCATTGTTTGTGCTGGGCTGCTAGCATGCACTGAGCCATGTTCCCAGCCTCCAAAATGTATGTTAAATCATATGGTTATAAGTGTACAAGTGTTGTATTTCTTCCTAGGTTTTTTGTTTTGTTTTGTTTTGTAGGTGGACAGCATACCTTTATTTATTTATTTGTTTGTTTGTTTGTTTTTATGTGGTGCTGATGAAACCCAGTGCCTCACACAGGCTAGGCAAGTACTCTGCCATTAAATTCCTAAATTTAATTTTTTTTTTTTTTTTAAGTACTGGGGATTGAACATACCCAGGGACTTGCACATGCTAAATAAGTGCTGTATCAATATCTCTAGAGCCCACCCCAACCCCACCACCACCACCTTTTTTTTTTTTTTTCCCAGACAGAGTCTAAGTTGCCCAGGCTGGCCTCAAAGTTGTGATCCTTTTGCCTCTCAGCCTCTTGAGTAGCTGGAATTCCAGGCATGCACCACCATATCCTGGCTATACTTAATAAGATTTTAGTGGAAATGCATCTTTTAATGCATTTTATTCTAATGCTTTGTCTTCAAATAACTCGCTGTTCTGTTACACTTGATTCTAAAATGAGACAGGAATTCATTATCATTTCTGTTCATGTTTTTATAGATATAAATGTTGAGAAATCTTTTTTCATACATTTACATACTAGCAAATAGCAGTGGAAGGAGTTAAGAGTACTGTCATCCAATTATTTGAACTCTTTCCAAGTTAATATGCCAAAACTTACATGGTGGGTTAGGAATCTAGCTAAGAGGCAGAGCACTTGCCTAGCATGTGTGCAGCCTTGGGTTCTATCCTCAGCACTGCCCCCCACCCCCACCCCAAATCATGGTGCTCTCTCATCAGAAATACTGTTTTAATGATCTTTGTTTGATCAGGTGGTCAAAGACCACCCAACCTGTGAAAGATTCATTACTTAATCATTGAGTCATTTGTTTCATAGGCTCAAAAGTGTATACATGTGCTACATGTGAAAACAACCTTTTCATTTTCATATGAGTAGTTCAGAGACTGTCTTCCAATCAGTTAGTGGTACAACTAAGCCAGGAACCCCAGATCTTTTACAGAAGCTTTTCTTTTTGCGGGGGTGGGGGAGCGGTAACAGGGATTGAACTCAGGGGCACTCAACCACTGAGCCACATCCCCAGCCCTATTTTGTATTTTATTTAGAGACAGGGTCTCACTGAGTTGCTTAGCACCTCACCGAGGCTGGCTTTGAACTCTCGGACTTCTTATCTCAGCTTCCCTAACCACTGGGATTATAAGTGTGCGCCACTGTGCCGGCTTATTACAGGATCTTTGAGAATCCAGACATATGGTTTGTAGAATCAGAGCCATTTTAGAAATAATATTCATTTGAGACCTTTTTAAAAAAGAATAAAAGCTATCTATCTTGGCATGTAACTTACAGTCTAGTAACCAGGAGTCCTTGAAACAGGTAGGAGCACACACATCACTGGGCATGGGAACTGGACCCAGCAAATGGTAGACATTGTCTTATCAGGTTAAACCCACAGAAAACTGGCCTGCAGTAGTATAGTAAGTTCTGCATACTGCATAATTTCAGTAATCAAGATTTCAAGATTACATCGCATGTGCATTGTATAATAAAAAGCGTTGGTTCCTCTTGGGAAACTATATTCAAACAATTTTATGAAGTCCCTTAAACTCTATTAAAAAATAATAACCTTATTTCTTATGTTTCTTTTCAGTTGATAGTTATATAAAATTCTAAATTCTAAATTGCATACCCTTGAAGAAATGACTGGTGTCCCACTGAGGACCAGTTTTCAAAATTGGAAATGATTACAGAGATATGGGACAATGAATAAACCATGCAGACTGCGGTGATACTTAGATTACTTCTGCTCTGAGTGGGCTGAAAAATTTCATTCTTGATCTTTTTTTTTTTTTTTTAAGTGTTTTGAAGTTTTCCGAGATAAAAGAGAAGAGAAGGTCTTGGGTAACTAACTAAAAAAAGCTCCTCTGTTCTGCGGCACTGGCTTTCTGCTTGGTGCAGGCCAGGAAAGCCACACCCCCAGCCTGGCTTTCTTCTGTTGCTGACTGGAGGGATCTGAATATCAGTGATGCTTCCAAATTTTAATTTGGGGCTTAGAGGGGAAATATCTAATTTGAGTGCTGTTTTTCAGATACATTCTTTTGGCATACCATGAAATATTTATTCTTATACAGTCTAGAAGAAGTCCAGGGTGCTCTTCACATCAGGGAAATGGAGTGTCTCCGGATGATTGAGGAAATTGTTCGAACCAGAGCGTTAGAGTCTAAAGCCTTCCAGGAAAAGGAACGCCTGAGATCAAAACTGGAAGAGATGTATGAAGAGAGTGAGAGAAGGTCCCAGGTGTGTTAGCGTGGGGACTTCTCACGGTTCTTAGGACACTTAAATAAATACAACTAATCCACACAAGCTCGGTTCTGTGATTGCATGTCCTTGCTTCCATGTTTCTCTCATGTACACAGAGGTGTGTGGCCACAGAAGCTGGGGATCTGGACTCTCACTTCCTGTGTTCTTGGAGGGCAAGAAGTAATGTAATTTTGAAAGTTCTGCTTCTCATTTACCTCCTTGGGGTGATTTTCCTGCAGGAGATGACGATGCTAAGGAAGCAGGTGGAATTTCTCACTGAGGAGAATGGGAAGCTGGTGGGCCACCAAAACCTGCATCAGAAGATTCAATATGTAGTGCGACTGAAGAAGGAAAATGTCAGGCTTGTCGAGGTACACTCTGAAAAGCATTCTGAATAAATTCACTCTGAGTTCAAAGTGATTCTCTTGGTAAAATTAATTAAAATTTAATGACTGCGTCAATTAACAGCTTCAGAGAACTTCCTAAATTCAAAATAATTCTGTTCATTACTAATCTGACATAATTGAATCAGTTAAAATTCTCATAAATGCCAGTTTTTGTTTGTTGAGTAGTTTAAAAATCAAACATTCTAATCTTAATTTGAAATATAAACGTAATAAATGGTAAGAATAACTCCTCCTGTACTCCTGAAAGAATTAGGGCTTTAATTTTTTTTTCTTTTAATTCTTTTTTTTCTTTTTTTTAAATTACTTATAGGAGTCAGAAAAGTTGCGTGCTGAAAATATATTTTTAAAGGAAAAGAAAAAGAGTGAATCCTAAGGATCCTGGTCAACTACCAAGGCATCATCTTGTTTGGAGATTTTTATTTTTTATTTTTCTCAAAAGTAAGACATAGTCTTGTTCTACTTAGCAGAGCTGAATTTGAGGATCTTAATTATGACATGTGTATAGGGGGGCAGAAAATGACCCTTGAGTTTTCTAATGAACATACTGTATACAGGTACACCTGTGACAGTATGCAGCATACTATTAAGGGTCTACGTCTCCATTTTCAGACTTGAAATTGGTTGTAAATACTGGAAAAACCCTTTTGTCTTTAAAATAAGAACCTGTAGCTAAGGTTTGCAGTAGCTGTTAGATCATTTTCTTCTCAGGTAATCTCCTTTGATTCTTGTGGCAGCTCTAACAATATATGGTGGTTCAGTAACTTTCAGTGAAGCTAATGGTTGGTTTTGTAGTGAATTTGTTAATATAGTTTTTTTTTTTTTTTTTTTTTTTTTTTTTTTTT
>NW_026000241.1:10308588-10312579 GCF_001458135.2 Marmota marmota marmota | reverse complement strand
TGATATAGTTTTTTTTTTTTTTTTTGTATTCTTTATTCTCATGAGCATTTTCTATGATTGTAAATATTGAACATTTTTCAAATAAAGTCTTTAAAAAACAATGAAGTGTCTTAGATTGTTTATTCCCTGGTTACTCAGCATATACTTAGTGGAGCTCCTACTGGATGCCAGGCTCTGCTCATCAGTGAACAAAGCAAATACAAACTCCTGCCCTCAAGGAGCTTCTGTGTATTGGAACTTAATTCTTTTTTTATTGAGAATAATACTCCATTATATGAATATGTCACATTTTATATATCTCTTCATCAGGTGATGGACATTTGAATTGTTTCCAACTTGGAAATAATGTCACTGTAAACATACATATGTAAATCTTGGTGTGGACATAGGATTCATATCTAGGAATGGAATTGCTAGGTCATCTGTGAAGCAAGTGTCTAACTTTCTAGACATTGCTTACCTTTTCCAAATATACCATTTGGCTGTGCCATTTTACAGTCCCAGAGCCATCTTTCTACAGCTATCCTCGTAGGTCTGTACTGGTATATCACTTGTATTTCCCTGGTGACTAAGGCTTTTCAACATTTTTTCATATTGGGGAATACTACTACTGAGCAATACAAAGGACAAACTGATCCCTCACAACACATGCTAAATAAAAGATACCAGACCCAAAGGACTACATGTATATCACACGCTTTTGTTTATGTGAAATGTTCAGAAAATGCAAAACAATGGGAAGCAGATCATTGGTTGCTTGGCTTGGAGTATGAAAGACTGTATGGCATGAGGGAACTTTTTCAAGTGACAGAAATGTAGTTTGTGGACATGGCTATGCAACTCTAAATTACTAAAGATTGAATTGTATACTTGAGTGAATTTGGCCAAGCATGGTCATACACACCCAGACACTTGGGAGGCTGAGGTAGGAGGACTCCAAATCCATGACCATCCTGAGCCAACTTATCAAGACCCTATCTCAAAATAAAAATTGTGCTGGGGATGAAGCTCAATGTTAAAAAACCCCTAGGTTCATCCAAAGTACCAACAAACACATACATATATTGAAAAAAAATTTTTTTTAAAGAATTGGGGATATAACTCAGTTGAAGAGCACTTGCCTAGACTGTAAGAAGCCCTGGATTCAATCACTAATACTGCCAAAAAGAAATCAGTGAATTTTACAGTTTTTGAGTTATACCTCTTAATAAAGCTGTAGAAAGAAGTTTAAATTTAATGTATGTTTGAAGTCTCAAGGAATAGTAGTAAATCCCTAAAAGCCAGGAATGTAAAAGGAATTTAAAAGGTAGCAACTGCCTTGGAGGGAGAAGGTAGAGTACTGACACTGGTAGTGAAGAGGCTTGGGTCCTTGTCACCTGTGTTTAGCTAGGGCTGCCATAACCAATGACAGACTGGGTGACTTAAAGCAACAGTTTATTTTCTCACAGTTCTGGGGCCAGAAGTCCAAAATCAAGGTGTGTTGGCCCGGAAGAGCATATGTCCCATGCCATTCTCTCAGTTCCTGATGTTGCCAACAATCCTTTGTGTTCCTTTGCCTGTAGAAGTGTCACTCCATTCACAGTATCACATACATCATGGGGTTCTCACTACTGCTCCCCGCCTTTTATCAAACCCAAGACCTTGTGCATGCTAGATAATCACCCTACCACCAAGCTGCACATGCCCCTGCACCGCTTTTCTTATGAGGACCCAGTCACACTGGATTAGATTATTGCGATTACATGTGCAATTACCCTATTTCCAAATAAAGTCACGCTTACATCTACCAGCAGTTAAGACCTTAACCTATCTTTTTAGGGGACACAATTTAACCCGTAACATCACTCATAGCAAGGAAAGAAGACAAGGTTGTCCTCAGGACATGGAGTTAGGACTGAGAACCCAAGGAGTACAGGGATCTGGTTTTAAGCATCCAGGTTACTATGATGCTTGGAACAGGAAGGGCCTGGCCCAGATTATGTGCTCATTTGTTTGACCGAACAGAAGAAAAGACAGGCACAGAGGAATGGACAGCATGAAAAGAAACGACACTGAGGCAAGGCTGGAGAAAAAAGGGTGGCAGAAGGCACTCATTGCCTAGGTCACCACAGCCCCCACCATCACCCCAGGGGCTTCACGCTTTAAAATTCCCTCTTTGCCCCCTTTTAGATTATGACATCTGGCTCTTCTAGGTGAGGAGGAGTTTAGGGTTTCCCAGAACTCAATGGGTCATTTTTTTGCTTATAAGCCATCTTTAAGTTTTGTTTTAATTTTTTTTTTTTAAATGGGAGATTCCCCTCGTTTTCCCAGTTGAGGCAATTCTGGCTTGCATCGTTTTTTAGTAAGTTTGTCCACAGTGTATTCAAACATCTGTAGAAAGGTCACAGATGAGTTGGTTGCACTATCCAGTGCTGCAGCAGGAACAGAAAAAGGCATGTATTTTTCTGCCCTGACAAAGTCCTGTGAGGGGACATGTATGCTGCAGGATGCCCACGTGCACTTAGAACAACAGTCACTTAAAGCTTTGCTCCTCAGTGTGGTACTTTAACCAGTAGCACTGCCACTGTCTTGGGGGAGCTCGGTAGAGCCTCAGTCCAGCTCCAGACCTCATATGAACCTTCATTTTTAAGATTCCCAGGTAATTTGTGTGTCCAGAGGAGCTCCTAAGAGCAGAAACTACTTCCCAGTAGGTTGGCTGAGGATAGCTTCAATGCAATGCCCTGCACTAGGCCTTAGACACCTGAAAACAACTGAATATGTAATTAACTATCCTCAAGGAGCTGGCAGGCTAGTACAGACAGACAACCAGAGGAACCACCACAGGACTGGTGAAAATTTCAGAGCAGGTAGCTTGAAGATGCTCAACTGCTAGTCCTAGAAAAGACATTGTTTGTTCCAAGAGAACCCCTTGTACATTATGCAGTCTTGATCAGGCAGACACCACTTGATTTCCTGAAGATTCAAAGTAAGGTAGGAGTTTTGAGGGGAACATTTTTGAGCCGGGGTTTACTTTATGTATTTTTTTCTGAGCTTCAGTTTTCTCATCTGCAAAATGGGACAGTCTGTACCTCATAGGAGTTATAGGGATCATCCATGATTTTATTTGAGCCACAAACCACCCTATGGGGGAAGCAAGGTGGCACACAAAGACTTCCATGAAAACTCCCAGAACAGGGAACAGAGTGCTGTTGAACATTATGTGTGCTGTGAAATAATTTGTGTTTTAGAAAAGTCCCAGGCTGGCGAGGTAGTTCAGCACTAGAGTGCCTGAGCATGCGAGGAGGCGAGGGATTCAATTCTCAGCACGGAAGCTGGGGGATGGGGTGGGCTGGGGATCCCATATATAAAATACTTTTAAACATTTGTACTCTATATAACTAAATATGCATAGAGGAAAAGTACTAATTTTCCCGGAGAGTGGAAATAGCATACATTCCAACAGCTCTATGATTTCAAGAAAATGCAATTTTTAAATGGCATTATAAAGACACATAATTGCATAGAAGATCAGAGGTGACGTTGATCTGAGCAGAGTGACTACGGACGACTTCTCACTGCCTACCCTCCTGTTAACTTCCCACGTAGGGCGCACCACCCTCTCCCCACCCCAGCCTCCTTTCTCAGTCCGGAGGTGTCCAGCGCCCTCTGTCGAAGCAACTCTTCATTGTACGTGTCTGGACCTAGAAAGAACAGGTGAGCGGGCAGGAGGCAGGAGGTGACTCGCGGCTCCGACGAGTCAGGACGGGGCATTAATACGCTGCGGGGGTCGGTACAGGGCAGCGCTGTGTGGCCCGGGTTGAGGCCGCAGGTTGCAAGCGGCTGTCGTTCCGCACCCACAGCCGCCACGCGGGCCCCGGACCTGGCATCTACACTGCGGGCCTTGCACCACCCTGCGTAAGACGGGAGCTGCGGACGACGGGCTCACGTAAGCACGTCACGTGGCCGCCTCCGGAGCGTGGACCGTCACGTGGGCACGTCCTCAGCGCTCGGG
>NW_026000241.1:10188621-10308242 GCF_001458135.2 Marmota marmota marmota | reverse complement strand
GGCCTCCTCCCGAGTCGCGCCGACCCGGGTCCCGCGCGGGCGGTAAGAGACGGCGGACGAGGCCTCCTCCTGACAGGTCTAAAACCTTCCCTGCGGTTGGGCTAGTTCGCTCTGGGGGAGACCGCCACCTCCCACCTCTCATTTTAAGTCCCCTGTGCCTCAGACTTTCTCTGCACGCGATTCCAAGGTGAGAAACCCGCTGCCCATCGCTCTTCTGTCATTATCGGGTGTTCTGGCCGGTCTACCCTATTGCCAGGAAAATTGGGCGTGTAGGGTACCCTAGGCATACGGGGATACTGGAAAGAACCGTCTGAAAATTCCCCTGAACTGAGAACGCCCGCCCCCCCAGGGCTCAGGTGTATCCCCTTCGCCTCCCATCCCTAGTCTCTGCTTGATAGAGGAGTCTCATTGCATCCCCAACCCAGAGTTGGGCTCAGACCCGACAGTCTATTTAGGGCTGTCAGCGGGAGCTGCCACGCTTACAATTGGTAGTACTGTTGGGTGTGATTCTTGTAAGTGGTCCAAAGTAAAACAAGTGACTCTGTGGACTGGGAAGTTTTTTAGTCTTTATCAGTTGCCACCCAGCCTTCATAACCCTTTATGTCAGCAGGCTGCCACTGGACCATAAGATGCCTTGTGTAAATTATAAAGAAGCACTCTTTTGGGCTGGGGATAATAGCTCAGTTAGTATGCACAAAGCCCTGAGTTCAATCCCCAACACCACCACCACCAAAAAAAAAAAAAAAAAAAAGGCACTCTTTTCTCAAATATTTAGCTTCTGGTAAACCTAAGAGAAATAAGTAGGAGGTCTAGATAGGCCCAATCCATGGAAGAAGCATGCATGTCTGCAGGCAGTTTCCTTATTCTCAGCCAAGCAAGAAGGTCTATATAGGTTTTGTATAGGAGGCTTCTAAAGATCCCCTTTTCTCTCAAGGTTTTCTTTCTTTAAAAAAAAGGAAAGAAGAAAGAAAAAAATCTTTAGGTCCTTGAAGTGATGCCTGGAATGACTCACATCACTTCGGATGGTGTATCCCCAGTCAGGGCTGTGTCCTGGTTAAGAGCATGAAACTACAGTGTCTAGGGTTGAATCCTATGGGCTCTCATACTGTGGCACTTTAGGCAAGTTATGCAGTGCCCCTGGTTCTTTATCTCTAAAATGAAGTTAAGGAATAAGCAAGAATGCACCGAAAACACCTGCACAGGTAAAGTCTTAGCACAAAAGAGGCCCAGGAATGCCCTGAGGAGCTGGCCTGAATGAACTTGTAACTTGGGGATTGGGGTGCCTCGTAGAGGGAGGTATGGCCAATTTGTGCCTTACCTGATCCTGGGAAGTAAGGACTCCCCCCACCCTACTTATAGCACATACCAAGTAATAACTACCAGGCCCTGTGGTCTGCAAGCGTTGGTTCCTGTGGGACCAGTAAGAGGTCTGTGTTCACTGGAAAATACTAATTCTGGGTTAGTGTTTTACTTCTGCTCCAGGGTCACACAGCCAGCAAGAGTCTTCTCTGACTGTTCCATCTGGAAGATGGGTCTGCTGCCCACTGAGGGTTAAGTGAAAACCTGCCCTAGAAAGTTTTGAGTCCCCATGGGCTATGGTGCCATCCCAGTAGGGATCTGGCTGCCACAGTTATGTCCCTGAGTGAGCTGTAAGGGGAGCTGCAGGTGAGTGGGCATGGCTGCAGCGACACTTTCTCCCACAGGTGAACATGAGCTTATGCATCTTAGGCATTATTGTGATGGCGAGCACCAATTCCCTGATGTGGACCTTCTTCAGTCGGGGCCTCAGTTTCTCCATGTCTTCAGCCATTGCATCTGTCACAGTGACTTTTTCGAACATCCTCAGCTCAGTGAGTAGCCTGAGGGTCTGGTGCCCTTGTACTAAACCTGGGTTCTGGGTGAGTTGTCCATGAGGGACCCCTGCTTTCCCAGGGGAAAGGACGGATGTGAAGCAGAGGTTGGGCTCTGTCTGACCCCCACTTTGCTATTCCTCTAATCATGGAGCCATTAAATATGAAGGGTTGGGGCTAGGGCTGTAACTCAATGGTAGAGTGCCTGCCTCGCAAGTGTGAAGCACTGGGTTCGATCCTCAGCACCACATAAAAATAAATAAATATTTTGTGTTCATCTGCAACTAAAAAAATATTTTTTAAAAATATGATGGACGGGTTGGGGTTGTAGCTCAGTGGCTGAGGGCTTGCCTCACATGCGTGAGGCTCTGGGTTCAATCCTCAACCCCACATACAAAAATAAGTAAAAAACAAAGATATTGTGTCCATCTACAACTTAAAAAAAAAAATATGATGGACTTCTCAAGTTAGATAAGAATGCAGCCTGGCTTGGTGCTCCTTCCAGGCTGAGGACTTCTTTCTGAAGTCCCTCTGTAGCCTAGCTGTCACCTAGGCGTCTGTGAATTTGAGCATGAGCCCTGGAGGGTCCAGGTTCCTTCTGGTGGTCTGAAGTTAACAGGGCGGAGCTGAGCCCAGTCATTCCTAAAGTTCTGGGAGGAAGGCTGTGGTGGCTTAGCATGGGTCAGTGACTGCCAGGAACCATCTCTACGTTAGGTCCACCTGCCAGCCTGTGCCAGGTCTTTCTCACGTTCTCTGCTAGGGTCTAATGCTGTGAGTGAGGCGACACCCCACTTCTACTGGGGAGTCAGAGGTGAATGGAGTGAGCGGTGAAAGTGACGGCTGGGTGCGAAGCCCCAGGATGCTGGCTCTAGACCTTTGCTGCTGGCGCCTTCAGGGAGAATGTCAGCCAAAGGAGAGTGTGTTATGCCCACCCATGGAGGGCAGGTCCCTCACCGCTATCTCTTTTGCGCAGGCTTTCCTGGGCTACGTGCTGTATGGAGAGTGCCAGGAAGTCCTGTGGTGGGGAGGAGTGTTCCTCATCCTCTGTGGGCTCACCCTGGTCCACAGGAAGCTCCCGCCCACTTGGAAGGCTCTACCACACAAGCAGCAGTGACACCAGCTGGCAGGACGAAGAGCTGATAAGGCCACCATGGTGCCCAGCCTTGGGTTGGTGTGCAGGATTGCTTCCAGGGGGACCTGGGTATGCAGCCTTCCTACCGTTGGCCATGGGGTGATGCCAGACCAGGCAGGTCTTCGGGCCAGCCCTGCTCCCAAGGGAACAAGCCTCCGATCTCCAAGCCCTGAGTGCAGAAGCTGTTGCTTCTGTGAGGAGGAGAGGCAGTGCGGCAGTGCTCTTTCGGAGGTGTCCTCAGTCATCTGCGTAAAGTTTTGATTCTCATGTTCCTGAGCCCGGGCGGATGCTGAGCTCCTGGGTTGCTCAGCTTCATGTATGGTGCCTGAAATCACAGTGTAACTATAGTTCTGTTGTCCAAGGCCGTCACAAACCTCTAGTGTCAGTGACTGGTGGGGCTTTCTGACAACTCCGTGCCGACTTATAGGCCATCTATGTCATGCTTATGTATTATGGCAAGCAAAAGGAAACCTGAGTTAATAAATAACTTTTTTTTGTAAGTTAAAACTATCAGAATGGAATCTTAATTCTTTCCTTCCTTCTGGAGTTAGAGAGAGCAGCCAGGGTGAGCTGAACTTCCAGAGTGGGGCAGGTGGAGAGGGACAAGCATGGAGGTTCTGCCTGGTAGTGCCTGGCTGCTCTGTTGCCTGTGTTCCTTCTGGAGTCTGCCAGGCCAGCGCTTGACATTCGGCCATTCTCTCAAGGAGGAAAGTTGGATCTCATTTCGGAGCCCTCGTTCATTTTCCATATCAGGAAAGAAACCTGGGCTAAAGGTTGGCCCCACCCTTTGGTCTCCTCTGTCCATTGTTTCCCTTCAGTTTTTTTGCTAACTTATATCTTGTGAATGTAATTCCTAGCCCAGAATAGTCTGGCACTGCCATTTTTCTCTCCGTGCACAGCATTAACCTGCACTCACCTGCTCCAGCTCTTTGCTGGGGTTCCCCCTGACCCTTCACCAGTCCCCTGAGCCTGATCCCCAGCTGGGCTTCTTCATACATTCCTTGCAGATGAGAGGGCCCTGATGTCCTGTCCAGGACAGAGGAAGCTGGTCTAGGCTCCTCCTCTGGCACAGTACCTCTGTGGCTCTCCTCTCCTTCTCCAACAGTCTCACGGCTCTGGCTAACTGGGGTTGGCCCTCACCTACCACTCCAACAAGGGTTTTCTCTGTTGATAGCTCCTTAGTCCCCACTGCCCCACCTGATCCCCACATGCAGGAGTCAACCTCAACATCTGGTTACAACCCAACAAATTTCAGTTCATTCTCATGGAAAAAAACTATAGTTAGAAAAAAAAAAAAACTATAGCTAGAAATAGAAGGACACTCCCTTAACATGATAAAAGCAATATATATATGTACAATATACCACTAACATTATAGTGGTGAAAGGCAGAAAGCTTTTCCCCTAAGCTCGGAAATAAGACAAGGACTTCTTTCACTCCTTCTATTCCACATAGTTCTGGAAGTCCTAACTGGAGCAGTTAGTCAAAGAAAAGAAATAAGACGTCTAAATTGTAAAGAAGTAAAATTATCTCTCTTCACAGATGATGATTTTAATATTTGGAAAATCCTAAAGATTCCTCAAAATGTTAGAATTAAGAAATTCAGCAAAGTTGCCTCATACAAAAGCAACATTCAAAAATCAATTCCGGTTCTATACACTAACAATGAGCAAGCTGAAAGGATCTTTTTTTCAACTCAACAGTGGCATCAAAAATAATAAAATACTTAAAAATGTATCTAACCAAGGAGGTGGAAGACTTGTGCACTAAAAGCTACAAAAGATTACAGAAAGAAATTAGGGAAGACATAAATAAATGTAAATACATTTCATGTTCATGGATTGGAAGACTATTGTTAAAATGACATACCACCCAAAGTGATCTACAGATTCAATCCAATTCCCTGAAAGTTATCAATGGTATTTTTGCAGAAATTGACATCCTAAAATTCATATGGAATATCAAGAGCTGAATAGCCAAAACAATGTTGAAAAAGATCAAAGTTGAAAGACTCAATTCTTGATTCCAAAATTACTGCAAAGCCATGTAGTCAAAACAGTGTAGTACTATCATTAAGACAGAGTTATAGATCAGTTGGGATATAACGGAGTCCAGAAAATGTTTGACAAAGGTGTCAATACAATTCAATGGGGAAAATGATTTTTTCCAACAAATAGTGCTGGGAAAACTGTATCCATATGAAAAAGTTTAATGTTTACCTTACTTTGTATACCAAAAATGAATTAAAAAATTGATCAAAGCCATGAAAGTTAAAACAACGGTATAAGGCCTTGAGTTGGATCCCCAGTACCACAGGAAAAAAAAAAAGAGCTAAAACAATAAACTTTTCAAAGAGAGGGAAGATTTTTGTAACCTTAGATTTGGCAACAATTTCTAGGATATGACACCAAAAACACAGGCAGTAAAATAAGATAAATTTTGATGGATTTGTCATTTGATCCAATTTTCCTACAATCTGACAATTCTACTTCTTTCGACAATTCTATATCCCAAAGAATTGAAAACAAGTACTTAAACAAATATTAGTACAGCAGTGCTCATAGCAGCATTATTCAGAATAGCTAAAACGTGAAAACAACCAACATCCATCAACAGGTGAAAGGATAAAGACTGTGATAAATATACATATATATATAATTAAATACTATCCATAAGAAGGAATGAAGATCTGACACGTGCTTCAACATGGGCGGGCCTTGAAAACATTTCACTAAGTGAAATAAGCCTGACACAAAAGGACCTATGTTATGATCCCATTTATTTGAGGTCCCTAGAATAGCAGATTGGTAAAAAGCAGAGCAGTTTTACTAGGTGCTGGGGGAAAGAAACAGGCTGTTATTGTTTAAAAGATATAGAGTTTGTTGGGGACAATGAAAATATTCTGGAAGTGGATAGTGGTAATGATTGCACAGTGCTCTGCATGTACTTACTATCACTGAACTGCATGCTCCAAAATGATTAAAATGGGCAATTTTATGTACATTAACTGTGGTTTGGAGGTGGCTTGTTCCTCAAAGGTTCATGTGTTGGAAACTTGGTCCCCAGTGTAACAATTTTGAAGAGCAGAGGAATCTTTAAGCAGTGGGGCCCAATGGACAGTAATTGGTCACCCTCCAGAGTGATTAGTGGCTATCTCATGGGAGTGGTTAGGTCCCATGGGCCTGGAACAGTTATCTTTCTTTCAAAGTTCTTCAGGTATTATACATTATTAACAAAAAGGCAAAATACCTCAAAAGAAAATTGATCAAAGCATATTGTTTGCTAACTAATAGAATTCATACTGGCTGGTAATTCACAGAAGAGGAAACTTAAAGAGCCAGTGAACATATGAAAAGGTGAAACCTCAGTAGTAATATACTACATCCCCAGTAATAGTAGTAGACTACCTCCCCAGCCTTTTTACATTTTTATTTTGACAAAGGGTCTTCCTAAGTTGCCCAGGCTGGCCTCAAACTTGCGATCCTCCTGCTACCCCGACTGGTAGTTTCATGAATTTTTTTAATATAACTGTTTGCTGATAAATTGGAATATTTACATTTAACACTATTAAATATGAAAATATTATTGCTATGGTGGTTGAACAAGGAAATACCGAGCTTGTCCTTGCCAGCCCAGCTCTGCTCTAGGTTCTTTGGGCCTGGATAAGGAGAGGATGAGGAGTGGTGAATCAGGTGAGGGTTGGAGGAGGGACTCGCTGCACCAGTTCCAATGGGATTGGTTCCAGGGCCGGGCTGCCAGAGGATTGTTGCTGCAAATCCTAGAGCCGTCCTAGTATTTCCCTAGATCCTAGCAAACAGGGCCTTAGAGGGTTCAGCTCCCCCCACATCCACTCAACTGGTCATAAAGCTGAGGCAGGAATCCAGAGAGCCTTGGTTGAGTGCCTGTCCCCTCTGCCCTGCTTCATGTCCCCCTTGCTGGCCTTCAGCAGGGTCCCCCATCATCTGACCTGAAGGCATGTGGCAGTGAGCCCTGTTCATCCTCAGTGCAGGCTATTGTAGGTGGCAGCCCCTCATCCTCTCTGGGGGGAATATCGGAAAGAAAAAGCACACAGCTTGGGCAACAGGGCTCCTGGTGGCATCACTGCTAATATCAGTTTGTTGCCCGAGAGTCACATGGTTAAGCAAACACAGTAGAACATCGTATAGCCATGAGCAGGAATATTTGAGATAGGTGGATACAGGCAATGACTACAAGGGCAGGCTACCAGCCGGATCCACAGGCGCCCTGGTCACTATGTGTCGTGTTAAACACTCATGTACTCTGGCAAGCACTAAGAATGGCTTCATGAGAAGAGATTGCAGGGTTTATTGGAATTTTTTATTTTCTGCTTTAAAGTGTTTACATACACAATAAGAAAAAAGAGTCAGATGTAGGATAAACTTACAGTTTCAGATACAAAGGAGAAAAGATGTTCCTCCTGCAGATCTATGGATGCTATTTTTCCAGTTGCTCCCTATCTCCAAAAAGGAGGTAAAAAGTATCAGAATGGCCTTCATGAGTTAGGTCTAGAGCTCAGCATTGTGGGCTGCCCACATAGTGCCTGGGATGGCCCGCAGGGTGGTGGCTGCTCTTTCTTCCTCAGAACTGGGAAGTGGGTGCAGAGCCTGGTGGGCAAGCAAGCTTGAATTCCCAAAAGTAGGGCTTACCAGGATGCCTTTCAAAAAGGGGTTCCCAGCTTGCTCTGGGCAGGGAGGACAGAATCTCCCCTGACCTCAGGAAGAGGCACCTGCCCTGCAGATACATGTGCTGGGCATCCCTGGTCTCCCCACAGACGTCCATACTTTTGTGAGCCAGACTGACTTCTTTTAACTGGTGTGAATTGGACCCTCTGTGCCAGGCACTGATGAGCCCTGGGAGAGCTACAGTGTTCCCTCACTTTTCAGGTAAAGAACCTAACACAGGTGACATCGCAGTGACACAGAGCAGGTGACTATGGTGTGGAACTCAATGTCAGATCTCACTCTTTCTCAGGAGCATTTGCTGCTGTGTCAGGCTGGCTCCTTTCCAAAGAATTAACATTATCAAAAATTACAGATGCCGATGGGGAGAGCAGAGCATTATTGTCTACCAGAATCACAACTGCAGCTGATCTTCAACCCAACATTTCCACTTGAAAGCATTCAGTTTTACAGATATACATAGATCATTTATCCTCATGTGGGTGTAAGATTTTTGTTTGCAGTATTGAGAAAGTGGAAGCAACCCAAATGCCTATAGAAAGGAGGTTAGTTAAATAAATTATGGGTCATCTACACAAATGAACTACTATGCATCCATGAAAAGAACAGGCCAACTCATGTGCTTGAAAAATCTCCAACATCTCCAAGATCTCCAAAAACTTGAAATGCAGAACAATACATTAATATGCTCCCATTTGTATAAGCATGAGGGGAAATATTGCATAAATATGTTGTCTTAGTGCATACAGTCTCTGGAAAGGTCTAAAAGAAACTAGTAACTAGAATGCATCAAGGTGACTGGCACTTTAGAGAACTTGACCATGTGGATGCATTATATATTCAAAATATAGAACAAAATTTAAAACCACAAGCAATCCTTACTTTTCTAGCTTAAAGAAAATAAGAAAACCATGAAGTCAGTAAAGAATTACCTATTTCCTTTAGAGTTGTTCTATAGGAAGTTCCAATAACCATACAACAAATTTCATAACCTTAAAAACCCTTCTGTCTCAGCCAGATGGTTCCTCCTTTAGTTTCTGTAGGAAACTTTTTTTTTGTATTGGCTATTGAACTCAGTAGCACTCTACCACTGAGCTACACCAACAGCCCTTTTTATTGTGAGCTGGTATTACAGGTGTGTGCCATCATAACCTTTTTTGTGGGGGTGGGGAGTACCAGGGATTGAATTCAGGTGCACTCAACCACTGAGCCATATCCTCAGCCCTATTTTGTATTTAATTTAGCAACAGGGTCTCTCTGAGTTGCTTAGTGCCTCAATTTTACTGAGGCTGGTTTTGAACTTGTGATCCTCCTGCCTCAGCCTACCAAGATGCTGGGATGACAGGCATGCACCACTGTGCCTGGCTTAAATTTTTTTTTTTTTTAACCTGGCCTGAAGGACCAAGGAAGGCACAGTTCAACTCTGGCCAGAAAATTGAAGCAGACTTGAAGTCTTTCTAGGGGCAGGGCAGCATCATGAGTGTCGGGCACACACAGGAAGTACATCCTGAGGGAGCATGTTGTACCCCTGGACTCAAAAGACTTCCCAGGAGTTAGGGCACCCCTAGGAGGAGGTGCACCAGGCAGTCCAGGTTAACAGGGCTCTCATATGGCTTCCACTGCTGGAACTTTTAGTTCAAATGGAATAATTCAGTTCAGCCCTTGGTTCCAGGGGACCTGTCTGAGGTGGTGAGGTCCAGTTTTAGTCATCTGTGACACAATTGTTCATCTATCTCATAGGTATGGCTGACCCCTGTAAGTGTTCTGCAGGGAAAGTGTCAGCAGAAACAAGTCAGAATGTGGGAAGGACTTTGCATCTCTTTTGCCCGTGAGAACTAGAACTCTGCTCAGCTGTGATTTAACAAGCTTTTGGGAAGTTCCAGTGGCCTCTAAGATAACCTGGTTTGTATTAGTCATGCAGAGCCAGCAGTTCTCAAAGTTGGCTGCACGTTTAGACCACACAGAGAGCTTTGAGAGTACAGAGGCTCAGGTGTGGGGGATTAATAAGTTAATCAATGACACCAGTCTCGGAGGTGGACATCAGTACTCCTGACAGCTTCACAGGTGACTCCAGTGTGCTGCATGCACGTGGAAACTGAGGACCAGGATTGGGCTTTTTTTTTTTTTTTTCTTTTTTAAGAGTGTGATTGACAGCCAATCTGCCTGCAGGCATTTTGCCCAGGAAGAGTGGGGGGGGTCCTTCCCTTTCTTGATTGTGAACCTGTGAGTAGCTTGAATTCTAACTAGTGGGGAGATCTGCTCCTAAGCTGAGGTAACACAAGGAAATGTCATTCTAATGGGGATACGTGGCAAGTCAGGTGTGTATGCACACACATGCCAAGTGAATCTATTTTTCACTTTAGCACTGGGGTTATCTCATTTATAGCAGAAATAGCCTTGGATCATGAGAGCTCCCTGGTGCTTCCTCTTCTCTGGATAAAAAGGCTGATATCTGGCCACTTCCTCCCCAACCTCTCTCTTCAGGGTGTGAGCTCCCACCTCAAGCTGGTGTCTGATCCGCAGTCACCCAAAGTCTGGCCTGACCAGGAGGCAAGAGCAATTCCAGGGGTCGTGGGTTCCCTCCTTTATTCGCCCGCTCTCCTCTTTCTCTCCAGTTTCTCTGTCAATTAAAGGACAGCACACAGCACCATGGCTCTAGATTTGTTCTAGCTTTGTCTGCAGAGAGGAGGCAGGTATCGGGGTGGGGGCCCCACTTTTTGTTTAATTGTTCCAGGAAGTACTAGTTTTACCTTTATTTTTTATGTGGGGCTGAGGATCCAACCTAGTGCCTCACACATGGTAGGCAAGCATTCTACCTCTGAGCTACAACCGCAGCCCTGGGGTCTCCCACTTTTCAAACTGTTAACCAGAAATGCCTGCCAAGTACTGTGTCTGCTGGTCGCAGTTCAACAGCACATAACCCCCGAGGTTGATACATGCATGCCCATTTTACAGATGGGAAACCAAGTCTCAGACCCATTGCCAGCAGGGGTGGAGCAGAGCGCCCCGCTCCCCTTGCTGCATCATCAGAATTTGAACCCAGAAAGAGAAACTTAGGCCATAAAGATCCCCCTTTTCTTCTTTTCTCATGTGCTGGGTTGCTAACAAAGCTGAAGCTTGTGTACCTTGACCTCTTGCAATGGGAGAACATTGCTTCTTGCCACATGGGGACTTCCAGGAACAGGTGCTTTATCTGTGGTTGGTGCTGAACCAGCCTCCACCATCCCAGGACCAGCCGAAGCTGCAGGCAGTATCGGAGAAACCTTCGGCCCTGCTCACGAGGCTTGAGGGCCGGCCCCTGGGCTCTGAATCTGCAGTGCCCTTTCTAATAAATTCAAGCCAAGAGTTCCTTTGTCTTCCTGAGCCTCAGTTTCCCTATCTGTGAAGTGGTTATAATGAGGATCATTATGCAATTAGGACAGAACCGAGGCTCAGCTGGGCTCGGCAGTAGTGAGCGCTCTATCCACAGATGATCCAATTCCTTGGCCAACCAGGAGATGGCTGGGGAGTGACCAGCACAGAGAGAGGAGGCCACTCAGAGGGATGACTATTCTAGGGGGATCTAGAACATTCTCTAGGGATGAATCTCAGTGCTGAGGTTTGCTCACCCCAAGCTGTGTGGGCTGGAGGCAAGCCAGTAACAGTGATTAGAAACACCACACCTTCCGTGCAAAGATAATAGGAAACAGCTTGTTGGTCAGTCACAGCCAGGTTACTTACCTGCACATAAGTACAATTAGGAAACAGAAAAGAATTAGATCTGTGGCAGGTGGTTTGATAATGGTGGGGGGGATCGTGCTCTTTTATGTTGTTTTTAATTTTTAAAAATAGATAGAGCAGGGCTGGAGTGTGGCTCAGTGGCAGAGTGCTTACCTGGTGTGTATGAGGCCCTGGGTTGGATCTCCAGCACCAAAAAGGACTTTCTAGCACTTTCTGAGAGAGGGGCTCTTTGGCTCCTCTGAGGGAAGCTTAGGGTCTCCTCCAGGGTGCCCGTAGAGGTAGTAACCAGAAGCACCTCCATTGCCTTCAGCCCGGTGAGGGTTAAACACTAGCCCAAAGCAGAGAGGGGAAGTGCACCCAGAAGTCTGGATGCCTGGGGTGATAAGGGAGCCTTATCTAACTCAAGCACACGACAAAAGCTGGATGATCAGGGTAGAGATGGCGTTGAGGCCCATGGAGGGACAAGGAACAATGCAGATTGAGGGCCAGGCTCAAGGATCCAGGGGACAACAGGAATCCGAAAGGCGGGTGGGGGCTCAGTGAGTGGGCAGAAGATGTTCCTAAGGCAGGGGAGCATCTCCTGGGGATGGGTGTGGCTAGAGTTCAGCACAGAGGTGGGGGCCCACAGGGCCAGGGTGCTGGCTGGCTCAGCAGGTTCCCTGCCTAATCTAAATAGCAGCTGTTCCCTTCCCTGCCATCCAGTTGTTAACACTGCTTAAAACCACCACGGCAGGGTACAGCAGGGCCATGTCTCCCTACGGCTACGGCTTCCCAGAGCATGCCGTTCTGACAGGGTTCAAAGTACTTACATTTCACTGCTTTCCCCCCTTTTTTTTTTTTTCAAGAGACTTGATTTTACTGGATCATGTATTATCAGTATAAATAAATGCTTTATAGACTCACATTCATTGCTACCTTAAATAAGACAGTGACTGGTCAATCACAAAACCCTGGCTTGGTTTCTGAGTATTTTACTGCTATATACAGCCTTTTCATGCAAGTTACACAATGAGTTTCTAAAGCTCTCACGCTACGGGGCATGCCCTTGCTACTGCCTGAAACACATTTATTGCCTTCGGCCCAAGACACTGGATGAAGGACAATTTATCATTTTTATGTACAGAAATGCAACAGCATACATTTATCCCAGTTTAGTGGCGAGTTCTTTAGCCTTTGCCCTTTCCAGCTTGGCAATGCGAGCCACAGATTTTGGACCCAGGACGTTGCTTCACCAGTGGCGACGGATCTCATCATATCTGTCATTGCAGTTGGTTCTGATAGCTTCCACCAACTTAGCCAGAGCTCCTTTGTCTTCCGAGTTAACCTGTGTGAAGGCAACAGTGGTGCATGTCTTCCTGTGAACCAGACGTCCCAGCCCAGCCTTCCCCTTGATGATGCAGTAAGGGACTCCCATCTTGCGACACAGGGCAGGCAGGAAGACAACCAGCTGGATGGGATCCACATCATGTGCGATCTCCACCAGCTGAGCCTTCTTGTTCTCCACCAAGGTGGTGACAGTATTGACCCTTGCTCGAAGGACAGGTGGTCTCTTTGTGGGAACATCCCCTTTGCCAGCAGCCTTCTTCTCAGCCCGGGCCAACAGCCTCTGCTTCTTTTCCTGCTTGGTCTCAGGTCTGTACTTGTGGGCAAGCTTAAGCAGCTGGGTGGCTGTTTGGCGGTCCAAGGCCTGGGTGAACTGGTTAATCGCAGGAGGCACTTTCAGCCGCTTATAGAGAATAGCCCTTTGGCGCTGCAGCCATTTTACAGCGGGGCCATTTTACAAAGCGGGTAAGGTCCCTTTTGGGCTGGATGTCCTGTCCGATGCCGAAGTTCTTTGGCCTCTTCTCGAAGAGCGGGTTCACTACCTTCTTAGCCTCCTGCTTCTTGACCACGGCAGGGGCCGGGGCCACCTTCTTCCCCTTGGCCTTCTTTCCCTTCGGCATCTTGGTCGGCAGGAGGAGAGAGAGACACTCACTGCTTTCCCTTTTAATTTCAAAAGGGAGAAATGGACAGAAGAGAGTAAATAAAAACAACCCTCATTTTACCAGTTAGTAAGCTTTTTTTCTACATAATTTTACTTCTTTTGCAGTGCTGGGGATGGAACCCAAGGCCTCACACACACTAAACATGCATTCTACCACTGGCTACACTCAAGCCCCCTTAGTCTTTGTTGACAATGAATTTCAGAGGGATAGTGCCCCCCTTAGCAATAGAATGTTATGGTTTGGATGTGAAGTGTCCCCTCAAAAGCTCATGTGGCAATGCTGGAATGTTCAGAAGTGAAATGATTTAAATATGAGAGATGTAAATCAAAATCAGTGGATTAATCCACTTGATGGATTAATAATTTGAATGGGTTAGTGGGTGGTAACTGTAGGCAGGTGGGGCATGGCTGAAGGAAGTCTGTCATTGGGGATGTGTCCTGGGGAATTCATTTTGTCTTTTGCTCCTAGATTGCTCTCTCTGCTTCCTGGCTGCCATGAGCTGAGCAGCTTTCCTATACCAGGACCTTCTGCCATGATGTTCTGCCTCATCTCAGGCCCACAGCAATGGAGTCAGCTGTTCATGGGCTGAGACCTCTGAAGTCGTGAGCCCCAAATAAACTTTTTCTCCTCTAAGTTGTTCTTGTAAGGTGTTTGGATCACAGGGATGAAAACGCTGACTAACACAGAGAACATCCCTCATTTTCTGTTTGTCTGGTGACTCATCATCTTTAGATTTGAGGTTATGTGTTCCTGGTTGCAATATTATGTAAGTGATGTCCTCAAAAAATCATACCTGGAGGCAAATGATGTCTACCTGTCCCTGAAGTTTATCATTTGGTTAAGGTATTGTCCACTTTCTTTGCCATATAATTACTGTTTTTTTTCCTTTGTAACTAATAAACAATTTGTGTGGAAATAATTTAAGACCATGCAAATATCCTGCTCGTCATCAAAATTCCCCACCTCCAGATTTAGCATCCATTGACAGTTCTTGCCTGAACCACTCACCTTCACTATGCTGGTTACACAGTGATTTTCCAGCTCTTCACCCACACCCACCTCCTGGCCCCTGGCATTCTCCTGAGAGCAGAGCCCTCTGTTCACATCCCTTCATCATCTCTGTGGACTTATGGATCCTTTTGAAAATGGTTTATGATTCACACTTGTTCTTAATTCTGTTCATGCTCAAAATATCCCAAATTTTTCCAGTGAAAGTTCCTTACAGCTGGCTCAGAATGTTGTTTTAGAACCTCTTTGTATTTATGATACAAAATGTATTGCCATAATCCTCCCTCCTAGGGCCCATACCTGCTGTCCCAAACCCTTCAAGACCTTGCAGACCTCCAGCCTAGGCAGGCCCCCATGGCAGACCTGCCTCTGTCCTGGGGTGGACAGGAACCCTTGCGTACTCATGGTCTGGCTCCAGAGGACACCTTTTTCATGCCTGTTGAGGAAGAGCCAATGGAGTACATCCTCAGTGACATGGGCTATGCTCACATGGGTTCCACCAAAAATATCAGAGAAAACCTCTGGAACTTTGGTCAGGTGATGAAGTTGCCATTCCTGAATGGAACAGGTCCATCCCATAGACCCCCCCTTTTTATTTAGGGAGGAGCTAGTAAAGCTTGTGGGGGAAGGTAGGTGAGCTCAGGTCAATTGCCAGCCTCAGACACATGAAACTGGTCCAGAGAGGGGTTAGCTCCCCAGGTCTGGGGTGGAGACCAAGCCAAGAGGCCTTCCTCCAGGACCCACAATGGGATTTTTGCAGCTTCCTTTCCTCTCTCTCAACCCCAGTATTTATCAAAGAACTGAGCACTTGACAATTATTTATATGTCCTGTTGGTGCACACAAAGTGTTTCTAAAAATATTTCAGAAGCTTAGGTGGGGAGGCCTCTGCTGAGTGGAGGGAAGATATCTTCATACAGTGTGGTGAGCCGTTCTAATTAGACCGTGGCCGCCATTAGAAGATGGCGCCGGCTTCCACTGTGGCCTGTGATAAACAACTCCTAATATGGAGAATTGGCACGCAATCCCTTACCGCCCTATGAGAAAGGTCCACGTGGCAGCTTAAGATTGGTATGCTGGAGGCTTTATTAGGCTGTGCTTGGGCGCTCGGCGACGGGTCACTAGAAGATGATACATGAATCAAGGCCTGAATAAACTGCTGAAAGAAGAATCCTGTGTCGTGTTTTCCCTTGCCGGCGAGGGGTCGCGGCAATACAGCCCAAAGGCAGAGCAATGACCTGGAGATGCAGGACTGGGTGGCTGTAAGGTCCAGGGTGTGAAGACTCATGACACCAGACACAACCAACCTTCCTTCTCATCAGACTTTGCAACAGAAAACTTCTGAAAAATGCCAAGCCTTATACCTCTGCTTGAAGTTTCCCCTCCTCTCCCTAAGTCTGCACAACAGGGCAGGTTGGATATGGGCACAGTGGAGGAGGACCCCCTGGTTAGGACTGCGGGGTGCACCATGCAGGGTGTGTCATGTACACCCCCTTCTCTACCCTCACTATTGTGGAGGGCCATTTACTGTATCACCTTACAGGAGAGGACATGACAGAAAGTGAGAATGATTGGCAGGGAAGGAAAAGCCCAAATGAAGGCCACAGGAGGGAGAGGAAGAAGCCTCCTGGAGCTGAGGTAGTTGCCCCTCTTGGAAAGTTAAGGGTTGACTCTAAGAACTCCAAAGAATTGGAAGCACACACTCCCCACTCTTGGGAGAATGAACATTATCATCTATTCCTTTTATTTTTATAGCTTTCCCTTCAGATAACCAAATAATACATGTACTTCAACTCTACATAGACTCAACGCCAAATTGTACAGGGATGTGAATTATAGCTTGAGAAAATGGTTTAAAATAAATAGGACTGGGGCTGGGGATGTGGCTCAAGCGGTAGCGCGCTCGCCTGGCTTGCGTGCGGCCCAGGTTCGATCCTCAGCACCACATATAAACACAGATGTTGTGTCCGCCGAAAACTAAAAAATAAATATTAAAAAAATTCTCTTTCTCTCTCTCAAAAAAATAAATAAGATAAAATAAAATAAATAGGACTTAAAAAGTAACATGTACTTATTACAAAAGACTTAGAAAGTACAGAAATGTGGACAGAAAATGAAATCAGTGTCCTCCCCAGTGATAAGGACTCCACATGTTGATGTGCCTCGTTCTTTTTGATACTGATGCTGACATATTTGAGGTGGCATGTCCTGTGCCTGGCTTTGTAGGTTGCTTCATTTAATTGAACTCGATTACAGAGGCATTCCCCCAGGGAATTGGAAGCGCTTTGTGTACTTCATTCTAATGTCTGGGCCCCACCGATCTATGGATGTACTTAACCTTTGCTCTGTGTCTGAGCACTTGAGAGGTTTCTAATTTTCAGTGCTGCAGAGTCTCTGGGAGACCGTAGGCAGACGTCATTGCCAGGAAGATGGGTCACAGCACAGGGTGGCTATGAAGTGCACCATAGATGGTGTGTGTTAAGTTTCTGATACACCAGGCAAATCCTTACGTGCCTCTTTCTTCATTTCCCAAAATAGTTTCAGAAAAATTTCTTGAATGACTGCATTTCCCTGATGAACCAGACCTGTCTCAAGACCAAAGACATGAGGGCTCCGTGCTGGTGTGCAGACCCACGTGTGCCACAGTTGGCCTGGGAGTCTGGGCCACATGTGCAGGTGCCTGTACTTTACACCAGTCTGATGCTGCCATGTTCCCGTTGCCCATTGCTCAGCAGTTTTTAGGTGTCCCCAGCTGAACTGTGAGTTCTGTGGAGGATGCTCAGGGACCACGGCCGAGCAGCCATTCAAAGTTATCAAGCAATATACCTTTGCCAAGGAACTCCAGCCTTGCCACTGGCTGCTTCTCTCCCAAGTTCTGCGACCCTGGGCAAGACTTTGAGCCCCTCTGTGCTTCTGTTATCTCGTGGGTTATAATGAGTACTCGGTAACCCATACAACTACCCAGCCCAGTGCCCAGAGCTCATTAGTGGCCTATTCCCAGGTGACCCTTAGGAGTGTTGGAGTTTGGGAAGCAGTGGGTTAAGGTGGGGCTTCTTTCAGAGATGAGGAAACCAGCCCAGAGAGCAGGGGAGCTGGCTTAAGGCTGTACAGTGTGGTGGTTGAACCAACTTTACTGACTCCTGGTGGAGTGTTCCTCCTCCACACCCTCCCCTCAAGCCACCTGTTCAGGCCATGAGCCACGTGTGAGTACTCCAGGACTCTAAGGTATTGCAGGAGTCACTTCCAAAATGAGGTTACCAGAGAGTGGGTTCTGTGTCAGGGAATCTCAGAGCCCCTGCCAACTTCAGAGGCCTTCAACTTTAAGCTTGATAGCTTTCCCCTCCGAGGTCCCTCTTTATTTACAGTACTGGGGGTTAAACCCAGGGCCTCATATGTGCTAGGCAAGGGCTACTCCTGGGCTACTTCCCTCCTCCAGGTTCCTTCTTAATATTGCTCCTTCACCCTGAGATATGTGGGGCCACCACTGGGCCTGCTCCATTTGCAAATTTATTTTGTGTGTGTGTGTGTGGGGGGCACTGGGGATTGAACTCAGGGGCACTCGACCACTGAGCCACATCCCCAGCCCTATATTGTATTTTTTTAGAGACAGGGTCTCACTTGAGTTGCTTAGCTCCTCGCTTTTGCTGAGGCTGGCTTTGAACTCACAATCCTCCTGCCTAAGCCTCCCAAGTCACTGGGATTACAGGCGTGCGCCACCATGCCTGGCCATCTGCAAATTTCTGACCAGCAGGCAGAGCTTCTGGTGGGGCTGCCTAAGGGGGGGCAAGGAAACTTGACGTGGCAGTTAGCCCATGTACTACCTATGGCCATGTAACAAGTGTCCCTGAGATATAGCACTTACACAACATTTATCAGCTCACACATGTGGGGCCAAGAATCCGGGTGCAGTCTCCTGGATCCTGTGGATCATGGTCTCGCATGCTGCAGGCCTCTCAAGTTTCCTCTGGGGGAGGATTCACTTCCAGGCTCCTTGCCTGGTTGCTGACAGTCTCAGGTCCTCGTCCTGAGGGCCTTGTCACAGCATGGCGGTCGGCTTCCATTGGAGCCAGCAGGGAGTGTGCAGGACCTCATCTCAGAAGAGAGAGTCCCATTCTGTTGGTTAGAAATGAGCGGTTTGGTTCAGCCCATCTAGTCACTAGGTCTAGGAGAGGGGATTCCTTGAGGGCAGGAGGGGAGGACTGCAGGGGTCCTCTTAGATAGGCTACCTCCACCTGGGAGGAGCAAACCAGAGTACCTGGGAGCTCTAAGTCTGAGGGTCCTTGGAGCCCCCATAGCTCTGCCTTCTCTACTCTCCCTGCTCCCCACCCTGCTCTGGAGATGGCCTGGATCCAGCAGGACCAAACAGCCTGGGGCCTCTAGAAGGGGCAGAAGGAAACCCTCAGACAAGAGCAGAGAGGCGTCCTGGTGACAATTCAGGGAGTTTGCGCCCTGCTTGGATCAGGCCCCTTTGCAGTCTCCTTCCGCCCATTTTTATTCCTTTGGATCATTCTGGGTGTGGGGTGGCTTTTGCCATATTTCTGATTTTGATAAGTGAAAAGGCTTGTTTAGACGTGTGACCTAAGAGGTCATAAGAGGACTGAGCCACACCATTTTTGGGAGCTCCTTATAAATCGAGGTTGAACAAACCCCAAAACAGGATTTAGAAATGGTGGCATATTGTAAGAGTTTAACCAGGTTGACATCTTTAATGCCGGGGGTGGGGTGGGGTGGGGTGGGACCCAAGGCAGTGAAATTTGTGCTTTTTGCAAGGCATAGTTAAGTAACTTTAAGACCTGGGGCGGGGTAGGGGGTAGGAGAACGGGTGGGTGTGGTCCAATCCACGCTGCCAGTTCAAAGGTTTGTGACTGTCATGTGTAGTGTTTTCAGAGGGTTCCTCTGTGCCTGTTTACACATACAGTTGTTTTTAGAGATTACGTTTAAAATCTAAATTAGGGTCCTTTGCTAATTTTTTCCCATTCTGGGGATTGAATCCAGAGCCTTATGCATGCTGGGCAAGCACATCCCAGCCCCATTTATTGATTTTTAATTATAGAGCACTTACCATGTGCCAAGGCTTTAAGAGATGAATTCTTGGGGCTTTGCCTTCTCCCTGGCTTTAATGAAGTGGAAAGGTTGTCTAGCCAGGGTTCTTCAGAGGTTGAGAGAGAGGCAGGCCACTGGCAATTAATTTAAAAATGGAAGCTTCCGAAGCCAACATAGGCTTTCCCCAGGTCATCCTAAAGCTTTAAAGGGAGGTCTCATGACCATCTGCCCCAGGTCACATGGATGGTATGCTCCTCGGTCCTTTTGGGTGCATTGCTTGCCCTGGAAAGACCGTGTCCTGAAAATGTTCTGAGGTGCTCAGGGTGTCTACACTGGGGGCGCTCGGTGGCCAGGCTGGGTTAGCCACATCTTGTTCTGCTGAGGGGTGAACAATGATCCCACCTCCTGGTGTGCATCAGATGAGCTGAGACGAGCAAGGCGAGTGGATGAGTCTACTGGATGGATGGCCCCTACCTATGAACCTGCAGCAGGTCTCGATGATAAGAAGCCTGTGTTCCTCAGCCAGGTGTTTTCTGGGGTTCTGATCATAGGTAGGCAGGAGGCTGAGGGGAGAGGTACCAAGGGGGACTTCCAGCCCTCACAATGACTGACCATCCCTACACAGATCGTTTCAGTGCTGAGAGCATCGGGTATCCCAGAACACTGTGGCCACCTTTGACACTGGAAAGAACCTTGACACTGGAAAGAAAGTCCTTGACACTGGAAAGAACCCCAGGGTGGACATCAGGGTAAATAAGATGGATAACACAGACAGCAGCAAGGCCATGTCTGGATCTGGTAGGGTCCCTCCTCTTTATCCTGGCTTACCCCTTCCCAGGAAGTTTCTAGCCTAGGCCCAACCTCCAGATCCTCCCCACCCAAAGGGTTCCACTCTATTGTTGGGCTGCTCAAACCCTTTCAGAGACTGATTCAGGTTGTAGGCAGGTGTCCACTGCTTTGGAAATTCAGTTGTTTTCAAAATATAGTCCTGTATAATCTGTACCAGAAACTCCCAGGGTTGGGGAGGGGCTGCTAAAAATGCCCCTAGGGGTGGAGGCCAGAAATCTGCATGTAATTCTAGCACCTGGCCCAGGAGACCTGGTACACACTGTTGTATGAGAACTTTTGATGTAACTGGCATTGTGAGCATTTTCCTTTGCTCTCTGATCTGTAGTACACAGGTCACTTACAAAGCTAAGAGTGACTAGAGGAGAGAAAAGGGAGACTGAGAAGCTGCAGAGGAAGTGGGCGAGGTGGGAAGGTCAGGGCATGGTTACAAACACCGGAGGCATTCTAGTTGAAGTTGGAGCCAGGCAGGGATGCTGGTTCTCATAGCTTTTGTTGACATGTTGCTGTGAAGTTCTAGTTCATGTATCAAGACACAAGAAAAAGTTGAAAAAGTTAGAAGGGAGGAGCGGGAGTTTGAAACTATTGGAAAGGAGGCACCAAAACTGTGTTGTTGTAAGTTACATAATTGTTTACTTAGAAAATCAAGGGTGAAATCATTTTGAAAATAGCAAGAATCAATAAGAGAGGTCAGAGACTGGTCAGTTACAAAATCACTGATCAGTCAAATCAGATTCCCAGAGAGTGGCAGTCTCCAACCCAGGAAAAGATGACAACTATTCTTTCATCCGGCAAATGTTTATTGGTATCCGTTGTGCTCAACCACAAAGACATCAAGCTAAGAGTCCTGCCTTGAGCTCACTGTGTCTAGTAGTGAAAATCCCCAGGTTCTTTAGGAGCCGCAGGCAGGATCAGGGTCTAATGAAGATATTTTGATAAAAACTGCTCACCTGCACCCAGAGCTGTGTCCTAAACCTTTCCAGGAGGGTCACCTGGGACTCAGTGATGGCCCCCTTCCCTTTGGTGATAAAGGATTCCCAACCCAGAGAACAACCTTAGTGATGGAAATGTCCCTGGCAATTCTGGTGTGTATATCTCCACCCAGCTGGGGCTGGGCCACTTCCCAACAAGTTGTAGGAATTTCCTTCCACCTGTGGATGGATGCTTGGATCTGCCAGAAGGTGAAGATGGCTGTCAGGCAGCAGGCAGCTAGAAGCAGGAGCTCAGCCAGAGGAAGTGGGCAGTGGGAGGGGCTGTGCATCCCTGATGCTCTCCTGGCCTGGCCTCAGCTTAAGTGGGTTTTTGATACACAGCCAAGCAGATGGGGATCCCCAAACAAAGGGCATGCCAATCATTCCTGCCATTTCTACTGGGCAGAGCAGAGTCTTCAATTTACCAGATGACTTTCATTTTATTTATTTTTATTTTTGATGGTACTGGGGATGGAACCAGGACCTTGTACATTGCTAGGTAAGTGCTCTACCACTGGGCTGTATCCCCAATCCCCAACCCTTTTTTAAAAATTTCATTTTGAGACAGGGTCTAAGTTGCCCAGGCTGGTTCAGAACTTGCGATCCTCCTGCCTTAACCTCCTGGATAACTGGGATTATAGGCATGTGCTAACATGCCCAGCATTGCCAGATATTTTGATAAACATGAAGCTAATAGTCTTAATGATATGGTAGCACTTAAGGGGTCCCTGCCATGTGCCATGTGCACTACCAACATGATCTGCGTAACTCACAGACAACCTTTCAAAATAAATTTTATCATTTTCCCCATTTTGCAAATGAGACTCAGGGAGGTGAAGTGAGTTGCCTCAAGTCACATCATGGGGATTCCTATCTCACTGGGGTATGAAGTACTAAGACCTGAATAAGACTGTAGTCCCCTTGTAGTTGGAAGAACTTGGTGAGGGTGTCTTTGTACATATGGAGAAACAGAGGCATGGGGCTGGTTTGAGGTTACTTGGAAAATCTATGGAAGCTGGGTACAGTGGTGCATGCCTGAGAATCCAGCTACTCAGAAGACTGAGAGGCATGAGGATCATCAAGTTCAAGGCAAAAGTGTTATTCAAATAAAGCCAGATTCCAGGCTTCTCCAGACATCAGGCATTGCCCTCCTTACAGGGGTGACACTCCTCTGTGTGAATCTGTCTCTGGAGTCCTAGCCAGATAGGCAGGTCCTCTCTTGCACCTAGGGTGGGTTGGGATATTTAGTCCTTGAAGGAGTGCTCTCAGGAAGCTGTTTTGTGTCTCCTCTGAGGCAAGGGAGGCCATGGATTGCACCTTCTCTCCCCTAAATTATGAGGGAGGACACCCCCCTAGGAAAGAGTACTTGCCTCAGATGTCCATCAGGAAAAATCCTGTGCTGCCAGGAAATTCTGTCAATGACCCTGATTCTGAAAAGGAAGACTGCCACTCTATACAGTGTCAACATCACAGGCTCCTTTGACCTGCAACATACCTGGCAAGCAGAGTCGTGCACATCCAGGGTCAAGGTACCAAAATTAGATGGGAAGCCTCAGCACCAAGAGATCAGGATGCTCACCCTTGGAGAGTCCTCTCTCTTCTGTAGACTGCTCCCATGCACTGATAAACTTTGTGCATAAACAAATTTTTATTGTCTACCTGTCTTTTGGAAGTCACAAGGAATCCAGGCACAGAGGAAATGGGGGCCAAAGACATCTGTGGAGCAGAAGCCTGGGGTCCACCCCAGAGTTAGCAATTTGGAGTGCTAGAAGTGCCATTAGAAATGTTTCATGATGGTAGAGACTTTATCTCAAATGCTCACTCTCATCAATGGGTTTGGGGTGCCTAGAGCACAGCACTGAGAATGCGTGGGACATCCTGACCACCGCTGGTAATGTCTGGCATGGACTTAGGGTTGGCAGTCAGCCAACGATAATTCTATTTAAGCCCAGCTTCTTCATCTCACTCCAGTAAGATTGGCAGCCATTATGAAGTCAAACAACAACAAGTGCTGGCGAGGATGTGGGGAAAAGGGTACACTTGTACATTGCTGGTGGGACTGCAAATTGGTGCAGCCAATTTGGAAAGCAGTATGGAGATTTCTTGGAAAGCTGGGAATGGAACCACCATTTGACCCAGCTATTCCCCTTCTCGGTCTATTCCCTAAAGACCTAAAAAGAGCATGCTACAGGGACACTGNCATCAGAATGCTTCCGGAATTGGGAAAGGAGGGATCTAAAGGGTTTGACTACTTATGAGATTATAACAGGCACTCTGCTAAACACTTCCTGTTTATTTTTTTAATCTCCACAGTAATCACACAAATTAGGTAGTATTAGTAGGTACTATTCATTAAAATTAATATTAATTGATGAGTCATAATTATATGAGGTACAATGTGATGTTTTGATATACATACACAGTACAAAATGATTAAATCAAGCGCTAATTGATATATCCATCAAAAAAAAAAAACATTAAACAGGGGTGAGAGGTGGAAGGGAAAAGGAAAGAGAAGGGAAATTGCATGGAAATGGAAGGAGACCCTCATGGTTATACAAAATTACATACAAGAGGAAGTGAGGGGAAAGGGAAAAAAAAACAAGGGGGTAGAAATGAATTACAGTAGATGGGGTAGAGAGAGAAGAGGGGAGGGGAGGGGATGGGGGATAGTAGAGGATAGGAAAGGCAGCAGAATACAACAGACACTAGTATAGCAGTATGTAAAACAGTGGATGTGTAACCGATGTGATGCTGAAATCTGTATACGGGGTAAAAATGGGAGTTCATAACCCACTTGAATCAAAGTGTGAAATATGATTTGTCAAGAACTATGTAATGTTTTGAACAACCAACAATAAAAATTAAAAAAAAAATAAATTAAAAAAAAAAAAAAGAAGCCCAGCTTCTTGTTTTCTAAAAAGAGGATGGGGCATGCCCAAGGTTACCCAGTTCAGTCCATCCAGAGTTAAATCTAATTCTATGCTTGATGAAAACTCCACTTCTCCCTGGCTATATCAGAAATGATTTCGACCTTGGACTTTAATATCTACATCTCAGCAACTTGGGCATGTTTGATGAGCCAATCATCAGAGGTTGTTGAAGATACTGTGGACTCCAAAGAAACAATAGCTGCTGAGATGTCCCCATGTTCCCTGCACCTTGACTTCTCTGTCGAGGTAAGCTGCTGGTCAGAAAGGTTCCTACCTGGAACTTGGCCTCCGAGTTGGGTGGAGCCTCTAGAACCTTTGGGGGAACGCTGGCTGGCTTATCATTGGGTCAATTGCATTCCTAAGAAAGAGGGGATATTCCTAGAGAAGTGATAGTTCAAGGATTTTCCTTTTTTCAGTTTTTGGTCAACTGAATCATAAAATATTTTTTAAAAATGAGTAATGTTTGCATATAGTACAAAATTCTGAAAATGCAAATGGTGAGATAAGTTCCTCTCCTACCCTCTCCCTAGACCTTTTCTTCTTTGATACTGGGAACTGAACCCAGGGATGCTTTACCACTGAGCTCTAGACTTTTTAAAAATTTTTATTTTGAATTAGGGTCTCACTAAGTTGCCAAGGATCTTGCTAAATGGTTGAGGCTGGTCTTAGATTTATGATCTTCCTGCCTCCTCCTAACAAGTCTCTGGGATTACAGGCGTGTGCCCAGGCTCCTGCAGACACTGAAGTTCCTCTTTCCAGAAGTGACTCATGTTGTCAGTTTCTTGTGTATTCATCCAGAGGTTTTACATAACAATTGATTAAAGTGAAAAGGCTTGGCACCTAAACTCAGGTGACTGTAATGCACACCCAGTGCAGTGTGAAGTAAAATTGGGTGCCAGACTCTTCTGGTCCTGGCTGGTTAGCTTTCTCCCATGAAAAAGTGGTTCCCTTTCTGAAGACTCCACGGCAGTTTCTAAGAAAGGCCACCTTGCCTCTAACAACTGGAGCACATTGTCACAAAGCCCATCATCTCAGAAGTCTGGGCCTGTTTGAGGTTGTCCCTTGTGTTTAGGTGGGGCCAGGGCGCTACATCTCATATGTGGACCCAGACTCACTTTCTCCTCTCTGTGACATGGGATCCCCAGGCTTCATGGGGCCCACATTCCCTTGAGAGGGATTTAGGGGTCCATCTGACATTACTTAAGCATCAAGAGTTTCTCTGGTTTTACCTCCACCTTCACCCAAGTGGCTTAGCTAAGTATTTCTTCCCAGCTCCTGGGAGGAGGCAGGGAGAATGTGGTCCCTGTGGCCGTCCAGTCTGGGGGATGTTTGAAATGCCTGTAAGCTAGCTTTGCCATGACAGGTGCTTAGTAGACTGCTGACTGGATTTCAGGAGGTAGAGTGTTTAGTCATGAGTCTGTATTACCAGTGGGACAGAGAGCAGGAGATGGGAGGGAGCATCCACTGGCAGAGCTACATGTTTGGGTGAAAACCACAGAATGAGATCAAGCCTGAAACATGTAGGAAAGATGCCCTGGGTGGCAGAGGTGGGGGTGTGAGAAAGAGGGTGCGATGAGGCCAGCTGGGGAAGGAGGGGCAAGTCTCTGGTGCTCTGGCTCTGGAAGGAGCAGGGGTGGAGGTGTCCTGAGGGAGGAGGAGCAGAGCCTGGCTTCAGTTCTTGTCCAGGGGTACAGAAGGGAGCCTGGAATGGCGGGTTGGAGCCTATGGCCTGTGGAGCACACACAGGTATTTAACCCTGGAGTTGAGGAGGAGCACCTATGGAGCTTGGGAAAGACATTTTTGTTTCAAGGACCCCCCCTATGGAGGCCACCTTGCACCCTTCTTTCTGCTGGAGGGGGTTTCAGGCCCACAGGCTGCAGCTGGGGCTGGGTAGTGCAGGAAGGTCCCTGTTTGGGTTACAAGGGATCCTGAAAGAGGCCAGGATGTAGGTCAGGTTAGGACCTCTGGCTGGCATAGGATTACATGTCTTGAATTCCTCAAAACAATGACAGAGTAGATTGTATATATACATGTAGAACTGCTGGCATCAGAAGCTGAGAGAAAGGCTGGAGGGAAGAGATTCTCTGTGTGAGATTTTGGAGGGAGCACGGGCCTGACACCTTGATTCCAGAGAAATGGACCCAGATCTCTGAATGGAAGATATATTTACACACACACACACACACACACACACACACCTATATATGTATATATATTTTAAGTTTTAATTTTAATTCTTTGCAGTGTTGGGGATCAACTCCAGGCCCTTGTGCATGGAAGGAAAGTGATCTACCACTGAGCTACATCCCCAGTCCTTTTTTTATTTTTTTGATACTGGGGATTGAACTCAGGGGCACTCGACCACCGAGTCACAGCCACAGCTCCCCCACCCCCCTTTTATTAAATTTAGAGACAGGTTCTCATTGAGTTGCTTAGTGCCTTGCCTTTGCTGAGAACTTACAATCCTGTCTCAGCCTCCTGAGCTGCTGGTATTACAGGTGTGCACCACCGTGCCCAGCTCCCTTTTTTTTTTTTTTTTTTTAAACAGTCTTGTGGTGGCATACTCTTGCAATTCCAGCCACTCAGGAAGCTGAGGCAGGAGGATCACAGGTTCGAGGCCAGCCTCACCAACTTAGTGAGGCCTCAGCAACTCAGGAAGACTCTGTCTCAAAACAGAAAATAAAGGGTACTGGGGATATGGCTCAGTGGTTGAGTGCCCTGGGTTCAATCCCTGGTACCAAAAATAACAATAACAAAAACCAGTCTTGTGTAGTTTTTTGTTTTGTTTTGTTTTGTTTAAATACTAAGATGTCTTTCACTACAAGAACCTTGAAAAATTTGGCTCCATATTTTCCTTCTTGGAGACTTGAGTTTCATGTTATCCCAATTATGGAAATATTTTCAGCATTTCTTACTTCATGCTTTGCTTTCAGATCACAGATGATTAGATTTGATTAGTCATGTGAGGGTAGATTCAAAAGCCAGCCAGGTGAAAGATAAGGTATTCAAAGGCAATGCAAACCACAGGCAGCTAGGCCACCTCTTTTACAGCTAGCAACACCTAGCCTAGGCCACAGAACATCCATCCCTCGAGTCATGGCCTCAAAAAGTAGTGTCACCATTGTCTAGATTCAGAGCCTAAGACCTGCAAAACCACACATCCCCTCCATGAAGCCCAGGGCTGGTACTCAGTGGGGCTACAAGTTGCCATCTCTTCAGGCCATGGGTTCACCAGTGCTGGGGCATCTGCCAACTGGATCATTCTCTCAGCCTGCTTGAAGACCCCGCTGGGCCCAAGGGAAGGGGTCAGGCCCTGTAGGAAACCACACTGGAGATGTCCCCAGGCCAGGTGCCAGGTTCTCCCTGTCCTGAGACTCTGCTCTCTCAGATGGGCATGGGTACTCTTTCTCAGATGCCTCAGGCTGAGCAGAAGCAAGGCCCTAAGCAGCAGAGCAGGTCCATTTGCTACTCTGGGCAAAGCTAGGGGAGAGACCCTATTGCCTGCACCCCGATGCTTGAGTGGGGGTCTGTTCTGGAGGTACATCATTCTGGAAAAGAGGGCCCTTCTTCTCTAACTGAAATCCATTTTTTCTGCCCCCCTGGAGGTTCAAATGGTAGACTTTTTTTTTTGGTACTGGGAATCTAACCTCTGAGTTATATCCCCAACCGTGTTATATTTTGAGACAGGGTCTCACTAATTGCTGAGGGTCTTTAAGTTGCTAAGGCTGGCCTTGAACTTGGAATCCTCTTGCCTCAGCATACTGAGTTGCTGGGTTATAGGCATAAGCCACCAGCCTGGCTCCCAGGGTCACTTCTTTATGTCAACAAGCTAATTAAAGCACCTGCTCTGGGTGTCATATGGGGAGGATCACATGGCAGGGTTCTCTGAGGGGATGGCTTTTAATTCTGGGTCCTATCTGGGACATCCAGCCTCTCTCTCAAGGGCTACAAGTCCAAGAGCACAGGGACCCTGGCAGAGACACATGTGCAGGTTGAATGAGGGTCACCGTGTGTGTGATTCAGGGGTGCAATGCCTGCCATCCATTGTCCCCCTTTCAGGCACTCAAAATTAACAAACCTCAATCCCCATCACTCTTGGGACACCGCAGGTGTTTGGTGAGTGCCTTTTGGATGAAGAGTGACTTTTCCCTCTGCTGGAAACACTACGCAGGAGCCCACGGGTCTGGTTAGTAATCCCAGGGTGCAGCATTTGGACCCGAGGCGACACAGCCATCACAGGTGTCTGTGTGACCCCTGTCTGGCACACTGGAACTGGATGAAAGCAGTGTTCCTAGAGGTGTCCTCAAGGTGACTTGAAAGGAAGGGTGCTGCCCAAGGACTTGGACTGGGATCTCCTCCTAGAAACAGTAGATTCTTCCAGAGGTCGAGCACAGAGCTTTTTATTCAAAGAGGTGAAGGTTTGCACCCCGGCTCCCTCCCTGAAAAACCGTGTCTCGCTTGGATGTCAGGTGTAGTGCTTTCAGTTTGGGGCTAAGCAGAACGTTACGTGTCAGTAGCCACCGTGGAAAAAAGCCACTGTGTCACTGGTGCATTGGCATTAATCAATGTGAAAGCTGACCTGGACCAAGAAAACAGGCCTTCAGCCTGGCTGTGGAAGGCCAACACCTTCCGGGTCCTTCTACACTAGAGTCCGACTGTCACTCACTCATGGAATACAGCTGGAGAGCTGTGAGTGAGGGTTAGGATAGAGGGGGCTTTGTGAACCGGCCCCTCTGGGCAATTCACTGCAGAGCCTGGTGGGGCATTAGGTGTAGACAGAGGATTCTCTGATGGATCCCCTCCCTCTAGGGATCACCCAAGGATGCTGTCCAAGAACAAGACCATTCTTGGCTAGCCTTCCTTTCTCAGTGTCCTGAGGCTGTATCTCCAAAGATACAGCTAGACCATTCTTGGCTAGCCTTCCTTTCTCAGTGTCCTGAGGCTGTATCTTCTTCCCCACTCATCTGGGGCCACAGGTCCCTTTGGGCTGGGACTCATGCCCTTTCACCTATAGCTAGGAGGGGGGCCCTGACATGGAGACCTTACAAGGGCACGTTCTGCCTCATCTCCCCCCATCTTGGGGCCAGACTATACCAGGGAAATGGGTAGGAACAAAGGCCAAGCTAGGAGTTGGAGAGCAGGGTGTTTTTCATATCTGATGGGGATAGGGACCCTTGAGTTAGACTTTGCAGTAGCTGTTGCTTCAGAAACCACTACAATGGGGCTTCTCAGCAGAGGGCCTGCTCAGACCTTCACTAATGGCCAGATGCCCCAGGCTTCATGGGGGCTCACTACATCCAGGTTCATCCTGGCAGAACGTAGTGGGTGGGGGTGTCTGTCTCCTAGGTTCATCATCAGTCTGAAGGCCCGGGCCACTATCATTCTGTCTGAGAGTCAGGATAGGTACCACCTTGGGAGAACTGGCCCAAAACACAGGTAGAATTTCTGGTCATTTCTGCCCATGAGTGTTTTGGTATTAGGCTCTCTCCAGGAGGGAAAGTTAAATGACAGGTCCTGCCCATGTCTCTCCTGTGAATGGAGGAGACACGAGGCAGGGCAGCTCCAAGCTATTTGGAGGAACATTCTATTGTCTATGGAACAGAACTAAGTTTTGATGCTAATGTCAAAACCCAGGCTTACTTCCATCCTGGGGCAGTTCCTGCACATGCATGCATGTGCATGCAGGGTCGTCTTTCAAGCCAAGCCTGAGGTCTTTTTTTTTTTTTTTTTTTTTGGTGGTGATGGGGATTGAACCCAGGGCCTTGTGCATGTGAGGCAAGCATTCTACCAACTGAGCTATATCCCCAGCCCTCAAGCCTGAGGTCTTGAGAGCAGATGTGACAGCCACGCCTTTCTCTTAATTTAGGCAGGGAGTGGGGAAAATCCTTCCAGAGAGCAACTGTAGGTAGGTTCTCCTGACATCAGTACTCCACCTCAGGTCCCCAAAGCCAGCCCTGTCCTGCCCTTCCATCACTAGCCAGGAGCCAGGGCCCCAACCTTCCCAAAAGATGACAGCATCCCCATGAAAGCCAGAAATGGGTTCTTGGGCTGCCCTGTTTGGAGCTTTCTTTGAGGGCAGTAGCTGTGAAAGCCCCCCAGATTGGAGAATGAGACCTGACACCCCTCTCTGGGCATTCTGCCTAGGCGAACTCAGAGAAGTCCCTACCTTCTTCACTGTCCCCTGTCTATCCCAACATTGAGAGAGGAAGGAGGGGGGTCACTGGGATGGTAAGACCAGGCAAGTAGCCTGGGAGAAGTGTCAGGAGGTTCTGGGGAGGACATTAACCAAAACCCCTGAACACGGTTTAATAGCCACTTTAAGTGTTTGGTTGTCTCCCACAACACCTATTCATCTAGCACCTCAATAGAGTCCTCGTCCTTTATCTCTTCTGAATGCTCCTCTGTTGTTTGGGTGCTCTCTACATCTGACAGTGATGATACCTGCCGCACCAAGTCCTTGTCACTGGGCATCTCTGGCTGCCATGGTCTGGAGAAGGGGTTGAACCAGTTCAGGGAGAAGTCCCCACCACAGGTGTCTTTCACCGACCTCCAGTTGGCCCTGTGCTCCCTGGGCTGATTCTTTCGTTTGAGGCGCTCGATGCCCTGGGGAGGACAGGAGAAAGAGCGTCAGCATGGTCTGGGGCTGGACTTCATGAACACTCCCGGGTCCTGGCATAGCAGAGGGACGGAGCCCAGGCCAGGGTAAAGTGGTAAATAACAGGGCATATTCCTTTGTGGCCCAGGTCACCTGGAGGCCCTCAGAGGGCTGCTGAAGTGTGGGTGGGGAGCAGTGTGCAGGAGCCCTAGCAAGCAGGGCCTGCATAGCAGCTGGCCTATGTCTGCTGCCCACTCCCCTGGCCTCCCCCTCCTTTCTTCCCAAAGGTACAGGCCAGCTGCTGGACAGGGGCCACGTGCTGAGTGGCCAAGGGCCAAGGAGTAACACCCTGGGCCTCTCCAGGCGTGAGCTGGGCCACCCATCTATAAGAACCAATAAGAAAGGTAGCCCGTTTCCTGGGCCATGCCCCTCATGGTAGGAGCAGCAGGTTCTGCATGGCGATGGCTGATGGGCAAAGGCAAGAATGCAGGACACACACAGCATGCAAGGTGAAGCAGGTACCAGCATGCAGCGGGCACTGGGGGTCACCAGGGCTTTGGGGCTCGAGGTTGGCTCAGGCCTGCTCATGCAGTGGATACTCCCTGTGGCCTCTCCCAAGCCGCCCACTCACCTGCCTCTGGGTGTTGGTTGTGACTCGGCCCCCAGGCCACAGAGGGTGTTGGGATAGGGAAGCCCAAAGGAGTTAAAAACACAGCAAGGCCAGTTCTCCAGGCCCACAATACCCTCACAGAGGCTTTGACCCCCCCCAGTGTGGTCTGCTTTCTCCAGCTCTTCTGGAAGCCACAGGAGTTCGCTGTGAGTGTGGCAGACATGGGTGTGTTCCCTCACAGGACTCAAGACTACCCTGGAGAGATCTCTGCACCTAGTTCTAGACTTGCTCTTCCATACAAGATCCTCAAGTAACTCACACGATCCTTTGTTTTGCAGAAAGAGAACCTGAGGGACATGTACTGTCTCAGACCGACCACAACCCACCCTAGTTCTTCTCATACCCTTTCTTCCCACCCATCTCAGTAATTTAAGTTTCTTGACTTTTGAAAAAACTGTAAGTTAAATAATCTGAGCTCAAGGTATCTCCTTATGAGAAACTTTTTAATTCCCGAGGGGAAAAAAGTCCTTTACAGTAGGAAAATGTTGCAGTTACCAACTTAACCAAATGTCAAAGTTAATGTCACCAATAAAGAAACATCATCAATATCACGTGTCACAGTGCACTGAGGTCATAACCATGGTTCAGGGATACTCTTGTATAACTTCAATCTAACCATGGGAAAATATCGGACAAATGCAAAGTGAAAGATATTCTATAGAAAGCATGGCCTACCCATCTTGAAAAAAGGTCAAAGGCTGTGACGACCCTATTTTGGCACTAGTTAGAAGTGATGATGGCACATTACAAACACACTAAATACCATGAAATTGTATATTTTTAAATGATTACCTTATGTGAATTTCACCTTAATTTAAAAAAGGTCAGGGTCATGAAACATAAACAAAGACTGAGAAACTGTCACAAGTTGGAAGAGATTAAAGAGATAGGAAAAATGATATTAGCTGGGTGTGGTAATACACACCTTTAATCCCAGCGACTCAGGAGGCTAAAACGGAGGATTGTTAAGTTTGAGGTTAGCATCAGTAACTTAGTGAGGCCCTAAGCAACTTAGTGAGAGCCTGGATCAAAATAAAAGATAAAAAGGACTGGGGATGTAGCTTGGTGGTAAAGCACTCCTGGGTTCAATCCCCAGGACCTTCCCCAAAAATGTGATGTGGGATCCAGGGATAGAAAAGGACATTAGTGGGACAATAGGAGAAAAATGAATAAAGTATACAGATTAGTAAATAGTAATGTATCAGTAAATCCCCCCCCCTTTTTTTAAAGGGTGTCAGGGTGTGCATGGGGTTATATTGCCCAGGCTGGCCTTGAGCTCCTGGGCTCTAGCAGTCCTCCTGCGTCAGCCTCCTGAGTAGCTGGGACTACTGGAGTGTGCCACTATGCTCAGCTCCAGTTTTTTTTGTATTGTGGTTGTCTAAAATGTTAGCCTGTGATGGCAATGATGGAATGATAAATGGAAACTCTTTATACTATTCTACTTTTATGTAAGTCTGAAATTACATCACAATGAAATATTAAAACAACAAAAAATAAGATTCCAAGACATAAATATTTGTGCAGTAACAATCTGAACACTGAATTATAATATAATAACGAAAAGTTGGAAACAATGTCCAATGATGTAGGTGAAGTAAATGAGTCTGTAAGTCAGAACACTAGGCAACCATAAAAAATGGTGTGCATACATTTTTACATGACACTGGAACATTCCTTCTGGTGTCAAGGGAAGAAAGCAAAGGTGAACATGACATTCTCATGGAACCTGAAATTGCCTTCAGAATGGGATTTTAGATGATCTATTTATCTCTATAGACTTTCCCATATGTTCCAGGTTTTTTTTTTTTTTTTTGACTAGGGATTAAATTCAGGGGCACTTGACCACTGAGCTACATCACCAGCCCTATTTTGTATTTTCTTTAGAGACAGGATCTCACTGAGTTGCTTAGCACCTCGCTTTTTTCTGAGACTGGCTTTGAACTCATGATCCTCCTATCTCAGCCTCCTAAGCCACTGGGATTATAGGTGTGCACTACTGCGTCCAACATGCTCTGGGTTTTTACCAATGAATGGGTGTTATTTTTCTAATCAGAACAAAAAGGCTATTTCAATAAATGGACCTTATAGATACAAGTCTTGAGGGACCCTGTGTGGGTCATGGACTCAGGAGGCTATGATGGCCCCTCACCAGACCTCCTTAGCAAAAGCAGTGATAGCCAACTGAGGCAGCCTGCTTTGGGAATCCTGCATGTCCTTCCTGGATATCATCTGAAGTCTGTCAAAGAGAGCTGGGACAGGAGGCAGAGCATGCTATAGGAGATGCCCAGAAATGACAGATTTGCTGTGTCCATTCAGATGGGACCTCATTCAAGGCCATGGCTATCTATCAGTCCTTCCTTTACAGCACTCTGTGAGGAGATGGCCATTAGTACTGACACTTGGCAAATAGGGAAATAGAAGTTCTGAGAGGCTGTAACAGAGTCCAAAGCTCATCCAGATGGTTTTGTAGAACTGGGACTAGAACTGGTGTCTTCTCTCTCTGCCCATTGTTTTCCCAATTGTACCGGAAAGCCTTACTCTCCATGAGCTGCTTTCAAAGTCAGAAAAGACATAGAGGGGAACAAAGCAAAGAGCACCCAGGGTTACAATTTTCCATTCATGTGGCATGCTCCCAGATGAGCACTCTTGTATTATATTCAACCTCAACAAGCTCATCAAAGTATTCAAGACAGAACCCGGCCTGTGTACCCACACACAAATTCTTCAGTAATTAAGCGGACAAACATTCAAGGAATGTCAACTTTGAGTCTGGAAAGAAGAAAATATTCCAAGTGAATATGATACATAAAAAGGACCTGGGGCACTTAATTTGGAATTTTGGGTGGATTATAAAGGTGTCCTGAAGGCAGAATTCTTAAGCTAGAGGTTTGCAGAGGAGCAGTGATAATTCAAGCTTGAGAGAACAGAAATGGCTGGCTCCTGTTAGGAGGGCAACGCCTACACCTACACCTCTTTTGGGGATGTATGACTTGGCTGACGCATGAGCTGAGACCTGTAAAAAATTCAACAGTTCCCCAAAATGAATGTATCAGAACTGAGGCTCCAGAGGAGGTCAAGCATGTACTCTGCACAGGCTCTTTCACCCTTTCTTGGGTGAAGAAAGTCAGAACCTCACTGGGCAGCCCACATAAATATGCCTCTCCAAGTTGGTCACACAACACCATCTGTCTTCAATGGCTTCATACCCTCACCCGCTGGCCCCAACCAGGATTTAACCCAGGGGTCTCTACCACTGAGCCACACCTCCAGTCCTTTTTTATTATTTTGACTGGGTCTCCCTGAGGCTGACCTTGAACTTGCAACTTTCTTGTCTTGGCTTCCTGGGCAGCTGGGATTACAGGTGTAAGCCACTGTACCTGGCCACAACTTTTAAATGTAACCCACAATTGGAAATATTTTTTGTTGCAACTCAGAATACAAACACATGTACATACACAGGTATACACACGCATAATTTTATGACTCTTATCCTACAATGTTCACTGTATTTAAAATTAAAAACAGAAACCAAACCAAAAACCATGCTGGTTAACCACTGAATTGATTACACAAGTCAGGAATGGTTGTGACCCATGGTTTGAATGCAGCTAACATTCACTAAAGCCACATCATGTGCCGCACACTATCCATTTATAATCTTTACTCTTAATATTTGTGTCCACCTGTGTGTTAGACTATCATGCCCATTTTATAGCAAGAAGTGAAGCTTACGGAAATGAGTGTCCAAACTTATGTCTTGGTAGTAAGGTGTACTAGGAAGTAGCCAAGCAGGGGACTGAACCAGACTGAGGCCGGATCCCTAATGCTTGGTCACCATATCACACGACCTTGGTTGCAGAAGTTCAGGGCATTCCCTTATTTCTCTGTTAGAATGTGTGCCTTCTTCCCCCAGAAGCCTTTTGGCAAATCTCCTCTGCAGTCCTTGTCCTATTCCTCAGATCTGCTCCATCAGCTCCTGCCATGAGGACTGAGGGTGGAGAGGGGGCCCCGGCCCTCCCTGCTTTGCTAAGGGAACCACATAGCTCAAGTCATCAGGAACTTTCTCTCGAGGAAGAGAGTGGGAATGAAGACTTCAGTTTGAGAGCACATTGGTCAGTGGTTGGTTTCTGTTTCACTGTAAATTCATTTTATTTTTTTGAGACAGAGTCTCGCTATGTTGCCCAGTCTGAGCTCAAGTGACCCTCTGGCCTATGCCTTCTGAGTGCTGGGGCTATAGATGTGTACCACTGTAATTGGCTCATTGTAAATTCTTTTTCTTCTATGAGGTGACTCTCATGCTGCATATGTCTTTAAAAGATACAAGAAACAGTCATGTGGGTGTGGAGGCCCACAGATGGGAACCAAGGCCAGGACATGTACCTGTGGCTGTGCTGGGCAAATGCCCCTGGCTGTCTCGAGTACTCACCAGCTGGCATTCCCATCTGGGGGTCCCTTGGTTCCACTCTTTCCTCGCTCCCTTCTGGGCTGGTTCTTCAGCAAAGGTGCCCTTGGCCGAGACAGCTCAACTGAGGAGATGCTTAGGAGGAGCACTGGGTGCGGCTTCCAACAGACCATCCTTGCTTTCTTGGCATTCATTTGTTGCAGGTGCCACATGTGGGCATAGGGAAGCAGGGCTCAGTGGATTCTCTGCAGGGGAGCACCTATGGCCTCAGAGATGGCACAGCCCACTACACTGAGCCTGGCCGCACATTGCACCCACCATTAGCAGGCATCAAGGGTGATGCTAAATCAGGGGTGACACTAAGTACCACTCTCCAGCCCCTAGTGATATCACATGCTTGAGGCCCTGGGCTTGACCCCTGGCACCACCAAAACAAACAAAAGCCAAGTGGTTTGTTCCTTAGAGGCTTTTAAAACATTGTCTACCAGGCCCTGCTTTTAGAATTCTGGTTTAGTAGGTAGGTCTGGGGTAGGGCAGCTCCAACAACTTCCCAGGTGACACTGATGCTGCTGGGCCAGGGACTACCAGAGAGCCTTGAGGAATTCTAGCAGAATCTTTCTTCATGTTTTTTTTGATATTTAAGGGGCTCTGGGATGGGGTGCTGCTCCATGGTAGAGCACTTGCCTAGTATGTGTGAGGCTCTGGATTCCATTCTCAGCTGCAAACATAAAAGGTGGAGGGGCAGGGTTCCTTCTAAGTTGGGACCCCTCACCTTTTAGCTGGTACGCTGCAAGTTTTAAAATGAGAGAAGCTTCAAACCCACTGGCCTGGTAGGAGAGCCCAGCCTCCCAGAGAGGAGCCCGTGTGTGATGGCAGCCTTGCATAGGAGTGTAATAATGCTAGTGGGTTCACTTCAGCTGGAAGATTTCTGATCAGGTTGGTGGATACTTGACCAGAATGAGCAAAAACTGGTAGTTTTTTGCTCTTTCAAGGAGCTATTACAAAGACAAACTGGTATAACTAACAGGAGGTGTGGCACGTGCATTTCCACCCAAACATACTTTGTGTTGGCTGTCACCACCAAGTCCATGCAAATATGCATCAATTCGTCTGGACCTCAGCCTTTTGTATGTTCCGTGTGGCTGACATTGATAGATGAAAGGAACCTGGGGATCACCTAACCCAACAGGGCATGTCTTTTTCATTTCACTTCCCAGATCCCACGTTCCAAAAGCCTGGCTATACTGGTTCATTTTCCCATGGGGGAAGAGAGATGTCCTCTTTCATTCCATCTGAAAATACTAGGAAAGCTCAGGGGGCCCTTCTCCCTGCGAGTACGCCAGACTGGGAACCACTTCCTATGCTGCAAGTGACATCACATTCCCAAGTCACTGCATTCTCAACAAAATGTCTAAAGGAAAATGAAATAGGAAAAATCCAGGCCACCTAGGGGTAAGCTGAGTGCAGCATTTTATTGTGACCTGAGTGCTAGGGACAGTCACTCTATCCAGTCTGAGGGCTTGTACAAATCCAGAGATACAATCAGTTGGGATGTTTGAAAGAACCTTTCCTCTCAGAGAGAGAAACTCGGTACACTCAGGTTTAAATCATGAGCTTCTATTTTTAGAACAAAAAAAATTCAATGCAGCACTATCTACTGCATTCCTTTGAAATTCCACGGGAAAAGCAGCAACACACGTCACTTTAAAATTGTCCTTGAAGATGGAGGGTTCTGAGGACATCCAAATACGTAAAAGCTATTTCCTGAGTACCAGTCCCTGTCCCCTAGGGGGAGGACCAGAGCTGCAGCATTGTCTCCCAAGGGACCCATTCCTTCTTAACTGCTAAGAGTCATCTAACAGCCACTCTTCTTTCATGTACCTAAATGAAATGTTAAAAAAAAAAAAAAAAAAAGAACGTATATGGAGAACAAATGCTATGAACTTGATTAAAAGCAGGCTTTCTAAAAAAACACTTAAGAACTGAGGCTTGATTCTATGGCACGAATAGCACAGTAGAGGCAAGTTCAAGTTACCTGCCTTAGGGAGGGTCACAGAGTTGCTCAAGGGTGCCGTCTCTCACCTGGCAACATGCCACCCGAGGCCAAAGCTCCTCAAAGAACTGCACCAGAACAGCACTCACCAGAGTTCTGCAATGTTTTCCTCTGGCTGGACTTGGCTTTTGGCTGGGTGGCTCTGCTCACAAACTCCAGAGAGACTTAAGGACTTGCTAGAGCCACTAAGAGCTCATCAACACCAAGCAGGCAATTCAGACGGCAGCCAGCCAAGAGAGACAGGCCTGGTGGGGCAGCTTGTTTGAGAAGGACCATAAATGTCCTTTCTATAGAAATCTTTAAGTAAAAAACCTTCATTCAAGAGAGGGCACAATTAAATCACAATTAAATCACCACTCCAGCAGAGAAACCTCAGCAGCTATGGGCGATCTACCCTCCTCTGTGGGTAACATGGGAAGAGAGGAAAGCTAAATCAGAGCAGGTTTTGGAAAAGTTTTATTGCATTGTTTCCATGTGGAAGCACTGACAGAATTAAAAGAGGCAGCATGTTCCACTGACTTTTCTGAAAAATCACATGGCTAGATTAACTTTCTCCCTACCCAGGACTAGACTGAATAAATCTTATCCCCCGCCCCCACCCCAAGCAAAAGCTAAAAAGGGAGATTTGTGACAATCGCTTAAAAAACAAATCAGTGTGTAGGAATTCACAGATGGTCAGGATTCAGATTGGTTATTTTTGTGTCTGAGGGCACTCCCTATCTCCTCACCTCTCCCCACCACTCTTGGTCCTTCCTCTAGCTTGTCACCACCTCTTTCAAATGAGACCCGGGGGAAGTGCCTCCCATGGGAAGGCTGGCCTTCCTCAGTGCAGCAGGGCCAGGTGCCCCTGGCTCAGTCCAGTGAGCGGACATTCTTCTGTCAACTTTAAAAATGTTGTCCCAGATCATGGTTAGCCCCATGCCAGGACAACAGTCTCCTAGGTTAAAATAAGACATGGGTACGCACACATTCCATGGCTCTTAAATAGCAGAAAGTGGACCCATGTTAGAGATTTACAAAATGAGAAGGGCTTGACGGTGGGGCACATGTGTTCCACCCAGAATCAACACTGCTTAATTGACATCTCGCCAGGGAAGGGAGGGAGATGGGGCGGTCAGGGAGGAAGTAGTTGTAACAAAGGAATAATATGTAGCTTGCCTGAAACTGCATGGTCCCCCACCCCTTTGATTGTACAGGGCATTTTGAAATGGAAAAACTCCTTTCCTTCATTTTCTTCTGAAATCATCAGAGGGATAAAACTGCTGATTTAGAATACAAATTAGACCCCTTCAACTCTCCCCCCTTCCCCACCAAAATTATTCTACACACCCCAGGCCCATAAAGTACAAGGCAGAATAACTGATTTTGTGAATGAGGAGGCAAACTGTGTCCACTTGGGGGAGGAGGCTGCTGAGCCACAGGCCCTTCTGAAGGCACCAGCCCTGATCCTGCCCTTCTCAGGCCGCAAGGGGCAAATATCCATCTTCAGTGAGTTTTAAGTCCCATGGGCTCCTGCCACTGCCTCCTGGGCAGTGGGAGGCCAGGGCCCTCCTGGCTTTCCTACCAGGCCAGTCCATCCACGCACAGCGTCACGTCTCACTCAATTAGTAGAAGTGGACACGGCCTGGAGACAGCACCCTCCACGTTAGTCATGCCAGACAGATAGCAGAGAGGAAACCAGAGGCCAGAGAAGTGATTTTTAAAAGGAAAAAGAAGAGCAGCTTCGGTCATCAAAAAATCAAAAAGGATGATTTTTAAAAAATAAAACATGGGGACTTTTTTTTTCTCTGCAATGTTCAGCCATTTTACTTGAGACATAAAAAAAGTTTTAGAGTAGTTGATTTGCTTTTCGGTCTAAACATTCATGAGAACAGATTGGACGATAGTGCTGTGATGTGGTTTGTGTCTGAGTGGCAATGCTGGTCAGGGGTCCTTCAGACCACATACTGGTACGGGTCTGCCTTCCCTTGATCTGGCGTGGCAAAGGGGCTGGCCCAGCCTAGAGAGAAGGGGTGGCCAAAAACTGCTTTCATGTTCATCCATTTTGTTTTTTTAGCCCATCTTCTCTCTTCCTTTTTCAATTGTTCTATTCCCGTCTCATCCGTGCAGATGGAGTGCANAAAAAAAAAAAAAAAAAAAAAAAAAAAGCAACAAATCAAATGACTGCTCTGGCGCTGAGTCTCACCAGCCTGTGGGGATCCAGAAGCAGCTGGCTCAGCGGGGCTGGCGAGACACAAACCAAGAAGATAGAGCAGAAGTGAGAGGCCGTGGGTGAGGGAAGAAGTCACCAGAGGAGGAAGGAAAGGGATTAGTATAGGTCAGCCTCAGTCACGGCGAAGGTCTTCCATGTGCTCCTTTGGGGCAGAAGCGTGGGGGAGGCCAATGTGGCAATGTCACACAGCCTGTGCCACTTCCCTTGCTATATTTCACTGGAAAAAATGGGGACTAGGAGGAAACTTCCCCTTTTCCCTTCTTCAGATGGAGCTGGTCAACTGCCAGCAGAGCTGGACAAAGGGCAAGGCTTGAGTATGGGCCCCTGTGCAGAGGCACAGGAGAGAAGCTGCCTGGCAGGAGCTCAGCTAGAGCTGTCTGCTGTGGTCTCTGGTGAGATGGGGGCTGGGACAGTCCAGTCTGAGTCTTCACAGCCCAGGGACCTGGGAAGGACATTGGTCAAGGGGAAGATACCCTTTCCCATGAGGTGCAGGCCCTATGTTCCTTTCTCTTTAGCTTTCCAACATATCCCCTTAGGAATAGCCTTGACGGGGAAGAACAACTAGGACCAGGCCAGGAATGTTTTCCTTCTGGCCCTCCAACAGCATCCTGAAAGTGGGCAGAGCCTGATAGTCACCTTTGGGTTCCCTGCAGCTTTTACACAGAGAAGCTGGTCACTTTACTGTTTGGCTACATAGCTGGATCTATACCATTGGCTACTATTTTACAGAAACTCTTTTGCAATGACATTTCTTTATTTTGTACTGGGGATTGAATCAGGGGAACTTTACCATTGAGCCACATTCCCAGCCCTTTTCATTTTTTATTTTAAGACAGGGTCTCACAAAATTCCTTAGGACTTTGCTAAATTGATGAGGCTGGCCTCAAACTTGCATCCTCCTACCTCAGCCTCCCAAGTCACTGGGATTACAGGCGTGCACCATTGTGCCCAGAAATTACATTATTTCTTATAAATGAAAAAGAGTTGCTGAAAGTCCCATGACCCTTCTAAAACATTGGGAATCCCACCCCTCAGATCCACACTATGGTGCTTTGACAGTGGGTAGTACTGACCCTTCTCTGCTGACTGCTTTTCTATGCCTATAAGGCAGAGAAACCCACAGCAATGGGAAGGACTATCTTTCTAAGAGCCCCACTCACACACTGGTTACCCAACAGTCCACAGCCTCCAGACCACTGTTGAAAATGTCCACTGGGGGAGCTTGGGAAGCCAGGAGTAATATGTGAAAAAGCTTGAGACCTCCTGACTCTGCTCCTCATGCTCAGAGCAAAGTGCTGCCCTCTCTTCCTGGAGTCCTTTATCTGACCCCCAAACCAGAAAAGAAAGAAATGCCACCTCAAGGACACTGGACACCTGAAGAAGCACGTGGTGGCAGCAGGGCACCAGGGGAGCAGGCTCCAGTCTGGCCCAGCCAGCAACTTCAACAGGCCCCAAAAGGGAGTAGTAGGTAGGATGGCAAGGAGTGGGGGGATGGGAGGCCATGGCTGAGTGCCAGGGCTGGGCCAAGCACCGACAATTCAAATGCCAGCAGAAGCTGCTGGAGATTCAAGGCAGGTGTCTTCTGAATGCCCCTAGGACCTAGTCATGACATCTCCTCTGGGAAGCTGACCTTGTCTATGCCAGCTGGTTTAGGCCATAACTTGTGGATCACCCTATCTCTAAACCTCTGGCCTCCAGATGGGAAACATGTCCCCAGTGCCTAGCAGAGTGCCCAACACAGCAGTGCGTACAAAGAACCAGGAGGTAGGTTATGAAAGGGACTATGGTATAGGCAACCTTCTAGCCACGGCTGCTAGTCCCGTTTCTGGTGTGATCTGCTGTACCTGTCCAAGGCTAGAGGGTTTGTGTGTGCATAAAGACGATCTGTGTCACTGCAAACGAAGGGATTGTGCTCTGCACACCGGGGCCTAGCTACTGGGCTTTCGGGTCTGGTCTGGGAGCAGCCCTTCCAGTACCTGTCTGGGGTCCTTCCCAGCCCCAGATGAAGAGGTGGAGGGCAGGGATGCCCACTTACCGTCTCATCCGTGCAGATGGAGTGCACTTGGGTCCCAAACATCACTGACGTGAAAATGAGGAAGAGCAGTGCCTCAAAGCACAGCAGGATGAGGAGGATCACCGTGGTGGGCGGTGAGAAGGAGCTGCACTCTGAAACAGAGAAGGACATGCAGGCTCGGGGCTGCCACCTGCTGCTGCCCAGCTCCTTAAGGCACCTGGATTCCTGCTCTGCCTAGGCTGCAGGACTCGGCACCTCTTGGGGATCCCAAGTCTCTGACCTCCAGGCATGGCAGGTACTATCCTATCCTACAGCTGGCTACCCCTCACCCTCTTAGGGAAGCCCTCCTCAAGAGGCTCTGGCTGGGGCTTCCCTTTCCCTAACAAGAATCAGCCCCTGCTCCCTGTCCTTGGGTCCAAGCAGACAGCCTGGCACATGGAAGACCCAGGAAGGACCATGAACTACAGTAGGACAACCTCATTACAGCATGGGGGCCTCTCCTTCCTCAGAGAGCACAACGCAAGGGCTCAGGTGCAGAGGCCCCTCCAGTCCTGATTTGGCCAGAGGGCTCCTGGGCAATCCTGTACAAGGTGCTGCCTCTTTCTGTACCTCCATCAGACCACAGAGAGAAAAGGGGAGGATTGAAGCATCTGGATTTGAAGTTTGGGAGGGTAGACTAAGCGCAGGGCTCAGCTCTGACCACAGTGTGAGGCGACGCCCTTTCTTCTAGGACATCTGCCTCACTGAGACCATCAGCCCCAAAGGCTGGGGAATTAACTAAAGAGATAATGGCCTAAGGCAGACACTTTCACTATACTGGCCACTTTAAGGCCACCCTGACCCAGGGCAAGGCCCTGTCCTATCCAGGATTCACTGTAAAGCAGCAGTGTCTGACTAGAAGCCTGGTTTGCTCCTGTGTGGCAAAATCTTTTGTCTGAACAAAGTCTAAATAAGAAAAGAAATGTTGGAAGAGAACAGAGGTGCTGTTGGAGATGGTAGAGGTCATCATCACAGCAGCCTCCCAGGAAACTCCCAAGACAGGTGGACCACACCTGGGACATGCCTGGCCCAGGCCACGGCACTGGCAGTGTAGTCGAGGCCTCTTGGGAGCACTCATTCCCTGAGGACCCTTGCTGAGTGCAGCTGCCTGGGCAGCTCAGGCCTGCTTCCCTGGCCGGAGAGGTTGAAAGACAGTTTGGCTTCACTGGCTCTGAGGATTCAGGGAGTAAGTGATTCTCTGAGTTGCCCTGCTGGTGGCCTCGCAGGTACATCAAGAAGAGTAAGGGAGGTTGCAAGGGCTTAGAAAGATACAAAAGTCTGTGGGGAGGCAGGTGAAGGGACATCTCATCTAAACACCTTCCTTCCCTTAGGTTTCCCTGGGAACTTAATACCTCAAGATATTTCTTTTCTTGGTTCCTTGCTGGGCAGGGCTTGGTCAAGGTAGCCCACGAGCCTGCTGGGCTGGCTCTGGGTGGCCCTAAACATGCCAGCTGCTTGCCTGGCCATCTGCTGGGCAGGATATTAGGAAGAAATTAATAGGGCTTTGAAGTTAGGCAGACATGCTGGAGTTTGAACCCCTGGCTGTGAGCTCTAACTAATAACCTAATAATTAATAATCTGCTGCAACCCATCTTGTGTTGTGGAATTGTCTTTTTCTTTTGGTACTTGCTTGGTATCTGCCTTTCCCACTATACCTCAAGCTTCATGAAGCTGAGGACTTTGCTCACTGCTACATAACCAGGTTGGAACAGTATCTAACAACAAGAGAATCTGGGCAAGAGGGTTGGGCTTTTCCCTTCTGTACCGGGATACAATTAAGAATTCATAAGAGGCCAGGCATGGTGGTGCACACCGGTAATCCCAGTGGCTCAGGATGCTGAGACAGGAGGATCGTGAGTTCAAAGTCAGCCTCAGCAAAAGCAAGGCTCTAAGCAACTCAGTGAGACCCTGTCTCTAAGTTAAAAAAAAAAAAGGCTGGGGATGTGGCTCAGTGGTTGAGTGCCCCTAAGGTTCAATCCCTGGTACTCCCCCCAAGACCCCTGCAAAAGAGAGAATTCATGAGGGGACATCTGTATAGCACAACCTTAGCCTGACACAAGGTCAGAGGGTGCTCACTGGATGTAGGTACCTTGCCTCTGCCTCACCTAACTCGGCTGCCTTGGAGCTGTAGGCAAAGCCTACAGGGCTTAATCTCCCTCCCTGCAAAGCAGCAAGCATCCTTCCCTTCTTGAGCTGGGCCCTGGGGATTACAAATGGAGCCTGGGCAGGCACGATCCAGATTCAGGGGATGTGAAACTACCTCCCTATTCTTCTTTAAACATTAACTCAAAACACCTCAACCTAGGGGACAGTCCCCATGCCCTCTTAATATAAGCTCCTATGGCCCCACCAGCTCAACCAGGACTAAGCAATGATGGCATTAACTGTCATACACAGGCAACTTTCAGGTATCCATTCCGGGGACTGTCCTGTGCCTTCCTAGCCTTGCTGGTCTAGGAACTGGTGCCTCAAATCCACTCCATCAGCAATTTTGAGCAAAGACAAGCAGTGCCAGGGAAGACCCTGGGGTAGCCAGATAAGGTGGAAACCCTTGCTCCAGATTGAGGCTTGAACAGCAGGCCCTCTTCTTGGCTAAATGATCGTAGAACTTGTTCAACCTCTGTAAGCTCCAGTTTTTGTCATGTGCAAAGTGGGGAGTACTCTTCTACCCTGCAGGCTTGTTGTAAGACTGAAACGAGGTACTGCTCAACAAGCCTTTTGTGTGATGCCTGTCTCCTTGTAGACATTAATAAAACCATTTCAAAGACATTCCACCTCACTGACAGTCTCTGTTACTGCCTACAGTTACCCTGATGACAGGTGGGAAGTGTTAATAAAACGAGGAGCTGACCTGCATCCCCAGGGTGTGGCAGAATGAGGGTACTTCAGGAAGCTCACCAAGCGATTGGGAACTTGCTGAAGACTTACTCTCTTCTAGGATCTGCAGATGCCCACTCTCCCCCACCCTTCCTCATGCCTCCTGCTCATTAGTGAGGTCTCCTTCTTTCCCTGGGCTTATGCCAAAAGTATGGCAAGTCAGCCCATGCAGGAAAGGCAATTGCTCTGAAGATGATAAAGTGAAAAAGGGCACCCACCAAGGAAAAACAGTAGAAATATGATGTTCCCTGCTCAAGACTGCCTCAGATTTTGAGTGTGAAAGCTCTAGCCCAGCAGGTGGTCTCTCTCTCTTTTTGTTTTCCCTTCCAGAATCTATTTTTCTTTTCCCTTCCAGAATCTATTTTTCTTTTCCTTCAGAATTTGTAACAGTATTCTGGTTGGACCTCATTCCATCTGCTCATTTAAATGGAATACTTCTAGAGCAGAGAGAATTTGTGTATGTTTTTAATGTAAATTGGTGATGATTAAACAGTTTGAAAACAACCACCACAAAAAAACCAAGCAAATCAATAAAAAACTCTATGTCGTAGGCAGAAGGTTAAAAATAGGGACTTCTGCAAAACTAGAATAAAACAACTTTTGATTAATGTGCCCCATTTAGGGCTGGGGTGTGGCTCAGTGGTGGAGCACTTGCCTAGCATGCTTGAGGTCCTGGGTTCCATCCCCAGAACTGGAAGAAAAAGAAAAAAGCCTCAGGTAAAGATAGAAACATAAGCTATCACCCAACATGGCTCCCCCTCCTTGGAACCAGGGTCTCTACTTGCAGGGGCCTTACACTCTCCCTGAGCACACTCAGTGGAATGGGCCTGTTCTACTCATTACTTTACCTGTTAAACTGATTTTGGGGGGCTGCTCTCTTTCATGAAGATAGACTTGGGCCTCTGCTGTTCTTTCCCTGTTCTCTCCATAGTCTTGCAGTAGATTTAACAAACTGAGGTAGACAGCTGGTACCATGAAGGAAACAGAGCCTCCATGAAGGAAATAGAGCTGGATTCACATAGGTGGTCTGTGACCACCCCGCTTAGGTTACAGAACCCACCCTGGAACAGGAAGGGAAGCCCTGGCACATACTCACTTGTCCAATCTTCTTCAAAGCAATGCAGGAAGTGGAATCCCACCATGATGAGGGCGTGCAAGGAAATGAGAGCTATGTACATCTGAAACAGGAAAGCAGTGCAGATGCCATTGTTGTGAGAACCTTCTGACTGTGCAGACTCTGGAGCAGGGCATTCAGAACCTGCTCCTCGGAACACTTAGCTAGGCCGAGGCCTGACCAGGACGGGGCCAGAGAGGCAACTGGTGACTCCCCCACAGGGCCTCCGACCTCCCGCCCTGGGTCTGAGGGGAGCAGCCATTCTCTGAGTCTGTGGAACCAGAACAGAAACAAAGCCTGGGCACCAGGCATGACCTGGACTGCCTGGGGGCATGCAAGGCGTACTACTTCTCTTCACTTTAAGTTAGGGTGCTGACTGCTAACTTCAAGTGAAGTTAGCTCTGAGTGTTCTCTACCTACCTGCAGCTCAGGACGTGAGGACACTGCTAACACTGCTTGCTCTAGCTACTTAAGCCTGACACCTGGGGTGGGAGCTAATCCACCTGTCTGCATGCGAAAGTGAAGGGCACTTTTCAGCCAGAGATCTTTGGCAGGAGGGTGGAGAGCTACTCGGGCAGGCAGCTTTCTCAAGGGCAGTCAAGACTGCTGTGAATGCTGAGAATTTGCAAAGGAATAAAAGGCTCCGCTGCTGCTTTGTGGAGGGCAGGGCAGACATCTGAAACTGACTTACTGTAAACAGGACGAAGTACTTCTGGTTGTTCTCGCCGACACAATTATTGACCCAAGGGCAGTGGTGGTCCATCTTGCGAATGCACCGCTTACAAACACTGAAACAGCCCACAGGTCAGACCTTTAGGGATATCCTAACAGTTTGGGGCCTCCAAGGGGAAGGTGGGACCCACAGCTCCAGTTTTACTCCTTAGAAATGGCTCTCTCTGGCACAGCTAGAGGTTTTTCTGGGTTTTTTACAAGTGCCTTGGAAGGCAGGGTCAGTATGCCCAGGGTTCACAGTCATTCCCAACAGGGGGACAGAGTCATGGCCTTTTATCTTGTTTAACATATAAACAAGACAGACCTGTCATGGCTGAGAAATAGGCTGCTCTCCTGGGATAACACAGCTGAGAACTGGATTTACAAAGATGGAATGAAGTAGTAGTTTAAAAAACTTGACAAGAGTTGGATGGGATACAGAGAAGAATTGTTCCTTACAGCTCCCAAACAAACAAAAAACACCCCAAACTAAGAGCCACACAGAAGTTCCAAAAACACTGCCATGTTCTCCCAGGGATGAGGGTATGTTTTGCTAAGCCTGGCCTGAAGTCTGGTGGCATGGTGGACCTGGATCAGCTGAGCTGCCTGGGTCAAACAGTTGAACTCTGAGCCTCAGATCTCCTACCAGCATGAAAGTAAAATACATGAAAACACATACTAGGTCTCGATCAGACAAGTGGTGGATTCGTACTGATCTCCATTCTCACTCTTTTCCACCACTCCAAAGGGCCTGGCCAACACAAGCATGCTGGCCTGGCTCCATAATCTCCCTGGGGGCCAGGCAAGCAAAGTAAGAAAGAGGCCTAAAAGGAAGGCAGAGGAAACAAACAGAACACTGGGCACTGGCACCTCCACTGCCCAGTCTGTTTCTCTCTCTCTCTCTGTTAACAATTTTGAACACATACATAAAAAAAAAAAAAATTTTATATACATATATACACATTTACACACACACACACACATATACATCTAAATATACATATATAATATACTATATGTCTGAGTTAGTAACAGTGTTCCCAGCGAACAATTTTAAAAGCACAGAAAGCAAGGAGTGATTTTGTGCCCTGTGTTCTAGGCCTCAGCTACCAGGCTCCCGCTCTCCCAGGAGCCGCCTGCTACAGCCCATTTCTTGGATGTTCTTCCGGATACAATCAACTCTGGGGTTCCTTATGTCCCTTCTCATCTGAGAAACAGACTCCTGAGAGTACAAACACTCTCTGCTCCAGGGCCCTGAGTAAGTTCCTCTTCTATCTTTACTTATTTCTAGAAGGGTTTTCAAGTGTGTGCTCTTGAGGCAGGGTGGGTTCAGGGGCAGAGAGGCACAAAGTGGCCTTCCATCCTCTTAAAGCTGTACAAGAGTTTAAACAAGCTCTCATGGCAAAGTTGTGCTCTGCTCTCCTCCCAGCTTCACTGAAGAGATGAGGCATTGGCCAGGACACTGGACATCACAAGGAACTTCGTCTCACTGGGCAGCCAAATAAGACAAACTCCTATGCTTTAGGCAGCAGGGAAATTAAGTACAGCCACTGAGGCCTACAAAGACTAGCTCAAGATGCTGGTCTCTTGAGTTTCCTGTTCTCAAAGATGGCACCTCTCGCTGGATGTGGTGGCACACGCCTGTAATCTCAGTGGCTTGGAAGGCTGAGGCAGGAGGATCACGAGTTCAAAGCCAGCCTCAGCAACTTAGCGAGGCCCTAAGCAATTCATTGAGGCCATAAGCAACTCAGTGAGACTCTGTCTCAAAGTAAAATATGAAGGGGCAGGGGATATGGCTCAGTGGTTAAGTACTAAAAAAAAAAAAAAAAAGGCACCTGTCCTCACCCTGGGCCAGGTGGTTGTGGGGTGGGTGGGGTGAAGCACTGTTCAGAGGCTGACTTGCTCACAAAAAGTTCACCTGAATGGCCTGGGCATGGAGCATGTCAGGGGCAAGGCCTGGAGCAGTGAAGGGTGCTTGCACTCTACCCTGTGGTTTTACCTAAAGACTATCCCTCAGGAGGTGGAAAAACCACGAACTTCCATTTACAAGGCCTGATGACCAATAAGGAATCATTGCCTCAGAGCCAGTCTCCTTTGCACAGAGTGGGCTTGGCAGTGTTCCCTCTCCAGACGTAGCAGGGCAGCCAAAGCACAGGATAAGAGGAAGCCTCACAATCCTTATGGAGAAGCCTGCCACCCTTCTCCAAACATGCCGCGGTTACCTTACTGTCTTGCTGGGCACAGGCCCGACGCCAGAGGACCCTTTCTCCATTCTTCTCACTTGGCAAAACTGAGTCCTCTGAGGCACCCTCCTAACTTGCTCTTTCCTTAACATGCCTGAAAGCTCTCTCCTTGCACTCTTTTCTACCACTAATTCCAGTAAATTATGGACGAGATAGTGTGGGCTGGTAAGTTCCTGGGGCACAAGGACCACATGTGCAATACATCATTAAAAAGACCAAATGCCTTATATGGAAGTATTTTTTGTGTGTGTCCTTGCCATCCATACTTCCCAGGCCCCTTCTATGTTTTAAGTTATTGTTTTAGAAGAAGGCAGATGCTTCTCCTCCCCACTTCTTCCAGGTTCCCTACCATTTTTCAGGACTCAAAGCTTGGGAGAACCCAACAAGCTCATTGGCTCATATGCATCCATGGACTCCCTCTGTGTTTATGTGTTCCCTCTCCAGGGAGGTGTACAGGCCTTTCCTAGGTATGCAGCCTCAAATGAGCTGGCTGGGGCTCTGGTGCCCATCCTGGGTAATGGCCGTATATGCAACATAGGCATGACTGTGTGTGTCTCTCATAGCAGTAATTATGGAATTGTGCCACAAGATGAGGGCCTGTCCTGCCTGGGTGGGAGGCCCCTAGAGTCAGGACGATTTCTAACTCACCAATATAAGCACAGAGCCAAGCCCAGGGCCTTCCATAGCAGAGTCTGCTGATTTAAGGCTTTGATGCTAGAGACAGGTAATGAGCAAGCCTGGGAAATGAGCTGACTCACATCTGCCTAGATGCTCCAGTAGGGAAGATGAAAAGAAAACAGCAAGAAGTACTGGAGGAGTCGTGGCATCACACACAGGTTTCACTGCATCACACCTCACTGGCTATGACAAAAGTATAAGCAAAGATCCATAGCACAGCCCAGCACAGCTCAGAATTGACTTTGTGAAAGACAGTGCAATGTGAGGGAAAGAAGAGGGTCTGAGCAAAACAATGGAGGTTCTCCACTCAGCCTCAGCAGAATTACCCTGATCTTTCATGTAAGCATCAATAATGTGTGCTAAACGCTTTAAAAACAATACTCATGCTATGTACATTTTATTAGTAGTCTTAGCAACGAGAAAGACAAAACAATAAGTGTTGAGAGCCACAGCCCAAGGGGCCCCAGCAAACTTCCAGCTGCCAGCTGATGATTGGCTCACAGCGGCCCCAGCAACTTCTAGCTGCCAATTGATTGGCTCCTCTGCGGTGATGCTCATTGCTGTTTCCCCGCCCTTTCAGACCACGGAGCTCCTCACTGGGGGACTTTTTTTGGCTCCGCCCACACGACCCAGCCAATGGGCCTCAAGAGCAGGAGGAGTGGGGGAGGTTGAGAGGCTTGTGGGAAGCCGGTGGTGGCAGTTGGGCTCTGAGGGTTTTTCCTGAGGAGCTGTGTGGTGTGGTGTGTGTGTTCTAAAAATAAAGTTCGTTTCTTTTGACAAGTGGCTCCTGAATTGTGCCCAGCCAGACTGCGGCAAATAAGAATCTGGTAGGTGCACAAAGCAACCTACCACTGTCTCAGCCTCACTGTGCATATCTGGAGAGGTTGAAGCGTGGCTGAGGCATTGCCAAGGAGGGGTCTCCACCTCCTCCAAGAAGAACCCAGCATATAAGCCTAAAGCCTTAACCATCCACATCAGTAAAATGGCTCCTCTTACAGGATTTCCACATGCTTCCATGGTCCTCATGACTGGGAGATTCCATACCAGGATGAAAGCAGCGTGGGGTTCTAAGTGCTTCTGGAGGGTGAGACCTACCTGCACACACCCTTCAGGTGTATGCAGGTCTGGGTGTATCTGTGGTACCCATCAGAGCACAGGGAATGGAGACAGCCTCAAATTCAATGGGTTCTGTTGGGAACACAGGACTAAAAGAGATGGGGACAAACACAAGTGGGCATATCGAGCAGGCAAGCCCAGATACAGTAGACTGGGCTCAACCAACCATCAACAAGCCCAGGCTGTCTCATGTGCTGGGGATTCTGCTTATCCAAACTGTGGGTCCCCAGATGGCCTGGGCCACATGTGCCATCACGAAGAAGCAGCCGTCAGCACACACTTCCTGAAGTAGGAACAGGCAGGCGATGCACAGGCATCCTCGCTCGCTCATCTGAGTAAGCAGCTCCTGCTGCTCAAGCTGATGTGTTTACTAGCACTCAGAACACCTCCCCTGGTCACCCGGGAGGGAGGCGAGGAGGCGGTAGGAAAATGCCAGGCAGTGAAGGCAGCTGAGGGTGTGGGGAGGGAAGAGAAAAAAAACCACTGTGGTTGCCCCAAAGTTCTTTTCTACAAAGGCAATAACTCTGTGTCTGGTCTTGCCTTTATAAACCCAGCACATCTCCAAGTCTCTACACATTCTTCTACTCGCTGAGCTGGGCAGCTTGAACAGTTATTTAAATTTAATCCTCATAACAAGCTACGGAGGAACAACCCTCAATTATAGGAGAGAAAGCAGAGGCCTAAGGGTCACAGTGCAGTGGAGACAGTTCCAGATTTCCAACAATGACCTCTCCAACTTCAAGGCCAGAACCTGGTCCAACCCTTGGGGCTATTCTGAGGAACCACACAAGCAAGTTGGGTGATCCTTAGACAGCAGCTAGCTCCAGAGCCCCAAGGTGACAGGAAAAGACTAGACTGATGCTTCCATCTCAGACACAAGAAGTAAACCTGATGTGGACCTCAGAAGCAAGTTGATCTAGATAGAAACCCCACAGGGTACAGCAATTGCCATAGGACTCTGCTGGAGTACCTCCTTCACTCTCAAGCAGGTGGCAACTAGTTGGGCAGGCCCACAGATCAATCGATCTCTCTCTTTCAGAGAGACGGAGAAACAAACATACAAGTACATAGGGTTATATGAGTTACTCCCAAACTGGAGTTCTAGTGAAAAGAGTCCTGCTGGGACCTGGAGCCAGAACCACCAGTCTTTAGTACTCACTGGCTGCAAGACCTTAGAGCAGTCACTTAACCACCATGAGCTTTAGTTTCCTCATCTAGGAAACTAGGAAGAGTAACCCCTACAGTAATACCTAGCTCTCAGGGTGGCTGTGAAGATAGAAATCAGATGAGTGATGAAGGCACAGGAAGGGTAAGTGCCTTGATGCAGCAAGAACCAAGGAGCCGACTGGAATCTGAACCCTAGAGACTGACTAGTCTCTTCTGAGAGGTGGACAGTGAGGACTACAGGGAAAGGCCACCTTTTATTCACTCAGACGTCTCACTTGACCCAAACAGCTCCATGGCCTCGGGCTGATAAGGATGACCTCTCACCTCTGAGAGCAAGTTCATTCCTCTATGACCCTCCCCACCCCAAACACAAGCACTGGTCTGAAAAGGGGACTCAGTGACATTTCTCCCTCTGTATTCTAGCATTTAAAGTTCTTGCTAATGATAAAATATAATTTTTATTTAGACATTGTCTCAACAAGAAGACTCAAAACAACAAAGAAACCTGAAAATAAAAAGGGAAAACTCGCCAGATAAGATGGGAAAACATTTTTTTGAGCTGACTTCTACAATAGCCATAACCTCTAGAAGTTTGGTTTTAAAGGAAAGTCTTTATTCAGGAGCAACCCTTTGTTTCAAGTATAAGATGTTCACAGAATGATTTTCTAAAGCTTTGTCTCATGGTCTCCTTGTCATAAAAGCTGTGAAGTGGTAGGAAAAACAGGAGTTCCCTCAATTTTACATATATGAAAACAAAGGCCTGCTTCAGGTGTGGCAGAGCCAAGTCCTGGGGCAGATGTTCTAAGTCCAAATCACAAGCCCTTTCCAATCTAGTGGGCTCACAGGGACCAGGATGCACATGCACAATGTGCAGAGCCGGGGGTGGGTGTTCCGAGTCCACTTTCTGACTTGGCACTTGTGGGGGAAGTGTGTGCTACTTCAGGGTATATGTGTGACAGGAGGCAGGGTGGCTGAGAGGAGACAGGGGAGCCCCAGCCCGTGTACCTGCAGTGGTGGGCTCTGTCGGGCTTGATGCTGCAGCATTTGGGACACTTGTATACCACCTGCCCAGGCTTCAACTGTAAACTCTCGATAAATTCTTTAGTGGCATTTCCTTTGGGCACTGCCCCCTGTAAGAAAGAGGAAAAGTGTCAGGGTTGTTCTGGCAGTTCTATCAGTCATAACACTCCAAAGTGGAGACAGTCATTTCAAAGCAGCCACCACACATGTGTAAACTCTATTTTCTGAATTATATCAACAGTGAGGACTATTTATTTATTTATTTATTTAGTGGTGCTGGGGATTGAACCCAGGGCCTTGTGCATGAACTACATCCCCAGCATTTTTTATTTTATTTTGAGACAGGGTTTCACAGTAGTCCAGGCTGGCCTTGAACTTGTGATCCACCTGCCTTAGCCTCCTAAGGAGCTAGGATTACAGGTGTGCACTACCGTGCCTAGTAAGGAATATTTATTGACAATGAATTTTTCTGAGGAAATGCCATTAGGCTACATCAATTCCTTGATCAATTTTCTACAAAGAATAGTACATTGTTCCTGATTATTTTCTAATTAATTTTGCTAACATCACTGAATCCATTCTTGCCTACCTAAATGTTACAGTAACAATTTGACTCATAATGATTTTGGTCTACATTAAATTTCCTGTTAATAGCATCTGCCTTTGTGAGTTTTCATTGGTGGGCTTCACATCTAACAGTCCAGTTTTCCTAGACCAAAATGTGCAGCTCTAAATTTCAATGGGTTGTGTTTACATTGGAATCATATTTTATTTTAGTTTTAATCAGCACTATTATTATGAAGGATTGGAAAGTTGTATTTCTTCCTTAGTAAAATCCCAAGCAATAGGGAGCCTCGGTCTCAGGTATCTGACTTGCTATCTGGCCAGACTACCCTCTGATTTGCTATTCCATCTGGCTTGTGAACACTTTGTGTTCTTATTCTAGCTGTCCAGATTTGGGCACAACCAACAGCAGAGCCAAAATGCCATCAGAATCTGTTGTTGCTCTGCATCCATCCAAACAGAAGGAAACTGGCAGTGCCCAGTCGGAACGGGGTCTGGGAGCCAACCCTCACCAAGTGCCTACTTGGCGCTGAGCCCTGCTCATGGCTATGGATTCAAGAATCAATTTCCAGGAGACTCATGGTCTTTTGCAGGCTAACAAACAATTCTAATAGAGGGGGTTACATGTTGTAGAAGTCGCTTATGTTGAGAGAACTCAGAGGAGGCAGTAACCAACTAACCAGGGGAATCAGAAAAACTTAAGTTTTAAGAAATTGCTGTTTAAGGGCTGTCCAGAGGAGTGTGACAAGGTTTTCCAGTGAGAGCTGGGGGAGAAAAGGGATTCCAGCAGAAGGGTCAGGCGTAAAGGCGAAGTGAGAATGGGCCTAGCACACTTGGGAGATGGTGAGGAAACCAGTGTTCTGAGCCCAGGCGTGCAGTGTTAGCAGAGAGACCGGGGTCAAGGGCAGCCCATGTGGAGTGTTCAATGCCAGACCTAAGGATGGGTTGGGTTTTCTTTCTGGGCAGCCCAATGCAATTGGGTGACACCAATGCTTCAGGAATAGAGCTCGTCTGTCTGTGCTATGTGGACCACGTAAGAAGTAGAGATTAAAATCCCAGAGACCACTTAGGAGGTTACTGTTGACAGTCTAGTAAGGAAGGACTAAACTATGAGGATAGAAGTGAAATGGAGAGAAAATTCAGACACCTGAGCTTATAAAAGGTGTAGTACAGAACCAAGTAAATACTGTGGAGATATGGGGGCTGACACAGGGGAGGAGAGGAACACTGATAAGGTTTGGAGGCACCCTTAAGCCACCAAGAGGATACTGGAGAAGCAAGTTGTGGGGAAGAGTGGGCAAGTTCAACAGGGGCCTGCTAGGAAAAGATGGGCCCCCAGGAAAAGATGTCAGGAAGGTAGCTGGGAATATGAGTCCAAGAAGCACAAGAGAAGAGTGCCTGGTGGACAGCACAGGGGTGAGGGGTGGGCTTGGAAGTCCACTGTCCCTGCTTTAAATTTGACTTCCACATTTGTCTGTCTGTGCTATGTGGACCACGTAAGGAGAGATTCTCTTCTGTGAAGAGAATCTTGGGCCTCTCTGTGCCTTAGTTTTAGTGAGTCAGGATTCATCTTACCCAATCCCTAGCACTACCATGAGGGTTACGCCACACACAGTTTATGGAAAGAGCTCAGATGATGCGTGCCACACACAGTGCTCAGGATATGGTAGCCCGGATTCTAGATCCAGCATTGGCATCAACTCTGTAGCTTAAAAAAATACAGACACCCAGACCGCTGCAGCACTACTACATAAAGACTGTACATAAAGACACCTGCACTTTATAAAACCTCCAGCAGAGTTCTGAGTGAGTGCGACTGTGGATTATCAGGTTGGGATAGTGAGGGTTTCAGATAGAGCATCACTTGTTCCTGCGGAGGGAGGTTGACAAATGGTCACAAACCAAGGAGGTAATCCCAGAGCAGGAGGGATTAGGAATGAATCTTAGAACCTGTCTGAAAAGAAAAATTCTGGGAAGGGAAGAACTATGGAAGAAACAGAAAAATCTTCAAATGCTGAGAATACATGGAAGCTGTAGTTTTGTTTTGGATAAGGGAATGACCCACAATGAATAAACAGTCCAGCTAAGGCGACTGCAGAGACAAATCAACCAACAACTCTCTTCTACACTGTGCCAAGCATTATAGGAAACACAGAGAAGCGATGGGACCTCAGGGCCTCCAATAGCTGGTGAGTAGACAGTGGCGCAGACTGAGGAAAGGGATCCCAGGAAGGCCAGGAGGATCCTGGTGGATAGCATACAGGAGAGGGACCCCTGGGAGGGGAACTAGTTCAAGCCTTGACCCCAATGTGGGAGTATAGAACTCCTCCTGGCCTTTCTGTCCCTCATGTGGCTCTTTGCTGGGCCCCCAAATTCTCCTTGCTGAGGCTCTCCTTCTCCTAAGGACCTATTCACTCCTGAGAGGGGCAGCACTTGACTGACCTATCGTTTAGAGTGATGTCACACTCCCCCACTGGTGTGCCTGAAGATGAGGAACCTTGTTCACACACATGCTTATCTCCCTGGTGGGGGCTCAACTCCCTCAGGTGTTCCATTAAGTTTTCTTTTAAAAGTTAAAAAAAAAAAAAAAAGGAGAAAAAAATTGGTCTGCAAAATACAGTCAGATGTCAGAAAAGCCTATGATAGAAAATCTGAAAGCAAATAAACTTTGGTGGGTAAGGACCATATGGTATGTACCATGCCATTTACAATGTAGTTTTTGACAGTAAATATGTATTTTAATTGATGAGAAACATCAACAATACACACACATATGAACAGGAACTAAAAAGATACATGCAAAAGTATTAGTGGTTGTCCTGAGGTATAGGATCATGGGTACTTTTTATTTTCTTGATTGTATTTCTTAAATGTTCTCTTGTGAACATGTTGGCTTGTGCTATAAGGGAAAAATCCTTAAAAACACAGGCAATAAATAAGTAAACAAACCTCAATAAGGAGCTACCTAAATAGAAATATGACCAGTTTTCCTTAAGTTTGTAACCAAAGTGCTATTAATGTCTTATTTTGAGCCATCTAGGCTGAGGGTCTCACAAATCCCCAGAGGGCTTGTAATGCAAAAACTAACTGCATTTGGGCAACTGTATGACCTTCTGTTTATCCTGAAATATTAATAATGCAACCAAAGTCACTACTGTCATGTATAGAAGATAAAAAGTGCAAAGAGACATCATTTCCTCAAGAAGCACTGGAACTCAGCTTTCCTTAATGCAGACACAGGTGGGCCCCCTGAAGACCCCGTTTTTAAGATGGTCCCAGCTACCACGGAAGGACACAAGACAAAGTCCCTCTGAAATAGGCAGTCAGAGGTCCCACTGGCTGCCCTCATTATCTCAGGCTTTTTCAGATCTCAGTCAGAGACATTTTAGCAGTTCAGTCTTCCTCAAAGTTTGACTTTCCACTGTGATTCCATTTGCATAAATCTCCCAGAAGGCTTATCTCCATCCAGACAAGGTCCCACCTGCCCAGCCACCTGTGCCTATCCCTCAGAGCCAGAGACCAGCTGGGCCAGTCCCTGCGATAGCAATCTGTGACAAATGCACTTTCCAGCCACAGAGGAAGTTTTCCATCCCCTCCACCCTCCCACCTCTTTCTCAGGAAGATGCTCTTCTGCCCACATTTTCACAGATTTCAGAACTGTGGAAACTGTTATCAGTCTATGGAAAAGAATTTTGCTCCATAACAATCCTAGACAGATAGCAGGGAGGCAGTAGGAAGGTCTATGGAGACTTTTTGCCACTGAGATACACCAGCCCTCCTCCCTACCTTGCAGGGATGTCTCAAAGGTCCCACATTACCACAGCCTGGTAGATCAAAGGCACTGATTTTTTTTTCCTTCACTTCCAAAAGAATATATACTTGTTCATGATCTTTAAAAAGAAAATACAGATGAGAAAGTGAAAAAAGAAAAATCCACTCTTAAATCTTTCACCCAAGGTAGATACTATTACTATTTTGAAGCATATTCTTCTAGTCTTTTTTTCTTGGTACCTAGTGACCTAACAACACTTTAAAAATCTGTAGATCTATAAAAATGTTCATATGCTTCCAAAATATACACATGGCCCCACAGTAGAATCAGTTCAAATGTGGTTAATTTAGTTTACAGAATTGTGAGAAGTCATTAGAGCTTTCCTGTACTCTATACCCTCTGCACAGAAGGAAGGAATGTAATGTGTTCATGTGTGGCAGGAGGCATGACATGTCTCCATCTGCCATTTCCCTTAGTGGCTAGCCCAAATTTCCAGGACCTACCTTGACCTTGACCCTGACACATCTCCTCCCTTCCTTCCTTCTTGCGTCAAGTTCTCCCTATGTTGCCCAAGATGGTCTTAGACTCACCATCCTTCTGCTTTAGCCTCCCAAGTAGCTGGGATTCTAGACTTGCACTACAGTGCCTGGCACAAAACCCTCTTCATATCCCTTAACTCCCCGCGCCCCCCAATCTCTGGACACACTGGTGCTCACTGTCTTAGAGGACTAGGGGCCCAGCTAACCCTGGCCCTCAGGGACCCTTTCCATTACTCTGAGCTCTCCCCTCTAGGTGCTCTCCCTCTTCACAGCTAAGCTTCTTTAAGCATGTGCACTTGCTTACTCTTACTTACTCTTTAGTCCATTGCTCTCTGGCACCTGTCCCCTTCACACTGGGGAACTGCTTTCACAAGTCATAAGCAACTTCCTGTGGCCAAATGCAAGTTGGAGTCTCAGCTCTCATCTTCCTCAGTATCTTGTTCTGAGTCCTAGTGCCTCCCCCCATCTGCGGGAGGCTGTGCCTCTCCCCAACTCTGTGTTCCTGCCCATCCTGGACACTAGTATCCCTCAGAGTTCCACTCCAGCCTCTGGCCCTGCCCATTCTACACTATCTTCTGCACACTCTTGCCTTTGACCCCTGCTTCCCCTACACTACCCAGTGATGATGCTCAAATCACTAGCTCCAATTCAGACTTCTGCATCTGCACATATCAATACCTGGTTGTCCAGCAGGCGCTGGAACAATAAAATAAAACCTCCAAAATTCAACACACACCACTAAAATGGAACCTGCTTACTTGTTCCTCAACTATCCTTGAGTCCCCATGCTCTCTCCTTCTAAAGCTATCAGAGTCTTCCCTGAGGCCCATTATCATCTGCACCAGACAATTAGAAAATCTCCTGATCCTCTCTGCCTCCCATCTCTCCCTGGTATCCAGTACCCCACCTCTATTCTTTCTCTCCACTATTTTCCAGGGTACATTCTAAAACATGAGCCTAATCACGATTCCTGGCCTAAAATTTTCAGTTGTTTCCTAGAGACCATGGACCAGAGTCTGAGCTCCTGGGCAGGGTGCACAAGGCTGCCACAGCCCAACTTTGGACCTGATCCAGTGTTTCAGTCCTGACTGGAGTTTCTCAAAGACATTCCCTCTTCAAGTTTTCTTCTTCTGCCTCCACAGCCCTGTTAGTACCTTCCCAAAGCCTGCCAAGCACCTTTTGGCCTCTTGCACCACATCAAAACCCACTGTGGATAACCTCTTCTGTCTTCTTCCTGAGGCAGAACCATCAGGCAGCCTTTGCGCCCCCAGTTTGTACTTGTGTCAGAGCACACCCCGTGTAGTTACAAACTACCTCTCCTACAGGACTGTGAATTCCTGGAGGATGTACTGGTATTATAACTCACATCATGTAATTATACACCATTTCTCCTCCAGGACTATATAAATTCCTGGAGAGACAATCAATGTCTTTCAACTTGTAGCCCAGCAAATTGCCCAGGGCCTGGCAAGAAGCCTGCATTCCGTAAACCCAAGCTAAGTAATAATGATACAATAGACATTTAGTGCTTATATACCAGGCACAGTTTCAAATGTTTTGTGACAAAACTGTACTTCGTCAGTTAATTCTGACAATAAATCTATAAGGTAAAGACTCTGATACTCCTCGTTTTACAGATGTGATAACTAAGGGAGATGGGCCAAACAATTCCTCAAGACAACACAGCTAATAAGTGGCAGCACCAGGATCCAGACTCAGGCCATATAAATCTAGAGTCTATGCTATATAGGTTCTAGTAGAAGGCAGAGAGGTTCATCAGATATTCTTAACAAATGACCTGAAAAAGGCTTTCTTAAAAATTGTCTTGAGGGGGCTGGGGCTGTGGCTCAGCAGTAGAGAGCTCGCCTAGTACGTGCGAAGCCCTGGGTTCAATCCTCCGCACTACATAAAAATAAATAAATAAAATAAAGGTATTGTGCCCAACTACAACTAAAAATATGTTAAAAAATTGCCTTGATGCTATCATTTAATTCCATTGCCAACAACTATATTAATACCACACTAAGACTAAAACAGGGTTAGAATAAGGCCTCGTTGACAGGCTTATGGAAAGCAGTGGAGACAGGTCTAATGAAATGCCAACAAGAGATTAAATTGAAAAAAAGAAAGTCAGTCAGTCAGTCAGTCAATGATTTCAAAGATTCAGGTACTCAGCACTACCATCCATTGGCAGCAAAAAAATGAAAAGGTTGCTCACATTTTAGGAGCTGGGGACCAGGCATGTGTACACTGGCTGGTCTGGGCAGAAAATGCTCCCTCTAATAGCTTTCCTGGAATAAAATAACAAGCCACATGCCTGTGCCATGAACCTCCAGTCTCCTCCACAGAAAGATAGGAGATAGGCAAGCCCCAAACTGGTCACTTTTCTCTCTGGAGCCAAAAAGAGGCTAGGCTCACTGATAGGTTATTGAGTGGCACGTGTGAGAAGCTTCCTGGCATAAGGGAGAATGGGGCACTCTATTCAAATGGATTCTGAGGCAAGACCCCTAACCTGCGATGTCATTTCCCTTTGTCTTTCCACAGGGCCCACATCATGCTGCTGTTACCCTTCTGAGGGAATTCCTGCCAAGTGGCTCTATACACTATGGCATGTGCTCAATAAGGTTGTCGAAGAGACACCAGAAGGGAACATCAACTGCACATGTGAATTGAGCTCCAACATGTCCAATGATGACATTCAGCAAGTGACAGTTAGGGAGGTTGGTTTACGGTGAGGTGTTCACAGGGTGGGACTTGGTGGGGAGTGCAGTGGCAGGCAGACAGATGAATTTTCTTTTCCTTAACAATATGGTTCATTTGAATGGATTTATATTCCTTAACAATATGGTTCATTTGAATGGATTTATATTCTTCCTTTTCTCAAATCTCGATTTGAAATAATTTGTGAAGTAAATGATTAGGTCTAAGGAAAGAAGGGGCAAAAATAAAGTAATCATAGATTTTGTGCAACTGCTGTGATTGCGTAATGCTTGGCAGCTAGAGCCATCAGAAGCAAGCTATCTCTCTCATCTTTAGGTGTCTTCTGGGAGATGGACATTATCCTGGACCTAATTTTTTAAGGATTCCTAGGGGAGTTCATAAGATGAAGAAATAGAATGTTCTGGAGCCGGAAAATGCAGAGAAATCACGAAACGGGTAAGGAGAGAGAGGTTTTCAAGATAAGGATTTCTGAGTCCAGGTTGTCTTCAAGAGGCTGCCTCCTCAGGGCAAGTGGAGTCATGAGACCTCTAAACGCCTGAAGTGTTTCAGAAACACAGAAAATTCCCGGAGATAACATTACAACCCCACAGTGGGCAAGGAGAGGGCATTATGAGATTAAATACCAGCCTGACACGCCCTTGCCCACATCCTTGTGCTTCCAGGCCAGGCCTGGCAGGTGGCCAGGTCTAGTGAGATGCCTGCCCTGCCTCCTGGTCCATTTGTCTTCTTCCCTCTGTTTACGGGGCTTACCTTTCAAATGGCAGCAACACCTCTAAGGGGGCCACTTACACATCTGTGAGTCATTTCCCTCTCTTGCTTTCTGCTCAAGCTCTGTGGACCCAACTACGGCTGCGTTGGAGTAAATGACTGCTCAAAGGTCCAGAAAGCTGCGGTGGTTGCAACTGTTCTGAATTTATACTGGGAATAAAATTTTAAACCTGGAAGTGAAACAATAACTGTCTGATGGGAGACCACATAAGAGATTTCCTTCTCTCCCTCTTTTCTGGCACTAACCAAAAATCATACACAACACATATATTGGTTATACTCTCTGGATGTAACTTTACTAAAAATTATGCACAACATGAACTCCTGAGTACAAAATATTATTATCATATCAGGGAGTTCCTAGAGCCCTTCTTTCTCAAAACAGATATCCCTGCTGTATTAAAAAGGGGACCCTAATTGATCTTCTTGTATCTGAGATCTGGGCTTCCAACTCTGCTCCTTAGAAGCCCAGGTGCTTCAGTGGTACCCTGAGGGCTCCCACCTCTGCAGCTTCACTTGTTTTACATACTGGGTTTTGCATAAGATGTCATATGCTGGAGGTGTTTGAAAAGCAGGTGGTGGCGTGAAGATCCTGAGATGGCTGGTCTGTAGGATTTGCTTTGAATTGCTTCCCCTGCTATGGTAGCTATTTGACAGATTCTTCATTTTCTGACCTGGTTTTCTTTGGGACTACCAGCAAAATGCACCACTAAGCAGCTCACTGGTATTTGGGATGTAGCAGCAGCTCCCACCCATTCAGGACTGGAAGCTGAGTGACATATTACAGTGAGAACCATGCTGTCCTGCCAGCCTGAGGAGGTTCCTAGAGAGAATGCACGTTGCTATATGGTTTATAAAAGAATAAAGGTATGTGAGGGCAGCAAGAATGCCAGGGTGGAAGTGTCCTCTCCCATGGTTCAATATCCATCTTCCTAGTTTCACAGGCCATCTATAAGGCAATAACCTCCATACTACACTCTCCAGTCCCAGCCCTCCATTAGTTCAAGGCTGGCTGTCTACCATCCATTTAGCATCTCTGCTTGCACCTAATGTAGGGGCAGTTTGGCCAAAACAGAATCCTTGATTTCTCCTCCGGCACCTATTCCTTTTTGGACTTTCTCATTCAATAAAGGATTCCAGTCACTTGCCAGCTGCTGGAGCTGAGATTCTGGAAGGCCCGCTCTCTGATCAATCTCTGTTCTTCTCAACAGCAGTTCCCGAGCCTCACTGAACATGAGAGACACATGAGAGCTTTTGTGTCCCAAAGCCCTAGGTCCTGCCTCCAGAGCTATTAGAACCATATCTCTTGGGGTGGACCCAGGCATCAGTTCACTTTAAAAGTTCTCCAAGGGCTTCTATGGTGCACCCAGACTTAAGAGCTGGTGGTTTAACACATACTCTAAATCCAATGGCTTCTTTGCAGCTTCACTACCTCCAGTTTGGTCAAAGCTACTGTCACACCTTATCTGGGTTACTACAATTCCCCTAGTCCCCTGCTTCTACTCATCCCACCCTGAACCTCCACTGTGAGCACGGTGCACATCATGCATCGCCTTTGTAAAGACCAAAGTTCTCACAGGCTGACAAGGCCCTGTGTAACTGGCCTCTGCAGCTCTCTCCACTCCCTTGCCCACATTCTCTTTGCTTGGGTCACCCTGGCCTTAGTCCTATTTCTCAAATATGCCATACTTGCTTCTGCCTCTGGGTCTTTTACCTACTCTCTCCTCTGCCTGGAAGGCTCTGCCCGCAGATCCTGCAACTTCTCGTCATTCAGGTCTGCTCAAATGGCCTGACTGAGGAGAAGCCTCCCCAGATTACCTTGATTGAATACAGTCCCCCTTTAAAGTCACCACATCACCCTAGTCACACTGTTTTACCATCTTTAAAGAACTTATGTTCTTCCAACATTACAATAATGTCATTCAATAATGTCTTTGCTGCCAGATTGCTTCACTAGAATGTGACCTTCAAGTTGAGATTTCTGTCTGTCTTGCTCTCACTGCTCAGAAAGGAACTTCTCACTGAGCAGGGACTCAGTAAACATGACCATTCATTTTATCTGATCCATCAGTGTCTCCCAGAGCTCCTCTGCACTACTGCCAGAGTGATCCTTGTAAAATGACAATCTGATTTTGTCACTCTTTTGTTTAAAATCTTCAGGGGCTTTTGACCACCTGTCATCATCCAACTTCTACCCTCTTTCAACACCCACCATTACCAACCAACCCACACCATTTTCCTCCTAAGGTTCCACCATTCCCAACAATGCCTGGCTGCCTTGGAGCCACACTCCTGGCGTGCTTGTGTCTGTACAGGTCCCTCTGCCTGGAATGTCGCCCGTGTCTTCTTGCTCTATCACCCTCCACTTCCTCTGCCAACAGCCATTGCTCTGATGAGAATTGGCTGAAGCACCACTTCCTCTCTAGGCAGTCACCCCCACCTAGCTTGGCTAATCTCCTCCCTGTTCTTCCACCACAAACCATGAACCACGCTTCCTTCTGCCACAGCCTTCATCATCTGCAGCTGCCCTTGCTTCTTTTCTCCTAGAAAGAGGACACCCTAAGGGAAGAACAGCACTGGGAGCTTAATAGACAGTAAACTATATGCTGAGCAAAACAATGTCTTTTACTCCTGTGTCCCCCAATAGCAAGGCATCGTAAGATTTTCTGGGGCTGGGGATGTGGCTCAAGCGGTAGTGCACTTGCCCGGCATGCGTGCGGCCCGGGTTCGATCCCCAGCACCACATACAAACAAAGATGTTGTGTCCGCCGAAAACTAAAAAAAAAAATAAATATTAAAAAAAAAAAAAAAGATTTTCTGAATACTTGTTTTCAATATGACCAAATTGATACTTTCATACCCTTGTGTCTGGGGGCACTTTTAGGCATAACCACATGCTTTGTTTCCTGCAGCTGATGACTGCCTGGCGATCCTGTAAGCAGCACCAACCCTGGAAAAAGAGGCCCCTACCTGTGATGCCAGTGTGTGTGAGCTCCCTGAGGCACGTGCACAGAAGGGGCCCTGTCTGGACCAGTCACTGACATGTAACTGAGCTAGGAAAGCCAGCTTCCCTTGGGACAGTTAACAATCTGCCACCTAAACCAGCAGGAAATGGAGCCCTTTGAGAAGAAAACTAGCTCAGGACATCATCTTTACTATATTTTTGGGGGCTCACAGAAACAAAATTTGTGTGTGTTATTAGCAGTGTTTTCCCTTTCCTAACTTAAACACATCCCACACATTGAAACAAGTTGAGCTACAGAGGTCTTTATCAAATAACTTAATCCTCTGGCTTTTCTTATACAAGAAAATGAGTAGAAACAGGAATGGAGGGTCTAATTCTAGGGTGTAAAAACATTCAATAGCCATTTGCACAGCTTGGTACTGGTGGTTAGGTCACTGAGCAGATCACCTCTGTTTTACTCACACATATTCACCAAGAAGCACTGGCTGCTGCCCAAAACAGGCTTGTCCAGATTTTCAGGAAAAGAGAACCTTACCCACACACAGTAAAAACCATATCTGTGCAGGTTCCTAGAACTGGGTGTAGCTTTAATTTCAAGCCCACCTAGCTCCTGTCCTATCTTCGCATCCTGACCAGACACCTAACATGTTTTTTGCTCCAACCTTCTCACTCCAGTCTCCAAAGTTACCTGACAGAGGACTGATTTGAACCAGAGGATAGATTCCCCCAGACAAACCCCTTCCTGCAGTAGCTCAATTAAGGTGTACATCAATGCACAGATGGTACCATTCAACTGAGATAGGTTGTAATACAGATGCTGGCCTCTTTCCCCCAGAGTCCCATGAACTCTAACATGGAAGGACCCACTTTCCCAGCCAACCCTGGCCCTTCTGTTCTCCACATTCCCGAGGTCCAGGGGGAACATGCAGGCTTTGGCCATGTCAGGGCCAGAGGAGGAGAGTGTGGGCTGGTCAAAACAAGCCCAGACATACTCACGGGGTCCGTCAGCATGGCCCGGCAGTGGGAGGCCAGGGCCAAGAAGGCCAACAGGTTGAATACAATTCCGTTGATGATGCTGTATACATAGTCTCTGGATGGAATCAGCATGACAAAGAGGACCACAAACTCTGCATAGAGGACCAGAAACCAGGTGACGATGGCACAGGCGATGCCACAGCTGTCGCGGATAAACCACATGGTTCCCACAGGACCAGGGTAGGGAGGTGGGACACACTTCTCCGGCTGGAGGTATTCCGGCTTGCGCTCAATGTCTCGAAAGTGGTGGGTGTGGATAAGCATCATAAGCTATTCTGTCCATACTGGCATCTGAAAGAGGAAAAGAACCCAGAAACTTGATGTTGTCATTAAGGAGACTTGTCAAAATTTCCTTTCCAAAGTGAGCCAGAAGTATCTGTGTGTAAGTCTTTGTAGAAATACTGCCTAAACACCTTGCTCACTTAAAGCACTGGTTGTCTTTCCTACTGCTGAGAGTTAACTTAGTCTTTCTGAAATAGGCCTGCCTTGCCCCAAACCTTCACATGACAAATAATGAAGAGGGAGCCTCCAAAGGGCAAATGTCTGGCCAGAGGTCAGCTGGAGCACAGTGGCAGATGCAGCACCTAGGGGGAGGACCAGAACCTAGTCCTCTTTGGCTATCGGGGCTCCGCTGGGCAGACAGTGCTTCAGCAGATAAGTTCAGATTTTGACATAAAAGACAGGGAAGGGGTGGGATTGGAGGAACAGCAAACGCTGGGGGAAAACTCTCCAGCAGAAACGCTGCTGCCTTTATAGCATGGAAAACCCAGGGGCCCACACTGAAGCTGTTTGGGGCAACAGGGATGAGTAGAGGAAAAGCAGTCGTTAGCTAGGGCTAGTGTCAGGGCACAACCATGAAGACATTCTAACTCACTGCACTACCAAGCTGATGATAAAGGTAAACAGAGTGGGGAACGTCAGGCTTTTTACCTGATTAACCAAAATGATGTATTTTTCCAGGACAAGAGACAGAATTTGTGAGTTTTGGTCTCCATATATATAATGGGGCAAAGGGTAGAGAATGTTAGTGAATTCAAAGATGTGTCTCACCACCTGGCCATGGGGCTTTGTGAGCCTGTCACATTCCAGCCCTGGCCATCTCCTACCAGGGCTGCTGGTGGGGGAGTTGGTGGAGGTGCTTGTGATGAATGGAGGAAATTGGTACACCAAATTGCTCACAGATTGTACATATATTCTCTCCAGGAAAGAGAAAGAAGCATTGGGTAAATAGCCTTTCCTCCTAGTAGTTGTAACTTGAGTCTCTGAAGATAGTAATGAAAAGATTGATGTCCACACAGATTCTCAACATGTGCTACAAGGTTCAGAAAGCACAGATCCCTCTCTTCCATCTCTTTATCTTAAACTTTCTCGCTCACTGCATCAGCAACCAGGTTCCTCACAAACTGTGACAGCTTGAGTTAACCACCAGATGTAGGTACCATGGAAAAGCCACCTGTAGTGGACCTGGGGCAGGCAAGTGCAACTCAAGCTTTTTGGGAACTCAAGTCATTACACAGCAGAGGAAATCCCTCAAAAGCCATACTGGCCACATGTGCGCTGAAGGGCAAGGGCAGGCTTGCAATGGTCATATTGGACTGTCCTGACCCTTTCTCCCACTTTTCCTTCTTCTTCCATTGCCTTCACCTCACAAAAAGAGCGTCTGGATTGAATATAGGACAGTCAGGAAAAGTAAGAACAAGTCCAGAAAGCTGAGATGGCAGAGCAGCAACTATTCCTCAAAATGGTGGACATTCTAGGGTCAACAGTTGCACAAGACTATCAAGAACAATAAAGCCAACCCCTCCCACCCCAAAGTGGCAGAGAATTAATGGCTGAAAGGCAGGATTTGACCAAAGGAACATTCAACTCCACAAATATGGAACAATGAATCACATGTTAAGTGCCCAGTGCTGGGAATAAGAAGCTTTGACGTATATGGAATAATTATCAAGTAGATTGAAGCAGTGGTTCCTGATGGTCCATCAACCAGAATTTTCTAACAGAGCAACTCTGTGCTCTCCAGAGGAGACAAACAATTTAATGTTGACAGTGACAACCAAAAGACATTTGGACAGTGGGCCTGCCTTCTAAAGCCTGAAACATAACAGTAGGGGATCAGAGACCAGGAATGTCCAAACCTTGACCTGTACCCAGCAAATTCTAAAACCCTAAATTCCATCCAGCCAAAATCAATGCTCCCCTCCCCTACCATGTCAAGTTGATATCCCATAGTGGATCAAAAGCTGACTGAGGCCCAATCTTTGACTACCCCCAGATGCAGTCACTCTTTCAGTTTTCCTACTGCCATACAGATCTGTATGCATATCATCTCTGTTCCCATAATTACATTTAGGCTCAAACCAATAAAGTCTTAATGGCTCATGACCACACTGTTTGATTATGAACTATCTCTGGCTGCTTTTGCACTGTAATGGCAAGAGTGGAGTAACTGGTAGAGACCACATAATCTTCCAGTCTGTCGTACTTACTCTCTCTTGTTAAGAAAGGTTTACTGACCACTGGTTCTGAACTGTGGTCACTCACCAAATGACAGATCCACCATGACTCCTTCCCCTTCAGGACAGCTCAGTGTGATGAAGATGGTTAGCTACAAATCATCCTCACCCAGACCCCCTCCTCTGTGGCAGCCCCTTGTCTTCTGCAGCCTAAGGGCCATCTTCCCCAGAGCTGTGTGTTCTACCAAACTGCACTTCAATGATGAAAAATGATGTGGTTTTCATACATGATCACTAAGAATATATTTTAGAGCAAGTGTTCTTTAGACTCTTTCAGTGATTAAGTTAGGCTCACAGTATATTCAGAGTGGCTGACTACATTCTATCCTTCAACAGTTGCTCATTCTTGGTTGGATACATGGCAATGCCTTGACCACACCAGAGTTATGTTTCATGCGCACAGTTTTGCTGAGGATTATGCTCTTCCACATAAATAGATTTCCCAGGTAACTGACTTGTTCTGAAGCAGAAACATTTTAACCATTTGGGTGGTTAAGATGGAAATCTCAAAAATAAAAATTTAAGAAGAGTGTTGTGGTTCAGTGGTAGAGCACTCGCCTAGCATGCACCAGGTGCTGGGTTCGATCCTCAGCACCACATAAAAATAAATAAATAAAATAAAGGTATTGTGTCCAAGTACAACTAAAGAAAAAAATTTAAGAGAGAGAGAGAGAAAGAGGGAGGAAGAAAGGAAGGAATTATAGTTGTTTCTATCTTACCATTTCTTCCAGAATTATTAAGAGTCATTACCAGGAACATAAATTACTGGAGTGCATCAGGCAATGATGTCCTCAGGGGCTACAGAGATTCACTAGGTCTTGGCCTCACATCAAATGGTCTGTTCAGACTGAAATTCTAGCAACTTCTTTGTATGGTTCTTTGTCTTCCTCCTTCATTACAACTATTGTCATTTCTGTGTTTACAGTTATCAACACATTCTCTGTTTACTACTTTTAATTGGCTATGAGCTGGAAAAGCTAATAAAATAAACTCCTGTTGTTGCTTTGTAAAGGAAGGTACTCATTTTAGGTACAGATTCTTCAAGGTGCACCTGCTATGCTCTACCTTCATTCAGTCCTCGAGGACTGGAAGCCCTGCCTTGTTATTAGCCCAGTTCCTGGCACATAATAGCTATTTAATACATGTGTTCATTAAATGAATGCATGAGCTCTGTGAGCCCAGGGCCATCTCCTGGAGGCCTTTTCTGCTTACTTTCAGAGCTATGGCCATATTGCAGATGGTGAAGGATATACCGAATAGTAGCATGAAGTAGGTGGACTGACTCCTCAAAAAACCAGAACGTTCCATGTTTGAATAATGTGAAACCAAGGAGTGTATGCCCAAGGGGATACACTCCCAATACCCTCATCGGTGCACAAGAAACTGTGATCTGGAAAAGGACTCAGTCAAGGGTGCACCTGGCAGAGCCAGAAGCCAAGTATGAACTGGGCCAACCCACACTTTAGAGTCTCAAAATGCCCCAACTGGTATCAAGCAGGGCATGCTGCTATAAAATAGTTACTTAACTCCAGGACTCCCCAAAGTAATGAAAGTGGCTTTCCAATAAGGACTTTTCCCTTAAATTAGCCAAGTGGACATGTAAGAAGTATGGGGGGGATCCTACCTTGAAACAAATTGTACACATTCCCTTCATCATGTCCCTAACAATAACAACAAATATAGTCCCTTTACCTATTCTATTTTGAATTAGAGAAACTCCCAATCTCGGGGTTCAGCAGCAGCTCTTTGCCAAGGATGCCTCTCTTCTGAGGAGCGGAGCAGAACTGGTTGCTCAGGTCTGTGGGGCAGACCCACGAGCTGGCTGGTGGGTCTCAGATTCCCAATGCCTCGGAGGGACAGCTTCCATCAGTCTCCCCTCCCTGCCCTCTCCATCCCATCCCCTTGCCCCATTTCCTCTCTAAAGTCTTCAACTCTGCATTTAGTTCAATTCAAAAAGGCATTCATGGTGCAAGAACTAAACGCAAGGAACTATATGCTCGGAGCTCACTTGAGGAGTGATGAGGACAATAATGTGTGTGCTGCTCTGTGCAGATCCTGCTATTTCCCTCCTCCAGCTACCACTCTAAAGACTAGTCTTGTTAGTTTTTTTCCTACTAATCTATATGTCCCATTTTGTCTAGCTCTGTAGCTTAGTATCTGGCATGAGTTTGGGCGCAAATCAATAGTTTTGAGTGAATCATATATAAATCAGACAGACATAGCCACAACAATGCTAACCCATAGGTGACTAATAGCTAAACAAAGGGGCAAATAATATCAAGACAACAAACCAAAAACCACCACCCAGAGGTGAGATTAAACACTTTTTCATGGTAAGGACCTCTGAAGGGATCTGAGCATCTTTGACAAAGGATAGGATAGCCTGGCAGAGACAGTGGTGGGGCTGGATGTCCAGGACCGCGTGCAGTCTGTGCACACACAGATTTTGCTGAAAGGACAGGGTTAGGATGGAAATGAAGTTTTAAAGGTAGGAGAAAGCTATGTGTTAGAAAGTTTTTGAATTTTGCAATGAACTGGGATTTCAACCAGGACAAGGCAAGACAGAGCAAAAGGCTAAGCCCAGAGGCCATGAGTCCAGAAAGACACTAACACAACAGAATGGAGTCTTATTTTGGTGGTATTGGGTTTTCTGTTCCTCGTAGTAGCTATCAATTTTCCAAGGAAAGACTGAGAACAACGAACATTTTGTAATTTTAATTATAGCAACTTACTTTTTTTTTTTTTTGGATAACTGTCTTATAGCATTAAAAAGATTCAACTTCTTTGTGTTAGTAATCCATTAGTCAAAGTGATTACTTTTCCTAGCTGTCAGAAGAGTACAGTGAGACTTGGAGAGGTAAAGGGACTAAGCTTTGTGGGTAAAGAAGTCCTAGCAATTTAGCTATTGTGAATTGAGCTGCTATGAGCATTGATGTGGCTGTCTCACTATAATATTGTAAGTCCTTTAGGTATAGATCGAGGACTAGGCTTCAACAGATGAGTGGAAAAAGAATCTGTGGTGCATATATACAATGGAATATTATTCAACATTAAAAGAGAATAAAATTATGGCATTTGCAAGTAAATGGATGGAGTTGGAGAATGTCATGCTAAGTGAAGTAAGCCAATCCCTAAAAACCAAAGGCCAAATGTTCTCTCTGATAAGTGGATGCTGATCCATAATGGGGGGTGGGTGGCATAGGGAGAATAGAGAAACTTTGGGCAAAGGGGAGGGAGGGGGAATGGGGGCAGGAACAATGGTGGAATGGGATGAACATCATTATCCTAGATACATGTATGACTGCACATGTGTTGCAACTCCACATTGTGTACAACCAGAGAAATGAAGAGTTATGCTCCATTTGTGTATAACGAGTCAAAATGCGATCCGCTATCATGTAAAACTAATTAGAACACACACAAGAAGAAGTCCTAGCAGAAAAGGATTCACAGATTCAGAGGAGTTCGAGCTCCACAGAGGTAGCAATCCTGGTGGTAAGATGTAGTGTCAGAATAATGATGCCAGGCCCTTTGAAGGCTGGGTGAAGTAAATCTAAGGAGATCAGTTAGAGTTCCTCTCTAGAGTTTCAGAAGTCAAAGCCACGAAGTGACTGAAATTAGTGCTAACTTTCTACAAAAACAAAACTACTTCTGGTTTAGAGAATTGTCTCCAGATCTATGTAGAACACACACACACACTTCAGTTAGAGATGACCACAAGCATGTTCGTTTACTAAACCAGACAGAAAGACACAAAGGCTTCCGAAAGAGTGGCCCCAGGAATCCTAGGAACTGGACTGAAGTAGGTGGACTGACTCTTTAAAAAACCAGAACGTTCCATGTTTGAACAATGTGAGACCAAAGAGTGTCAGCTCTGAGGGAGAGCACTTATGACTAAATTCCCATGCTGCCTATCCATGGCTGGACAGATCGAAGGGTTTGAGCTCAAAAGGTTTGGCACCACAGTCAAGCTCACAGGCTCCATCCCACCGTGGCCCACTGACATGTTGGCCAGGGCCACTGGGCCACTATTGACTAATAATGATGGGCAGAATCCAGCAATAGTGCCTGTGGTTAGTTGTCTTGGCTGAATGAAGGGCAAATGCCTACAAATCTATTACATGGCCTAAAAAAACCAGCCCACAGTCCATGCTGTAGATACAGGTGTCAAAGGCATGATTGTCACATAAAATATAAAAGTTCGGCACTAGATTTACTGATGATCCCAAATTACTGTTTTTTTCTCTGCCAGTATCTCAAGGGTCCCTGGTTCTCTCAGATTGCCAAAAAGTCCTACTTCCCCTGCTTGCCTGGGATAAGATGTTAATACTGCAGTCACTGATCCAATATAAAATCCCTAGAAGCACTTCAAAGTACTCTGTGAGGATTATTTTTCTAAAGCACCACACCCACTCACATTGTGCACTTATGAATAGGATACAAGCAGATTTGGGGATTGTATAGATTAAAGTGGCATTAACAAAGGGCAATGAAGCTGTCCATGTTTGAAGGCCTGTGTGAAGCATCTGAGCACAGATGGTTAAACAAACTCAAAATCAGAGAGAACTATTTTCCCTTGATTTAGAGACAAGGATCAAATACTTAAAACAAACATTGGTGGATTAAATTTTCTGAGTGCCTATGAGTAAGAACTATGTAGTTGAAATTCATTTTCATCAACTCCTTAACAGCTGTCAGGAGCATCAGCAAGCCAGTAGAAACTCCAAAATAGGAGACTTCTGATTTAAGCCAAACTTATTTCAAGTGAATATATAAATTTTCAATAAATCTAGCATTGAGTTAGACTGTTGTTGGAGGGTAGGGCTGGTCTGGTATCCTCTTGAACTTGACTTAAACATTAAACTCCTGCCCAAATTAATTGTTACCAGTTAAGTAACTCAATTCATCCTTAAAATGTCAACTCAAACAGGGTAGCATATTTTCTGATATTTCTATAAAAATTCTCATTTGAAATTCACTTATAACATTAAACTTCTATAGTTTAAATTCTGCTAAGAATATGGTGCTGCTGCGCCCCATGCACGCTTGTAATCCCAGCAACTCGGGAGGCTGAGGCAGGAGGATCGTGAGTTCAAAGCCAGTCTCAGCAACTTAGCAAGGCTAAGTAACTCCGTGAAACCCTATCTCTAAATAAAACACAAAAAAGGCCTGGAGGGCTGAGGTTGTGGCTCAGCGGTAGAGTACTTGCCTAACACAGGAGAGGCCCTGGGTTCGATCCTCAGCACCACATAAAAATAAATAAGTAAAATAAAGGTATTGTGTCCAACTACAACTGAAAAAGGGGAAGGGGGGGGCTGGAGATGTTGCTCAGTGGTTAAGTGCCCCTGGATTCACTCCCCAGAACCAAAAAACAAAACAAAAAGAATATGGTGCTTAACCCACTTCCAGTGTTAAAAACCACTCAATTAAAACAAACAAACAAACACCAAAAACCAAACAACAACAAAAAACACTCAATACATTGAAACTGAAAACCAAACATATGATATTTGACTCTCTTAGGGTTTCTGACATTTTAGAGTGATCAACTTACAAAATAAAAGTATCCACAAGATGAGTAAATGGCCCAGGTCCTAAAGCTTAAGATATGAATCTGGTCAAGCAGAAAATTAATTTACCTGAACTAAATTAATTTAAATTTATATGAGGATCCAAAAAGATTGTAAAATGTATGCCCATTTTAGATGAATCTCAGAAAAACAAAGAATGAACAGTGAATCACTAGGTTGGAAATATTTCATAAAGAAATCAAATGAGTCACTAAACTTTCTCAAAAAAGTAAGGGGTGTGGTACAGAGCTCAACCAAGGAAAGGTGCCTTATCTCCTACATCACGTCCTGGCAGCCAGGGAAGGCACAGGCAGAGCAAGCTGGCCTGCTTCACAGCAGCTGCACAAAGTCTACATTGTTTCTCTGTCTACAGAAGGGTCTGTCTTCTGCCTGCTTCTTACCTCTGTTGTACTCAACCTTTAACAAAACACTTTCAAGGAAAAAAAACAAGTTGTAGCTGTAACTCAGACCTTAAGCATGTGAAAGTTCATGAAGAAGTCAGGAAGTAGGTCAGTAATCTCCATTTTCCTTCTTGCCTCATAAATCATCACTTGCTTCTAAAACCCATTCTTGTACACACTCAGATTTCTAACAATACACACTCAGATTTCTAACAATGATGGTCTTCTAAAAAAAAAAAAAAGTTTGGGATTTGGGCAGATGAGAGGCTAACAGTTCCTTTACTTACTGCAACTATTTTACTACAATTGGCTTTTTTTTTTTTTTTTTAAATCATCTCCCAGATTCACGAGTCTATTAAAAAATACACACCCACATATAGTGTGACATAATACGTGTCACAAACATTGGAGATCAGTTGAAACTGCTACTCGTTTGGGGAACATGTTCTAATTTCTTTTTTTTATGGGTGTGGGATATCATATGTTGCAATGATGGGAAATATTGAGACAACTTTAAACAAGATCACACAAGACTGACTGGTAAAATAATCACTATCTGAGTCAGAATTTTTCAGCTAGAAGGAACATTAAAGACCATCTAACAGATTTTAGTCAAATTCTGTTCTACAGATGTGGAACTCAGGGACTGGCCATTTATATTTACTAAAAGTTTTATCTAAATTGTAAGCTTTAGGCAAAGCCTGCAGTACAGTCCACAGGAAGGGTACCAACATTAAATGAATGCCGGTCATGCTTCAGGACTCACACAAAGCAGCTTGCTTTAATTCTTACAACCCAGGCCAGCCACTTGCATTATTCTCTAATGCAGAGATGAAAGAGCCACTCAGAGGTTTGGGGTAATATTCCCAAGGTCACACGGAGGGAGGCAGCACTAGAGCCAGGATTCAAAATCAGCTCTGCTTGCCATCACAGCCCAGAGCAAGGCTTCTGAGCACAGCACATGGCTGCTTTTGATCCAAGCGGGGGAGGGGAAGAATGACCAAGCAGGAAACAGGAGTTCTACTTCCTACTGCTTCACATACATCTGAGTATCTGCGGGGACATCACTCCAACTTAGTTTTAGATCTTCATCTCTAAAGTGAGGGGGTGGACTGGATCTCTAATCTCTGATTCTTTTTTTTTTTTTTTTAAACTCAAGATGTATACTTGAAGCAGACTTTCCTTCCACTAGTTCCTGGGAGCCCATAATATTTATTCGTAAACACACACACACACACACACACACACACACACACACACACATCCCCCAGAGCATTCCTTCTTCCAGAAGCTATTTTACTTCTGGCTCCTGGTTCTTCAAAAAAGCACGACACCCCTGGGCTACCTCAAACACTTGGGCCCTCAGGTACACAGTCTGTTGGAAACACTGCAAGGATTAGCCAGCTCTGCCAAACTCTGGCCCAGCTTGGAGAAGCCAGTGGGCCTTCCATAAAATTATTCAGAGTTGGCTAACCTGCTCTCCAGCTAAAGGTGGGTTTAATTAGCTGCCATGTCCTTGCATTCACTCTTCCTTGCAGGAAGTCAAGCCAGGAGGCAAATCTTCATAAAGGCAACAACAAATTACTGATCCAGCTACCCAAGAAAACTTAATCAATGACTGTGATTCTCATAGTTGGTGAAACCCTTTATAATCAAATGCGCAATCTCATTTGATCCTGGACTGCCTTCTGCTTCTCTCAGGGTAGGTTTTAAGATGGACATTTTGCTTGTCTGTTGCCAGAGTAGGGTATGCTGAATGTAGGGTGGGGCCCAGACTCTTCCTGAATGTCTACAATCTGCCAGGCACTGAGTTGCATGCTAGCCACGCCTTATCCTGTCTGATTGGCACATCTACTCTATCTTGTAGGTATAAACCCCCAGTTTCCCACTCCCTTTAAGAGATGAGAAAACTGAAGCACAGAAAGATTGCCTAAGTTCTCACCTCCAGGAAATGGTGGAGATAGGATACATCCCCAATGCCATGATATACCCCAGAACATGCTTCTTAACTACTCACTACAACCTCTAAATTTTATCCAATAGCTAAAAAATAAAAGGTGAGGAGTGTCAACATTTCCACCAGTGACCTGGGTTACTTACAGTTTGGCTATCTTTTCCACACACAGTGATGCAGAGATGGTACTATCGGATGGGCTGCATGCATCAGTGTTCATAGGCCACAGGCCTGAACAGAAGCATTTGGACTCTAAGGCGGGTCCTGGCTGAACAGCAGCCAGCATTTAGAAGACTGATCCTGCCCTAAGCTATGAGGTAGGAGGGTCATGAAGCCTCAGCCAAGAGAGTCATCTAAGTTTGAATCCCTACAATCTGCTTCTGCTGGGAAATAGTTCCTGTGAGTCCAAGTACTGGGATACTGCTTTTTCTGAGAGAAGCCCACCCATTCTAGGCAGAGACCAACCAGCAAAAGTTCCCACCTGAGGGTGTTGAGAATAGCACCTGGCCCCACATTGTGCCATGTGCAGATACACAGCCACTGTGACATCACCCAAGCAAGAGCTTGAATTTTTTAGGAGCTAAAAGCAGAAGTGCTTAGAGGGCTATGAAATAGCTAGAAAGAGGAAGAACCAGTTATTACAACTGTATCAGCCTTCAAGAAAGAACCACTGGCTTTCAGGTCTCTGATGATCCCACTTGATCCCATGCACTGTAATCAAAGATTGAAAGAGGGGAGCCTTGGGAGGAACCTGGGACCATGGAAACTAGTCTGCAGTGTGCACTACAGAAACACAGTCCCTGGCTGTAGAAGAGCACTTACCTAGCATGTGCGAGGCCCTGGGTTCCATCCTCAGCACCCCAGAGAGAAATAAAATAAATAAAACAAAACAAAATAAGACCAGGTGAGAAAAGGGCTCTCTGACTGACATCTGCTAAATGTCTAATAAGTAGAACCTCTGGAGAAAGGTGGAAGGCCAGTGCTAAACAGAATGAAGATGCCCTGGAGTCAAGAGGCCAGAGTTTTGTTTTCAATCCTACCACTCACTAACCTCCCCCCAGGCCTTAGTCTCCTCACTCTATAAAACAAGGGGAGAGACCAAGCTAACTGCTAACCTCCCTCGCAAGGCTGAGATTCTATGAGGCCATTTTCTTTTTTAGTTGTAGATGGACACAATGCCTTTATTTTTTTTTTATGTGGTGCTAAGGATTGAACCCAGTGCGTCACACATGTTAGGCCAGTCCTTTACTAATGAGCCATAACCCCAGCCCCTTTGAGGCCATTTTCTTTGTTAACTTCTTGGATTTTATATTTTCATCAAAACCTTCCCTAAACTTCCTCATCCTATTATTTGCTAACATTAAAAAAGAAATTCACTAGTAACAGTCTCTGTGATTAGTAACTGTTAAGACTGGTAACTGTTAGCATTCTTCCTGAACAAGTTCAGTTTCTTCAATCAAGTGTAGCATGTAACTGCCATTTCCTTTTGTTCATTCATTTAATGTTTTTCAGAATGGAAAAAGTACTATCAAAATATATCAAATGGTCCTCTGCCTTCTCCGCTGGTTGGCCGCCTTGAGTCCAGGCGTGGGGCGAGTCCGGTCATGTAACGCATGTTCATGGGGAACATGGCACTAAACCATTCCTAGACGACCTGCTTCTGGATCGGGGTTTTCTACCTAGCAGAGCAGCTCCCTAGCTGCAATCTATTGAAAGTCAGCCCTCCACACAAGGATTTGTAAAAGCATTAAAAGAGAAAAAAAAAAAAAAAAGAAATAAAGAAAAAAAAATATATCCAGTATTACGAAGTGACAAATGAGGGAAGTTTTAAAAACCTAAAGTTAAACATGGCCATTTTTCACTGTTTCAATATTTGCATATCCAGAAACTACTTTGAGTTTTACAACCTGACAAGATAGAGGTTAAAATGGGGCGTAGAGAAGTTAACTGACTTGCTTAAAGTCACAAAGTAAGTTAATGACAAAGCCCAAATCTTTGGACTAGACACCCAGTTGTCTGTTCACCATTGATGATTATCTTCCTAAACAACCCGTCTTTCTGGATTCTCTGTTACAAATTCTTGGTTTAAAAAGACACACTTTGCATGTCAAAGTCAAGACTTACTGCAGCAGGACTGTGGCCAGAAATGTACTTGTCCCACTACACTGACTCACTTTGCTAAGGTAAAAAATGGATCTCACCCAAATATATTCTATCCCCACTTTCCCTGAATAGGAGACATTTATGCTTGGGTAGCACAGAAAATCTAAGGAGTTTAATCATCGAGTCTTTATATACCCTGAAGCCTATGGTTTAGAGGAGACTAAGGTGGAAATTTCCCAGCACTTCAGTTGTGTTGGGATGAATAATTAAATTTAGAGTACGTACCTCTAGCCTTCTCACCTTCACAACTGACAGCCAGGAATGCCTGGTTATTTATCTCCAAAAAACTGTTTCCAAAGAGGAGAGCAAATGATTTTTTAAAATGCCAAAAACAGGGGCTGAGTTTGTAGCTCAGTGGTGAAGCACTTGCCTAGCATGTGTGAGGAACTGGCTTGGATACTCAGGATCACAAATAAATAAATAAATAAAATAAAGGTATTGTGTCCATTTACAACTAGGAAAAAAAAAAAAAAATATATATATATATATATATAAAAGACAACTTGGGTCAAATTTACTGTTCAATCCATGTGTACTTAAAAAATGGCTATTTGGGGCAGGCACAGTGGTGCACGCCTGTAATCCCAGCAGCTCAGAAAGCTGAGGCAGGGGGATTGTGAGTTCAAACCCAGCTTCAGTAAGGCCCTGGGCAACTCAGTGAGACTCTGTCTCTAATAAAATATTTTAAAAAAGCAAAAACACTTCCCCAGGAGGTCAATATTGAGATAGCAGCCTTCATATTTACTTCAGACTCTTACTTTTTGTATGACTATCAGGGTGTGTGTTTAAATATTTCTACATTTGGCAACCAGGATGTATGACCTCCTTTTCTTACACATGCCCTATTGAGACATAGGAAGCACCCTGCCAGCCTCTTAAAATGAAACACATTTGAACAGCCTTCCTGTAATCAGGAATAAGCTTACCCATGCTGCTATCAATTTTTCTATTGCTGTAATCCCAAGTTATAAAGTCTATAACAAGATAGACAGACCTGTCCGTCAGACTAGAACAGGTTATTTATATCTGGTATTCTCTAAAACAAGGTACAGGCAGGACAAGTGCAAAGTGTTTAAAACAGTAGTTCACTAGGGTACCAGGCTAATAGTGAAAATACAAAGGAAGAGGGCTAAAACTTGGCCATGTCTACTTAAGACTGGGAATAAAATATATTACCTGTTGAATTTTAAGAGCTCTTTGCAATTTCAGCACCACAGACTCAGCTCTGCCCTGAAGCTCTTCTGTAACTGACTTTTATAGCTGTAATTAACCAAAGCTGGGTGGGACAGATTTACTCCTTCTCTATAATGTTATTATTACCGGCTCATGGCTAGCAGCTAGCAGCAGTTCTCGCCCTCTTGCACTAGATGCCTGGCCTGCACAATTAGCACCTTATTATAGGCTGGCCTCTTCTAATTACCACATGGCTCAATTGAGCATTTTATTTTATTGTCTTGTTCATGCACTAGTTCAAGGGCCTGGGGTCCCCAACTATAATAAATCCTAAACTCCTCTTAGGCAGGTGTTTTGGTTTTATTTCCTTAGGCCCATAAGAACATTGGCATACAACATCTTTCTGACTGAAGAGCTTCTAGATATCTATGCTGGAAGTATGGCACATGGCTGGAATCTAGTTCTCCTACTCAATCATATGTACCAGATTTATCAGCCTATTGAGGACTCTGTCCTTAGCTGTTTGAAGTTAAGCTCTGCTTACATATCACTTTGAACTTTATCTAACTTGGTGGGCTGAAATAGACAGGGGAACTTCCCATCAGCACTGCATTCCTCTAGAAAAAGGATTCAGGCTCCTTGCTTTGGATTAAACCTTGCTGTAGTTTACAGAGAGGTTACCAATTCTGTAACAAACATGGGCCTCTTTGAATTAAATGGAGTTTGGGGAGATGCTACAGATGTAATGGTTAGGGGTATAGGTGTGGAAGCCAGAATAGCTGAACTCAAATCCTGGCTCTGTCATTTATTAGTTATGGGATTTGTGACCCTGCTCAAGGCACTTAAGCTCTCTGTGCCTCAGTTTCCCAATCTATAAAATAGCATTCATAGGGCTGTTTTGAGGACTGAATCTTTAAGTGCTTAGAACAATGCTTGGCACATAATAAGCACTATGAATAGTGTTACAGAAATTTAATGAGATAAAGTGTTTTAAAATAGACACATCTACAAAATAGTATGCTCCCAGAAGAGTATGACAATGATGGAAAAAAGTTGGCTTAACAGAATAATGGGCCATCCCTGGCTTCTTCATTTTGGGGGGCATAATATGTTCTTTGAATGGCTTCAATAAGCTAAAAAGCTAAGAACTCTGAATTTATAAGTTTTGAAGACATCTAATGCCCTATCACAACGAAGGTGACAAACATGTTCTGGCAGCATTTAAGTAGAATGGTTAGTGAAGGAATAACTGTTTTAATAGATAATTTAAAATAAGCACTGTTGTTTACATTTCTTCATACATATTTAGCCTAACATATCAGAAATCACTTATAGCATTATTCAGCAAATACTACTAACTTCTTCAGCAACGAACTTCTGTCAGTTGTCAGAGGGATGGTTCAAATACATGTGCTATACTTTTAACAAATTTTTATTATTTTTGAAGTGCTGGAGGTTGAACCCAGGACCTTGTGCATGCTAGGCAACTGCTCTACCAGTGAGCTATAGTATCAGCCCTGTTCTATGTGTTTAGAGACCCACTGAATGATTTTTATACAAAAATGATTTCGTGGTATTCAAACTCAAGACTTTTCTTCCTGTGTCTTTTCTGCTTTGTCACCTTTTAAATCCCCACCTAATAGTCCTAGCTATTAAAATCTTACTTTCAGGATCTTTCATTTCTGAGCAATAACTAGCCCAAACTACCATATTTAACATAAGAAGTCCCTTGTTATCTCACCACACAGAGTTCCTTACATAGAATCCAGCTGTCTAACCACATGCAAAGGCATCTATGCACCACAACAGGTGGAGCACCTGTGCCTTCTGCAGGAAGGAAACCTTTCCCGCCTCACCTCTCCAGTTTCCCTGGAGGGCAAAATCCAACCCTATGCCTTTCCTTTCAAGTGCATCTGTAGAGAACTATGCAGAGATCTAAGTGTTCGAAAGCTAACATAAAGTCTTTTCTTAGGAGGCTCTGTGAAACTGTATGTGAAGCTATTATCTGAAACACCAACTTTTTTTTTTTTTTTGGATGGTTAATCTGTCAAGGGTAACTTTCATTTTTGAGAACAGGGGAGATCCCTCAAAAAATGGGACCTCGGGAAAGTTTCAACTAGCTGGGATCAACTCACACACCCCCGCCCCCATTTATCTATAGGGATCCTCTGAAACTTATATGGTACTCTGTCCCCTCTTCCTGTGACACCAGCTTCACCTTGCTGGTATCCTCACTGGATATCCCAGGCCGATATTCCTACTCAACTACCGCGGGTGGCTGGCTTTTTTTTTTTTTTTTTTTTTTTTTGCGGGCAGCTGTCCACAGCTCCCAGAGATCACTTTCACCAAGCTGGGGCTTCCAGGAAGCGCAATGGACGCCTGGACACTGCACACCTCGCCAGTGCCAGTTACAAAGACCCTTCCTCCTCTCAATTCTCTTTTTGGGACAATGCTCTGGCTAACGTCCCAGGCAAAGGGACCTTGCGAGGTCCTAGATCAGCCCTGGATTCAAGAAAAGCAGGGAGAAAAAGAGAAGTACAGAGGGTATACAAGGTGCAGGTAGAATGAGAGGAGGAGAAGCAGGGAAAGATGAGAGGGAGGGCTGGAGGGGTGAGGAGGCCCTGGGATTCGTTTCCACTCCTGGCCAGACCCTTCCCATGGAGAATGACCTGAAGAGGGCTTCAGCGGCTCTTTTCAACCATCCCAGGGACCAAAGAAGTAGAGGGGGCGGGGAGACAGCCCTCCCTTGGCCAATCACGAAGTCTGCCTTCCCTCACTCGGGGGGCTCTCGGTCTCGGTCCCAGTGGTCTGTCTCTCTCACACACAGCCAATCTGCTACTTCAACTCCGGCGAGTCCTGGGCCGGCGCTCTCGCTGCACCTCATCTTCTTCACCCCAACCCCAGTCTCCGATCCCAACTGACCGTGAAGCCGGAGGCGGTTCGCCAGTCCCAGACCCCCGGGGGGGCTCCCGCGGCCGACGCCGTCGCCTCTTCCTGCAGTCCCTCACTCGGGACCTGGCTTCGGGCTGCGGCAATGGCTCCCCGGCACGAGGCGCCACGGCTCGCCCGACTCAGCCAGATACCGGACGGCACGCAGAAGCCCATCGAGCTCCCGGCGGCTGTGGCGGCCGCGGCTGCAGGGGCGGCAGCCGCGCAGGCTGATGACGTGCAGCGCGGGGCGCGGGCGTCGCGGGCGGATGACGCGACGCGCGGGGCGGCACGGCAGCATGGCGTCTGTGGTGCTGAGCGAGGCGGAGAAGGTGTACATCGTGCACGGCGTCCAGGTAGCGGAGGCTGTCCTGCGGATTGCAGCTGGTACTCGAGTCGCCGGGGAGGAGACTGGGGTGACCTTGTGGTTAAACAGCTCTGCGGTCCGCGTTTGCAGCCCAAAGCTGGCAGCGTGGGAGTTTTTAGGAGATGGGGATGAGCGTCCGCATAAGGACCGATCACCCTTGGACTTCTGGGTTAATAAGATTCCGACTTCAGCAGGAATCCTTGGGCAGTCCCTGGGGCAGTTCTCAGCGAGGAGCATCGTTTCCACGGCCATCCATTCAGCCTCGGCACGCTTTACTAGACCAAGCCTCAGGTTTCTCCTCTAGGAAACCGGGATCTGGGGATGGGCATCTGGCCCGCTTTCTCTCACCCCGTGGATGAGGCGCAGAGAGCATGCACCTGAGGCGAAGGAGCTTAGGAAATATAAATCGCCTTAGGAATAAAGGGAGAAGAATTTTTAAAAAGCGACTTGGCATTCGGTGGCATAATTGTTATCGTTTTCCATTTGACAGTGGAGAACTAAAATCCCCAGGCAGCTGTAACTGAAGATCTTCTGTGCTCAGTCTTCAACCCCTGGTTTTCACCACTCCAGAACAAGGGTTGAGGACTGTTGTACCTGGCAACAATATACCGGTGCCACCCTCTGAGTCTATTCACACTTGTTAGCTCCCTGTGTCCTTCTCCCATCAGAATTCTAAAGCACACCTCTTTCCTTCGTGCCTTTCCTCTGCCGTGACCAAATGCAAAGTCAGTATTCCCATGATGTAGCCATCAGATTAAATTAATCCTCTGTCACTTACTGTGAGTAAAGGCCATGCCTCCTTTAAAATTGTGACCTGGTGTTATCTTCTGTACCCTTTATAGATTAAGAAACGTCAATAATTAGTTACCAGATTTCATATTAAACCTGGATAATAAAATCGGAACTTACAATCTCACGAGCTTTTTAGTTAGAGGATTAGGAATAGTGGAATATATTGGAAATGAAGTAAAGAATGCTGAACACCTGGCTCATGGTCAGCCCTGAAAAAAATGTTAGCTCCCTTTCTTTTCTTTTCTTTTTCCATATATCTAATTAGCTTTTATTCACAATTCATGGATCAGGGCAGCCTCCATTCTGTTAGCTCCCTTTCACGTTTTTTTGTTTTTTTTCATCAGTGATAAGGCTTTATCCTAAACCACTCATACTGAATTCCCAGTCTTCATAGTGACTCCATTAAGGACTTAGCCTTTGGCTATTGGGACTTAAATTCTTTTGATTTGGGAGCTAGGAATTCTTAAATTATATCACGAAAAGGGGTAGGAAGTGCCTTGGGGTCTCTGGAGCACAGGCTCTCCTGTATTCTATGGATCACATGGTCTATGTGGCTATCAGACTGTCTCTGGTGATACTTCTTTTCTCTGCCAAAGTGTATGTCTTTTCTGTGACTTCTTGCTGTCCAGCTTCCTTTCTGTCTTGGTGAAATCTGTACACCTCCTCCACCTTAACTTTTGTGTGACCTCTCTAGCCTCCCATCACATCATGACCTGTCAGCCCCTGTTTAATTCCTCTCTTCTCTCAAGTGTTTCCCAGATCAGCGGTCAGATTCCAGTGAGAGAATTGGTTTGGCCTTCTAGTATTTCATGATTAAAAGTTAGTCATCTTATGGATAGTATGCTTTTGGGTTGCCTACCTACTTCTGACCCTGGCTATTTTGGGTGGATGATGATTTAGTTATGTGGCTGTTACAGAACTATAGGTACAATGGACTTTTCCATGGACTTTTCCAGCCTATTAAGTTCTGTGTCCATAATCTGGTCATTAAACTGGCCCCCATAGGGTCAGACCAGGCCATGGCAATTGATTAACTTATGCATCCTTGGAAAGGAAAATTTGTAGCACCAAACAGGCTTTCCTCTTGGAGCTCCAGGAAAGCTGATTCATTGTATGTTCTTGGTTATTGAAGGAAAATGTAGCTCAGCCAATGGTTTCCATTTCTTTTCTGTAGATTTAGCTTTTATTTTAATGTGTGCCTGGGGCACAGCACAGAAGAGAGGGAACAGGGCTTGAGCCTGATCTTCAGCTATGAGATTGAGAAGTCAGCATTTAGTTGCTCAACCTGGCAATGGCAGAACTGGAATCATCCTTCAACACTCTTGCTTTTTAGCCCTGTGCTCTTTCTATTTACAAACCCGTAGCACAGAAAGTCTGTGTCCAGGCACTGTGGGGTGCAGCCTTGTGGAGCCACATCCTTTCAAAGAAATGCAGGACTACTCAGGAGGCTTGGAAACTGAAACGGGAATGAGTGTCTATTTTTGCTGTGTCTTGGACTTAGGACTGCAAAGCTGGACTAGAAGAGGTTTGAATCTCAGTTCTCTGAGAAAGCTCTGAGGTACTAGATAAGCAAAACAAGGTAGATGAGAGCTTAGCTGAGAGGACCACTCCCAGTCTGAAACTCTCCTAGTGGATTAGGAACACTGGGAGGCTGAGGCAGGAGGATTACAAATTTGAGGGCAGTCTCAGAAACTTAGACCCTCAGCAACTTAAGACTTTTTCTCAAAATTAAAAAAGAACTGAGGATGTAGTTCTTTGATCTCGGTGGTAAAGTGTTCTTGGGTTCAATCCCCAGCACACTCCTCCCTGCAATAAAAGTAACAGGACTAGGGACTGGGGTTATGGCTCAGCAGTAGAGTGCTCGCCTTGCGTGTGTGAGGCCCTGGGTTGGATCCTAAGCGCTACATAAAAATACATACATAAATTAAATAAAGGTATTGTGCCCCACTACAACTAAAAAATTAAAAATAGTAGGACTGGATTACTTAGGCATTAGGCAAAACAGCTCTGAGCTGAGTTCATGTCTTCTCTTACAAATAGGAGATAGACACTTAGTGCCTCGGTTTTCTAATGTATAACCCCTCTCCAGGGATTTTGACGACTTCCTGAGCGAATACATGCTCCCAGTAACAGGAGAAAGAAATGGTTACCCCGTGCAGGGGGCTCCCCTGAAATGATTTATAACCTTTGGATTCTCCTATAACTGTGTTATGTTGAGGTTATTCTTGCTTTATAGATGAAGAAACAGACTCAGAGGTCTTAAAGAACTTGCTCAAGGTCACCAAGCTGGTATGTTAGAGTCCAGATTTAAATATTCAAAGGAAGGTCCTTGTGATAATAGCTATGTGAGTTGCCAAGAACTAGCCCATCATAGGGAAGCCTTGGATCTAGAAGGAGCTTCGGTCTCCTCTGCTTAGAGGACTGGTCTTCACTCTATGGTGTCCATCAGCTTGATTTTTAAAATGGAACTTTCAATTCAGGGCAACCTGTGTTTAAATGTTTATGTGTGGGTTAATTTCTTTGCTCTTGAGTGTTGCTGATAAATAAAAATCATGGTAGGGCTCTAGGCTCTGAGCCAGGCCAGGCAGGTTTGGATGATTTCCTGTCTTTTAAAAGGAAAACTGGATTTCAAAAAAGTTGCCCTAGGTACAGTCGTTCATGAGCTTAGTTAGGTTTTGTGTTTATTTTTCTTCTATTCTTTTGGATGTACCTTATGCATCCTTGGAAAGGAAAATTTGTAGCTTTTCATTTATTTCTTATTTGTCCTCTGAGCCTTTTCCAGGAGGCAGAGAAATTAAGAGCTGGAAAGGCAAGATATAATGAGGCCTCATTTTCTTTTCCATCTGAGTATAAGTGAGTTCAATTATAGGTAGACCTTTATTTTATTTTAATGTGGTGCTGAGGATAGAACCTCAGTGCTTCACGCATGCTAGGCAAGCACTCTACCTCTGAGCCACAACCACAGCCCCTGATTGGCATTTTAAAAGCAGTATTTAGGAGTCTGTGACCTTGTGGCCTACTTGCTTTCGGGAGCTAATATCATCATCAGGACCACCTAGTAGAGCCAGCTGCTTGGTCAAGACTGTGCTGACTGCTTTTGTACAGTGGAGAGACCCTTGGAGGCAGCAGGCTGTGTGAAGTAGAGGGGAAGTATCTGGCTTGAAGTTCAAATGCTGCTTACTGGCTTTGTGCTCTCAGGCCTGTTACTTGGCATCATTCAACCTCAAGTTTCCCCATTTGTGAAACAGAGTGAATAAATACTATCTAAAAAGGTTATCATAAAGATTAAATACATTAACTGTGTGGTGTTCCTAGCACATTATCTGATATAATGAATGCTCAGTAAATAGCTGGTATTGTAAATAATTGCAGCCATTTAAATTTATAGATCTGTACAGTTAAAGAATCACTTTTGAAACTGTCTAATTTGATCTTTTACAAGTGAGGAAACTAGCTCAGAGTGGGAAGGGACTTGTCCTAAGTCAAATGGCTAGTTAATGGTGGGACCAGGCCTGGTCCCATCTGTTACTAATTCCCCTAGTGATTGTTCAGTCTTGTACCTTGCCTGTAGCCCAGAAAGGAATCCTTGTAAATGATGTTTTGGGGGCTGGATATGCCTGGGACCTTGGACAAATGGGGATGGGGAGGAATGAGGTGTCAGAGATGGACCTGAAAAGCCTTTTAAAATGATTGGCATTTTAAAAGCAGTATTTAGGAGTCTGTGGAAAGGAAAGGGGTGTGAAGAGACAGTGACAGAGTTATAGAATCCTCTGGTGATGAGGGATCACTTTATGGCTCACTCTCCCATGCTTGACATTCTGTTGCTTTTTGAGTACATGTCCCCCGGACTTATAGACTGCTTCCTGCCAGGAAGTAGACTGGCAGTGATTCCGCCTGGTTTATGGAGTTTATTTGCTTTCATTAGAAGGAATTGAGAGGGTTCTAGAGCTGAAACAAATATGACAGATGGTTATAGTTAGTACTGTGTGGTGGGAGCATGCAACAATGTTTTGTTTTCCTCTGTTTAATTTCTCAAAAAAAAAAAAATCATTCACATACACAGTCATCCAGTTTAAAGATAAGTTTCTGACAGGTACATACTTCAGAGCAGTGGTTTTCATTTAGTTTATATTTTGGGGTGCATCAACTCCTTGGAGAATCTGATGAAGCTAATGATTATTTTTCTGAAGGAAAAAAAAACTGCTTTCATAAAATATTTACAAAGAATGAAGAAGATCTCTGTGAGCTGATTTGGGGCAATATAGTATGTGTGCATATGTATTTATTGTCTGGTTAAGGTTTTTTTAAAGCCAAGTGTAAAAGAATTTACACCCTAGTATGCCACCCTTCATACAAGGAATATAAAGGAGACATAAAAAATATTCGTGTATCTGCTTATCTGTGAAGAAGAAATACAAGAAAGATAAACCAGAAACCAAAGACATCTGTTATCAACCTGGGGTGGACAAGAAAGGGGTGGAAAGAAGAGGGACATGAAAAGAGCGCAGGGCAGGTAAGGGGAGAGTGACATTTCTCCGAGCATACCTTTTCTGATTAGCTTTGACTAATCAGAAAATTAGCTTTTTAGGACCATAGTGATATTCCACATACTCAAAAAAGGAAGTAATCAGGATGTGGGGAACCCAAACTGAAATACAGTTACAAATGAGCCTGTTAGTATATAAACAAAGGAATGCCACCACCACACAGGAAGGGCATGGGGAAGAAAATAACTAACTTAAGTAACTAGAGGACACATTTTGACTGGGTACCAAGACTGAAGACAAAAAACTTTTCAAGTGTAACTGTATTCTTTTGGTTAATTTGTTTCTCATGGTGAGGGTGGGTGCTTGTGTGTTACACTCAGAATGGACAAATAGGTAAATACATTATAGGTAGAATGTGAGAGCCTGTGTTATCTCTGAGAAAGAAGTGACACAAGAAAAGGCTAGAATGAACCCTGAGGCTTTTAGATTGGAGTTGAGCTCTCAGCTTGACTCATGATATTTTAATAAGATGTGTACATACAGAATTAAATATAGATTGTGTATATGTGGGTTAGTATACATACATAATGTTTTTTAGCTTAGCTGAGAAGTTCTAGAAGCAGTGATGTTCCAGGAGCAATGAAGATTCTGGGCTTTAAGTACCGTTTTCCAGGAGGAGGAACTAGGGCTCCTTGGAGACGTGCTGATCACTAACTAGGGCAAGAGTATGGGAAAAACAAGAGGCTGGAACTCTTGTGTTTGTGTTCTCAGAATGTAGGAGATGCTCCACAAAAGTTGGAAGCATGTTGAAAGAGCACAAGAATCAATCCAAAGGTGCTCCCAAAGGCCAAATCTGGAATGCTTTCAGCAACAAAATAAAATAAGTGTAGCATAAAATAGACATGAATGAATTGTACAAATATAAACAATTTAAGAAGTAAATACACGGGCAGAGGGACAGGAGTGTGTAGACCACCTTAAAAGCCATCTTCTGCAGCAGGGGTTGGCAGACTGATCCTGGAAAGGGCTAAGTAGGAAAGACTTGGGGGCTTTGCAGATTTCTGACTCAGTCTCTTCCCTCTGCTACTGTAGTGAAAAGCATTCATAGTACCTAAATGAAGGGGCATGGCTATGATCTAGTAAAAACAGCTATGAAAACAAGTGACCTATAGGCCCTGCTTTGTTGACCCTGCTTTAGCAGATTAAATATCTTTAGCTGTTACAAAGTAGATGTTTGTATTTATTTTGTATTTTGTGGGGAGGCAGGTGCAATGAGGACAGTTATACCCTGTAGCTCTGACAGCTCATATTTCTTGGTACAATTTCAGCCTTGCAGATTTGGAGAGAGATGGCTTATTTTGTCCCTTCTCCAGGTTTTGCATGTTTTCATGCACATATTCTGTATGGCAAGATGTAGTATGGACTTTGCAGTCAAACAGACTGCAAAGAAAATTTAGCTTTGTCCTTACTAGCTATAGGACCTTGGACAAGTAACTTAAGTTCTCCAAGTCTCCATTTCCTCACATGTAAAAGAGTGACATTGTCATTAGTCATGAGGACAGAAGTTTGGATGATCCACCAAGAGAAAAAAAGATGTGTACTGCGTATTTGTCTAGGTAGCAAAAGGTTGAGTCTTTTTAGCAGACTGTTGTTGGTTTGGGATCACAACTTTGGGACTGCTGTTGTTGCACTTAGGAAGACCTCCGTGTGGATGGCCGCAGCTGTGAGGACTACCGATCTGTTGAAGTGGAAACTGATGTGGTGTCCAACACCAGTGGGTCTGCAAGGGTTAAACTGGTAAGTACTGTGGCCACAGTTCATGCTCAAGTAGAGAAATGGGTAGGTGTCAGAGAGCCAGCTGTAGACCTCTGCTGGCTTTTGGAGTGCAAATCGTCCATGCAAAGGTCCAAGTCCCAATACTGCTCCTAAGAGTGTCCCCCAGGGCTGTATGTCTGGAATGGGAGGGAGGTGGTGTCTGGCTGTCTTCCTTGAGTAAGGAGCCTTCTCAAATGTGTCTACAGGGCCACACAGACATCTTGGTGGGAGTGAAAGCAGAAATGGGGACGCCAAAGCTGGAAAAACCAAATGAAGGCTTCCTGGAGTTCTTTGTTGACTGGTTAGTACTATGCAGCTGTTTTTTTGTTGTTGTTGTTGTTGTTGTTTTTTTAATATTTTATTTTAGTTATACACAATACATTTATTTTGTTTATTTATTTTTATGTGGTGTTGAGATTCGAACCCAGGGCCTCGCATGCTAGGCGAGCGCTCTACCGCTGAGCCAAAACCCCTGCCCAATGCAGCTGTTTTTAAAGAAAAATGATTTAAAAGGTGAGGATTCAGAAAATGAACCTCCAATCTCCTGTTGAGCCCTCTCATATTTTGTATTTATTTAATCATTCAACTCTCCGGGAGGTATTTACTGACCTTCTCCTGTGTGCCAAGTGCTAGGAGGTCTTGGCGAGAGTCCTACCTTTGTCTTAATCGCCTGGCCCTTGCTAGGCCTCATTTTCCCTGTCTGAAAAAGGAGGATATCAGCCAAGCAATCCAGCATATGGTTGGTGTGAGGATCAAATTAAGCAATGTGACATGTATAACTAATGAAAACAAATTTAAAAATGTTTAAAAAAATTTAAAAAGTAAGCAATGTATATTAGGATGCTTTGAAAAATACCAAATTCAGATAATAAGAATCATTATTTGGTCTTAAATGCCCTGTTTTTCTTCCTGCTCTAGCTCTGCAGAAAACTGTTCATGATTTGTTTGGCAGATGAGGCCTAGAGTCAGCCAAGCAGGCATCAAGGATGCTGGAAGGACCAGGGCTCTGCAGTGTCTGTGCTCAGCCCTGGGCCCAAATCTCACTTCTTCTCTGGTCAGCTGCATGACCTCAGACTGGTTTCTCAGTCTCTCTGTGCCTGAATTTTTTCATCAAAAAATGAAAATAATAAACAGGTGGGCTTCTAATAAATACATGTCTTTCACCCTTCCAGGGTTGGGGCTTTTATTGAGTCACTTGCGTGGTCTCCCCATCTATCTGTAACCTTGTTTCTAGAAGCTCTGTGTTGACAGTAGGCCTTCTTGAAGTAGGCAAGGCTCTAGTGGCTCATGCTAGATGTAGTTGTATAATGTGGATTGGGTATTGCCTAAGACCACCTCCACATTGAAAGATTTTCTAGAAGGACTCACAAGTCTTAGTATATAGTTGTACTCATTGATGAGATTTTTTGCAGCAATGAAAATGCAGCAACCCATTTGTGACATTTCTGCCCTGGGAAGCCCACTAGAGACTTGGCACCCAGGATTTTTGCTGGGGGCTGGTCACATAGGCACCTTCTGCTTAACACATACCAAAGTTTCAGACTGCCAGAAGGAAAGAAAGTGTTCAGCATAAAACATTTGTACAATCTAGGTACAGTGGGCCACCGCTCTCAGTTTACTGTTGACTGGGAACACTGAGCCACGTTCCCAGATGTCACCTAGGACCAACTTTGCAAGTAGGCCCTCCTAAAGGTGGCAGCCCCAGGCTGTGATGTCAGCTCTTTTTTGCACAGATGGGAATCCACATTTGCATAGCAAGTTAATCTTTCGATCTTTACATGCAAACACAGAAGTTGATCCTCACAATGCTTCAGTGAAAAAGATAAGAAATGGAGTTTATAGAGGGGAGGAGTTGACTTTCTCAGAGTCCTGTAGTTAAAAATGCCAGCTTAGGTCTATCCAACTCTGAATTTGCTGCTCTTGTTGCTTTATGTGGCCTGCTGAGGTCCATTTTAGAGGGGCATTGTGCTTGGAGGTCCAAGAACTATCCGTGTTCATTGTGTTTTTTTGGAGTGGGGGGTACTGGGGATTGAACTCAGAGGTACTTGGCCACTGAGCCACATCTCCAGCCCTATTTAGAGACAGGGTCTCACTGAGTTGCTTACTGCCTTGCTTTTGCTGAGACTGGCTTTGAACTCTCGATCCTCTTGCCTCAGCCTCCGAGCTGCTGGGATTCCATACGTGCGCCACTATGCCCGGCCTGTGTTCATTTTTTGGCTAGTTTTCTTCCCAGCCCATTCCTGTCTCCTGTCCTGGTTCCCCACACAGTCTCCTCCTGGTCCTACTCAGCTGCTTTCACTGGGTTGAGGTGTTCAGTGGATCTGGCCCTTTCTTGGAGTTAGTGTGGATGGTAATGACCTGGTTCCAGCCCTGTTTATCCTTTCCTTTGCTCTGGCAGGGAGCAAAATACCTCTTTGGTCTTGATCTGCGTAATTCAAAGCAGTGAACAATCACTGAGGAGCAGACAGCTTGTGAGAGGAACTATAATTTGCTCTTCTTTTCTTCCCTGTCATTATCCTCATCTCATTCATCCTAAGCAGATAGTGACAGTCTGCTCAGTCACACCAAAGGGAGGGCGCCACCCTCAGATGCTTGATATGGGGTTTACATTTTATTGTGGCTCTCTCAGGACAGCCTGCTACCCTTGTCCCTTTCTTATCTCAACTGTACAGGGAGGGTGACACTCATGTGAAAAAAGCCTTTGAACTGCCTCTTTTCAAGATCTAGGCTCTTGAAGTAGACTCAGTTTTCCTGCCCGCTATTCTGTTTTCCTCCTTTGCAAATGTCAAAAGGACCTCAACAGGCCCAGGAGCTCCAGGTGCCCAGTAGTTTTGAATATTCCCTGAGATGCATGGACTCAAGGTGACACACAAGCGTCTTTAAGTGGCTCAGCTAACGTGAGCACCTCAGGGAATAGAGTTACCATGAGAGATTCACAAATCGCCGCCCACATCAGAACGTCTCTCTAGTCTTCAAGGGCCAACTGTAAATTGCATAAACAGGCAAAGCCTTTCGTTCCTACCAGATGAAAGGAATAGCTTCTGAGCCCAGCAGAGGGGGTGCTGCACACCTGCAACGCACCCTGGGGCTCCCTGGTGAGTTCAGGCACTTGCCTATCCATAGGCTGAAACATAGTTGCTCCCCAGAGGGAGAAAAGTAATTGGTGTTAGGGTGGTGTCCCTGCTGCCACTCTGAGCCTAGTTTGATTTAATTCCTTATCAACAACTTCTAGCTTTAATTATTTAAATTCCCAGAGGTAGAGAGGTCTCAAAGATAATTGCTTTTCTGCTAACTCAGTTCCCTTCAGTTTTGTACTTGGGATGATAACGCACAAGCCCAAGGAGACACCGCTCCTCACCCTCATCATTTATCCCGCTTCTTGGGATGATGAGAAAGCTGGGTATGTCTCACAGCCCTTGGAGGTTGCTCCTGACTTCCCTGCCTCTGAGCCCTGTCCCAGAGATGTCTGGCAGCATCTTCACTAAACTGGAAGCAAAACAGACCATCTAATCCTGTCAGTGTCTTTGGTTTATTTTTGCCAGCCTGAGCATAGGCCATTTTAAATAAGACTTTGAAACTTTAGGAAAAATTTCTTACCTTCCCAGAGGAAGGTAAGAATTTAAGAAGCTGATGTCATCCTGAGCTTCCACTAGGTGGCAGGCCATCAAGTCACTTTTATTTATTTTCATGTGGGGCTGAGGATCGAACCCAGTGCCTTATACCTGCGAGGCAAGCGTGCTCTACCACTGAACCACAATCCCAGCCCTCTTTGCTACTTTTTAATGGGATCACTTGTATTTTTCACTAATATAGAACCAGAATCTTTGAAACCTGCATTGCTGGGTGGCACCACTATATGTCTTCCATTCCTTGCCGGCTTGGTGCTGCTTGAAGGGAATTAAGGGGCTCAGTCCTTGGCTGAAGGGCTGGAGGTGGGAGCAAGGCAGAGAGTCATCCTGAAGAAGCCATTTGAGGCTGGTTGTACTCAGAGTCTCCAGAGCTGATGAGATAACTTGCAGAAACTTCAAATAGGAGCTGACAATGAAAGGTTCCCCTACAAATGGGGAAGCTTTTGTAGGCTTAGAAATGAGCACATACACAAAATGAATAACCAGCCGGGGTAGGTGACTGCTAAAGGAGTAAGGTCCCAAATTAGCCCTGTCCTAGGTACCCACTGAATCCTTTTTCTAATGTGGCCTGGCCTGACCTTTTTGGAAGAGTCTGTAGATTTCAGGCTAGATTGATTGCATGGGAGATAACATTGGACCTATTGTTTAGTATCATTCCATGTAGATATGGCCTTGATCTCAACCTACCTCAGTTAAACCAGAGATGTGCCAAGCAGGGGGTGCAGGGTGGATGGAGGTAATGAGTCAGGAAGAGTAGAGAGTTGGGAGGAGCAAAGTGCCCAGGATCTTTTGTTAGTGCATCCAGCTCAGTAAACTGTTTCCCAGCAGCTCTGCAAGAGGGACTGGGTCATGCTTTATGGAGGACCTGAATTGGTTTGGTAACTATAAATGCTGAAAGCATTTGGTTTTATGCCCAAAACCCCACATCCCTACTAAAAGGATATATTGTGATGCATAAGAGCAGGGGGCTAGAATTACAGCTTGTATTCTCTTTCTCCATTCCTCCTTTCTCTTCCTCTCTTTCTCGTTTGTATTTAGCAGAGAAGCTTTTTATTTAGAGTTCTCTTGGTCAGCATTCTTTGATTGTACTTGTGGTCTGGTAAAAAGTCCCAAGTCCTAAGACCAGAACACCATTCATTATCTCGAAGTAAAACATAAGCCCAAGGAAAAGCTACTCTGACTGATATCAGTCTACAGACCAAGCATGCAGAGCCACAAATACAGGGAGAGTACAGGGTAACCTAGCAGTTAAGGCCCAAACTGGCTGGGATAGAATCTTAGCTAAACAGATACTGGTCACATGCCCTTGCACCAATCGCATAACCTTTCTGATTCAGTTTCCTTATCTCTTGATGTCAGGGACAGGGGATGTAGTTCAGTGGTAAAGCACTTGCCTAGCATATGTGAGGCCCTAGCTTCCATCCCCAGCACCACAAACATAAAATAAAATGGGGTTAGTACCTCCTGGAGTTGCCGTGAGAATTTAATGGGTCAGTACACCGGAAGTGCTAAGGGGTGTGTAGCACATAGTAAGCATTTAAAGACATTGTTAAGTTTCCCTCCTTATAAAATGAAAAAGAGTTGGCCCCTCCAGGTCTCACACTATTATCCTGTAGATCACAGCCTATCTGTAAGATTCACCTAATAGAGTAATTTTTAAAAGGTGAACTAAAATACCTTTAGAAAGCCTGGAAAGTGTCAGTTTGTCAGAAAAGGTCCTTATGTATTGAATGCCCCAGTGATGAGGTACAACCCTCATTTCTGTACTCCAATATCTAACACCCCGCCCCATCCCTAGCTAATTCTTTGGCAAAATATGTAATTTCTGGCTTAATTTATCAAAAGTACTGTGCTCCATCCCCTACCCTGAGCACTTACCTTCCATTTTCCCAGCCTTCTCTCCAGTCACTCCATGGCAGGGCACCTTGCAGACAGGAACATGCCATAGTCTGATGAGGCTCTAAACCTTCCTCTTTGCTTGTTAGTGGGGCTGAAAGAATAAATGTATGAGATTTTCTTTTCAAATTAGCCTAGTCTCAAAAAAGCAATGGGACATGGTTTTGAAGGTAGATTGATTTAGACATTGGGCCTGGAAACTGAACGGTGCCCTGGTGCTGTAGGAAAGGTCCTGCTTTAGCCCCCAGTGCTTAGTCACATGTAGAAGGATGTACCCACTGCATTTGGCAGAAGATAAACATTTAGAGGACGAGCATCTCCAACTGCGTTTGTCTACACCGAGATGTATATAGATATATTTTTAAGCACAACAAAGGATGCAATATTGATTGCTTAGTGTTTAAATTAGAAACAGGTTATGTTTTTCTACCTGTGCAAAATAAAAACTCGGTCCCTGGTGACTTGATTATTTCTCTGTAACTGAACTGCTTTTCCCAGCTTGATGCTTTAGTCCAGCAGAGATAGCAGGAGGGTCAGCAGCGTTGCTATGGCAGTGATGAAGTTTCTCTTGGAGATTTTAAATTGGGGTTCTGCTGGCTGAAGGTGGTAAGGGAAGACAAGGTAATTAGAGAAGCAAAGTTATACAGTGACACAATCTGATTCATTCCCTTTTTTTGCTGGTGATGGGGGTACCAGGGATTGAACTCAGGGGTACTCAACCACTGAGCCACATCCCAGCCCTTTTTTGTATTTTATTTAGAGACAGGGTCTCACTGAGTTGCTTAGAGCCTCACTTTTGCTGAGGCTGGCTTTGAACTTGCGATCCTCCTGCTTCAGCCTCCCAAGCTGCTGGGATCACAGGCATGTGCCATTCCGCCCAGCCTGATTCATCCTTACTCTTATATTATTGATTGAGGTTTTTTTGGGTAGTATACAGGTGCTATGGGCACAGCCAGGGGCTGTCATGCATGTTTTGCTTCCCCTATAACCCCCTTACCCTGCCTCTGTGGCTTCCCAGCTCCTGCTCATCTTTGAGTTTGAGGCCTTCTATAGCTCTCAGTGTTAATTGACAGCTGCCCCCCACCTCACTGTTTGCTCTCTATCACCAAACCCCCCTACTTCACTGGGACTGCTGCAGTGTACAGGTCATCCACTTTCCTCCATCTCCAGGTCATGAGTGGCTGGGGCAGGGCTGCTACCTTCCAGATGGATGAAGGGTTGGGAAGTTTCAATGTGATTTTGAAAAGTCCTTGCTGAAATGGCTGGTTTCTTACCTTTCCTGGCCTCTATTGTTAAAGTAGAATGATTAAAGTTTACTTATTTCACAAACCTATTAAGGGTTTGTTTGTGTCAAGTCAAAACTCACAAAATTTTCCTGTTAAACACTTTCGGATCGTGTTTAGGATGGTAAATATTGAATGTTGTAGTTCTTTGTTGAGATAGTAGGGTGTACGTGTCAAGAGGCCAAAAAGGAAACATTTTTTCTCTTGAAAAATATCAAATAAAGTAAAAAGGAAGGAGGTGACCTGGTATTTAATCTGCCATCAGTCTTTCTCTTACTGTCATTTTCCTTCTTTTCTGTATAGTGATAATGTAAAGTTTATGACATAACTCTGACATGCTATCATACATACCTTCTGAATCATTCTAGAAAGGTTACTGTACTTACACCGTGGTTTTGGTATGGAAAACTAGGGATGGTGGTGACTGGAAGACTGTACAGATTCTCGAGACCTCCCAGCTCCCTAGGCCAGCCAGCGAATATTTATTGTCCTCTGAAGCTAAGAAAGTTAATTGTTACCACCCAAGTTTCACATACCATCATTGTCTTGTTTCTCCTTGCTGAAGATAGCTTCTGCTAGAGGTCACTGGGAAGACCCGTCACACACATTGACGAATCTAGGGCTCTGTGCTGGGCTAGTGCATTGCATGTGTTTGGAGGCTGGGAAAGTGGCAGATGCTACCTTTTTTCTAGTTCAACAGTCTTTTTTTTTTTTTTTTTTGAGGTGCTTGGAATCAAACAGGACCTTATGCATGCTAGACAAGTGCTCTAATACTGAGCTAGAATATCAACCCTCAGTGACTTTCCTTATAGCATCTGGCTCCATTCCGTTCCATGGAAAACTGGAATAGAGAGCCTGACCCCTGTGTTTTTTGCAAAGATTCATTCAGCTTTTCTCTTTCCGTTCTTTTAGTTCAGCCAATGCCACTCCTGAATTTGAAGGTCGGGGAGGTGATGACCTTGGTACAGAGATTGCTAACACCCTCTACCGGATATTTAACAATAAGAGCAGTGTGGACCTGAAGTCCCTCTGCATCAGTCCGCGGGAGCACTGCTGGGTCCTCTATGTGGATGTACTGGTGAGTGTCACGTTGCTATGCCAGCCGCGCTCTATCTCTGCTGGAGCCCTGTTGACCTACTTTCCTCTCCCTGCTTTTTCCTACTTCAGGTGGATGCTTTCATCCTCCAGGTGAGATAATTTGGGGGAAAAAATGGCCTCCTGTGATAATTCTCTTAAGATAAATGTAACGTATGTACAAGTAGCATATATATAATCCCATTCTAGAATAAAATTGTAGTCATATTATACTAGCTCCTAAAGTTGTCTGAAGAAGTTACTAGAAAAGAAAAAAACAAAAAACAAAAGATGCTGTCTGGATAGTGCTACACAGAATAAAGGGCAGAATTCTGACTAGTTGGAGCATTCTGTGTGGAATGATGATAAGTTCTTTTTTATGTAAATTTATTTTATATATGATAGCAGAATGTATTACAATTCTTATTACACATATAAAGAGCAATTTTTCATATCTCTGGTTGTATACAAAGTGTATTCACACCAATTCGTGTCTTCATACATGTACTTTGGATAGTAATGATCATCATATTCCATCATCATTAATTACCCCACGTCCCCTCCCTTCCCCTCAATCCCCTCTGCCCTATCTAGAGTTTGTCTATTCCTCCCATGCACCCACTTTCTACCCCACTATGAATCAGCCTCCTTATATCAGAGAAAACATTCAGTACTTTTTGTGGGGGGATTGGCTAACTTCACTTAGCATTATCTTCTCTAACTCCACCCATTTACCTACAAATGCCATGATTTTATTCTCTTTATTGCTGAGTAAAATTCCATTGTGTATATATGCCACATTTTTTTATCCATTCCTCAATTAAAGGGCATCTAGGTTGGTTCCACAGTTTAGCTATTGAACTGTTGTCATCCTCAGTGAAGTTCTTAATTAGAAAAGGATTTTTAAAACATTATTAATGAGGTAGATCAGTTTTTGTCATTCACATCTTTTGTGTCTGTGGAGGATTCCTCTCCCATGAAAACAAGTGTTTGCTTTCAGCCTTGGTGGAAATGTGCTTCATGCATGTGAGGTGGGGTAGACTTTTGTTTGCGGAGTAAGTTATTATCCTAAATCTAAAGACATAGTGAATAGATTGAGTCCCTGTTTGAAGCAAGGTGGTGGCAATTCAGTCTTGTCACTGGGATTATGAAAAGGGAATTTCCTGTAAGTCTTCAGTAGTTGATCTAGGTAGTCCCCAGACTGGGCCCATCTTTAGCTATTAGCTGGGCACTCTTCCGTGTTTTCTTCCTTTTGCTGCAGACACATCTCTTTATAATCAGATTATCCATCAATGTCCAGTGTAGTATTTGTCCCCAGATGACTTATTCTATGAAAGTAAAGTTTTAACTTCATGGAAACTTTGCCTTCTTTTGGTCTCCATAGTTCCTTAATGGCATCAGTTTTTACCCCAAGTGAGTTAAGTATTAGAACTTTGTTGCACTAACAGTGTATGGCTGACATTTGTTGGGGAGTTGGGTCACCAAGTTGTTTTGAAGTGGTTCCTGGGAGTGGCCATGAGAACCAGTGTGTGGCCATGGCCTTGGGCATGGGAAGGAAAGAGCCGTGGAATCATCGCAGCACCCTGCAACTGGTGGTAGGGGTGAGGGAGGTGCTGGGCCTAGGTATCTGAGAGAATAGGAGAGAAGTCCAGGGGGAGTGGATTGTGCGTGGAGAGGCACATTTCCCTCTTGGTAGGCTGTATTTCCTGGCAGTGTGCTTTAGAAGATGCCTCATGAAAGAAGCCCTTCATCCCCAGAATGTTACAGGGTACATTGTGCTGTTCCCCTAAAAGAACATTTTAGGCTTTGTGCATCTGATAGGCTATGTTTGTGACCAGATATATCTTCTCTGGCTGTGCTTTATGTCACCTTAGGAATTCTTCCCTGGAGAGGGTGGGCTCCTGTGACCTGTTGTGGGACCCCAGTCCTGGAGTGTCTCTAACCTAGATGCCTCTGTCTCCTGTGTCCTCTCTGCATATTCTAGGCCTATGCAGGTAGCCCAGTCTGGCTGCTTTGGGCCTCTCTACACCACCCACTCTCCCAGGTGCTTCTTGATTCTACCGTTATCTTTAGCAAAGAGATTCTTGATAGGCTGCTCTGCCCTAGCAGAGAGAGGAGGGTCTGGTCTGTGAGCACCATTTGCAGAAAGCAGGAATTGGGACACAGTGTAATAAAACAGCAATCATCACATGGAGACTAGAGTAAGAATACAGATTGCACCCCCCTCCCAGCTGTATTTTTAATAGGATCCCCAGGAGATTTGATTGCACAGCCAGGGTTAGGAGCCTCAGCTATCAGCGATGAAGATGGGGAGGAACATGCAGCATGCTTCCTCAGAAAGTCTGTGAGAGACAACTGCAAAATGAAAGAGTCAATCAGTATTTACTCAGAAAACTTAGCTACTGCTTACTGTGTGCCAGATGTGCTCCTGAGAGCTTTGAAGATACTCACTTGTTTAGCCTTTGTAACAGCTCTTCAAGGTAGCTGGGATTTTTGTCCTCCACAGGTGGCACAGAGAGCTCGTGTACCAGCAGGATTGTGTGGTAACTGGTGAAGACAGGAATCAAATTCAGGCTGTGTGGCCTGGAGCCCCTCTGCTGAGTCGTGTTCTGTGTCTGAACACCCACCAGAGTGGGAGGTAGCCTGGGTATGAGACGAGTGAGTCACAGTTACAAAGCCAGGTGGGAACAGAGGCTGGGACCTTATTAGTAGGTAGGATTTTACAAGGCTCTAGGAAAGAGGGTATGTGGACTTGAGGTTCAGTGGAGAGCATGAGGGCGGAAGGTGGAGATTTACACAGGGTGTGAAGTGTGACGATATATTCTAAGTGTGTCATTGGCTCTGACAGGGCCGAGCTTGGGGGCCCAGGCACAGGGCACAGGACTTGTTGTCTTCTGCAAGTGACTATTGACCTTCTTCATCGATGCCCTTCTCCTGGGCTCTGGGGATAGAGGGATGAACAAAAGCAGAATCCCAACCTTCATGAGTTCACAGTTCAAATGAAGAGGAGATAGATAGAAATATGTGATTTTCTTTCTAGATGTGGCTTCACTTTTTTTTTTACTTGGGCAACCCAGTTGGCTTTATTGCAGAATCTCAGGCCAGAGCTTCTCTGAAATGAGGACAGCCCTTGATAAAGGGCTCCAACTTCCCCTGCAAAATGAGCACACACAGGTGCTGTCAGCTCTTGCTCAAGGGCAGAAGCTTGTGTGAGACCTTAGTTAATGTAAAATGTGGTGATACTTGTCTGAGCTTCAGGTGTACCTTGACAGTCACACGAGAGATAATCCCACATGCATGACTGGTAGCTGCAGCATCAAATAGTCCCCAGTCCCTTCTTGTGGGAAGCTAGGCATGTGCTGTCAAAGACTGGAGTGACACTTGCATGCAGTTTGGAGCTATCTGGGCAAAACAAGGGCGATCAGTGTGTCGATCAGTGCTGCCCAATTGCTGGTGTGCCTGAGAGGAGCACCATAGCAGCCAGGGCCAGCTGTCACTTGCACGTGCCCTGTAAGCACAGCCAGTGTGAGGCAGCACTGTAGATAGGTGAGCATGCTGTGTCAATGAGACCACATGACTAGCCAGGGGAACAGCCCATGTTCTTACAATATATGCTCAGCATTGCTTAGGAATCTGTGTCTGTTAAGTGGGATAATGCAGTAATAAATGATGCTTGCTTTTTTTTTCTCTCTCTCAATCCCTGTCTATCTTAGCTGTTGGAGTGTGGTGGAAATTTGTTTGATGCCATTTCCATTGCTGTGAAGGCTGCTCTCTTCAATACAAGGTAAGTCTTCCTGGAAACAGCTCTGGGCCTGCCTGGCTATCTTCTGGCTAAAGCTCATCTGCTCTGGACGCTGCCACATGTAGGAATGACCAGCTGGGCTGAATCTTATTGGGTTTTTGTTCGAGGAACTGGAAGGAGCACCAACACTGTTTCCATTTGGAAACTTGGATAGACCACCTCTTTCTGGCTTCTCCAACTCAGACTATAGTGATTGACACTAGGGGTTGAAGTGTTTTTCTAGCACCCAGCTCAAAAACATTGCCAGCACCTCTGAAGGCCCCAGCCCTGTACTCCTATGCAGTACTAACAATACCACTGTAATGAAGCAGATTAGTTTTGTACTTGATATGAATGAAACTGCACTGTTTTTCGTGTTTGCCTTACTCTCTGAAGATTGTGTTTTGAGACATCTGTATTGTTTCCTGTTGTCATCCATGCTTTTTGCCATATGGTATTCCACTGTGTGAATATGGCAGTTTATCCATTCTGTTGATGAGCATCTGAGTAATTTCTAGTTTTTATCTAGATAGTACCGAATGTGAACATTTTTGTGACATGTTTTTTGGTACGTGTATTTACCCATTGCTGCTGGGGAGGAGTGAAAGTTTGAGCTATGGGACATGGCTATGCCTCGTTTTAGTGGATACTACAGAACAATTTCCCAAAAGTGAGTTTACCAGTTGATGCTCCCACCAGCTCTATTTGAGTTCTGGGTTGGTCCATGTCTCTGCCAACCCTTGAATTTTTTTTTTTTTTTAACTATTAATCTCTATGGTATGTCTTGATAATCACATGTATTTTTAATTTTCACCTCTCTGATGCATATTTAAATTGAGCACCCTTTCATATATTTATTGGCTACTTGGCTAGCCTCTTAGGAAGTCCTCATTCATGTCTTGCTTGTTTTTCATGGAAGGTTTTTATTTCATCATCAAATCTAAAACTTAGTTTTGCTGGATATAAGATTTTTGGTTGGCATCCATTTCTTTCAGAGCTTGGTATACGTTGTTCCATGATCTTCTGGCTTTGAGGGTCTGGGTTGAAAAATCTACTGAGATATGAATTGGTCTCCCTCTATATGTGATCTGATTCCTCTCCCTTGCGGCTTTTAAGATTCTATCCTTATTCTGTATGCTAGGCATTTTCATTATAATGTGCCTTAGTGTAGATCTGTTGTAATTTTGTATATTTGGTATCTTGTAAGCCACTAGTATCTCATTGAAGAGATTGTGCATTCCTTTGGTTTGAAATTTTGTGCCTTCCTCTATCCTTTCCTCTATCTAACTCCTAAATTTGGTCTTTTTTTTTTTAATATTTCCTAGGTCGGTCTCTCTCTCTCTCTCTCTCTCTATCTATCTATCTTTATTTATTTTTATGTGGTCCTGAGGATCGAAAGAAAAAAATTCATTTATTGTGGGATTGGGGTTGTGGCTCAGAGGTAGAGTGCTTGCCTAGCACTGAGTTCAATCCTCGGCCCCACATAAAAATAAATGTATTGTGTTCACTCACAACTTAAAAAATAAATGCTAAAAAAAAAAAAAAAAAAAAATTCATTTATTGATGGACCCTGAGAGTGATGGGGAGTGGTGAACCAGGGCCTTACTCTCTGACAATAGCCCCAGCCTTTTTAAAAATTTTATTTTGAAGCAGGGTCTTGCTAAGTTGCCAAAGCTGGCCTCAAACTTGCAATTCTCCTGCCTCAGGTTATAGGCATGCATCACCATGCCCAGTGTGAGTAGAAATTTTTAATTTTGCTTCTACTTCCAGGATACCAAGAGTTCGTGTTCTGGAGGATGAAGAGGGATCGAAGGACATTGAACTCTCTGATGACCCTTATGACTGCATCCGATTAAGTGTGGAGAATGTTCCCTGCATCGTCACTCTGTGCAAGGTGTGAGATTGTATCTTACAGTTTTTGTTCAAGGGACCTTGTGGAGGTGGGTCTCCAGTCCCAGCCTGTTGAGATTGCTTGTTATAGTTTCACCAACCATGCAGAAGTGGCTTCAACACAAATCCAATGATTTAATCATATTAGGGACCACTTCCACCAGGAGCTCTTCTTTTATCCGGAGGATATGGTGGAGCGCTGGGAACACTCACAGAGGCTCATAATAATAATAGCCAGAGTTTGTTAAGCTCCTTCTGCATGCCATGCACTGAATTGCAGTGCTCTCTGGGCATATTTCCTTCAGCTCCTTTGTTCTGGTTGGGTCATGGTAGAGTGGCAAACAGTGTTCCCTCTGTGGGCTTGAATGTCCACATCTATGGACTTAAGGGGTTGGAGCGGGTCCTTGGTGTGTCATTTGTCAGGTGGTTTTCACAGAGCCCAGAGGCCCGTGGAGCCTGACATCTGGTTGATGCTGATGTGTAACTAGCCCTGCCCTGGGCTGTACAAAGGAGCTTTGGATGGCTGGGATTGTGGCTAGTTTCATAACAATAAATAAGGCTGAATGGGTCAGGTTTAGTTCCACTAAAATCATTTCATGAACCTGGAGTGTGGTGAAACATTCAGACAGAAGGATATTGGGACTGACCAAAGCCACCTGCATTTGACTTATATTTGAGCTTTTCCTTTAGCATTGGCCCCCTTTATTTGCCATTTGCAGTGAGTGAAACTTCATGGGGCCTCACATGAGTTTCTTCCCTGTGCCCCTCTGTGGAAAGCCTTGGTGGCCTCTGACTTAGATGGTCTCTGACTTCCCTATACCCCATATTTTCATCTTGAGTTTCTGTGACACCACTTACGTAGCAGCCTATGATAGAAATGTTGAACATTCCTTTAGGCATTTTTCATCTAAACTAAGGTCTTGAGTGGGCAGTGCAGGGCCTCTGCCTGGTGTAGATATGGATCACCAAGCCACTGAGGTGGGATCTCTGACATGCATTGCCATGCATGTTGTGTTGCCCCTGCTTTGCAGATTGGCTACCGGCACGTGGTAGATGCTACTCTTCAAGAAGAGGCCTGCTCTTTGGCCAGCCTCCTGGTATCAGTGACCAGCAAGGGAGTGGTGACATGCATGAGGAAAGTGGGAAAGGGCAGTCTGGACCCTGAGAGCATCTTCGAGATGATGGAGGTGAGGTGGTAGTGCTGAGGCTGAGGCCTGGTTGGGGGTGCTGCTGCTTCCAACCCACTTGGTTACCCATGGGAATCCTCTCTGTTCATACCCTTGGCTTCAGATTCAGAGCTTGGAGAGCAGCTGGTGGGCTGGGTGTCTGCTGACGTAGCCCAGGCCAATAGAGGTTCTGGTTTGGAGATGAGGGATCTGCCAGTAGGGTTACTTACTCTCAGTAAGTCCCTCTGCGTCTCTGACCCCAAGTTGCTACATGTCTGTGAGAGTTTTGGACATTGGTCATGTCAAGAATCACTTGAAATTCCCAAATCATAAGATTGCATGATTTTATGAGGGAATTAATTCCTGGATGACTAATTCCTGTTCTTTAAGGAAATGTAAAAGTAGAACCAGTGGCTAAAGGGTGGCCATCTCCCAGATTCTTCACAGGTCTAGAAGTGTTTAATAGGGACTAGCAGGAACGGTGGGAAGTCCTGGGGATGGGAAGCCCCTTTAGGGCAGGGTCCTGGGCCTGCTCACCTGTCTTTCCAGAGATCCATCCCCTGCCTGCCACACACATCCTCTTCAGCTTTCTGACTGAATTGCCAGGAGCAGTTAGTGGGATCTGATGACTTATTTTTTCTTAGCTGTCCACTCTATCACCATATAGTCCCTCAAATCATGGTTTCCTTCATTCTTAATGATGACTCTTTTGGGGGGCTGGAGGTGGGTCTTGGAGCATAAACCCAGAGGTATTTTACCCCTGAGCTATATCCACAGACCTTTTTATTTTAAGATAGGGTCTCACTAAATTGCTTAGGCCATACTAAGTTGCTAAAGCTGGCCTTGAACTAGTGATCCTCCTGCCTCAGCCTCCCTAACTGCTGGGATTACAGTTGTGCACCACCAAACCCAGCTAATAGTAATGACTTTTCAGTAATGATTCCAAGCATTGGATGTCTGTGTTTCTCTTTTTGTCATTTTATTTAAAAGAACAAAATGGGCTGGAGGTATAGCTCAGTGGTAGAGTGTGTGCTTAGCATGAATGAGGCCTTGGGTTTGATCCCCAACACCAAAACCAAACAAGCAGAAAACCTAACAAAAGAACACCAAGGACAGTGCATTTGGTGTGGAGGACCCAAGCATGGGCTGGGAAGACGTGTTACCAGAGTCTAGGCCACAGTTCCCTCGCGTGCAGAATGGGCATGGCTATATCTGCCACTGAGGTTGCTCTGAGGGCTGTTTGAGGGTGTGGAGGAGAAGCATGCGTCAGAGTGCCTGATATGTTGCCTTCTCTGTACTTGTGAGCTCTTATTCTCTGTGCTCTGCTAAGCCTAGGTTCAGGTTTTTCCAGAATCACTTTTCAATGCTTTAGAAGTTCTACCAAAGGCCTCTCAACAAACTTGTTTTGTAAGTCTCCCCACCCAAGAATTTTATGGGAATTCCAGTTTCTAAATAACAAAAAGCAAATAATTAAAATTTATTGTGTGCTCAATACGGGCCAGATGCTAATTTCAGTGCTTCAAGTATCATTTAATCTTCAGCAGCCCTGTGAGGTTACGATTGTTGCCACCCTCACTGTGACAGATGAGTAATCTGAGGCACACAGAGGCTGAGCTACTTACAGCCACACAAGCTCATAGGTGCTGGAGCTGGGATTCCCACCCACCCTGGGCCTCCAGAGCCCTGCAAACTATGTGCTGCTGAACCTTGCAAGCCAGGTCTGCTCTGGCTGCCATGGTAAGCTGAGCTTTGTCCTCCTCGGGGAATTGGGGACGAGGCCTGTAAGACAACCGTAGCCCTGTGGCCCTGCCTCACTGTTTGTCTCCCACAGGGCACAGCAGCCCTGAGCAGCCCTGCAACACCTCTGCTGGTGAATATCCATGCTCTGTGGTCTCTTTCCTGCCTGTTCTGAAGCACTGAAGCCCTCTCAAGTTCTGGTGTCCTTTGCTTATATGATTAATCAGTTCCCCTGTTTGATGGACCTTGACATCTTTTCTTTTTCTAACATTATCATATAATCTTTTCAAAGGCATTTCGAACCTGAACCCTACTATTACATTTGTAACCTTGATCTCTTCCCAAACTTTTAGACTCAGATCATCTTCTCACAAGCATTTTTCAGTTATCTCTGGAGGCTCATCCCCCACTATAGCACGGGCCAGGGGAGCAGGCACACAGGTTGCTTCCTTGGCCTGTGTCTGGGAGAACTGGGGAGGAGTCCAGGGCTGACATTATTGAGAATGTGACCATTGGCAGAGTTGAATTCACTCTGCTATGGGAATGTGAGGCAGAGACATATGATTGGTTCATTGTAATCTTTCTTTTTTTTAGGGGGGGGTGGGTACCAGGGATTGAACCCAGGGACACTTAACTACTGAACCACATTCCTATTTTAATTTTTAAAATTTTTTAAAATTTTGAGACAGGGGCTTGCTAATTTACTTAGGGCCTCACTAAGCTGCTGAGGCTATCTTTGAACTTGTAATCCTCCTGCCTCAGCCTCCTGAGCCACTGGGATTACAGGTATGTACCACCATACTCAGTGGCTCATTGTATTTTTTTAAGTATATATTTTATTTGTTCTAATTAATTATACATGACGGTAGAATTCATTTTGATACATCATACATAAATGGAGTATAACTTCTCATTTGTCTGGTTGTACATGATGTACATCTCTACATGAAATAGGTCATGTAATCACATATGCATTCATTGTATTCTTTTTTTTTTATAAATATTTTTTAGTTGTTGATGGACTTTTATTTTCACTTATTTGTTCCTGGTGCTAAGAATCAAACCCAGTGCCTCATGCATGCTAAGCAAGTGCGCTACCGCTGAGCTACAACCCCAACCCAAGCCACAACCCCAACCCTGCATTTGTTGTATTCTTAAAATGATTCACAATCCTAGAGACAGAATGATAGTTCCTCAAAGAAAGATGTTTATGTTTAGGGGGCTCCCTTGTGTCTGCTGTGTAAGAGCTAATTACTCAATCTGTGGGTTGTCTGACCTTGATGTGTCTCAGTTCAGTATTCCAATATGTTTAACATCTCTTTGAGGCAGTAACATGAAGACCCCATCCAGGTAATGACTTGGTCACATCTGAGCAGTTCTGCCTAGAGGCTTGGTGGGAGGTGAATTAGAACCTGCTTATTAAAATGTCCTTGGCACCATCTGTTCCTTCTCCAGCAGAATGGATTCTCTGTGGTTTCCCTGTGCCTTGTCACTACAGGGCAGTCATGTAACCATGCCCAGATTTGACAACATTGCTGCCTGTGCCATCAGGAATGCTAAGCATGAGCTAATGGCCAGGGCAGCCTTTCCTCCTGGGCAAGTGTCTTTTTCTTTCTTTCTTTTTTTTTTTTTTTTTGGTATGGAGGTTTTTCCAGAATGCGACCATTATGTTGCTGGGGTTTGTGGTTTGTTTTGTTTTGATTTTAAAATCCTCCAAAGGTTGGGAGTGTGGCTTAGTGATAAAGCACTTCGTTAGCATGTGTGAGGCCCTAGGTTCATCCTTAGCAGATGGAATTGATTTTAGCACTGGGAAGGTGGCTGGCTGCAGGGGAAGCGCTTTCTGTGCCTGTGTGCCTCACAAGTGACTGCTCTCTTCCATCCCCTCCCTGTCCTGCAGACCAGCAAGCGAGTGGGCAAGGTGTTGCACACCTCCTTGCAGAGCATCCTACACAAGGAAGAAAGCCTGGGGCCCAAGAGACAGAAAGTTGGATTCCTGGGATGATCGGCCCATCATCCCTTCTACATGGATTGTTTTTGTTTTATTTTTCCTTGTAAACTGAAGTTTGTATATATTTTTCTTAACTGTTACAAGTTTAAGGCAACATTTGTACTGGTAAAATTAAAGTCTATTTTCAGGTCTGGTTGGGTATGGCCAGAGTTCTGGAGCTGCAAGCCACCAGTTCAGAGTTCGGCTGCCAAGGGAGAGGGCCCTGGGGAGACTCTTGCCGCAGGGGTTCAGAACAACAATAAGCACTGGAATAAAGACCTGGCAGGAAGTGGCTTAAAGGAAATGCTTATGATATGTATCCATGCATTTATTATTTTTACCACAGAGCTTTCAAAATAAGAGTCACCAAGGACAGTTCATTTACCTTGTTTTTGGTGCTCCTCGGGAATGTGGAAGGAGGCACTTGGCCATAGTTCCAAGCCCAGGGCTGGTGAGCTTCCTAGGTCACTTCCCAGATCCAGGCCAGACTCCATAGGGTCAGGGGTGGAGAGGCTACTTTGGTTCTGAGCCAACCTTCCTTATCACTGTTGTTTTGAAATTGCTTTGTGTTATGTAATCACTCCCTGGTGTTTCATAAGATTTATTGTTTTATCAGCATTAAGAAGGCTGCTTGAGAGATGTTGTCATTTGATTACTCAGCTGGTCTTCATACTCTGGGGAAGAAGGAAGGCATTCTTGATGGCCTGGAGGCTCTTCCTTTAAGCCTGTTCTCCACTCCCAGTTCAGTGAGTTGGAATTGAGTCTCTTTGTGAATAGAGCAGTCTTTTTTTTTTTTTTTTTCCAGGGGAACCAAACTCCTAAATCCATCTTAAAGAACCCTGGGGAAGTTGCTGATTCACACAGGGGCGTATTTCAGCCATGGCATTTGCTGTCCGCATTTCAGTTAGACAAATGGGGTAAGGTGTTAGGAATTTATCGCCTGATGGAAAGAACACAGTGTGAGCTGAAGCCTTTGTGGTCTGCTTCCAGAGCTCCTGGCGTGGGCACCTCCTCCCAATCAGCAAGGTCCACCCAGTGGACAGAAGCAGCTGGATTTGGGTTTCATGGGGAAGCTGCTGCCCTGTTGAGAGCACAGCTGAGTTTCATGTTTTGTTTTTCCAGTGAATGTCTCTATAGGTACCAAGACACTGTGCTCCCAAAAGGGCAGAAATCAGCCTCCTCCCTCCTCCCTGCCCCAAGGAAACTTGGGCACTGGTGGTCCATAGTTGAAGCTCAAATTTGAATGAAGTTCAGAGGCCTTGGTTTTGAGGGTTGATACCAATGGGTCATTTTGAGGTGCAGAAATGAGAATGAGTACTTGGTATTGTGAAACTCTGCTCAGCTGCATTTTCCTTCAGACAGAAGATGCTTTGCCAGGCCAGGGGAATGACCAGCAGCTCTTAGCTTCCCTGCAGGTTGGCCCCCAGCAGTCACAGTGTGGGCAAAGGAGAGGAGCAGATGGTAGCATCCTCGATAACCATCCTGTGCCTTTTCTCAAAGCCACCCTGCAGATAGGACAAGTGCATCTCGAATGAAATGTCAGAGGTGAAGGTGTCTCTAGGAGAGGCATTTTCTGGAAAGGTTTGTTTATTGTAGCTGTTAGAGAATAAGAGATGAGAAAACTGAAGTCAGAGACTGTCAGAGCTTAAAAAAGTACCATCCTGGAGAGGCACAGCCATAGCTGTCTCTGGTGGCTTTTACTAACCTTTCAGGGAGAAGGCCACTGAAGTCAGCCCAAGTCAGGTGGGCACAGGGAATGCAGTGTTGTGCAATACTCAGGTAAATTTTATTGTTCCTGTGATTCCTGGGTCTCCCACATCATAGCAACTCAAGACGGCAAATCACATGGATTTATACTATTAATGGTAATTTGCATTTGGCTCAGTAAAGGCCATGGTCTCACATACAGACTACCAGTAGAGCATAAATTATACTATACCAGATGTTTTAGAAACAAGCTACAGTGTGAATAAGACTTAAAAATGCCCATGCCCTTTGACCTAGTCATTCCACTTCTGAGAATGTAACCAAAGTAAATAACTGAGAACACAAGAGGAACAAAAACATTACATTTAGAGGAATTCATTCCAGTATTATTTATATCCTCAAATAGTGACCATAGAGTAAATGGCTGTTGAGGAAGTGTCTGGTTGTTAAGTGACCTCAGTGTTCCCCATACACCTTTTACTTCCTATTCAGTTTCTGATGTCACTGGCAGGAGTCTACTCAGCATCTTAGAATCCAGACTTGGGGACTCTGCCTCCCAAGACCATTCATAAGTAGTGGGAGAGGAGGTGATAGAGGGATATTTGGTCATGGGGGAGCCATTCTGGAAGATTCTCTTCAAACTGTGCTGGTGTGATCATGCCTCAGGTGCTCATGATCTTGGGATCAACTCTTGTCCTTCCCCTGTCACTTCCCCACCGCACTCCGTGGAGCCACCTCCCAATAACCACAGAGCGTTAAGTCCTTGTCCTAGGTTTTGGTTGTCCTAGGCCAAGCAGTTGCACTAGCAGTGCTCCTGGAAAGCAAATCCTCCAAGTGGAACTTAGCATATGGCAGCAAAGGTCTATGGGTAGTAGTAATTGAGAGGTGATAACCCAGGGCCTTCCCATAAAGTCATCATCAGGACTCACCTGTGCTGAGTTAAGATGTACAGGGGGAGATGGGGTTATGTGAAAGCTCCACAACAGGGTAGTATGGAATCATGGAAGTGGTAATTGCTGACTAAGGTGGCTGACTTCTATTATCTGCCATGGAAAGCCTTTTAAAACTGGCAGGCCCATCACCCAGCTGTCAGCTTATGGCACGCTATAAAAACCAGAAGGCCTTGTGGCACAATGTAGGGACTGATCTGCAGCTGCAAGGTAGAGTGCCCTGAAGTTCAGTTCCAAGATTTGCTCATGACTGCATAAGAGACTGCAGGTATATCCTTGGCAGGTTTCCTTTGCCAAAATCAAGGGCTTGAAATGTATCAGGAAAATTGAGGTGGGAGGGGATCTTGAGGGTATTGGACCAAGGCTGTGACTGGAAGTGGGATTTAATATCCTGGCAAGGATGTCAAAGTTTCTCCCTGGAAATGTGGATCTGGTGATCTCCAGAGAAAATGAGGATTAGACACCAGCACTTGGGAGAGGTCCTGCATCCTTGAGAAGGTCAATAGTATCCATCATCTGTAAGGTGACAGCAGGAAATGTTACCATGGACCCTTATTACTGGGTTAATAGGATTTGAGAAGAGCAGGGGAAAGGTGGCAGCTCTCAGCCATCAGAGGTGAACTGAATATTAATTTCTGAGCCATGACAGCAAGGCCAGAGTGGTGGTAAGGATGCCACTGCAGGGATTTGTGACAATGGCTAATAGATCATGTGTTCCCAGGTGTAAGACAGCCAATCAGGATCTTACTCTGTGGGGAGGGAAAGGTTGAAGCATAAAAGTCTAGGTCAGCTACCAGGATGGGAAATTCCATTCCTTCACCAGTTTCCACATCTGCCGGTTTACAGACCAAAGTCCATTGAAGAGAAGTTGGTCCCTTTAAGCAAGAATCCTGTGATGCCACCATATGTTCCCACAATAGGTAATTGCTGATTTGGAATAACTGAGCATGAGCATTGGAGAGAGGTGCTTTAAAGACTTTTGGATGTGGGTTCTGACTTGATGCCCATGTTAGGGAACCTGAAATGCTATCAAGTTCCTCTAGTTAAAAGGAATGAGGAATGGGGACTAGGTAATGATTGGAGATCTGGCACAGGTCTGGCCCACTATGGGTTCAGTGGTTTTGGGGATTATTTCTCTGTCCCCAGATGTATACATGGAATAGATGAGGTAATTGGGATAGAATAAGAATCACAGTGATAAGAAGGGTCAAAGATTGGAAACTGCTTCCCTTTCACACTTGAGGAAGTAAATCAGAAACCATACTGGCTCTTGGGAGGAATTGCAGATTAGCTCCAATATCAGAGACTTAAAGGATGCAATGGTATTTGTCCCTAACTCATCACCATTGAACGTACCTCAGAACTCTGTAAAAACCAGATGGATTGTGGTGGGTGACGGAGGGCCACTATAAACTATACAAAGTAGCCCCAGTTTCAGCTCCTGTGCCAGATGAAATATTTTGAAACAAATCAACACCGCCTCTGGCACTTCATATGTGGCTGTAGATTAGGCAAATACTAAATTCCTATCAACAAGGATCAAAAGCAGATCTCTTAAATGGAAGGACAGCAAAATGTGTTCGTAGCTTTGTCTTTGGTGTGTGTAAATCACCAGTTTTTTGCCTCAGTGTATTCTGCAAGACCATCTTGCTGATCTCTTTATATTGATGGAATGCTTATTGGATCTGGTGCATAAGAAGTCCTGGTAAATTACATGTGTGCAGTAATGTTTTTAGAATCCAATGGTGTAGGGTATTCTGAAACATCCCTGTACATTAGAAAGCATTTTGAACCTCACACCCACTCCCATCTTTACCCCCTCTACTATGAAAGAAGTACAGCATTTATTGGACTTTGAAATTTGGGGGGCAAAAATTCTACACTTGAGAGCATTGTTTCAACCCACTTGTCAAGTAACTCACAAAGCTACCATTTGTTAATGGGAGCCCAAAACAAGACGGGGCTCTGAGGCCCAACCAGTTTGCAATACAGGATTCCTCTTGTTCCATATGATGGAAATTCCCATGGAGCTAGGGCTGTTGAGGTGGATAGGGGAGCTGTGTAGTTTGGCAAGCTCAAGAGGAAAGGCACAGCACAGCCCCTAGGATTCCAGAGCAAGGCCAGGAACTGTCTGAAGATGGGATTTTTGGAACTATTCACCTCCAGGTGAGTTTGAAAAGCAGATCCTGGCTTGCCGCTGTGCCCAATGAGAGTCAGTTCCTGACCCTGGGTCCTCAAGTGATGGATGAGCTGCCCATCATAAGTTAGTTATGGTCAGACCCACCAGATCATAAGATTGGGGCTTCACCAACAGTCCATGCAAGATGGAAGTGCTTATCCAGGATTAGGCCTGAGCAGTTTAGGTATAAGCAAGGACAAAAATAGGTAAACCAGTTTCCTCTGTCACCTACCTCTGTTCATAATGCCTCTCATCCACATCTATCACATCTGTGGCCCCATGGGGAAGAGTTGCTGCAACCAGCTGCTGGGAGAAGAAAACACTACAATCAGGTTTGTGGGTGAGTTGGTTCTGTATATTGACACAAACCACACAGGGGCCGCTATTACAATACAGAGCCACCCAGAGGTGGATCCCCAGGACAGCAGTGGAGGAACTGAGCATTAGGACACTCACTCAGGGGTTCAGTTCACATGAAAGGATGAACTGCATATGGATTCCTGGACCGGGGGGATTTGCTTGTCTAGTTGAACAAAGATCCAAAAGGAGCAGGATGGGATCTGAGATTTGTTTATGGGCTGGGGAATCGGCCAAAGAGTGTAGAGCTTTGGGGCCCATGTTACTGCTGCTCCTCCACAAACTGGTGACTTCTGGTTCTGAGTAGGACTTATATGTCCTGGTACACCACCAGCCATGCTGCCACAACTCTAACGGCTAGACACGGTTCAAAAATCCCATTTCAGGCTGGGGTTGTAGCTCAGTGATAGAGTACTTGCCTAGCATGTGTGAAGCCCTGGGTCTAATGATCCTCAGCACCACATACAAATAAATAAATAGAATAGAATAAATATCTATTGACAACAACAATAAAAAAAATATTTAAAAAAAATTCCATCTCCTGACACCTAGAGATCTTGAATCAAAAAGGGTGGCATGGCCTAAATTTCCAGAGGAGGGACTTTCTGAAGTGAGCAGTCTCTAACTTGCCATCTTCCCTACGGGTATTTGCAGATTCTGGTTGTGGGTTAAGGATTAGGCTTGGTGTACACAGGGGGACTCTTTAGGGGAAAAGAGAAATGAGCAAAACTTATGGCAAGGCCATGCAGAGTTAGTGTGATCATAACATCCTGGATGCTGTGGCTTGAAGAGGGCGTAGAAAACCCTCTGCCTCTAAGGCTGGACCTCTAGTTTCTGTTGACCCAGGGCCAGTGGAGCTGAAAGGAAACATCTGTGCAGAGAGAGTGTCTGTTGTGGGGACCGGCTCCATGCTGGGCCAGTGTTCCAGTTGTTTGGGCTGATGTGGGTGGAGCACCCGGAGCTTGTTTTATGTAACTCAGACCTCCAACAGCTTTGGAAGGGGCAGAAAAGGAAGGGAGAAGAAAACACTTGGAAACTGAAATGTGCCTTTAGAGCCCTCTTCCTCTGATTTTTCGAGTGCCTCTGGCTTTGTTATCAGGATTTTTCTTTGTGCAGGGAAATTGGTATGAAGAGTCTGAGCCAGAGGGTAACTGGATAATTCCTTGAGGGCGGGTCACTCAGGAGCTAATGCACTCATTCTCCTGGCTGAAACCCCGCCCACTTGCTGCACCACCACCAGTGGAAGTCTCCTGGACAGTGCCAGCGGGAGGTCATTGGTGCAAGGAGGATGAGGTCCACATGACTCGTCCAGCATTCTCAGGGGATCCGTTGCAGTTGTCTGAAATGGTGGTTCACAGCCGGGCAGGGAGAATTGGGGGCAGACAAGAGGGCCTGGAGAGTAACAGCCACAAACTCAATGTTGGCCACAAATGAGGTGCGGTGGCTACAAAGAGCCCATGCACTGTGTGCTTTCTGGATAGAGGGTCCAGTCTTCCCCCAGGAGGCACAGACCAGCCCCCAAGAACATGTTTTGTTCTGAGATCCATCCCACAGTGAGGATGGTAACAAGTGGAAATTTATCTAAAGATGACTTTCGGGGCTGGGGCTGGGGCTCAGCGGTAATGCACTTGCCTTGCATGTGTGAGGCACTGGGTTCGATTCTCAGCACCACGTGTAAATAAAATAAAGATCTATCAACAACTAAGGGAAAATTATTAAAAAAATAAATAAAGATGACTTTCAAGAAGGTTAAAGGAGTCCAGGGACCATGTCATGGATGAACAGTTGGGAAGAAAGGGAGAAGGAACCTGAAGAAGGGACAGAGAAGGACATAAGAGGCCAGTGGCTGGCCTCTCCCATGCTCCAGTGTTGTTTGGGCTGATGTGGGTGGAGCGTGCCAGGGACTGCTGGGTGATGTTTTAGAGGCTGACCCTAAGCCAACATGGGGATGTCTGTCAGGGTCAGTGGAAAGGGTCCATCCCATATCAAGAGTATAGTTTTAACACACAAATATAACACCAGGTGACGTACTAGTCACCAGACAGATGTTATTTCTGAAACACCATCCTGAGCGCACTATAGTTGGCTATTGCCGATGCTGGTTTAAAGTCAGGCGACACTTCTCTCCCTTAAAACTCTTGGTGTACCTTTGGGCTGTGCAGACCCTTCTTGGGAGACAAGCCAGTCCTAAATCTGAGGAGGCTCCGAGACAAGACACTTCTTACCCTGGTAAGTCTTTTATTTTTTCCAGTACTGAGGCGCTAACCCAGCCCCCACCCCCATGCTAGGCAAGCGCTCTATCACTGAGCTACACCACCAGCTCTTGTTATTTTATTTTGAGACAAGGCCTTGCTAAGTTGCCCAGGCTGGCCTTGAAATCAAGATCCTCCTGCCTCAGCCTCCTGAGTAGCAGGGATTACAGGCATGGGCCACCATGCCTGGTTTTATATAAGTCATTGTAACAGCACACAGTGGACCCCCAGGTGCTCGTAGAGGAGCTCTGTGTGGCATGCCCGGGCACACACAAGCCTGTTAGAGTCTGTAAACAAGTCAAAATAACACCTGGCATTTTGCCAGGGGAATGTTAAAGTTCGTAAACAAGTCTGGATGGTGCCTGGCAAAATGTCAGAGGGAGTGGTTTGAGAAGTAACAAAACCGAGCCATTAGGTGTAGAGATTCCTGATTGGTTGACTGATGTATCTAGTTTATGCTAATTAGATAAGCTGTGTGGAATGTATAAATACTGCTCCTGTCCTGCAATAAACGGCTCCTACTCCTGCTGTATCAACGTATACAAGTTATTCGTCACCCTCCGCTTATTTTGCCCAGCCAGCCGGGCTGCGGCACAAGCCCTGCAAAAATCTGCTGCTGAGACCAAAGACATTGCCCTTTGCTTCATGTAAACCCCAAATCCAACCTCCTTCCTGAAGGTGAAAGTTCCCTTACTGGAGCAAGTAGAGAAGAGTCATATTCCCCCATGAATGTGTGACCCCATGTGCTTAGGGGTCCAATGTGGGACAGAGGGGGCCCCTCAATGCAGAGTGTGTTCTGATCACAGCCTCCCAGCTTGGTTCTCCAGTGGCCTCCCATTTCCTCCAGGTTCATGTCCAAAGTCTTTAATGTGATTCCACATCCCCACTTAATCTCCAGCCTTCTGTCTTCCCATTGCCATTCACTCTGGGGCTCAGGATCTAGGGTGTGTCACACTTTCATGCGGGCTGTGAGCCTTTGCTCCTGCATTCTCAGCCTGGAGCACTGTCCACCTTCCTCCCTTCCTCCTCTCACCTGGCCCAGCCGCACACAGGTGCCGTGCCCTACCCCGGCTGCATTAGGTGCCCTGCCAGACCCCACAGCAGACCCACAGTGCAGTGTGGAGCCCTTGCTCACATTCCTAGGACCTAATGCAAGCCGGGTACATTGTTAAATGCACAAGGAACCCAGTGCTTCGGCAGTTCCAGGTGTGTCCTGAACCAGCAAAACTCTCTTGTCCCCATGTGATGGAACACAGCAACCCTGCAGGGGGTCCCAGTTTTCTGAGTCACCACAACAGCTTTCCTGGGACCTCTTCCCCAACATATCTAGGGCAGGGCCTCCATCATTGGCACCTCCTTGTAAATTTGGACCTCGGGCTGCCTCATGCTTGAATGGCACACTCCTTCCATTTCTTCTATGGACTCTAACAGCTGGGCCAAGATGAGAAAGCTGGGACAGCAAAGGAGTTACTTTAAAGAGAGAATATGAACTTCCCCTTGTCATCTGCTACCCACCCAGAGTTCCTGGAAGAAGGCTCTTTGCTAGGTTATGTAATTGTCAGGCCTCAGACTGAGGGCCCAGCTGCAAACACAAAACCCTCTCCTACTCCCAAGATGTGGGAGGTGGTGCCTGGGTTCTTAAAGGGCCAAGAGAGTGCTGTGCTCTCTACTCGGGACTTCTACCCTGGACACCTCCACAGTGTAAGAAATCACATCAGGTTCCTTCTCCTGGAGCCTGCAGAACAGACCCTCCTGATGGATAGGGTGGCCCTGGGAAGTCACGGAAAGGCTGAATTGTCTTCTTTTTTCTTTGAACAATCTCAAACAGAAAATCTGCAATTACAAGACAAAGAACATTTTCCCCCTAAACCATTCCCCTGTAAACTGTTGACCTGGTTGATCAAAACCCGGATGATAACAGGCCCCATCACTTGTCCTGATTGTGTGTGTCCTGAGAGTGGAAGGGTCCAGTCCAGAATCACACATTGCATTTAGTTCTGTGTCTTCTCTCCTCCAATCTACACTGGTCCTGAGCTGGAGCTGGGCTGTTCTGAAAGTTACTAGCAGGCATTGAGTAGAACGCCCCTCAATTTGGACCTGTCTCTGTCTGGCAGGGTGTGATTCTGTGCGCTCCCAGCACACTACCCCTGTGTGCTGCCCCGTGTTCCATTGCTGTAGACATTTACTTTGGTCCCTTGATTGAGGTGATGTCTGCCACACTTCTCCACTGAGAAATTGCCCTCTTTCTCTTTGTAATGGAGAAATATTTTCAAATACATCACAATGAATCCCACCATTTTGTATGCTTAGAATGCACCAGTAAAAAAAAAATTTAAAATAATATTTTGTGAGTAGATACTTTGAGAGCAAGTCACCATCCCATTGAGGAATTCTCCTGTTTATTTATATGAGTGTGTGCTTTGGGTTTCCTATTTTAGTCTGCTACTATCACTATCTTGGTGCTCAATTTGTCTCTGGTTTTGGCCACTGGAAGTTCCTGGCTCTGTGCTCCGCTGACGTGTCCCTATCAGTTTTTAAACACTCCCTTGCTTTCTGGCAAAACAACATGTTCTGGGCTCCTTTTCTGCTTCCCCTGTCCTGTCTTGAAATCAGCCATTTCTCCAAGATGCTCTGATTCCTTGAGTGGAAAGTGTGTTTGGGAGCCAGTTCTTGAGATGCACGAAGGCTCCAGGCTTTGGAGAACTTGTTGCTTCAAGGCCCTCCCAGTGACAGCTGGGGAGCAGACGCATATACACGTTGACATCTGGATTCAGGGGTTTATCTTTATATGTTCAAGTCCATAAGAGCTCGCCATCACTCTGATTTTAATCCTTTTGTGTTAGCTTTTTGATGCTGTGACAAAATACATGAGAAGAACAACTTAAAAGAGGCAAGATTTATTTGGCTCCCAGTTTCAGAGGTTTCAGTCCAAGGTCAACTGGCTCCATTACTTTGGGCTTGAGGTGAAGCAGAACATTATGGTGGGGAGGGTGTGGTGGAGGACAGCTGCTCAGCTTGGCAGCTGGAAAGCAGAGACAGGGAGGGAGCGAGGTGGAGTGGGAGAAAAGGGCAGGAAACAAAATATGTTCTCCAAGAGCACATTCCCAGGGACCTGCTCCCTTCAATTAGTCACCCCCTCCTACAGTTTCCACCACCTCCCAATAATGCTGACAGTTATGAATCCAAGAATGGATTAATCCATTTATGAGACCAGAGCCCCCATATCCAATCACTTCCAAAGCCCCACCTCTGAATACTGCTGCATTGAGGAACAAGCCTTTAGCACGTGAGCCTTTGAGGGGACATTCCAGATGGAAATCATAACACCCACTCCATAGAATTCATTCTAGTTTTTTCTTTCTCCATATGCATAAATCCTCTCTTTGGCAAGGAGAAACCTGGCTCCCCTTCTCTTTAGTAGACTCCCATCTCGGCCACCATCCTCTCCCCAACCAGACCCTGCCCCCTTCACTTGGACCCAGTGCTCCACACAGGGCCTTTGCTTTCCCTGGGGAAGCCTCCCTCCACCCTGCTGGGCTCTGACACCCCGCACCAGGTGTTGAGAGGACATTCCTCCTGCTTCCTGACACCTGCCCTGGGACACTATGATCCTCCCACCATGATTACTTCCTTCTCCCCTCTCTCATGGCTCCTGGACAGGATTGATGAGGAAGAACATATGTCTTTGAAGAAGACTTCTCTTGTGTTTTTTAACCCAAAGAGACAAAATAAGCCTAACAAACATTCTAGACCAACCAGTGAGCCCCAGACCACCCAGTCCCTTCACACCTGGGTAGCTTTGGCAAATCTCTTCACTTCACTGAGGCTCAGCTTCCTCAACTGTAGAAATGACATGGTGCTGGTGTGAGGTTTCCGTGAGCTCACACCAGTGGACAGTGTGGCCTGCTCTGGCCCCAGGAGACTGCTCAGCAGATGTGAGCTGTGAGGTTGATAGTGCATTTCTCAGAATCCTTAAGAAACGATGACTCTCTTTTGGAAGGCAGGGCCAGGCTGTGGAGTGGGTGTTCCTCGGGCAGCACAGCTCTGCGGCTCCCAGGCCGTCCTCCTTTTGCAGGATTTTTTTTTTTTTTTTTTTTTTTTTTTTT
>NW_026000241.1:10145458-10188596 GCF_001458135.2 Marmota marmota marmota | reverse complement strand
TTTTGGGGGTTTTTTTTTTTTTTTTTTTTTTTTTTTTGGTATGCTTGCAGCCAAGTCTTGGGAGAGTTTCCCGGACAGAGGTCCTTGTGGCCGCTGCCTTAAGACTTGCGGCCGAGGCTGCCACTGCTTTCTGACCCAGGCCACTGCAGGCAGCAGTCCCCACACACACAGCATGGAGCTCTGGGGAGCCTACTTACTCCTCTGTCTCTTTACTCTCCTGACCCCCATCACTGCTGAGTCGCCAACCCCCAAGGTCAAGAAGGCTGTAAATGCCAAGAAAGGTAAGCTGGGGATCAGGGCCCCTCCCCATCTTCCAGGAAGCAGGTCACCCCTCCTTTGTGTGACCTCATGTTCCTTCCTTTCATTTCCTCCCTGATGGGTCGTCTTGAGAACTTTGGTGAAGTGCCCTTTGGGGGCTGAAGGAGTTCTTTCTCTCTCTCTCTCTCTCTTTTTTTTTTTTTTTTTGGTGCTGGGGATTGAACCCAGGGCTTTGTGCATGTGAGGCAAGCACTCTACCAACTGAGCTGTATCCCCAGCTCTGCAGAGTTCTTTCGAGGGGGAGGGGTGTTTGCCAGAACCATAAGGGTCCCAGACTCTTAAAATTGGAAAGAACTTTCCAGATCGTCTGAACTGACATCTGCTCCCCAACTCCTCAGCCTTTTAAAGAAACCAAACCTTTGGTTTGGGAGTGTGGAGATGCTCTCCCACGAGGGGGTGCTGTGAGTTTGTGCTTTGTAATCTCAGGACCTTGGTTTTCTCAACTGTAAAATGGGGAGAGTAGTAGTTGCTCAAAGGTTTGTTGTGAAGATTTGATGATGCTAATTAGGTAAAGACACCTAGCCCAGGGTCTGGCACATCTTCCAGGCAGCAGATCACAGGGCGTGCTTAATGCACAGGGGAAAAGAGGGGACAAGGAATCTCTCAATTCCGTTGGGTGTCACAGCCTGTCTCTGCTGCCTCTGGGGTGTGGAGTGCTCTTAGATTGCCTTGGTTGCAGTGAGACCTGCCCTGTGGCCTCTCCAGCAGTGAGGTCACCCTGGGCTGCTTGGAGACACCAGCTGAATGCGATGGCAATAGATGGAGCTGTTGTCCCACAGGCTCAGAGGCCAGCAGAGAGAGTCCAAGGAGGAGAGGGTGGGGATTTAGGCAGAGAAACAGGCTGCCAGAGCCAAGAGCCCAGCAAAGGAAGGAAAGAGGGTGGGGTGTCCTCTGTCCTTCTCCAGCTCCTCTGTAAATGGGACAGTAAGCACATAAAGGTCCATGGGGACCATGGAGCCTGCAATGCTACAACAAAGAATAGGGCAGATTTGGGAACTGCTAGGAAAAAGATTCAGGGGCTTGGGGTGTTATGTGTGGGCCCTGGGTTCCATCCCCAGAACTGCAAAAAAAAAAAAAAAATTAAAAATGAATCTCCAAGACTGAGCTTACAAAGTGAACAAAACAGGATGGATACTGTGCTAACATTTATTTTGGAGAAGGGATTTGTGTAAGAGTACACATTAATTGTATATGCATAGAATTTTTCTGGAGGGATCCACAAGAGCAAATAATAGTGGCTACCTCTGGGAAGGCAAACAGGTTGTGAGGGAGACTTTAACTTTTTGAATGGTTTGAATTTTTAAATTATATGCATGCATAACCTTTTACCAAATATCCATTTAAAAGAGATGGTTAATATCCATGAGCATTAGTCAGTGGGTCACCAGGGGAGATTCTTTGTGAAGGAGGCAGCTCAGAGCAAATAAGAGAATTTCCTTTCTTTTAAAAAAAATTTTTTTTTTTTAGTTGTAGATGAACACAATACCTTATTTTACTTATTTATTTTTATGTGGTGTAGGGGATTGAACCCAGGGCCTCACATATTCTAGGCAAGCGTTCTACCGCTGAGCTACAACCCCAGCCCCAGGAGAACCTTCTTTCTTTCTTTCTTTCTTTTTCTTTTTATTTTTTGCACCAGGGATTGAACTCAGGGGCACTTGACCACTGAGCCATGTCCCCAGCCCTATTTTGTATTTTATTTAGAGATAGGGTCTCACTGAGTTGCTTAGCACCTCCCTTTTGCTGAGGCTGGCTTTGAACTCACGATCCTCCTGCCTCAGCCTCCCAAGCCCCTGGGATTACAGGCGTGGTTCACTGTGCCTGGCCCCAGAAGAACTTTCTAGTGTAGAAAATAGTTGCTAATTCCTCAAGTTTACTGAAGATTTGGTATGTGTTTATTTAATTTGTAATTCATGTCTTCAGTGGTATAAAAGGAGAGAGTGAGAGAAGGCAAGGCCTTGGTCCTTCCCTGCTGACACACGGGCCTCTGCTCCAGCGGTCTCCATGCCTTGGAGGCCCAGGCCTCGGGAGCCCTCACAATAGCACCAGAGCCCACCTCAGAGTTTTGACTCTGGTTGGATTTTCTTCCTTCCAGTTACCTACAGAGTGAAGCCCACGGAGCTGTCCCTCTGTGCTAGACTGATACACACACAGTAGCCTGGGAGCGTGGTCCCTGCTCTTAGGATGGGAACTGGGGTGGTTTTCACTCAAGCAGCAGCAGCCTGAAGTGGGGGGTCATGTTAAAATCCAGGTGCTGGCCCCCCCCAACAGAGATTCCCGCTCAGGGTTGTAGTGGCCCCACCATCTGCCTTTCCCAAAGGTCTCCAGTGATTCCCAGGACTGCAGCGGTCACTAGCGCACTGGCGGCTAAACATGAAAACCTGGTTTCTTCCACTTGTGCACATGTAACTGGATGGGCGCACCTCTGTGCTAAGTGGGAGCTAGGTGGTTCCAGGCTTACAGAGTCCTCTGAGCTGGATTGTTATCCTCCCATTTTATAGATGAGGAAACAATCCAAAGAGGCTGAGCAATTTGTCCCAGGTCACCCATGTCTGCCACCTGCCAGCCCCTGCAAATGGTGGCATTCTGTTCCTTTGTCCCCGGGCTGAAGAGCCTGTCCTGCTGTTCTGTGCTCCTTCTTCCAGCTTAGGGAAGTGGTCTTTAGGCTCTCAAGGGCCTCTCAAGGGCTCCCTATGCTCTCAACTCTTCTGGAGCTGACAGGGTGGCTGCTCCCTGGCCCCTGCCAATCCCAGCCTCATCCAATCCCCAGGACAAATGGGGACATGGTGCACTGAAGCAGGAGCAAGTGAAGGATGGGTCCCACTGGGGGAAGGGAAACTGGAAGTCGTTGGAGGACCACTACCAGGGACAGAGAAAGAGAGAACTCACCCAGAGAGCAAGGCTGAGGGGAGTCCTTTCCCTTGTCCATCTGAAGCTGGTCCTCTCTGCCTGTCCCTTCCCTGTCCTGGTCTCTACTTCCTTCCTCACGTGTTTGTGACTGTCCCCATTTTCTCCTGACTTCATCCTAGATGTCGTGAGCCCAAAGATGCTTGAGGAGTTTAAGAACCGGCTGGACAGCCTGGCCCAGGAGGTGGCCCTGCTGAAGGAACAGCAGGCCCTGCAGACGGGTGAGTGGGGCCCTCTCTGAGCAGGAGCACAGCTGAGAGCCCAGGCTGGTGGCTGTGGCAAGGAAGGTGTCTCTGACTGCCAGCCAGCATCAGGGCCCTGGCTGCATTAGGCCAGGCCTGCAGGCCAGGGCAGCAGGGTCAGGGAGCCCTGTCCCCAGCCCGCTTCCTCTGGAGAGATCCCTGACCAGACCCAACCAGGCATGCACAGCTGTCTCTGCCCATAACAGGGAGGTGTGGCAGTTGAACTGCCCCAGGAGGGCAGGAGGCTCCCCAACAGGAATCATTACTGCCCAGGAGAAGTAGGACCCCCAGGCCACTCCAGGGACAGAGGTGGTGGCCCAACCTGACATAGCTCCCAGGAGGCGCTCCACTGAACAGCTTCCACAGTCCTAGGGCCATGTTAGACTCAAAGTCATGTCAGCAGTGTGACTGGTGCTGTCCCTTTGAGTCATCTGAGGCAGGACTAATCACCTCCAACTGAGCCCAGTGAGGCAGGGAGAGATCTGCACCCAGTCCCACAGAGCAGGAAGCAGCTGGGGGTCAGGCTTCAGCCCTCCTGGCTCTGCACTCCCCTGGCCAGCAAAGATGTGTGACATCGCACAGCTGGGGAGTAAGGTCACAGCCACCTGCCCAGCAGCCTGAGGGCTCCATTCTCCATACTCCGAAGTCTCACCCACTCCTCTATGACCTTGGCCTCCAGTCCAGGGAGCAGGGAGACGCAGCGTTCTCACGGGTGGTCATCTACAGTGCCTGGCGCTGTTCCAAGTGTTTAATGCACATTAACTCACTGGCTGAAAACCCACACAGTGGGCCTGCCACTCTGTCACTATGTTCACACCCTTGCTTCCCACCAGGAAGCTGACGACCTTGTCAACAGCCGAGAAGAGCAAAGCCTCCCTTGGCTGTGCTCTGCAGCCTCTCAGTTCCCAGCCTGGGGTCACCCTGACTCCTCCTTAGCAAATCCACAAACCTCCCTGTGTCCATGGCTGCCCTCTCACCAGCAGCTTCTATGACACAGCCCACCCACTTCCTGGGTTCTGGGCCCTTCCCTGCTTTGCCTCCTCAGAAGCCTCCAGGATACTTCTCACAAGGCAGTCTCCCACTCGGATCCTTTCTGCATTCACACTGGCCATCCTGTCCTTTGAAAGTGCCACCCTCTGTCCCTCCTAGTACAGGGTCTTTGCACATGCTGTTCAGGCAGCCTGGGTCGCTCAACAGTCACCTCATACAAGCCTGCAGAGTACCTTCTCAGGAGTCTCTAAGCCCTCATCAAGCAGGCTCCTCAGCTACAGCACTCTCAGAGAACAACGTCCTTTCCTTTTGTCACATTGACTGCAGTTGTAACAGTGCACTTGTTTCTAGATTTATATCTGCTCCCCCCCATTAGACTCTATGCCCCAAGGACACATGCCTCTTTTAGATTGTCTCATCTCCCTCCCGTCCCTGTCCAGCATAGTGTCTGCCACAGATCAACACTCAGTAAATCTTTCTTCAAGGAAAGACAAACACACAACCTTGGATACTTTGCCTAACATGGCAGGTGGGAGAGAGAGAGGATTCTAGAAAAAAAGCATCTCCAGAGACGTCTTTTATTTTAAATAATGGAAACCAGTGACTTCAACAAAATGTGAGTCTGGAAGTAGTCTGTTACGTTTTTGTTCAGAAACTCCACCTTATGGTCCCTACACGGTTGCTCCAAATCCAAGCATCAGGAGGGCATTTGAGGCAAAGAGGGGGGAAAGTGGCCCAGCATATCTGTCCCATTTGTCAGGAGAGTATCACTCCTCCACTTCCACCCCACCAACCAGAACCCTACAAATCTGTAGCTCTAAGAGCACTGGAGAAAACAAAAAGCGAGCTTTTCTGGTCTCTGTGTTAGAAGGCAGAAGGGAGAAGACAGTTGGGAAGTGGAGTGTCCACTACAGAGGGGGCATTTCAAATGAGCACAGGGCCACTCTGGGCATCAGTTTCCTTATCTACAGAGCAGAGGTTCTAGGGGTAAACTTGAGCATAAACTCTGAGGTTTCTTGCACGTCTGAATTATGTACTCGTGAAGTCAATGTAAGTGAGGGTGAGGACCTCCTGGCGCCAAAGTCCATGACATATAGAGGTCCAAGGTACTCTCTTCTGCGTCTGCTGATTCCTAGTAAGTCCCTGGCTTCCTGAGGGATCTCCTTCTGTTACCACATCCCACAATCACCTTGATAGTGAACCCACCCACAGCAAACAAAACCAATCAAACCAAAGTGTATAAATCAGGGCTTGTGGAGGTGAGGCTTCTCCCCTGTCCTCTGCCCCTTTTTTCCCTTCCCCCGTCAGCAATGCATGTGAAGGACCCACCCAGTATGGCAGAGCCAGGCACAAGGAGACAGCTGCTTTGGGAAAGGGGTGTGGCCTTGGGCCAGGTGGCTGTCTCCTACAGAGGCAATCCCCCCAAAGGGCTGAGGGCAGAGGGCTGTCTTCCTGCACACTTCCAGAAGCAAGTCCTTCATCCCTAGGGGGCCCTAGGCAGAGTGCCAGTGTCCCCAGCAGGAAGGAAGCCTGGTTTGGCTAAGCTGCAGGTCCTCACGAGGCAGAGTGGCTGAGTTGGGACAGAGTGTGTGACTAGACACCTCTGTGAGGCTTCAGGCCCCTGTTGAGGGTTGTCAGATGCCCACGGGGGCATACATGGAGATGTTGCTCTGTTGACATTTGCTGCATGAAGTGGAAGTAACCAGGTGAGCAGGTGAGTGAGTTGTAGGGGTGAGATGGGGGAGGTGGAATGCTGTGCCTGACATTTGTAGGGCAACAGCAAAAGGCATACACCCCATCTGTCTAAATATTTAACTTAGAAGTTAAGCGATAAAACAAACTGCTCAACAAAAACACCTCTCTCCTCCTAACTTGAACAAATAGTATTTCCTACAAACTTTGAGGCCAGGTTCAATCTGAGAATTCTTAAGACTCTTGAGTTCCATGCCCAAAAAAGCCAGTGCCCATCTATTCTGTTTTGTCTCCTGTCTGAAGGTCTTGCAACCTCCGCCTGCAGCACTCAGTCCCTGGAAGGTCTGACCTGGGAAGAGGGCCATTGCAGGCCAGGGATCGCTGCAGGTCCCGGGTTCCAGGGTGTGGTCCAAGCTCAATGTGGGCATGCACCCTGGCCATACAAGCCCTGGGATATTAGAGGGGTGAGGCAAAAGGACCATAGCTGGGTTCCCTGGGAAGCTGGCTCTGAGATGGAGTGAATCCATTAGGAGTGAATCCACACTTCTGGGGGTGCAGGAAGGGAGTGCAATGTAATGGGGTAGGGGAGAGTTGAGGTTAGCCTCCGTGTGTGACCCCACAAGAGCCAGAAAGTGAAAAGAGCCCTTGAGAATCATCCTGCTTTGAATGGAGGTTAGACTCCCACAGCCCTCAGGTGGCTCTCTGCAGCAGAGAACGGGATCCCAGTGGCAGGGTTTCAAGAACAAGGATCTGGGCGCTGTGCCTCAGTGTCCCCCACAACAGGGTCTTTTGCCGGAGTCTAGGGGCTGTAAAGGTCGTAGAAGATGGGATGAAGGATGGTGGGCCTTCCTGGGACTGGAGCAGGTGTTTGACTTGGAACCGGGGACCCGCACCGGGGACCCGCAGTGACAGCCATCTCTCCCCCCTCAGTCTGCCTTAAGGGCACCAAGGTGCACATGAAGTGCTTCCTGGCCTTCCCCCAGCCGAAGACCTTCCACGAGGCGAGCGAGGACTGCATCTCGCGCGGGGGCACGCTGGGCACGCCGCAGACAGGCTCGGAGAACGACGCCCTGTACGAGTACGCGCGCCAGAGCGTGGGCAGCGAGGCCGAGGTGTGGCTGGGCCTCAACGACATGGCAGCCGAGGGCTCCTGGGTGGACATGACCGGCGGCCGGGTGGCTTACAAGAACTGGGAGACCGAGATCACGGCGCAGCCAGACGGCGGCAAAACCGAGAACTGCGCCGCCCTGGCCGGCGCGGCCAACGGCAAGTGGTTCGACAAGCGCTGCCGCGACGCGCTACCCTACGTCTGCCAGTTCGCCATCGTGTAGCCGCTGGCTGTGCGGCGGAGGAGGGAGACCCGGGGCGGGAGGGGTAGGGGTGGCGGGGTCCCGGGGAGGGGCGGGGATCGCGGGGTCCGGGGATCTTAGGGCGCCCGGGGAGTGTTAGGGGAGACCTTGCTGCTCCCGCCCTGGTGCCTCCTCTTGCAATAAAGTCGGTGCAACTTCTGGAGTCCTTGGGGTCTGTGCTGGGTGCGCCGGGCGGGGCGGGGCCGAGCGGCGGGGGCGGACTCGGGAGGCGGGGCGGGACTCCGGGAGGCGGGGCCAGAAGGCTGGAGCTGCATATGCCAGAAGCCAGCTGAGCACAAGGGTTCCCACCACCCAGGGATACACAATGGGAAGACCGGACAGAGGACCGGGTCGGGGGAAGGGAGTGAGAGAGAGTGGCTCTTTTTCTTTTTATAACTTTGTGTACCTAATCTCAGACTTCCAGAAAAGTTCCCCAGATGTTATCATTTCCTTATATTTGCCTAAGCCTTTTATTAGTTTTTGACAGTGAATGCATTCGATTCCCGTTTATCCCTAAATACTTCGGTGTGTGTTTCCTGAAAGCAAGGATATGGTCTTCCACAAGCAACAACACGTTTATCAAAATCAGGAAATAAACTGATCTGGTATTGTTATCTAAGTTACAGTTGTTATTCAAAATTTCAGGTTTCTTTTTGTAGACCCTCTTCCATCTGTTGGAATCCTGCACACCCACCACCCCCTCCATTTCTCCTCTTCCTGGGGATCTGGGATGCACTGAAATACTGGGACCTGCTGTGGGGTAGGGGAGGAGTGGGGAACATCCATCCACCTTCTACCTCAACACACCCTGGGGCTGGGGGGTGGGGTGGTCCAGGAGCCAAATGTGGCAGTCACCAACACTTCCCCACCAATGACCAAAGTGTCCCCTTCCTTCATACTCACAGAAGGCTAGTCAGGGGGTCCAAGTGTTGCTCCATGTTATCATGGAGCAGTTTTGTGCCCACCATATTGGAGGAACTTTTACTATTATTAGTAGTAGAAGTAGTACCACCAGAGGTGCTTAACCACTGAGCCACATCCTCAGACCCTTTTAGTTTTTATTTAGACATGGTCTCACTAAGTTGCTTAGGGCCTTGATAAGTTGCTGAGGCTGGCTTTGAACTTGCAATCCTCCTGCCTCAGAGTCTTGAGCTGCTGGGATTACATACGTGCATCACCATGTCGGGCATGGAACTTCAAACATGTCATCTGGTTTAGTTTTATCCACCCAGGATGAGAGGTGTCATGACCATCATTTTACAGGAAAGGATATAGAGGCTCAGGGAAGTTCAGTGGCTTCTATTGGTCACAAAACTAGTAAGTAGTAGCTGAGTCAGAATTTAACCTAGGGTTCATTCCAAAGCCATTGGTCTTTGTACCACCACTGCATGTTTGCTTCCTGTGACTGGAACTTTCCTGAGATAAAATTAAGAGGTGGTCTAATGTTCCCCAGAGGGTATTGACCAGCTCCTGGCATGACCTGGCCCAGTCAATCACCGTAAACCCAGCTGTAGTGACACCTCCCTGGTGACATTTTCTGCACCCCTCAGCAGTGGCCATCGCTCTACTGTCTGGATTTCCATAGCACCTTTTGCTCCCTATCTTCTATTGTGTCTTGCCTTCAGTGATAAATGGATGATAGTTGATATACTGATGTGGTGGGTTGGGGAGACAGCTTACAGTGAATGTTGAACCTACTCTGTGCCAGGAAGTCTGTTTGTCATTATCACAGAAAGCATCTCACAAAACTTAACATATGGGAGGAGGTGATGAGATCCGTTGCTGGAAGTACAGAAACTGAGACTCAGAAGGACGATGCCGTATGTTCAAAATGGTCCAGCAAGTGAAGGACAAAGCTGAGGCTCAAATCTGTCTTGTAACTCAGTTCTGAACTCTTTGACCCCCATTCCCTGGGGCTGAGAGTGGCCACGGTTTTTTCAGACTTCTTAAAATGAGTGGCTGCCCTCAAGAGGACACCACTAGCCTCTGTGAGAGTAGGATCTGGTGGGAAGGTAGTCACTAGGCCACCATCTGGGCAGGCAGCAAGCATTACCTAGCTCCAGCAGCAGGTGGCAGTATGGGCAAGAGAATCACATCTTTTACCTACCTCTAATGCTCTTGCGTGTGGGACACCTGTTCTCTGATTTTGTCTCCTTTTTTCGGAGGTTCTCATTGCTGGCCTTGAGCTCCTGGGCTTCTGGGAGCCTCCCACCTCAGCCTCCTGATGAGCTTGTCTTTATTTTAAATTTCACATCTTGTTCATCATGAATATTTTAGCATTAAATATGAAATGATAGTGTGTTCAAATACAATTGATCTGCTTATGGAGGATTTTCTTTGGCATCCCCTTAAATTTTGTATCCCTGGCGAGTGCCCCATCCACCTTAGTCCCTGATCTTCCTCAGAGGTAAACTTGGGAGCATGTTTTTAGATGTAATACAATGATAGTTTTAAGGGAATCAGTGTCTAACTCTTCATCTTCTGAACTGCACTACCCAGGCACAGGCTTGGGTCAGAAGCCTCCCCTCCTGTTTTCTCTTTAAAATCACCTTTTCCCCTTTTTACAACAGAAAGGCCACTCTTTCACCCATCCTGATCTTACTATGGTGTGTAGAAAGCTTTGGTGATGCCAAACAAAGGGACAATTTGAAATATTATTAGTGTAAGGGTTGAGAAAGTAAAAGACGGGGCAAACCATCTGTTATGCTTTAGATGTATGGTGTCCCCCAAAAGCTCACATGTGAGACAGTGCAAGAACGTTCAGGGGTAAAATGATTAGATTATGAGAGTTGTAACCTGGATTGATCCATGGATATGGATTCACTGGGTGGTAACTGTAAGCAGGGAGGGTTTGGCTGGAGGAGGTAGGTGACTGGGGCAACCCTTTGGGGTTTATATTTTTGTCCCTGGTGAGAGAAGTTCACTCTGTTTTCTGGTGGCCTGAGGTGCTTTCCTCCATCACGCCCTTCTGCCATGATGCTCTGCCTCATCTTGGGCCCAGAGATATGGAGTCAATGTCTATGGAATAAGACCTCTAAAACCAAAGACCTCTGAGCCAAAATAAACTTTTCCTTCTCTAATTGTTCTTGTCAGGTATTTTAGTCACAGAGATGAAAAGGCTGACTAAAACACCATCCTTTTGCAAATTTAGAAGTTTTAATCCTTTACCTTCAATACCTTTAGGGACGACCCTAACCAAATTATCAGCCAATAGACCATACAAAATAATTCCCGACAATTAAACACTTTTGACTTGAACCTAGAAGTTCAGGTGTTAAGTGACAACCTGGTAACAAAACTCCTTGTGGTCCCACCAGCGTATTTATCTGCACAAGATTTCATTTTACAAGTATAAAAGTGAAAAAATAGCAATAATGTCAATGCTGAATCCTGCTTCCTTCTAGGACTCATGAACCAATTTTTAAACAACCTACTCATCTGATTATAAAAATGTATGAGATGAATCTGTGATGTCTTGATCAGTTGTGTGCTAAGAACATGTGCTAGTCAGCTTTTCATTACTGTGACAAAATACCTTAAATAATCAGCTTATAAAGTGGAAAGGTTTATTTTGGCTCATGGTTTCAGTCTATACTTGCTCAAGAGCCCCCTTGCCTTTGGACCTGTGTAGGCACAGTACATCACAGCGGGAGTACGACAGAAGAAAATCTCACCTCATGGCAGTCAAGGAGCAAAAAGAGAGGGGGTCCCAATATCCTCTTCAAGGGCACACCCCCAGTGACCTAACTTTCTTCCACCACCTCCCAAATAGCTCTACAAGCTGGGGATCAAGATTTCAACACATGAGACTTGGGAGAACATTCCTCACCTAAACTAAAGCCCAGCAACTGTGTTGGGGAAATGCTAACAAAATACGTTTGAAGAGCACTGGCTTAAAACCTGTCTGGGAACAGTGGTGCTCTCAGTGTTTGTGGGGATGGCTGAGCAGGAGTGGCTTCCCGCTAGGGGTCTTCTGGGTCTTCCTGCCAGCCCTGCCTCAATGATGTGCTGGGGTCCCGCACTCAGGCCTGGTTGCACCCACTCGCTCCCCTCTTCTCCTCACCTCTGCTGTTCCTGTCTCTTTCCCAATGGGCCCTTTCTGCCGCTGTTTTCCCCCTACCTGTCCCAGCAAAGGGGAGAGAGAACCGGAAACAGGAAGTGTAGAAGGAGCCATGAACCGGAAACAGGAAGTGTAGAAGGAGCCTTGCGGGGCCCGGACAGCTCAGTTCCAGTGGAGAAGGGGCTGCGCTGGCTGACCTAGAGATGGTTATGGTGGCACTGAGTGTGGGCCTTGAAGATGGCCAACAGAACATCCTTTCTTCATCCTCAAAATGAAGTTTGGACTAGATGATTCCTGAGACCCCTGAGTCCAGGATTCCACCCAGCTGTCTCAGGACCGTCATTGTGGAACCCCCTTCAGATAAGAAAGGTGTTTCCCAGCTTGGGAGGCTGAGGCAGGGAGGATCAGAGTTCAAAGCCAGCTTCAGCAACTTAGTGAGGCCCTGAGCAACTTAGGGAGACTCTGTCTCTGAATAAAATACAAAAAAAGACTGGAGATTAAAAAAAAAAAAAAAAAGCAGCCATTTGTGGGCTGTGTCCTCTGCCCAGGCAGGGGTCAGACCTGCATTGGCCATTTTATTTTCTGCAGAGGCCAGAGGCCTTTGTGCTCTCTCTCTTGCATTCCAAATATGTACAAATTCAGATGCCCAGTGGACACTGCCACCCGGAAGTCCTTAGGCCCCTACTTCAACAGATTTAAAGGGAACTTGCATACACGGCTTTGCTTCATCTGAAAACAGCTTCAACCACTGGATAATCCTGATGCCTCAGACCTCCAGGCAATAATTCTTCTTTTGATTTTGGCAAAGAGAAAACAGGGGTATTAATAAAATTAAAAAAAAATTTAATTTTAATATTAAAATTAAATAGTAAATATTAATAAAAACAAAGAAAACGAACAACTTTTTGTACTGACCAGGAAACCCTTTATTATGAGCTTGGCAACAAATCTAGAAGTTGCATTTACTATTCAGAAACTCAGGAGGAAGGTATTGCCCCAACACGTGACTAAATTAGTCAGGGTCACTCCAGGTGAATTTGGGTTGGCACGAAATAATTACAGACACAGAAAGTACCTTTTTCTTAAGGTCCAGTGACGCCTCCTAAGCCCCAGCTCCCACAAGGGAAGCCAGAGGGGCAGACAAAAGAGAGGGATGCACACCTGAAACCATCCTACTTATTGAGGGGAAGGTTCCTCCCTAATGAGGCAAGGGGTTAGGTTTCAGGGGATGGAGTCTAGTTTCCCGATGTCTTGGGGTCAGTAGATTGATTGACATCTTGGCAAATCACAGGCATCGCAGGTGCTGTGTGGGATCAAAGGCAGAGCTAGTGAAAAGCACACACATGTGCACAGCCTAGACAGAACTAGTGCACTCAAAATGCTCACAGCTCACACACACAGCCCATGGCTGGCCCACACAAGGTATTACTTTATAATTGAGGAAAATGGGGTACAAAGATGACTTTGCTCAGAACATTCCCTAATGCGGCTGGAATCCCAGCGCAAGTCTGTTGCCTTCCAAAGCCCACATGCCATCTGCTCTGTATGCTAACTCCTTCCTGCGTCTTGGAAAAAAAAAAAGAAAGAAAGAAAGGTTTTCAAATGTTTCATGATGTGATTGTAAAAGATCTGTAAAAAGAAAAAAAGTCGATAGTGCTGGCATTGGTGTGTGTTTGTAATGGGAGGTACAGGATCCTGTAAAAGCACATTCCAGATTTCCTAGGGCTGCATCTGAGGCCTTATGTTGTCTTCTCCTCACCTGCTTTTCACTGGCGACTCGTTTCTGAATATGATTTATGAAATCTTTCAACGTTTAAAATTGTGACACCACCTGAAAAACGCGAGCCTTTTTATCCACTAGGGGGCACTGTTGTTTCGTGCAATGCGAGAACGGGTGTTGGGATGGGGCCGGGAAATACCTCAAAGAGCAACACTTCACATAAGGAAAGTGAGGCACAGGGCGGTTAAGGGTCAGTCAAGGCTACTTTCTCAGGATAAAGCAGCTTGTGCAGACCATTTCTCCAAAGTGCTCACCAGAAAGAACTGAGTGCTTGCCATCTGCCAAGCTCGCAGTCCTGGGTATGCACTTGAACTAGCTGTTCACTGCCTGGTGGGACACTTGGCATTTTCAGATGCTATCTGGAGCAGCTCTTCTATTTTGCCTTGTTGAGAAAATAATTGGGCAATATGGCAAGAAAATGTTGCACAGTGTACAAGCTAAACCACTAGGTCAAAAGCCAGCTGGGAAGCCAGGGCTTGCTCTAGGGTTTTCTTAACCAGAAAAACCTTAAACTGGGTTGCAGTTATTCAACAGCAGTGACTCTGGTTCAGGAAGAAACCTTAGCCTTGGATTCCAGCTCTGCCACTTTCTAGTCCTGTGGCCCTCGGAATCATCTCTGAACTGTAGTTTCTTCATTTGCAAAGGGAAGAGTAGAGGGCTGGGGCCAGGCTCACAGATGCAGAAGCTGAAGGCAAATTTCTCAGCCTCTCAAATCAGCCACAGTGGCATTGCTGGGGTTACTGTGATCTCTTCAACTCACCTGTGACTTGTTCTCTCCAAGGCCATCAGTGAAAGCAGCAAAGCAGCGTATGGAGTCTGTTAGGCTACATGATCTTCTCTGCTTTTACAAGCCAGTCCGCTTTCTGGGGTGATGAGAGAGTGTACGCTGGAAGGGAAGGAACAGCCCACCCACTGGGGACCATAGTGACCCTGGTGAGGGTTACCCTCTGCAGTTGTCTCATCACCTGGAGAGTGAGCCTAACTGCCTCTCTCACATTGTTGTTGTGGATTGAACTTGCAAAAAGCCTCAAGCTCCCTCGTTGGCACACAATTATGAAGATCATGAGACAATGGTTACTGTATGAAAATGTTTTGGAAACAAAATTAATTACAGAAAAGGTGATAAAAGAGTCAACGCCATTATCTTCACCTGGTAGGAAAAATATACAGTGTGCTCCACTATGACCTACTTTTTTATTAGACAAGAAAGACGTCTCAGTGAGTTCTTATGACTCTAAGCACCTAGCAATGGTACCACATGTACTAACTAGGATTGGCAATGATCAGATTCATAATTGTTTTGTATGTATTGTTGGATTGGGCCCAGGGTCTCGAGCAAGTTAGGTAAGTCCTTTACCACTAAGCTACATACCCAGCCCCACTGTATGGATTTTGAAAGGAAGTAGAAGTTGAACTTGAAGGACTTGATGTAATCAGTTCATTTCAGAAGAAAGTAGTCATATTTATCAGGATCATACATGGTTATATATAATAAAAAATCCAAAATAATGGAGTCTTAAATAAGACAAAGATGTTAGTATGTCTTCAAGGGGGAATCAAGTTTCCTTTGATTTCCCTGTTGTACCATCACCTCATAGTTCATGATGACTGCTGAAGTTCCAGACATTGTTATCTACATTTCAGTCATCTAGTAAGAGGAAAGGGAGAAAGGGCCAATTTCCTTAAGGAGCTTTCTTTTTTCCTTCTCACAGATAGAACTTTTCCTAGCACTTAGCTCCAAGAAAAGATAAAAAGTACTACCTTTTAAGTGGGTACATTGAAATCCCCTCCAAATTAAACTTGTTTAAAGAAGAAGGGGCAAACTGTAGGCAACTAGAAGTTTGTGCTGTGGAACCTGATTGGGAAGCGAGGAGGCAAGAAAATTAAGAGATCTTGAAGAAGAAATGGTGATTCTTTTTTTTTTTTTTTTTGTAAGTGGTAGATGGACAGCATGCCTTTATTTTATTTGTTTATTTTTAAGTGGTATGGAGGACCGAACCCAGTGCCTCACACATGAAAGGCAAGCCCTCTGCCACTGGTGATTCTTGATCTGGTTCCCAAAAGCTTGCTGCCAGCCCTTCATGAGTCCTATCTTCAACTGGGCAGCTAGGTCAAGCCCGAGTTCCCTATCAACAAAGCCCTTGTTCCTAAGTAAGGCTGTCACAGCCTTTGTTTTGAATTGTTCTTCTCAAAAGGCCAACCTTCTTCTTTGAGAGCCTGGGCCTAGCAGGGTGTTAACCTTGGTGCCTCTCCACCGGCCTCTTCCTGGAGGGCAGAATCATAGATTGTGACCCTGGGTCAAAAAGCCACAGCACATGTCTGACGCAGACCTTGGCTGAACTCTATGAAGCTATCATTTGGTTTTATGTCACTATCCCAAGAATTAATTGTACCCTTTATCACTCATGTTCCCTGCAGGAAACAATCCAACTCACTTAAGGGCTGGGGAAGTAGTTCAGGGGTAGAGTGCATGTGAGCCAGATCCCTAGGAGTGCAGGAGGCCCTGTGTTCCCTCCAGGTTAAAGACTGTCATGAAAAGACTGCAAGTAGTCCCCTTATGCACAGATCTGATATGCTTGATCCCAGTCCCGTAGAGAAATGGTTCAAATTTCAGACACCTTGTTATATTAGCTGTGAGTATAATTCACATTTGCAAATCATTGTGAATACATTAATTGATAATCAAATTTCTCTGCTCGTTCTTTAGTCACTGACAGATGGTCAGCATGACCCACATCACTTTCTTTGAAATCAGCTGTTTGCAGGTGGCTGTGCACCTGTGACTCAGTTCATCCACAGACAGCAGTGTGTGTACTTGTGTCGCCTCCTTGTCTCCCCAACGATAGCTTCGCAGAGTTCAGCCAAGGTCTGCCACAGATGGGTGCTGTGGCTTTTTGACCTAGGGTCACAATCCATGATTCTGCCCTCCAGGAAGAGGCAGGTGGAGAGGCACCGAAGCTAACATCCTGCTAGGCTCAGACTCTTGAAGAAGGGGGTGGGCCTTTTGAGAAGAACAACTCATGTGACATTTCACAGAAATGGATAATCGAAAGAGGGAACCAGCGGAGAAATATAAAAGTGCAGCAAAGAAATGAAGGGTGATGGCACTGGACGTGATATTGAAATGGATCACATGTGGAGTTAGAGTGAGGGAGCTGGCTGTGGGAATATGGATGCTGCTGCCATCTGGACACCAGCGACGCAGCTAGAGGAACCTGGTGTCACTTATCCAAAGAAAGTGTGACAAAAGGGATGAAAATGTCCCCAGAGGAAATGATGCCAACCCCAAACCATATCCCAGGAACTCTTGGAGAAGTCTTGTGACACTGGAAGTAAATAGATTAAAATGGGAGCCAGGTGCGGTGGCGTACACCTGTAATTCCAGGGGCTCAGGAAGCTGAGACAGGAGGATTGCGAGTTCAAAGCCAGTCTCAGCACAACAAGGCACTAAGCAACTCAGTGAGACCCTGTCTCTAAATAAGATACAAAATAGGGCTGGGGAGGTGGCTCAGTGGTTGAGGGGCCCCGAGTTCAATCCCTGGTACCAAACAAACAAACAAAAAGTTAAAATGGGAAAGATGATCCAAATCAGAGAACCATTTGCCAAGACACAGAAAAGACGCTCACTCTGTATCAGAAGTTATGACAGGAAGGAGGAGGCCAGTTGTTCCAGAGACTCTTGCTAAGACTTTTACAGAGAAAACAATTTAATTCTCAGCATTTCTGATATTTTAAAATTAGGATATCCACTGTTTTTTTTTTTTTGGCATTCTTGCTGACAGTAAGACAGTTTCAATGTTTTTTTTTTTTAATATTTCTTTTTTAGTTGTATTTGGACACAGTACCTTTATTTTTTTAAATTTATTTTTATGTGGTGCTGAGGATCGAACCAAGCACCTTGCACATGCTAGGCGGGCGCTCTACCGCTGATCCACAACCCCAGCCCCAGTTTCAATGTTTTGATAAACATTTTGAGAAGTCACAGAAGAATCATAACTTCCCCCTGAGGATGAAGGGGGAAGTTGAGGATGAAGACTGTCTTACCCGGTTTTGGTCTTGCCTGGTTTCATTTTTGCAGTCTCACGTGACTGTGCATATCTGCTGAGATATGGGTACTATTTGGCAAGATGATCAAGGACATTAGCCACAGCAAGAAGAACCCTGGAAGGCAGGAGGGCCCGGAGCAAAAAAAATGCTACTGGAGCCGTGGTGCAGGTCCACTGTGAGCGATTGCTGGGTAGAGACACAGCCATAGACAGAAGATGCCACCCAGAGCACTGAGCAGACTGAGAGGCACCATCCCAACACCTGCCTGCCCACCCTCCTGGCTCCTGCAGGTGCTTTGCCTTGGAAAACCTCAGCTGTAACTAGCAGCGGTAGGCAGGCAATGCAGTCAGGTCAGTCTCCCAGGGGGCAGAGAGGTGGAGGCGGGTGGCGCCTGGATGGAGGCCACTTCCCAAGGTACTGTCATGTACAGGTCTGTGACCTGCAGTGAGGACAAAGCCATCTACATCTCTGATTACCATTGTAAAGACAGAGGGAGCAGAGATTGAATCTGGGGTTTCCATCTTGTCAACGCAGGGCTCTTTCTAGCATCCATGCTGCCCCAGAATTCCCTTGGTGCTGCTAGACAGAAAGTAAAAGAGTTAGAGATCAGTGGGGAGGGGAGAAAGGTGAGTAAATCTCTTTTTCTGTTCTCCAGAAGTGTTATTTTTTTCTTTCCCAGTTTTCTTTTTTTGATATTGGGGATTGAACCCAGGGGTGCTTACCTACTGAGTCACATCCCCAGTCCTTTTTATGTTTTATTCTGAGACAGGGTCTTGCTAAGTTGTTGAGGCTGGCTTTGAACTCATGATCCTCCTGCCTCAGCCTCCCAAGCTGCTGAGATGACAGGCATACGCCACCATGCCCAGTTAGTTTTTTTTTTTTTTCTGTTTTAAAGTAGAAGCATATGCTCCAGATGTCACCAATTACCATTTTCTAGGTAGAACAGCTCTGGATTTTTAGTGCTTAAATCTCACAGAGCATATCTCTCAATGTTTCCCATCCAGTATTTATAAGGAAAATTTCTACCGGCAGTTCCCAAGACGCCATAGATTTTAAGATGGGCTGGAAAAGTTCAAATTACATTCCAAATACAGTTGACAGGATGGCAGGGCAGGTGTGGGTACATCTGTCTCAGATGTCACTGTGGATAAAGCATATTGGTTGCCACTGGGTTTTAAAAGCATGATCCTTTCTGACACAATCATTCCCATAACTTAATAAAAGGTGGGGGGGGGGCGGCGGGGAGAGGAGGGAAGGAGAATCACATCTTTGGAAATCTATTGCAAGTTTGGGGCATTTGTACATCAATACTTGCCAATTAAACAGGGAAGACACTGCTTTTCTGCAGAACGCATGATTTTTATGTATGGCCTGCAGTCAGGAGAAAGCTCTTAACTCTATTGCTGTAGGTCTGTCTCAAGGATGATCCTCTCTACCTGGGAGCTCTACTCATAGAGATCTCCCCACTAAGCCTGTCTCCTTAACTTGCGTGATTTGTGTTCTCTTCTGCTCCCACCTGTGTGTCTCTCACCAGCTGCAGCAACAGTCCTTCCTCATCAAGAGGCCAAGATGATTCTACAGGGAGACAGGGAACATTTGCTCCAGACCGACTGCCCTCCCTCCAGGCTGAAGTGCTTGCCCAGGACCTGCAAAGAAAGCACCTCAGAACATGTGCTAGACTCTACCCCACCCCTGCAGTCCTTACCCAGGAATAAAAAGTAGCTCTCTTCTTTGTTCAGGGAACAGTTGGACACTCTCATGATTGATGCTTTGTGTCCCCTCTGCTCGAGGAAGAAGCCCCAATGAAGAGAACTGGTCCTTTAATAGTTATGCCTTTAACTGGTTCTTCTGATGCAGAGAACGTGAACCCCCAAGCCAGTGACAGTGAGATGGATCAAGAGTGCTCACGATGACATCCTCCCCAGCTGAATCTGATTTTCTTTATTCCCCAGTGGCCCTGTGCTGGTCGGCTCTGATGCTGCAACACCACACCTGAGAACAACAACTTAGAGGAGGAAAGATATACTTTGGCCCATGGATTTGAGAGGTTTTTAGTGACCATGGATGGCTGGCTTGATTGCTTTGGGCTGAGGTGAGGCAGAAATTCATGGAGGAAGGGTATGTAGCAGAGGAAAGTTCTGGAGCTCAGAGTAGCCAGGAAGGAGAGAGAAAGCAGGGTTGGGAAGAGGCAGGTCAGGAACAAGAAATACCCCGCAACCACGCAGAGCATGGTCCCAGTGACCTAATTCTTCCAACCATGCCCCACCACCTACAGTTTCCACTACCTCCCAGTAGTCCATTCAGCTATCAATGGATTAACCCACTGAGGCGGTCACAGCCTTCATGATCTGATCACTTCCCATAAGCCCCACCTTTGGATGTGGCCACATTGGAGATTCGGAGCCCTTAAATCACGAGGTTTGGGCAGGTTCTTCATATCCAAACCATGACAGGCCTATGCATGGCTTTCCTCTCCCCTTCAGGTGAGAACACTGGAGGTTTCTGTTCCTAAAAGAACCAGAGTTCCCTATGCAGAGGTTTGCACTTAGGTCAACTTGTCTCTGACAGAAACAAAAATCTGTAACTTTGAACCGCTGGCCTTCAGCATTTCTGTGGGACATGACGGAATGCATGATTTTTCTCTTTTAGTATCCAAAATGAAAGTTATTAAAGAATATCTCTGGGAAATAAGGGCAATGTGTTTTCATTAGTTTATAGATAACGGTAGTCTGTTTGCTAATAATGGAACTCGCGATGTGGTCTGTTGCCTTGGGAGCCTAGCTAAAAACAAAAGCTCAGAGTTGAGGAAACCGAATAAAAACGGGCAAAGAACCCTATTACATTTTATTAATGCCCCTCCAGCCACCTTCTTCTTCTTGTTTAGAGGTGTCTTAACAGTTCAGGAAAGCACCTACTGGGATGGAAACATCAGCATCTTGGTGGAACCATGTTGGATAAAGGTTCAAATGTCGTTCAAAGGTATGGAAACTTCTCCATCAGCACATAGTATGGTATTTTGCACATAGTAGGTATTCAAAAAGCATGAATAAAAATAATGGGATTGAATTGAACACCCATCTGAATAGATACCAGATGGTTTAGTGTCACCAGCACTAAAAGTCTTCATGCAAATCAAAGCAGATGTGGTGCCAAGTTCAATTATTGCTCAACCCTTGGCAAGGATCTGAAGATAAAGAGAAACATCTTGATGTATTTGTGCAAGAAATCTACATTGGCAGCAACTATAGCAAGTGCAAATTTTCTTCTTAAAAATCGATGTCCCTGGCCTGCAGAAAATAAATTGGACCAATTTTTTTTTAACACCAAAGACAAAGGCTTTATTATCTTGAAAGGTCCTTGTTATCCAGGTTATTTAAGGAAAACATAACTGAAAATACAACTTCATCTTGAATAAGTCAGAGGGATTTGACACTAGGCATTTTTTTTTTTTAAGGATAAGGCATTTATTTTGGTCTTCATTATCGGGAATATCTGTGTTGCCAGTGCTTGTCAAAGAGACTGTTATTTGGGCTGGGGATGTGGCTCAAGCCGTAGCGCGCTCGCCCGGCATGCGTTCGGCCCGGGTTCGATCCTCAGCACCACATACCAACAAAGATGTTGTGTCTGCCGAGAATTGAAAAATAAATATTAAAAATAAAAATTCTTTAAAAAAAAAAAAAGAGACTGTTATTTGCAGAAATGTCACTGAGTTGCCTTTCAAGAAGAAGTGAGGAACATTTCTGAAAGAAAGATCTGACCCTGGATGGGAAAGGATTACCTCTGAAGAGCATATTTCCAATTATCCTTCCTTCAAGAGGGCCTGAGTCTCCTGATTTGTAAAATGAATGGTTGGTCACTAAATCATTTTTAACATTCTTTCTAATTCTAATTTAAAAATTTTTTTTTTTTGGTTTTCGGCAGACACAACATCTTTGTTTGTATGTGGTGCTGAGGAACAAACCCGGGCCGCACGCATGCCAGGCGAGCGCGCTACCACTTGAGCCACATCCCCAGCCCTCTAATTCTAATTTTTCATAATTGTTCTTTTTCCCTCCAGGGGAAATTGATAGGTAACAGACATGAACAGTGGGAACATGAGGTTAAGGGGATAATTTTATAAACTGGGCCCACTGTGCTGACTCCCCAATACCACATGCTTTCTTTTCTTTCTTTCTTTTGGTACCAGGGATGGAATCCAGGGGGCGCTTAACCACTGAATCACATCTCCAGCCCCTTTTAGTTTTTCTTTTGAAATGGTCTTGATTAGTTGCTTAGGGCCTTGCTAAATTGCTGAGGCTGGCTTTGAACTTGCAATCCTCCTGCCTCAGCCTCCCAAGCCTCCGAGATTATGTATGTGCATCACTGCATCCGGGTTCCACGTGCTTTCTTTTAAAAAGCAATTTACCCTCAATCATGCCTGACTTCAGTCAATAGGATGAGCTACATTTCTCAACAACCTGTTATCTGCAGGAGACATGCAGGCTCTAATGGCTCCTCCCTGTCCATAAGAAGAACACACATTTACCCTGAAGGGGATGAACTTTTATGAACTTTATACAGACTAGATCCCAGAACTCACGGAGATAGGATAATTAGAAGCAAAGCCCCCTAACTGCAAAATCGGTAGAAACAAGTTCCAAATAGAACCAGTGTGTGCAGGCCAAGGTGACTTAGAGTTGTCTTTGATCTTTAGCGTGTCGTTATAATAGTAAAATTTGCCCTTCATGGGGGTAAGATTGTGCACAGTGGGGACTTGAAAGTTCAATGCAATCCTGCTGTCAGTCAAAAGTCAAGAGCTGGACCTGGGTGGGACTCTCTAGAAATTTCCCTGGGACACTCAATAAAATTGGAGCGCAGGCAGGCCTGTGCTGTTCCTCTCCTTTCTGAGAGGCACCCCCTCCCTTGAGTGTGACCCCTTTTCCCCCTTTCATATCCCTTCTAATAAACCCATACCTGCCACTTTGAGTGACATGTGTGAAGTTTTTCCAGGGTGATTGCAAGAACCAGTAATTGAGGATTTCCGTGGCTGTCTTGGCTGCTTGGCTCCCTTGCTTTGTAACAAAACCAAGGCCACTTGGTCAGATAATAGAAAATTATGAATCTATCTTAATTTTTTTTTGTTGTTCTCAAAGGTGATTATGTATTGGAAACGAGAGAGATTTTTTTTCCCCTTCAATTCTCAGTCACACTCAGAATAATGCTTAATCAAATATCCAAGTATCTTGTGGCCCAGTCAAGTTGACATAAAATTAACCATCATAGCAACTTATCGATTGTCTTCAAATTGTAACAAGGATGTAAAGACTGCTCTTTACTAAAGCACTGACTCATCACTTAGGCTGGCAAATGTACAAAAGTTGGCATCTCTGCCTCCATTTTGCAAGTGTCTACTTTGCTCTGAGTCAGTCACCTTATATTCAAAAGATCTGATTGAAAATATCTTGTGACAAGGACCCTTCTGACCAATCCTGAGATAATGATCCACCAGACCACAGTTTCACTAAGACTGTTTATTTATTTATTTATTTTTTTAGTTGTAGTTGGACACAATACCTTTATTTTATTTATTTTTATGTGCTGCTGAGGATTGAACCCAGGGCCTGGCACGTGCTAGGTGAGCTCTCTACCACTGAGCCACGACCCCAGCCCCTCACCAAGACTGTTTGTGCATACTTCTGGTCCCCTGTACCCATCTCATCTGGGAGCTCATGTCAGTACCCTGAAGATAGACATGGAAAGGCTGGTTCTCTTGTCTTCCAGGTATAGCTATACTTATTCCTGCTTTTTGCCATTACTTTTCCATTTAGTTTTTAGAGTGAGTGGTTGGCTCTGATTTGTTGGAACCGCTGGCCTAGGATTCCATTAACAAATCAAGCAATAGCTCAAGAGCCTGGGTCTCCATCAACAGGAAGCCAACCAAGTTTCATTTGCTGAGGAAGAAGACTATTAGTTCAGCCTATTTCCTCCCTGGGTGGTTCTAGGAACCAATTCGGTTCAAGAAGACTATTAGTTCAGCCTATTTCCTCCCTGGGTGGTTCTAGGAACCAATTTGGTTCAGAGTATATGGAGACATTATGTGCCTGGCACTGTGATGAGTGTTGGATAAAACTAAATTTTGTTCCAGTGGCTCAGAAGGCTGAGGCAGGAGGACCACGAGTTCAAAGCCAGCCTCAGCAAAAGTGAGGCACTAAGCAACTCAGTGAGACCCTGTCCCTAAATAAAATACAAAATAGGGTGGGGATGTGGCTCAGTGGTCAAGTACCCCTGAGTTCAAACCCTGGTACCCAAAACAAAAAAACACAAAGAAAAACCTAAATTATGTTCATGAATGCACTTTAAAAATCAGAAGAGAAGGTATAATTAACCAGCATACAATTCATCCCATGGAGAACAAAACCCCACAGAACTAAGCCTGCAGATAGGTGGGCCTCACTGTGGAAGTAAGGGGTGGCAGCTTTGGTTGGGGGTTGGGGGACAGTCCCTGGGATGGATGGGGGAAGAGACTTCACCTAGAAACATCAGTCAATGCTGCCTGTGCCCAGCCTGCAAACCAGCTCAGGAACACAGTGGGTGGTAGGCAGCCAGGCAATTAGTGTTTTGTGAGAAGAAAGAGATCAAGAATGGAACTGGCCCTGCAGGCATCCTGAGACCCAGTGAGCCAGCCCAGGGTCCAAAGTGTCCACCCAATCCAAGTCTGTTAGATTTTGACTCAAAATACATTTCCCTCTCAAATTATAGAGCCACCATGAAACCTTCTTCTGAGAAGCCCCCTTTCCAGCAGCCTGATGGCTCTCAAGCCTGTCTCTGGGCAGCTTGAAGAAGCTAAGAAAGGGGGCTGGGGCTGGGGCTCAGCGGGAGCGCACTTGCCTGGTATGTGTGAGGCACTGGGTTCGATTCTCAGCACCACCTATAAATAAAGGTCTATCAACAACTAAAACATTAAAATCAAAGAAGCTATGAAAGGCCTGAAGTCATTTTGGCAGCTGGAGTTGGAGTCCAGTGAAGCCCTTCCCCAGGCTGGTCTCAGCCCCTGAGGACACTTGGCCTGAGATGTCAACAGCTGAGTACTGGGGAGAGTAAGGAGTCCCAGAGTCACCCCAGGTGGTGTGGAAGAGACTCCCAGCAGGGTTTGAGCATATTTCTGCCACCACAAGATATTAGTTAAATTTCTGTCATTAAAAAAAAAAGTGACTGATAAAATCAACTTAAAAGAAGGAAATATTTATTTTGACTCAGGGTTTCAGAGGGTTTAATCTGTGGTTCCTTGGCCCCCATTACTGTGGGCCTATGGTGAGGCAGAATATCTCAGTTGAAGCAAGTGGTGGAGGAAGGCAGCTCACCCCATGGTGGGGGGGGGGAGGGAGAGAGAGAGGGAAAGAGAGAGAGAGAACGAGGACTCACTTCCTTCAACTAGGCTCCAGCTCCCAAAGGTGCTGACCATCCACTGGGGACCAAGCCTTCAACACATGAGTTTGGGGGACATTTAAGATGCAAACCATAACCACACACTTTCCAGTCTCTTCTAGGTGTTAGCTTCTTAAGGAGTCGCCACCAGGCTCTCCTACTGTAACTGAGGCTTCGAGAAGCTGCTTTTGCTAAAGGCACTGACTCCTAGATAGGCAGATGCCCGGTAGATACCTTAATGTAGGACAAGGCTTGACATTTTCAATTTCTCCATATTGTATTTGTCTTCAGGTCGTTGCTCGCCTCAATGTGTAGGCATGTTAATTGCTTGAGGATGGCTCACATTTTATACTTGAGGAAATTTTGGCCTAGAAAAGTTAGATTACTTGTCCGGGTCACATAGCTTGTACTTTTCAGCTACTTCTCAATGATTACAAGGTCTTCTTCAGTCTGAGGACAAAAGTTTCCTGAAAATGAGGACAAGCTGAGTTTAAGACAGATAATTCGGTTACTATAACAGAGTACCTGAGACTGGGTAATTTATTTTTTAAAAAGCTTCTTTGGCTGGTGGTTCTGGAGGCTGGAAAGTCCTAGGGCATGGTGGCAACATCTGCTCAGCTCCAGGTGGGGGTCCTGTGCTGCATGACATGAAAGTGGAACCGAAGAAGGAAAAGCAGGTGTGTGCAAGGAAGAGCAAGCATGAGGGATCGCATGCTTCCTAACAACCCACTCTTGTGATAACAACTCATTTTCAGAGCTCAGAGCGAATACACTCCTGCAAGAACTTCCCCTTACTGCAGGAAAGGCAAGGATCTCTTATCTCCTCTGACACCTCTTACAGGCCCCACCTCCGGATACCTCCACAATGGCAATCAAAGTTCAAGGCTGGTCTAGGAAGTGAAGGTCACACCCTCTGTGAGCCTGAGTGTTGTCCGAGGTTGCAGTGGTCCTAAGGAGGGAAGGCTGGCCTTTGTCATTTTGGTTGCTTGACATCCATGCTGAGAGCCACAGCCAAGTTGGAATGGCCCCTGGCATTTTGCCAATAGTACTGGTTGAGAGGCAAGCCGTTAAGATGATGCTGGATTGATTCAATTGTATATTACACCTTTACTGTCCGCCTCAGCCTGCGACTTTGGAGTTCTCCCGGGGATTCCTGGGGAGTTCGCATTGGTTGGGGAAGTGCCGGAGGAGGGATTTCCGGTTGGTGGTTGCTGGAGGAGCCCCCTGCTTGGCGATCCGTAGAGTTCCCGGGGAGCATGTGTGGAGTGTGCTGGTGGAGTTCAGAAATAAAGTTTGTTCCTGCTTGAGTGGCTTGTGATTTGTGCCCAACCAGACTGCAGCACATCCATCCCTGTTTACCAATGGCATTCTGGTTTTTTGGGGTACATTCTCCTGGCATCTCCCTCCTACTGTGGTTGCTAGAGGGATCTTGCCTTCCCTCTCCCATGCCGGGGACAGCTAGTGTTGGCCTCCATGAGCTGGACATCTTCCTGTGGGACTTGAGTTCTGGACCCAATGAGCTGAGGAGAAGGCTCATTCATTACTGTGCCAGTGGACAGTTCTTTCTTTTTTTTTTTTTTAAATGTTATGGTGAATTGCACTTTTTTTTTTTAATATTTATTTTTTAGTTTTCGGCGGACACAACATCTTTGTTTGTATGTGGTGCTGAGGATCCAACCCGGGCCGCACGCATGCCAGGCGAGCGCACTACCGCTTGAGCCACATCCCCAGCCCCAGTGGACAGTTCTTATGTCAAAATCTAAGTTCGAACATGACTCGTACGCAAAACAGAACGAGCCACAGATTTTATTCAATGTATTCATCAGTGAGGAAACCAGTGAGATGATAAGTTGGTTCCCAGAGCATCTGAGGAACTGGGAAAGGCACACCAAAAATTCTCTAAGTTGAACTCAAATCTGGTTAATGTTCTATAGGGTCGTAAATCCATAGGTTACTTTGAGTCCAATTTGTAATGTGCATAATCCCAAGAGTTAGAGCTAGGGCATCTTACCTTCCTTTACAGAAGACTTGGGGTTTATGTGATGTGGATATTCCCTTTTCTTTTTTGATGCCAATTATTGGGGGAAGTTATGTATTTCTCTGAGTCATATCTTTTTTTTTTTCTTTTGGCAAGATGTTAGGGGCACCTGAACTTGCCCAGGGATTGTTCTATACTCATGGGTAAATGGGTGGGTGTTGTGTGTTAAAAAACCCAAAAGAGAAAGGTGAGACTGCCACACGAGACCTTGTGGAACCCAAGGGTTTGTAATTGGAACATGGTAACAATTGCTATGTTGTTTCACCATTTCTCTAGATAACTGGGTGCTTATAATAGAGGTCTAGTGGTCCCTTCACGTACCCACTACAGAAAGGAGATGCCTGCTGAGGATCTGGGAGGCGAATATCTCCCAAATTAACAAGTGAATCCTAACATGCCATCTGGGCGCCCTGGGACCCGCTACCAGAGCACACCTGGAATGTAAACCTTGAAGAGTTCCTTTAAACCCCCCACAGTCCCTCCTGATGGGGAGAGTCACAGCCTTTGGGAGAGGAGTCCTATGTTTCTCCTTTGCTAGCAAAGCAATAAACCTTCTTTTTCCTTTTTCTCAAAACCTTGTCCTCATTAGTAAATTGACACTAAAATTGGCATTTCAGTTACATGCTTATTACAGGATCTTGGGAGGTGAGGGTATCAATTTTTGAACCTAAACTAGATCCTTTTACTCTTCACCTTTTTGGTACCAGGGATTGAACTCAGGGGCACTGGACCATTGAGACACATCCACAGCCCTGTTTTGTATTTTATTTAGAGACAGGATCTCACTGAGTTGCTTAGGGGCCTGGCTAAGTTACTGAGGCTGAGTTTGAACTCGCGATCCTCCTTCTCGGCCTCTTTACAGATGTGCACCACCACGCCTAGCTGGGTCCTTTCTTTCACTCTTGGAGAATTAATAAAGGGGAGGAATATTCATGCCTCTGGGATGGGGGGTCCTGAGGAGTCCCCCCAGAAGGGAGGTGGACCTCAACTCAGACTATGATTTTCCTGGACATTGTCACAGAAAGGAATTTAAGGATGTGTCAAAGTGAGGCACAGATTGATCTTAGTGAGAGAAAGGGTAGAGTGTGGGTCTTGGAGAAGAACGGGATAGCTACATCTCAGGGGCACTTAGACGGGTGAAATCTAGTACAGACGTGATCTAACAGGGTGTTTCAGTTCCTGTTGGGGTTGGTAACTAGACGTTGACCATTACCGGGGTGGGAGTCATTTTTTTCTGCTTTGTTTTTCACGCTTTCTGCTTTGTGAATTTAAACAATATGACATTGGTGTACCTGTGGACAAGGTCTGGCAATTGATCTAATTGCACTGTTTGTGACAAAGGTATGAGAACATGACCTTTGAATCCAGACTTTTAATCATGACCAATCGTTTTGTCCCAGGGGGCCTCTTTTCTCCCCATCCTTATGTCTTCTATCCCACCTCGGGAGTGGGTGGATATTTCCTGGGAATTCAGGTACCACCTCTTTTGACTTCTTTAATGATTCTTCCTGGTCATTGTGATAGCCGTTGTCAACTGTCATGGTGCCTGGGCTGTCATTCAGCCTGCAGATGACATTATAATGAAGTTAGGGGTTGTCCTGCCATCGGTGGGTCACTCCACATTCAGTGCTGTCTCCCTTCTCCTCCAGGTGACTCTGGCCCCTCCATGAAAGCGTCACCTGCACCTTCCCACTCACCTGGCTTGGTGCCCTTTCTGTCATGACCAAGTCAGAAGTTCCAGTCTCCAGTATCAGGTGTCCTCCAATTCCATTCTGTACCTGGAACTAGTGTCAGATCCCATGGGTGCGGGGCTCGGTTGCACAGGAAGGACTGCCCAGACTTCAGACAGCAATTGCAAAATCCAGGGTGTGAGCCTGTGCTTCTGTGGAAATGCAGGACACAAATGAGGCATTGTGGTCATACCCATCTAAACAGAGCTGAGAGGCTGTGGGAAAAAACCATCAGGTAACAAAGGGCTGTTCAGGAGCTGCGTCCCAGGGCCATCCAGTGGAACAGCCTGCCTGAAACTGCCTTCCATGTGCCAGGTACCATTATTCCAAGTCCAAGGTACGGGGTGAGCAAAACGTGCCAATAATCCCTGCCTGGGGAAGATTACAATTTAGTTGGAAGAACAACAATAAGCAAGATAAAGTATCTAGCTTTTTAGAGATAAATAGGAAGGAGTATAAATAAAGCAAGGAAGGTGGATTTGAAGTGCAGAGGTTGGCCGATGGCTTGACATTTGAGAGTGTTTTAAAAGTCTGGTCACAGGATAGGAAAGGAGAGGCTGAGGGGGGGAGGCAGCAGCCAGTGCCTTGAGGAAAGAGGTTGAGGGGGATTAAGGGGCTTCCAGACTCAAATCTTGGTTGTGTCACTTAGCTGTGGGGTCCCCGCAAGTAATTTAACCTCTCAAAGACTGTTTCTTCCTCTGAAAGGGGAAGGTAACCATCCTGACTCCAGGCAGGGCTGGCTATATAATTTATAGGAGCAAATTAAAAATGTCAGTCCCTTGTTTGGAAATTATTTAAGGATTTTGAGCCGGCAACAGTGGAGACTAAGTGTGGCTCTTCTGAGCTCTGAGCTTTGTGCTACAATCCATTGTGGGACCAGGGAGCTGCTCGAGGGCTTTGAGGTGGCCTGGCCCTCACCAGGCAGGACCATCAGCATTTGTGGGCCCAAGGTGGAGGGTGAGGCTGGGCCTCCTCACTGACATCAATTCTCTCTCTGTCCTTTCTCTGGAATCCTGTGGAATACTCATAGCTAATATTTTCCTGGTTTGTTGTTGTCTGGGCTTTGAAGGTTCATAGCCCAGCTCCCTGCTGTCCCCTCATTCGTCACAGGGTGGGGAAGAGGCAGTGCTGGCTCACCCCTGAAACTCACCGCACCTGTGAAAGGTTCCTAGGAGGCCAGAGGCAGGTGAGGGAACCAGCCAGGTGGAGACTGAGTTCCACGCCTCCTTGTTCTTCATGAGACTCTTTAAAGCCAAGAAGCAGCCCTGCCAATCCCCCCAACAGAGGAAGGTGAGCCTCGGGGTTGGGATTTGAGGTCGCCTTGATGTGGCACCACTTTGACACATTCCCAAAGCCACCTGGGTTTAAATGGGACTCCCCTCTTTCCTGGGGAGCAGGAGTCTGTGAGAAGTGCAGGGGCGAGGGTGGAGAAGGCACGTCTGGCAGTGGCCTGGGGTGCTGATGCTTTACCCTGTGGCTGGAACCCCAGACCCTTGAGTGGGCCTGCCATGGGGGAGGAGCCGCCAGAGGGGGCCTGAAGTGGGAAGCAGGCTTGCTCTCTCCTCCAAAATTTATGGCCTCTTGGAGGAAGGAATGGAGACAGGGGAGACAAGGACCCTCTGGGGAGCTCTGAGGTCCACCAGACTCCCCGGCATCCCCTTGCTTGAGCCTGTCTCTCAGCTCAAGTCCAGCCTAGCAGCAGAGGGCGCTGGCGAGCCACGGAGCTATTGCTGTCCCGCCTTCTACTGGTTTGTGACCTTGGGCAGGTAAATCCACCTTGCTGGGCCTTCATTTCTCAGTAGTAAATTGGAGATGAACTTTGTACCTGGGATTATCAGAGGGCGAGGTGAGATAAGGTTTGCAAAACCTGACATCAACCTCCTTCCCCCGCCCCCTCAGGATGCCCTAGAATAACACCTCCCTGAAGTCGCTGCTTTAAGTGCAAGGAGTGTATTTGGACTAGTAAATGTAACAGATGTTATTTCTAGGGCACCCACTGTGTGGGGTGGTATTAGGCAGATGAATAACATACAAGACATGGGCCCCTGCATCTGGGAAATGTACATACTTCTTAGGTAAAAAGACAGGCAAGTACAAACGTGTTAGCTATAAACCTAACATGGCTAAATGCAGAATTATGAATCAGAAAGATGATTGGGATTTAGAGGTACAGCTTGGTGGGGCTGGAGGGCTTCCTGGAGGAAGCGAGTTCTTTGGCACGGTCTGGAGCACTGGTAGGATTTCCAATCAGTGGGCAGGGGGAGGGATGGTAGCTTTTGCCACAAGCTGTCCCGGGTGATGGCACATAGAGGGCTGCAGGCAGGAGTCCCTTGACATAGCCTGAGGATTTTGAACTCCACTGGGATTCAGCTCTGAGGTCCTGGGTGGGTTGGAAGAAGGGGTGGGGAGGGCTGGGTTGTACACTGGGGGTGCTGTAGTCCAGCAGATGGGTGTGGTGTAGACCAGATGTTGGGTAAATCAAGAGCATGATGATCAAGGCCGTCAGTGCCATTCAAGGACAGGACACTTGATCTCCTTGCCCCACTATAGCCAAAAATCCTTTGACACCTCTCCCACTGAGATGTATGTGTGGGGGCCTTTGTTTCTTCCCCTTAAATCTGGGTGGGCTCTGTGATGGGCACACCATCCAATAGAGTAGAAATGATGCCAGGCTCAGGCCTTGAGAGACCAGCACTTCCCACTTTCTGACTCTGGAAACACTCTTGGAAACCAGCCACTGTGTGATGAAGAAGCCCCCAAAGCCCTGTAGAGTGGCCTAAGTGTCCCTGAGTCAAAGCTCCCAGCTAATGACCTGCATTAATTTGCCAGGTATGTAAAAGCCATCTCCAAAGAGGATTCTGGTTGTGCCGTCCCAGCTAAGGTCCCACAGAGCACAGATAAGCAGTCCCCATTGAGGCTCAATCAAATTACAGATTTGAGAGCAAAAGATGAGATTGCTCGCCAAATTTTGGGATGGTTGTCTAGGCAGCAACGTCTGATCTCCTTGATGTGTTCAAGCCAGTGTGCTTGGGTCCCCTCTCCAAGTCCATGGGGACTCCTCTGGCACTTCCTTCTCTTGCCCCTTCCTGTACTTCCATACTGGGGGCTGGTGATGACTTGCAGCTGGATGAGTGGAGAGGGCAGCCCCGGGCCTCTGCAGGGTCAGCTAGTGGGAGTGGCCCACAGAGGGGCTGCTGACTTAACAAGAACAGAAAGCTGTGGCCTCTTGAGTTGTTGAGAGCTTCCATTCCTTCTCCCTGCATACAGAGACTTGGAAATGGGCGACAGCCAGATTCTAAGACTATAATTTTTTTTTTTAATGGTGCTGGGGACGGAACCCAGGGATTCATTCATGCCAGGCAAGTGCTCTGCCACTGAGCCAGGACCCCAGCCCAAGACGATCATTTTTGTTTCAGCTCAAAAACACCTGCTTCATACACTGCATCCCAAAGCCCAGTTCCCTGTACAATAAGCCCTGGGGTAAGAATGAAGCCAGAAGCTGCTGGCCCCTGCGAAGCCTGTGAAAAGAAACAACTGGGAAACTGAGGCCTCTACCGAACCAGGGAGTGAATAGTCAGAGCATTTAAACAACCCAATACTCATTTGTTTTGTACATTTGTTTATTTTAAAAAAGCATAGGAAATGAATAAAATGCTACGTAAAAAGTATCTACATTAAATAAATTATTTCCAGTTAAGCTTTTGCAGATCCACACAAACCATCCCCTAACCTCTCCTGAGGTCTGGACTTAGGCTTGCCCTCTTGACTCCTCTTGGAGAACTTTCCCTCCCATGCCGTGTCCACAGCACTGAAGATCAATCCTGTGTGAGCCAGCCTTGCTCACAGATGAAGCAGAAGGGCATACGGGCTGCCTGGGCATCTGCAGATCTAGGGTGGAAGGGCACGATGCTGGCACACAGCAAAAATCAACATGACATTTGACTGGTCTCCAGAGTCCTGGAAATATTGTACATAAGTGGGGTCCGGGCCTTAAAGAGCCACATGCTCAGGCTGGGCCCCTTCACTGAGCCTGGGTTTGGGGAAGATTCATCCACCTGCAGGATCAGGGGGCCAGCAACTCAGCCCAGAGTCTTGAGCCTTCCCTTAAAAGCAAATGTAGCCCACTGGGCACAGTGGCACATGCCTGTAATCCCAGTGGCTCGGGAGTCTGAGGAAGGAGGATTGAGAGTTCAAAGCCAGCCTCAGCAAACTGAGTGAGGCTCTACGCAACTCAGCAACACTGTCTCTTAAAAAAATACAAAAAAGGGCTGGGGATGTGGCTCAGTGGTTAAGTGCCCCTGAGTTCAATCCCTGGGATCCAAAAAAAAAAAGCAAATGTCCATAAGGGGACCTTGCAAGTGATAATAGTATGTATGGTCACCCCAGCATCTGGGGTGGAGTCTGAAAGGAGGTGGGCAGAGCCAGCCTTTCAGAAAGGACAGGGTATGATCAGAGAAATAAATCCTCTTCCTTCTGGAAAGAGGTCAAGTGTGTGGAGCACACACCATCTAGGTGACTGTCCAACGCCCTTCCACTGGGGCCACCTGACCAGGAGAGGTGGTGCACTTCCAGGGTGAGGAACACAACGAGAGTCACCTTTATTCTTTGTAGGAAGTACTGAACTTTGCACTGCGCTCTTCTCCAGGTTAGAGCAGAGCCCGGCTGGCAAAGGTTCACAGGAATGGGGCTGGTGATTTGCATACAAGAAGGAGACACACTAGGAGGAAACACTTTCCTGAAACACAGGCCAGCCTTGTGGTCTAGCTTCTCACTGGGGAAGAGACGAGGGTCCAGGTCTTTCCATTACAGGAACGGCATTTCTGTGGGAGCACCATTCTACCAACAACCGTGTCCAGCCAATCACTGGGATGAGTGTGAGCTCAGTGTGGGCAGATCTTCTGCTCTGGATTTTAATGCAATATTTTGGAGTTTTAAACATTAGTAACAAATTCTTTAAAAAGACAGCAGGCTAAACAAAACACCGGGTGAGCTGGATCATTTTGTAGTTTCTCTGTGGGTGTCAGTGGCAGGAAGGTGAGTCAGGCAGATTAATGGCACCCTACCATCAGGGTCCTAATCCCTACCGGTGGATGTGTGCCTTACATGACAGAAGGGACTTTTCCACTATGGACTGTAAAAGATCCTTTTTTCTTCTTTTCCTAAGGGTGCTGGGGATTGAACCCAGGGCCTTGTGCATGCGAGGCAAGCACTCTACCAACTGAGCTATATCCCCAGCCCGATGGTAAGGATCTTGAGGTGGGGAGAGCACCCTGGAATCAGAAGTAGAAGAGGGAAGTAGGGCAGTCAGTGATCAGTGATGCTGTATGAGAAAGACCTGACCAGTCACCAGAGCTAAGGAAATGAATTCTAGAGTCTATGCCAGGAATCTGGCCCAAAGAGAACCATTTGGGAATTCTGATCTCTACACGGTAAGACATTATATTTGCATTGCTTTTAAGCCACCAAATAATAATGTGTTGCAGTAGCAACAGAAACTAACCCAGGTGGCTACTCTCTGATATGTATTTCAACGTTTTTGGAGGAGGAAAGTATTCTCTAAATTTTTGTTTAAATGTCAGAGTCTTGCTGCAGCTGGGAGAGCCACATATGGCAACTCAAAAGAAATTTCTCTCTAGGAGTAAAAGACAAAGGAACACAAGCTAAATGTCTGCAGTGGGATAACTCTACACAGCTGGAGAGAATCAGGAAGTCTCTTACCCAAGCAGATGGGTGTCAAGCAGGTGGGTGTCCCTGCAGCTCCCACACATATCCTTTTCTGGTGGGACACGTTGCAAATTATCGCACCTCACAGGGGACAAGCACATGTTTATCAAGTGGTTGGTAGAAGTCAAAGCCCCGCCATAGGAACCAGTTGGCACAAGTCAATATTATATCAGGTGAAAAGAACTGTGTGGTGATACATTTGACCACTTAAATACATAGGAACACCACATAAATAATAATAAGGCACAGTGTCCTTTTCATCCAGGGGACTCTAATGAGAGCCAGGACCTCAGGTGGGCTCCTAGGAATCAGAATTGTCACCATGAAGTGGGCAAGACTCCATTTATCACTCCAAATCCGGGCTTGTGGCGACCCCTGTATCAGGTGACTCACGTCTCTTTATGGACTACCCTACAACACTGTAGGGTGACTGTATCCAGGTCTGAAGCCCTCCTTTTCATTCTCATCACTGGAATGAGTCCACTGGGAAATCTGACAGTGGTGGCCAAGAAATCCTGCTCTTCTTCCATATGCTTCTCTAGGAGTTCTGGGCAGGAACACTGTAGGGTCTCAGTGCCTTGCTTTGTGCATCTCAGCAAAGTCTTTGGAAAGGACCTAAAGTTACTCTGCTGGTTTCACTGGCTCCTGGGTATCCAGCAAGGGAATGTCTGTGTCCCCGTTGCCTACCTCCACCTTGTTGGGGTGGGAGAAGGTGTAGGGTTCACTCTCAGACTCAGGAGAGATGCAAGGGGGCAGCTCCTCTGTGGTCAACTTTGTAGTTGGGGTCCTGGAGCATATGGGGGGTGGGGAGGGAGGGCAGTCCCCCGTGGGGCCCTGGAAGGGCCGATAGGTGTCCACCTCTGGCTGGAGGAAGGACCCATTGGAATCCTGCAGCAGATGTCCATACACCATGGTGTCATCGATGACTGCGTACACATGGGAGTCATTGTCCTTTCTTCCTTTATGAAACTTCTTCAGCTGCCTCGGCACCTGGGTGTTGACATTGCCATTGTAGATGCCCACAGCAGGGCCTTTGTTTTTCTTTTTCCTATTTGTAGAAAGAGAACAAGATGGAAGTCAGAAAAAAAAAAATCTCTTAGATGTACCGCATTTCTAAACCCCTGTGGGAGCTTAGAGTCTTCAGAGTTCTGACCAAGTCTCCCTGGAGCCCCTGAAACTCTTAGCATGTGGAAATGAAAGTGTTCTCCAGTGAACATTTGGAAATGACCTACTATTGTCTCAGGCTTTTAAGGTGGAAACCAAGAGATCACAGATGGTAGAGAGGGTTTAGAGGGGACATCTTTAACACTATTTGTGCTCAAATTTGCTTTCATCTCCCCAGAACTGGGGATGGAACCCAGGGCCTCGTGCATGCTAAGCACATGCTCTATCACTAAGTCACACCCTCAACCCTTCCAATCCTCTTTGATGGATTACCTGGTATCCAATGGTGTGAACACCTGACAATGTCTCCCTCTCTTTCTTACTAGAAACAAATGGTGTCCCAGCTCTTCTAAACCCCATCTGTCTCTGCACACCTGGGGCCAACCTTCTAGAACTCTTACTACTTTCCTGTAGCTAACATTTCATCTTTCTCTCACATGGGTAAAAGCTCTGACCATCTAGATTCCAGGTGGCCATAGAGGAGACTCAGGAAGGAAGGGTGGAGCTAATTTTCTGCTCGCTTTGGGGACAGAAGAGCTTAGCATCCTCAGAGGTTCCTGTGACGGTAACCTCCTAGAGAGGAAAGAGCCAAAACGAAGACAGAATTTGGGCCACGTGCCAGAGTTCCACAATAACGCCATTAACATTTGGAGTGTAATGTTCTCTGGTACATGGACGTGGCTGGACATTAGCACTCTCTGCCTTGGAAAACAAAGCTTTGCCTTCCGTCTCTGTGAGCCAAATAGCAGGGAAGGCTGACTTGTTAGCTGACCAGAGCGATTCGAATGGAGGACATTAGCTCCATTATTAGCATAATGGACCACATAATGCATGGGGCCGGCAGTTCACTAATTGTGGATCAGCAACCTGAGATAAAAATAAATCTAGTACTGTTAGCTTGTTATGTGGAGTTTCTGGCCAAGAGAATGGGCTCCTAGGCTTCCGGCCTGAGGTCTCTAATGGATGCCCCTCCTTCACACTCCCACCGTGCCTTGCTTGACCTCTCCAAAGCTCTCCTGCATCCTGAACCTGCCTGTGTATTCACCTGCCTCTTTTGTTCCTCTACTCCATGGACAGTAGAAGAGACTGCATCTTGCTCCTGCTTTTATCCTCAGCATCATGCGTGGGTCCTAGTGCTTAGGAGACCCTCAGGAAATACCTGCTCAGTGAGTAAATTGGATGGTGCTGTCTCTGCTGGTTCGTGTTGCAGAATCTGTCCACCCTCCTCCACCAACCTGGAGATGCATGGGCCTATATAAACCTGTCAACACACGGCTTCACACAGACAAGGACCTCGGCAAGGCCAGGGCTAGTGATCCTCAGGCCCAAAGTGGAGCAGTTTAGAGATGGAGGCAAGGCTGGACCCCCGCCCCTGCCCAGGTCCCTCCTGGTGAGAAGCTAGGGCTCAGTCTTAACACCAGGCTTTTCTCAATGGGTGGGACATTCTGTGTGCCCTGGACAAGAGAGTCTCCTAAGAGGAAAAGTAACATGACGTTTCATTAAGAGAAGTCCTTCCTACAGCCACATTTCATGGACAAGAGGCCTCTCTAGGACCTGCAAAGAGCCAGGACTTCCTCATCTTTGGGGACATTTCTAGACCATCTCCTTGCAGATGAGGAATTTCAGTTGGTTTGCTCAGGGTCGTGGTTAATTTCAAACCATTTTTGTTGTTGTTGTTGGCTTTTTTTTTTGGGGGGGGGGGAAGGTCAAAACATGCTACGGAAAGCAGATGTCTCTTCTTCTCCCGCATGGTTTTAATCAGAAATATGAGCAGAATTTGTAAAATCTGCAGCAAAGCATGAACTCTGTCTAAAAAAGGTCATTTTCCTTTCATGCAACAGAAGCTGCCCTCCTGAGGGGGTGGAAGGTGGGATGGAGGAGGTCGATGGGTCTTCCTCTCACCCGTAGAGATGCTCTTTTGGTGCTTGTCTGGAGTCTAACAAACAAGCTCAAAGCAGACAGTCTGTCTAATAAACTGCAGGAGAATAAGCAGGGGCAACATGTGTGCGTGTTCCTCTAGGGGAGAGAGAACGTGCAGTTCCAGAGGCCTGGTCTGGCCTGGCAGGGCCTACTGAGCACCTTCCTGCCAAGGTCCCCTGTGTGGATCAGTTTAATGAGCAAACAAGAGTGTGACTCACAGGGCTCTTGTGCCCAGGCAGCTAGAAGCTGCGGCCAGAAAATCACAGCGTGTTGCTTTTATTTTTCCTTTATCCCCTCCTAGGATAGGATCTCCTCCCACTCCCCCAAACCATAACTCAGACCTAGCAATATTATTCAACATGATCTTTGTGGGAGAGGAAGGAGAAGCAAGAAAACAAAGCCAATAATTAATACTACATCTGGGCTGGGTGATGGAGGAGACATCAAGTCAGCCAGACAGCTGGAGGGATTCCACTTACTTCCTTTTCACGAAGCAAATGATGAGTCCGAGGGCCAACAGTAGCAAGGCTCCACCTGCCACCACAGCGATGATGATAGCAGTCAGGTCTGTGGGCAGAGACACAAGGAGACAGATGAGACGGGCGCAATGATGAACCCGAGTGGACTCCAGGTTGGCTGCCCCCAGGCCCTCCCCTTCTGTACCCACATAGTGCTCACATTAGAGGGAGTGTATTTCCTTTCTCCTGAGTTTGGGGTGGCCAACAGAAGGTGGCTGTGTCAGTTCTGGCCTTGATCCTTAAGAAGACTATCAGCTTGCACCTTGTTTTGTAGTGCTGGGGATGGAACCCAGTGGCTTGCACATATTAGGTAAGTACTCTACCACCAAGCTATATGCCTTGCTCGGCTTGTATTTTTTCTGTGAGGGGAAGGTAGCTACCATGTTAGAAGTCTGCCTGTGCTGAGACCACCATGCTGTGAGGAAGCCCAAGCTAGCCATGTGGAGACTCCATGGGGGGGAAAAAAAGTGAGAATCAAGGCCCCAGACATGTCTCCATCCCGGTCAACCTTTGGCTGTTCAAGGCATCTGGCAGGGGACCCAGATGCCCTGGAGTACAGAGGAGCCATCCTGCTGTGTCCTGTCAAGATTCTTGACCCAGAAATTGTGAACCAACAAAATGGTCAATGTCTAAGCCATGACATTTTGGGGTGGCTTGTATGTAGCAACAGACAAGTGGGAACAATTGGGGAGACCTACCAGATCTACTCCAGAGGGTATTCCTGGCCTACCACCAGGTGGGTTCCCCCAGTCACCAGTCTGTCTTGGAGGAGGGAAGAGCAGAGTGGGAGAGAAAGCAGGGAGTCAAGCGTCAAGGGTGAAGGGTGAGGAGAGGGCTCTTTCATCTGTACTGTCCTTTTCCTATAGCCGAGTGGAGGAAAGAGAAAGTCAATCCAAGGAGCCAAGAAGACACAAGATGCGCTTCAGAGGAAATAGGAAAAGAAATGATAGAAAATTCATGGAGGAGAGGAGGAGAACCCAGGCGATAACCTGAGGACACGGGAGAAGTTGTCACTCTGGCTTTGGTTCCCATTAGTTCTCTTGCTGCTAAGCACTTGTGTGACCTTCGGGGGGATATCCAATCCCTCTGGCCTCCAGAAAGGGAAGAGGTCAGGAAAATAGCCTCCATGGTCCTTTAGGCTCCAACACTCTGTGGCACTCTGGCCATAAGGGGTACACAGGGTCCCACTGCAGATCACCCTGCCATGTAGGCACTTCCTGGAGTCGTAGAGGCAAATTCTCCACCCTGCTCTAAGGCCTGCGACTGGGGCTGTTCATGGAGTCCAAAGTTTCACTGGGATGAAGTTAAAAAAAAAAATAGCAGTATTGTATATCTATGTCACATTTTTAATCCCTGGCACTGAATCCCCATGATACTTTTATGATATAGTTATCACCTACTTTACAGATAAAGAAGATCAAAGGAGGCAGAGACTTCCCCCATGTGAGAAAGAGATGAAGAGTACAGAACAGTAGAAGTTCGGCTGAGAAAATCTAGGCAGACCCAACGAATGTGCTAGAAGGGATAGTGCAAAGTTCCCAATTCCAGCCGGGCGCGGTGGGCACGCCTGTTATCTCAGTGGCTCGGGAGGCTGAGACAGGAGGACCACGAGTTCAAAGCCAGCCTCAGCAATAGTGAGGTGTTAAGCAACTCAGTGAGACCCTCTCTCTAAAAAAAAAGTTCCCAATTCCAGCATCAAGAGACTGTGCATGCTTCTGCCATTCTCTTGTGGATCTTTCTGCCTCTGTCAAGAGAACAGGTCCAGCTGGAGGATAACAGACCACCTGAAGAAGGGTTAGGTTAGCCTAGTTGTGTCAGATAGCTTGGCTAAACCCCTTACATATGAAAGTGCCCAGCTAAGATCCATAAAATCCTCTAACCAACCTTCAACTGCATGAATGAGTGAGCCCAATAAGCCCAGCTCAGACCAGAATCACTCAGCCAATGCATGAGCAGTAAAAAAGGGCTGTTTTAAGCTGCTAATTTCTTGGGTGGTTTGTTATGCAGCATTATCAATGCAATAACTGACTGATACAAGGACAACCAGGACTCTCTCTATGTTTTCTGACTTATCTCCCAGGCTTGTTCCTAGCTCTTCAGATGCTGGTTTTTTCCTGATCACTACCATCTCTGAAAGACGATGGAAGTTCTTACCCAGGGTCTTTGGGGTGAGAGTCACCCAGAAGAGCAGGTCCAGCTGCTTGCCGCTCACAGGGCTGCAGTTGGAGATGTTGACCCAGAAGTTGTGATAGTGGAAGCTTGGCTTGGGGAGCATGACCTCCTCCAGGTTGAAGATCTCCTCTGGTTGCGACCTCTGCTCCTGGATGATCATGAGCGCCCACCCCGTCTGGCAGACCACGCCGATGCGCTCCTTGAAGAAGGTCAGGCAGGCCACCTGATCACGGGGCACACTGATGTTCCAGGACAAGGAGGAGAGGGCTGGCAGGCCCCGCTCCCAGTTGGGGGTCCTCAGGTAGACCTTGTTCTTTGTGTCTGGGGTCACGGTGAAAATTCCATCCTCTGCAGAAAAGGGAAGGGGATCCAAACAGACACTGTTTCACTTCATCAAGATGGAAATAAAAGAGAAAGGAGGGGTACAGGAGGACATGTTAAATCTGCTAGATTGGCACGGTCCAGCAGAACTTTCTGCAGTGATAATATTCTTGACTCTTTTATTAACATGCTGGGGATCAAAGCTAAGCAAATGCTCCACCACTAAGCTACATCCCTAGTCCCTGGAAATATTCTCTATCTGCACTGTTTAATAGCATTTCCATTGCCACATGTGTGGTTGCCATTGAAATGGGACTAATTTGACTGAGTACTAAAATTTGGATCTGAAATATCTCCCAAAGGCCCATGTGTTACGGGTTTGGTTTCCAGCCTGTGGCACTATTGGGAGGTGGTGCCAAGGGAACTGGTCCCTTCCTCTCTCTTTGCTTTCTGGCTGCCATGAGGTGAGCAGTTTCTTCTGTCATGTGCTCCTGCCATGATATACTGTGCTGCTTGGTCCTCAAAGCAGCAGGGCCAAGCAACCACGGAGTGAAAACTTTGAAACCATGAGACCAAATAAACCTTTCCTCCTTATAAGTCAATTATCTCAGGCATTTTGTCACAGTGTCAGAAAGCTAACACAATGAGGATTGTGCAATTTAGATTTGTTTACTATTAATTTAAATAAGCACATGTAGCTGATAGTTACTGTTTTAGTCAGTGCAAAATTAGTTCCAGTCAGATTAGGTGTCTAGGTCTTTTGGAAAACACAAACAGAAAACAGTTCAGTTTCCCAAACCTGTGGTTAACTCACTTTCCTTTTAGAAATAATTCTCAACATAGCTAATGCTTGTCTGCTGCCTTGCTCCATTGGGATTGGTATATACCAATTTCTGATTCAGAGACTGGGAAAAAAAAAAAAAAAAACAACCCAAAGAACCCTCATGTTCTGGGAAGAATTCTAGAATCATAAATCTGAAACAGTTTCTAACACATTCATAAATCCATTTCTTACCTTCCGGTGAGATAAAAACCCCACTTTTCCACTCTAATGAGAGTATCTTAATTTCAAAGGTTGCCCAGAGGATTTTCTCTGGTAACCTTGGAGATATCAGGAAGTCTGGACCGATCTTAATCAATGGCTAAAAGTTCATCTCCCTCCCACTCATGCCTCTGAGAACAAAAATACAAAGTAAACCTTAAATAAAGGTCTTGGTCAATTTTGAAATGGCCTCTAATTTAATGGCACTGTTCTCTGAGCAACTTATAATGGCAACTGTGACTTTTAAAATCAACCACCTGGAGGTTACTGCGGTGAGCCATTTAGACCTCATTTATTGCCTCGGACACGAAGACCTTAATCTAACCTTCACCAGGCTGCAGAAAGGGACCCTTGTGCTCCGGGGAGTCACCTCCCTCCCCCAATTCCTCCTCGGGCTCTCTCTCCACCTTGCATCCTGAATTGTAAAAGCAGAATCATAAAAATGTCTGCAAAAGAATTTTTATGTTCCCATCTTAAAAATTCAGGGCTGGGGAATATTTGGTGATTTCTCATTTATGCTCTGCCTGCTTCCAAAAGAGAATTGAACCTGATTATTTGTTCTGCTGCCTACCAACCATTGCCTTCAGCTGGGAGAAACATTTTCTTTTTCTTTTCAAACTTCTGGAATTTTCCATCCTAGGTTGATGGGAAAAATCGGAATCAGGACTCATCATCTTTGAAATCTCTTGCGTGGGGATCAGCTCCTCAGTCACCCCTTCTCTCCAAATTGGCAACTTAATTAAGGGACTCACACAACTCAAGATAAACATGGATGCCCTGGGCTGGGGTTGTGGCTCAGTGGTAAAGCACTTGCCTGGCACGCGTGAGGCCCTGGGTTTGATTCTCAGCACCACATTAAAAATAAATAAATAAATAAAAGTATCGTCATGTCCACCTACAACTTAAAAAGTAAATAAATTAAAAATAATAATAATAAAATTGCCCAAACAAGATGGGAGAGAGAGAGTGAGGGTCCCCCCTACCTTTAAAGTGTGGGGTGAAGGACACGGTCAGGCCCTGCTTGTAGAACTCTTGTTGGAAGCCAGGAGCAAAGGTACGGAGGGTCACGGAGCTGTTCTGCTTCACCTGGATCTGCTCGATAGAGCCTCCAGGGCCAGGGCAGAAGGAGCCGTAGTACAGTTCCTGACCAGGTGTGGCCAGGTGTGTGGCCACGAGGTAGCTGAAGCTGGTATTGCAGACCTTCTCATGAGTGTGCTGTTGCAGCTTCTGTTTGGGCACCAGCAACAGACTGAGCCTGTCCTTGGGCACCAGCAGCTTCCAGGAGAAGTCGTGCAACTGCACGGGCAGCTGGAGGAGGTCACTGGGCACCTGGAGTTGGTAGGACTTCCTGTGGCAGTACCGGTGGTCTGTACAGCCTAGGAGAGAGGCTGGTGGTTCCTATGTGCAGGGATCGGAAGTCGCCCTCCCTGGCTCCCACGCCCGCCCTACCTTCCCCTGCAGACTTTTTCCTTCTGGTCTGTCCTGTGTCACGTCCCTGTGGTCCCCCGTTCCCCCCTTTCTGGCTCCCTGTGTCTGCTTTGCTGGATTTCCCCTGCTCTCTCCCATTCCCACTGTCAGCCATCTGCAGGACTTAGGATATGAGGGCTCTCTTCTTGTTTGCATTGTGTCTGAAATGCTAAGTGTCTTGCGGGCAGGCTGTTTGGTGTAGTAGTCACATCTATGAGTGCCACCGGGGAGATCTTTTTTTTTTTTTTTTTAG
>NW_026000241.1:10143362-10145434 GCF_001458135.2 Marmota marmota marmota | reverse complement strand
TCTTTTTTTTTTTTTTTTTAGAGGTCTAATTTGTTAATTTGTACTTCTAATGGAGAGAGCTGATTTATTTCTTTACTTATTTTTGGTCATACTGGACATTGAACCCAGGGGTGCTTTACCACTGAGCTACATCCCCAGCCCTTTTTTCTTCTGAGACAGGGTCTCACTAGGTTGCTGAGCCTGGCCTTGAACTTGGGATCTTTCTGCCTCAGCCTCTGGAGTCACTGAGATAACAGGTGTATGCCACCGTGTCCAGCTCCTAATGGAGTGACCTTGGTAGTCTACATGTGGGTTCAGCTCCTGCATTGTAGAGACTCTAAGGGCACCCATGACAAAGCTCACAGTGGCTCATCAGGGAGGTGACAGTAGGCACTGCTGCCCTTCATTCATCAAACATTCTTTAAGTGACCAACACATGACCAGCACTACTAGGGATTAAATGGATTTTTTTTTTAAAAAATGGAATTAGGCAAAATTCTTCTCAGTCTGATGCAGAGGAGACAGGTGGGCAGTGAGTACGGAAGTGAGGGTGCGGGGGCAGATGGACTGGAGTAGTCTAAGCAGAGGAGAGATTTCATCAGAGGGGATCTGGCAGGCCAGCAGAGACATAGCACAGACATAGTAGGGAATTTCAAGGGAGGCACGTTCCAACTGAGCCTGGTCCTAAAGCCAGTGCGTTGCATATGCTCTGTTTCCTTCTTGCTGCCCTTGCTCACCTGCACTTGGGTGGGCATTTCAGATCGGACAATTCCCAACCTACCTAATGAACTCCCCTAAGAAGGGAGGGCGGGCAGGGGCAGAGCTGCCTGCAGCCAGAGACCCATGTACCAGTGAGGGGCGTACTTATGGTTTTCTCTGCGTTCAACCACAGGCGTGTCAGGTCATCGCAAAGGAAGGAGATCTTGTGCTTGGAGCCTGGTGTCAGGGTGACGTTGTTACTGCAGGTCCGAGACTCCAGACACACAAAGCAGCCAGGGACAAATCTGCGGCTCTGTTTGACGGGGCGTGGCTCGATGGTGATTGACATGGTCCGCTCCTGACTCAAGTCAACTATGTAGGTTTTATCTGAAAACACGAATAGAAACGAGGTGTGATGCACGGACCAGCAGCAGCCACTTAAGATGGTAAGAGTCAGTAGTCAACCTCTCCCGAGGAGGAAAGCAGCACAGGGCATGGGTTTTTATTATTAGTGTAATATTGCAATAACTTTCAAAGAAAATTAAAAAGCAGTGGACTTCACCCAATAAAATCAAATATTAGAAATGTGAAATCAACACAAAGTATAAAAGCAAAAAAATAAATGAATGAAAAGATTAAAATATCCGTCAATAATAGGTGCTATAAGTAACAGGGACAAGGGGCACGGGGTGGGGGGGAACATATTGCTGATAGGCAACGATTGAGCAGTTCATAGAAGGAGACATCAGTGTCCAGATATTCAAAATATGAAAGGTTTTTAGGGTCACTTGTCACCAGAGAAAGCAAATTAAAACCAAGGGTCTCTTTTCCCCGACTCAGATGGGGAAAACATAAACATATGGGGATATGGTGTGCCAGGGAGGTTAGGGAAACAGGTGCTTCACCCACAAGACTGGCAGAAGCCTGGGTCAGCCTGCATAGTCACTTGAGAAGCAGTGTATAAATGAAAACCTTGCAGCCCTGGGAACTCAGCCGTGTGATGTGATGATGTGTGCCCACATTTTATCTCAGGGCTGTGGAGACCAGAAACCAACTAACACTGGATAGTTGAATAAACTACGGGACATTCATGAATATTATACAGCAGTTAAAAAGACTGAGAGAGATCTAAAAGCCTCCTAGATGTAGTACTGAGCAAATGGCATGTTGTAGCAAATATATAGACTATGATACACGTACTTCCCTTTTCATTTTCTCTAACAGTTATATTTTTAACAGTGAAATCATTATTCTGTCTGCATTATCATGACTGTGTAAACACTATACTAACACAGTGTTCATAGAGTCATATCATGTTGCATACTACGATTACTTTTCCTTTCCTGCCCAGGAAATTTTCTTTTCTCCTTCTCTTCCCCCTCCCCCTCCCCCTC
>NW_026000241.1:10100455-10143337 GCF_001458135.2 Marmota marmota marmota | reverse complement strand
CTCTTTCTCCTCCTTCTTTTTCTTAACAAAACAAACCAAACTCCACTTTCTGGGAGATTTCCTCATCTTTATCTTTCAGCCCCCTTCCATTTTGTATTTCTTGGATTTTTTTCTAAGAGATCCTTTTGAAAGCTCTTTTCAAAACATTACAACCTGGACTAGGCTCAGTGGCCTGCACCTCACCTGTAATCCCAGCAACTTGGGAGGCTAAAGTGGGAGGATTGCAAATTTGAGGCCAGCCTGGGCAAATTAGTGAGACCCTATCTTAAAACAAAATTTTAAAAAGGCTGGTTCTATGGCTCAGTGGTAGAGAGCTTGCCTAGCCCAAGGCCCTGAGTTCACATCCTCGGCCCTATTTTATTTAGAGAAAAGTCTCACTGAGATGCTTAGCACCTCACTCCTGCTGAAGCTGACTTTGAACTCGCCATCCTCCCGCCTCAACCTCCCAAGCTGTTGGTGTTATGGGTGTGCACAACCACGCCCGGCTGATAGCTTTTTTGTGGTTTTTCTCCATTCAATATCTCCGCCTCCTCCAAGTTACTTTTCTTCTGTTAATTTGTTTTGGTCTTGGTCTTTCTCACTGGCCTTCTTCAGGTGCCTGGGGGTCTGCCTATTGCTCTTACTGATAGAGGACACTGAAAGCTATTTGGAATACCTCTGCTTGTTGATGGAGCTTCTCTGTAGGGTTTTATGGCCAGACTGCTTCCAGTCAAACCACTAACATTATATCTTCAGAAAGTTCAAGGAGGATGCATTACACAGAGGCTAGTAGGCTCCCCCTAAAGAGGATGCTGTGGACAGGGTCTCTTGGGTTCGTGGGATTCCCTCAGAAAAGAGCCCGTCACTCCAAAAAAGGAGGAAATGTATGCCTGGCTCAGTGAGGGGAAGGTGGCACGGTAGTTGGTGGGTAACTTCCAGACAACCCAGGCAATCAGTTTGGTCCCTAAAGCAAAGGCTGGGACCTTTGGGTCAATGACTGTCTTATCTTGTCTCAAGGAGAAACATTATTGCCCTTGGCTGGGGAAGAGCTACAGGAGGCTTGGCACTTGCTGTCAGAGAAGGAGGACCTGGTGTTCTAGTGGCTTCTTCCACTCTTAGCCCCAGTTTGTCCCCCGGTCTGGATCTGACTTGCTACTTCTTGCGCCTTTGTGGGACAAACCAGGTTTCTTTTTTCCCATTGTTGTTTCTGATTCTGCACTTTTGGATCGGATGGATCAGTTACCACTTTACTTTCCATTTCATGAAAAGTTACATAGTTTTCTTTCCATTTCTCTGACTGTTCTGTGCCTTTATGAATATTAAATATTCTTTAAAATGTTGAAAAATACTTTAAAAAATGCTCTTAAAAACCCATTATACTCCTCTAGAGATAGCTCACATTCTCGCTTGAATATGTATTCCTTGCTTTACCCCAAAAGTGGCTCTCTAAACTTGTCTATGTCTTTGGGGGGATGGAGATATATATATAAATATAAACTGGGAATTGAACCCAGGTCTTTAAGCATGCTAGACAAGTGCTCTACCACTGAGCTATGCTTTCAGCCCTTGAAAATTTAATTTTGAGACAGGGTCTTACTGAGTTGCTCAGTCTGACCTCAAACTTGAGATCTTCCTGCCTCAGGCTCCCGAGAGTCTCTGGGATTACAGGAGTGTGCCACTGTACCCAGCTGGCCCAGGGGTTTTGAAGACACCAGTTTGCTTGATATTTTCAGAGAAAGTAAATATATCTTCAAAAATATATCTTCAAGGAGGATGCATTACGCAGAGGCTAGCAGGCACCCCCTAAAGAGGATGCTGTGGACAGGAGGTACACTATTGACTCATGTAATCGTCATCTGCAGGGCTACTCCAATCTTCTAGGAATTACACAACAGGGGAGACAGGCCGCATGGTACAAATGGTAGCAACCCCCGGTGTGACATGATAATTCTGTACTATCAAGAGAAAAGAAGAGAGTGCATTATGACGCCCTTAACAGGCAGTTTTTTTTTTTTTTTTTTTTGGTGGAGATGCACATGAACTCTTTTGAGCCTCTGAGCTTCACATTTTGTGAGGCAAAGCCAGCAGTGGACACATTAGTCACAGCTGGGCACATCCATTATTCCTTTGGGCCTGGGCAGCCTGTACATGACTTACTGTAAAACTGAATGCAGGAGTCCCCCGGGTACACTTGAACCAACTGATATTTTTCAGCAAGCGGAGAGAAGAATGATAGCAGGTTTGGTGGTGGTGATGTGGGGGGGACAATAATATTCAAGGTTAACATATGCCTGGCTGCTCACATTCAGAAATATTTTTGCAGCCTGGGCCCACTTGTGGTCAGGTCTGGCCATGGGATGGCAAAGGGTCTCAGCCGACTGGGTGCCTCCAATGCAGCCCTCTGGTTTTCTTTTCTTTTCTTTTTTTTTTTTTAAAAATATTTTCTCTACTAAATCATCAGCAAGGGAGTTCAATTCTTAAACCATTCCTGTGGTGCCCTTTGGTTTTCTATGGTTGCTGCAATAACCCTCCTCTTTGGCTTGAGAAGGTCTCCTGGCTCTGTGTCCACTCCAGTTTCTGAAGCTCTTCCCTTTGTCTGACACCCTAAGTGTCCAGCCCTCTGGGGGCCCACCCTCTCCTGCCTGTCTTGCCCTTTCAGATGGACTGTGTGCTTGGATGATGCATCTGGATCTTGTGCCACTTGGGATAGGATACTGCCTCATGAGATTGGTGCAATGTTTATGAATTTGTGGAGAGGCTGGAATGTGCCAGAAACTGGTGGCTACAGAAAGAGGAACAAGACTGGGTGGAGATTAGTGGGACTCAGCTGTGCAGATGGATAAATACAGCGTGGCCCATGAGGAAGGCAGAGCAGCCACATGGGCTCTTGGGGTACAGTCTTTGGTCTGGGCAGCTGCTCCCTGCTGCTGGGGATGAAGACGGTCCAGTGAGGGCAGCAGGCCCTGGCCTGGGCTCAGGGGGGCACCAGCTGCAGGAGGTTCCCTCTAGCACTTGTGTGAGAAGGGAGGACACAGGCTTGGACCCAAGGGACTCAGTCACCTTGAAGCCCCTCTCCCCTCAGCTTCTACTTGCTCACCTCCAAGCTAAGAAAGCCAGAATTACACCTGGAATCCCTTCCTGTGGTCATGAGGGGGCATGCACTGCCGCACAGATGGGGCCTCTGGGCAGCTCGGGAAAGAGCAGACTCTGCCATGAGTCCTCCCTTGGAATTCTCCCAGCCTGAGGTCTGCAGAGCTCCTTCCAGGAATGACTTGCTACCGCTTACAAATTACTCCTATTCTGGGCCACAGCCCAATCTCTGGGGACCATCTCCCTATCTTTTCCAACCCTGCATCCTCTTCTTGACCTAGAACCCTGCAGGTAGCATTTAGAGAGGGCTTACAACCTGCTGGGCCCTGGGCTGCCTCAGGTTGGCCTTGTAGCATCCATCATCTCCACCGCACAGGTGAGGAGCTGAGTCATGCAGAAGCAAAGCGGCTTGACCTGGTCACAAGGAAAACAGGGAAGATGGGAGACAGATCCACATGGGCTGACTCCCCAGGTCAGTGCCCTTGCCCACTGGGCACCCTGCCTACAAAACGAGCTGCCATGATCATTTCCTGCATGAGGAACAGGTCAGACAGGTGTGTGGGTGCCCAGGACTGGCTTCCTTGGACTAGTCCTGGAAATGCAGGGCCCACACTGGGGTTCACAGCATCAGAGGGAGCTGCCAGAGCTTTCAGGAGTCCAGCCCACTCTTCTTCTCTCCCCAGAGATATTCCTGCTGGCCAGATCCACTCCTCCTCTAGAACAGTACAGAGCAAACTCGACTCGACAGGCCGACTCTGTGATCCACCTGGCCCCGCAGTTCATCAGTCTCTGTTCATCTCAGAACTGAATCCACTCCCTCCTGGATGCTGTTTATGGCTTGTTTAACAATTTGATTAGTTTTAGAAACCAGCCCAGCAGATGTTACAGGAAACAGAATTCATCAGAGGTTCTCAGCAGCACTTCACCACGACTGAGATGATAAACAAACCCTTCTGTCTTCTAAAACCCAGACCCACTCCATTTCTAGATCCTTTTGCACTGTGTTCCACACTCTGATGACATGACGGTGGCAGTGGAAACAAAATAAATGTCTCAGGGGACACACTTGAATATGCATATTTGCACACATACATGTGTACATATATGTAAGTGTTTATGGCATGTGTACACACACACATACATACATACACACATGCAAAAGAGTGGCAAGAGGACATTCCCAGTTTGAGTTGAGCAGTTTCTTGAGAAGATCCCATGCTATCACTTTTTCGATGTTTATATGCTCTGCAGAAAGATATAGGAAGCCATTGCATGTCCCCACCTAATGTTTCTGCCTGGCTCTGCCCCTTTCCTAGAGTGAATGATAATAAAAACAAGAATGAGAACCAGCCCTCGGGACAGAGCCCACCCTCAGTGCGTGTCAGAAGTGTCCTCTTGAAGACCACCTGTCATAACTCACTCCTCCCCAGACTTCAGTGCATGATGGGCCCAGGTACAGACACTGACTCCTCCGCTTTGATCTCAAAAGTCACAATGGTGCCAGGACGAGGGTGAGGCTCCTCGGAGTGGGTGCCTCCTTAAATTTTGCATCCTGGTCCCTTGAACACACCCAATCCTGAGCTTGACTCTCCACCTCTAGGTTCATGGTGTCTCAGCAATGTCTGTGGAATAGTGTCCCATCTGCCTAGAGCTCAGTTCGGTCCAGAGTGGGCTTGCTCTGCTCCTGATAAGCTGTGTGACATTAGGCTGGTTTCACAACCTTTTTCATAACTTTTCTGAACCTTCTGGTTTTTCATTAATAAAAGATCATTCCCATCTCCCCTACAGGGCCGCAGTAAGGATAAGGATGCTGTGTAAGTGTTTGGCACAGGGCTTGGCTTGCAGTGAGTGTCCATGGTAGGGGGTGCTCAGCTAAAAAACTGTTAGTTGTCATCATCATGACTGACGGTGCTGGTGACAACTCATTCATGCTGCAGGGTCAAGACCTGAGGTCTAGAAAGAGGCTTTCCCTGGGTTTCATTAAAAACAACTTAGCACCCTGAATGCAAGATCACGTTTGCTGCTTGCTTATTGAGCTAAAATGAAACTGCATGCTGGGTGTTCACCAGAGAGCCTCTTGCTACCTAGCAACCTACTTCCTGAAACTCTTCTAGGGGCCAGAGTCCAAGTGCTCCAGGAGCCCGATGAGAAACAGGCAAGGGACCCCACCCAAGCCGACTCCCGGGGGAATCAGAGAGGGTGTGCAGGAGATGGGGAGAGGAAAGCCAGGCTTACTTACTGCTTTCATTTTGTGGATGTTGGACTAAAACTTGAAATTGCAGCCGCAGGATCCCTGGATTCTGGGCGTCTTGGTCACAGCCCTGCAGGGAGAGATTGAAGTTCCCAGCCATGTTCCCGGGCTGCTTGTCCTCCAACTTGAACACCTCGGGGTTGGTGGTGGAGCCTGGGATGTAGTACTCCACCCGCTCTTCCTTCTTCTCACAGTTGGAGACGTTGAAGGTGAGGAAGGTGACGCTGGCCCGCAGGTGTTCGGGGACCACAAACTGCCACGTCATAAGCTCATCCTCGGGGAAGCCTTCTGGGTAGTTGGCAGACATCAGGGTGGCAGAGCCTTCCCCTTCAAACACAGACTCGATGATGCACAGGCCTGTTGGGAATGGAACCCGACCAGAAAGAAAAGGAGGTGACTACACAATCACAGTTCCCAACTCCTAGGAGTGAGTTTGGATGTATGTTTACACTCAGCAGGGGAAAAGCCCTACTTGGTGGACTGTGCCCATTTCCTTGGTGTAAATACTCCCATGGCTGACTTCAAGCTTCCAACACAACTGGATACAGAGTCGGGCAACAGACAACATTATATTGTATGTCTGCCAAAAAGATAGGATAGTCATAAATAACCTGGAGATCAGAGATCATAGTAAAATGTAGTAAAATAATTAGGAAGTGATGAGCTGGGCGTATTTATTACCTTTGCTTCTAAAATGCTTTATTGAATTGTAAGTTTATACAATGTTATTGCTGAGACCGACTCTGTTTAACATCAGCTCACAAAATTCCAGAACACTTAAGGAGCACCCCCCAGGAGCCATTGTGAGTGTATAGAAAATGTGAGGGAGACACAGGTAGGGCAACCAAGTTTGTGAAAATAAATATCATATGCAGGCAGGACAAAGAAAAGAGATGTTCTGTTTGTTTAAGAGAGAAAGGAGGCTCTCACAAGTGGCCCGAGTGGCTTATAGGAGCATGGGATCTTCCTTGAGGGCGTTAGTTGACTGCTACAGAATGGCCGACCATGTGCCATCCCTGCCCTAGAAAAATGGCGGCCACTTCCTGTGTTTCCATCTACCCACTAGGGAGGGAGGGGTGTGCTCACGTTTTATAGACGAGCGGTTGGCAATGCTGAAGCCAGAGACATTTCGGGGGTGGAACCACGGCAGGTGCAAGGCCATCTTCACTCCCTCCTGCATCTTGATCCGGGACACAGTGCCATTGCTGCAGAAGATGCCGATCCTGACTACAGTGGCATCGATGCGGCCACTGATGGAGTGAGTGACCCCGTCGGCACAGCTCTCCCCGGGCCCGATCTGCCTCAGGCGTGGGAGAGAGAACTGCAGCTCCAGGCCGATGCGCTTGTGAGCTTTGACGTCCCAGATGAAAGTTCTGTTGAGGGTGGGCAACGTCGATGTCGCGGGCTGAAGCTGAACCTCCCCAAAAGGACAGGGGCCTGACATGCAGTCTGCAAGAATCCACAAGAGCAATTTTGATCATGGATGTTGTAAGGCCACATGCTGCTCCTCTCAGCCCCCTGGAGCGGACCCTATGGGGCTCTGCCCAGGTGGCTTTTACCAGCAAGTGCACTCACTCCCCAGCTGCTGCGGGTCTGGGGAGAGCCTCAGCTGGGTCTGGTCTAAGCCTCAGTTTTTTGACCAGAAAAGTCTAAGAGGTTTAGCTGCCCCCTCACTCCCATCCCAAGGCAGGAGTTGCAGTCCTCAGCCAATAACTGCTTGAGGCAGGACCAAAAAGCCTGATATCCTGCTTTGAGTGGCATGACCCGGGGTGCCATTCATGCTCCAGCACTCTCCGTGAGAACAGGCTGAGGCCAGATGTTAGCTGAAACCACATCTGTGCTCACTTCCCCCTGGCTTTTCCTGCTTCCCTCACTTTGGGTTTCTTCTGGGAACACTCTTGATAAATGACTTAAACAAAAACCCTTGTCCCAGGCTCTGCTTCCAGGGCATCCGACCCAAGATGCCTCCTAACTACTGTGTTTTCCTGACCAAGTGGAGCCCGGCTGGTGGACCTCTGACCAGACCTTACTGGAGGCCAGAAGAAGCTGCGTGCAATGAAGTCCGTGCTTTGGGATGTCCAACTTCCCCTATTCTGAGTTCTGGTTTCACAATTTCTAGAGCGCAGTGCCAAGATCCACCTTTTACACCTGCGTTCCCCATCAATATTCTCACCCACATGCTGAGGTGTGCACCCCAAGTCTACAACTCCCGGGTGTCTGGAGCCTGCAGCAAAGTGATCTTCCTGTTGTGTGGCTTTATGGGAGTGTTTTGTGCCACTGTAGTTGAATTCTGAAGTGCTCACAACTAATGACACCCTTTAAAGTATTTTGTTTCCCAAGCCTTTTAAAACAAAGTGAAACACATTACTATCAAGGAAGAAATAAGTGGAGACAGGTGATAGAAAGCAGGCACTTCAGTGCACAGGGGTTCTGAAGGATGTGATGGCGTTTGTAATAATAATCTGTAAATATTTAAATATTTATTTCTGTTTTTTTTTTTGTCGGGGGGTAGGGGGATTGAACCCAAGGGGTGCTTGATCACTGAGCTACATCCCCAGCCCTTTTTATTTATTCATTTATTTATTTAGAAATAGGGTCTCTCTAAATTGCTAAGGGCCTTGCTAAATTGTCCAGGTTGGTCTTGAACTTGCAATCCTCCTGACTCGGCCTCCCCAGTTGCTGGGATTACAGGTGTGCACCACCATGCACAGCTATTCCTGCTTTTGTGGGTTGTTTGAAAGGACTGTTGACTTCAAACAAAATGACAGGTGAAATCTGGAGCTGTCTAGCACTTCTGAAGTCATCCATGCCAAACCTCTCAGTTTTGCAAAACAGCCCCGGAGTCCAGGTGTCTTGGGTCTAACCACTTGCAGTACACATCAATGCCAGGACAAAGGCCCAGTCTGTGTTTGATCAAGCACGAGTTTGCCAATGCACTCTGCAGCCATATCAATAAAATAGGGTTAGATAAAGAGGTGACTAATGTGGCTGAAATCAGACTTTCTGTGTTGGTAAAGATAGTACCTATTTGGGGAGCTCATGGAAACTTGGTTGTTTATATTAAGCCACCTCTTAGCTGTCCATGCATATGCCCACTGTGTCCAGGGTAGCATTACTTGGGCTCTGCTGGGTTCTGTACTCTTGGGGAATCATTTATTCCTATTAAAGCTCTCAGCCCTGGTTCCACCCCAGACCCTCCTGGAGAATATTTTTTAAATATGCATGCTTGGACCACCCGAAGGATTCTGACTTAATTCCATATCAAGGACCCAGGGTTGAAAGGCCCTCCCACCTCCCAGCCTCAGCTCTGCCACCTGCCATGGTACTGAAAGAGCTAGGCTATGAACACAATTTTTCATTCATTACTTTGGGGGTATTGAGGATGGACCCAGAGATAAGAATAGTCCAGACCAGTCACAGAGTGGCATGCCTGTAAAACCAGGAGGTCAGGAGGCTGAGACAGGAGGATTGCCAGATCAAAGCCAGCCTCAGCAAAAATGAGGCGCTAAGCAACTCAGTGAGACCCTGTCTCTAAATAAAATATAAAATAGGGTTGGGGCTGTGGCTCAGTGGTCGAGTGTCCCTGAGTTCAATCCCTGGTACCTTGGAATAGTCCAAATGACCCGCATGGCTCCACACCCTCTGGTGTGGCTCCCGCATTCTGTCCACTGCAAAAAATTTTTAAATAACTTAAAGGAATATAGGAATATACAGAGGAGGGAGAAGTGTCATTTCTGAGGTGATTGACAACCTGCTTTTTTCCTGTAGATGTCTACATCCATTAACTTGCTTGGGACTATTGAAGACGGGACGAGAACTGAGATGTAATTTCCCTTGAAACTTTCTGTTGCTTACCCAGAAAAGGAAGTGAGGGGGCGGGCAGACCACTGGATTTGATTCCAGTGTCTAGATTGGTTATTTTAAAAATTGATTTTTCCCTATCACTTTCAAAAGTTAAGAGCATGCATTTTTACTACCTAGCAAACAGCGTGGGCAAACTGGGGCTGAAAGGCAGAATATATTCAACTGTTTGTGACATGTCATTTGTTAGCTTTTTCAAAAAGGAAGTCACTTTATTGCACTGATTCTGAAAGTGAGCATAGGATGGGGGTGGAGCTCAGTGGCAGAGGGCTTGCCTGGCAAGTGTGAGCCCCTGGGTTCTATCCCCAGCAACATAGAATAGAATGGAATGGAATAGAATAGAAATGAACACTTGTTAAAAAAAGAAAGAAAGAAAACAAAGGACAGTACAGAAGGATAGAAAGAAGAAAGCGAAGGTCACCTGTTCCTTTCCCCCATCCCCAGTAGATATAGTATGGGATTAGCATTTTGTTCTTTATCTCTCCTGACTTTGGGCTCTGTATGATTACGTGTATGCGTGTGGGTGTGCATGTTATGTGTGTGCTCATTCACATAATGCAACAAACTGTTCTTCTGTATAGACTGTATTGTTCTTTTCTTTTTTTTTTTTTGGTACTGGGGATTAAACCCAGGGGTGCTCAACCACTGAGCCACATACTCAGCCCAGCTCCCCACTTTTTTATTTTTTAATGTATGTTATTTAGAGGCAGGGTCTTGCTGAGTTGCTTAGGGCCTCATTAAATTGCTGAGGCTGGCTCTGAACTCATGATCCTCTTGCCTCAGCCTTCTGCATTGTTCTTGATGGAACCAAACTACCCTTGGCGTCTTTCCATGAGGAATACACAAACTTAACATTCTTTTAATGGTGACACACCATTCCACTGGATTCTTAAAGTATACTGATATTCTACTCAGCTCTGTAAAGGCTTCAATGAGGCTTTAATTGCCATCAATTTAAACTGATAAATTAATCTGGGGGAGAATTGATGCTTTAAAAACACTGTGTTTTTTGTCAAGGAATGTGATAGCTCTCTTCTTTTACCGAAGTCTTTTCTTTTGTCTTTCCGCAAAATTTTCCATTTTGCTTCAGAAATATTGTGTGTCCTTGTTAAGATTATCCATAAATATTTAATTAGAAATTCTGGATAATGGAGACCATCAGCTTGCAGGATGGGAACTCCTACCCTGTTCTTTGTTTTATTGGTAACACTTCTGTGTCTGATGAATATGGCGTGCGCCAACTGCGCCCAGCAAATATAGTTTTTTAAACTATAGCTCTTTTAATGCTCTCACTGTCATTAATATCTACTAACTCTTATTTGGCATGCCGATTGGGAAACCAGAAATTTTGAAAGCTCCCCACCCCCACCTGCTTCCCATATCAACCTGCTATCCCAAGCTCAAATTATGAATAATAAAAATATCAAATACATATACTTTGAATTCTTGTGTTATACATTTTCAATCCATTATTTTATTTCATTCTCCTACCAACCTTAGTGGTTTGGTATGATGACTCTTATTTCATAGATAAGAAAACTAAGGCACAAAACAGTCGAGTAACTCATGTGAAGCCTCAGGATAGGTCACATGACTCAGCCCTGGAGCGTGAAGCTAAATCCAGCTCGACCACTCTCTAAAGCTGGTTTATTCCTGGTGCTTGCGGACACATGGCCCCTCTTACCTCCTCAACCTTCTGATTCCTTTTGCTTCCAACTCTGTTATGGGTTGAATGTGTCTCCTCCAAAACCCGCAGACTGATGGAGCCCTCTTGGATGGGCTTGGGACCCCTCTAAAGAGCTTAAGGTTGAAGGGAGAGCTCTCTTTCTCTCCTGCCTTGCCACTTGCTATACCTTGACCTCGGGCCTCCCAAATTCCAGAACCGTGAGAAAATGAATCTCTGTTCTTTATAAATCACCCAGTCTCAGGGATTCTGTTATAGTAGCACAAATGGACTAAGGTGAACTCCCTTGACTTTTGCTGACCTGAAGATCTGCAGCTCATGGGCCTCTCTGGGACTCCATGAAGAGACCATGTGGCTGAGTGGTTAAGGACAGACTCTGGATCCAGAGTTCTGGGCTCCTCCCCTGGCCTGCGACTTACTAGCTGTGCCATCTTGGACAAGTCCTTCTCTGGGAACGTCTCAATAGAGATCTTCTGGAGACCAAACAAATTAACCTGTGTAAGGCACTTAGAACTGGCCACACAAGAGCTGGATAGGGAGAGTGCAGAGCCCACCTGTCCAGCTTCATGGGGGAAAGAGGGGCAGGGAGGGGCGGAGCCATAGCCCAGAGCTCCCGAGGGGCAACTTACCGATATTCTTCTGGATCTCCATGACAAAGTGGTTCTGTGGGTCCTGGCAGCTAAAGGTAAAGACCATTTTCTCTCCAGCTTTGATGAACAACACAGTCATATGCCTTTTAGAAACGATGATGAAGCAGGGCTTTGCTGGCGGAGCTGATGTCCCCCGCTTTATGAGAATGGTAATGTTGCTTCCTTGGGGCAGAGCAATCTCAGAAGCCTCTGGAAGGAGGAAGAAAGATGCAGTGAGCGGATGCTTAGGTCTGCACACCTGCCCACCTGTCAGCTGGCTCAGGGAGGATGCCCTCTCTCACACCTCGTGCCTTCCCTCCTGGTCTGATGGTGCAAACCGACAGCGCTGACATTGCTGGCACCAAAGAACCAGTGCACTGCCGGGCACGAACATCTGTCTGTCTCTTCATTGGATTATTGATTTTGCTACAAGTTAAAAACCACGTCCCAGATATCTTGAGCAATTTGTTTTCAGATACCTGACTTATAGTATTAAATAACGACCAGAGTCATTTTCACTTGTCTTTTTATTGGCAGGGAGGAGAACTGGGGATTGAACTCAGGGGCACTCAACCACTGAGCCACATCCCCAGCCCTATTTTGTATTTTATTTAGAGACAGGATCTCACTGAGTTGCTTAGCACCTCACTTTTTGCTGAGGCTGGCTTTGAACTTGTAATCCTCCTGCCTCAACTACCCAAACTCCTGAGATCACAGGCATTCGCCACCATGCCCGGCTCCACTTATCTTCTTGATATGACTGTAGAAGAAACCATCTGTCTTGATTTTGGATCTGGGACGCTTCCCAACAGCTCACGTGTTGCAGGCTTGGTCAGAGGTGGAGCCTTCAAGAGTCCTCTGATCTCATTGGTAGCTTAAGGGGCTATTAGGAGGTGGCTTAGTTAGAGGAGGAAGAAGGTCACTGGGGGTGTGCCCTTGAAGGCTACATTTGTCCCCAGCCCCTTCCTCTCTTCTTACTTCCTGGCTGTCATGTGCTTCTGTTACGATGGAAGGCTTCACTGCATGCCCAGAAACTATGAAGCCAAGTGATTATTGACTGAAGCCTCTAAAACCCTGAGCCAAAGTAAATCTTTCCTCCTTCAAGTCCATTTTCTCTGGCATTTTGTCACAGTGACAGAAAGCTGACTAATACCCCAGTGAAGAGGCATGTTTATCTGCAAAGAGCCACTGTCTCCTGCTGTAGCACTTGGCACATCCAGAACATACATATGTATAGGAGTAGGGTGGGGGTAGGAAGATGTTTGCAGAAATTAGAAGTAAACATACTTCTGATGTTTACTCATTGATACTACTGTATCAATGAGCTTGGAAAGTTAAAAAAAAGCTATGACCTCAGATTGGGATTCAGCAAAAACACTTGAGCAAATAATACTAAGCCAATGAGGTGGGGACTGGTTACTAAGCAGAGGAGTGCCCGTGTCATCATGAGGCCGTGCTCATGAACAAGCCCAGTCTCTATCCTACTTGATTGCTTGATTAATGTTTAAATGCTCTAGACCAAAGGGGAAGAGCCCTTCTTAGCAGCCCCTGCCCTGGTCTTGATTGTAGGGTTCTGATCGTAGGCAGGCTGGTCTGGGAGCCGAGGGGGGTGGGATAGATGGTTGTAGGTAGGTCCTGTGGAGGGAACCCGGGGCCCACACAGACTGATGGAACCACAGTACCAGCATGGGGGCTTCTGTCTCACCCTGTTCTGGCATAAAGACATGGTCAATCAGTACCAGTTATGGAGCCTGTACACATAAGGTGCTCAAAAGAAGTCAGTGAGTAGACTGCAATCTACCAAGAGCTTTTCATTTCTCAGCTATGATTTTCCCCGTTTCTTTTAAAATCAACTTTTTTGAGGCATAATTTACATACATTTAAAAGGATTCCCTGATTGTAACGATGATCGTGACCAAGGTCACAATGAGGGGACTGTTCTGGGTCTTGACTATGGTGGCGACTACCTGCTGTATATAAATGCCCAAATCCATCACAATGCACATGGAGAGTGGTGGTGTTCATTTTATATATTATTTTAATAGAAATGAGGAGAAGTGTTCAAAAGAGTGTCTGTCTACACAAAAAAGGCATTTAATAAATGAACAGTGGAATAATTATGGATATACCTAAATAAGGTTTAATAATATTTTGGGTGGTGATGGATTGGCAATGTGGCTCAGGGGTAGAGCACTTGCTTCCCATGCACAAGGCCCTGAGTTCAAACCCCAGTACCACACACAAAAATAATATTTTGGGTGGGCCTAGCTGCTCTCAAAGTACCTGCAATATTTTCAAATCTTTTAGAATTAGATTCAGAGGAGACCAAAGCCAAGCTCACCAAAATATCTCCACTCAGTTCTTTCCTGTTTTCAGCTAGGTAAGTAGCCCAAATAATTCTGGGTATGTGGTAGTCCATTGTAGTATTAATGATGACCAAAGGAAAAGGTCTAATCTCTTCGATAAATTCATTTTAAAAGAATCTTTGTAATCTTTTATTCAATCAACATTTTCTAGGTTCATAATGTATTCTAGGGACCATACTTAGTATATAACGATTTAATGACAAAAACAGCCAGAGTTTGCTCTCAGAAAGTTCACAGTGTAATTTATCAATTTTAAAAATGACAAAGTTCCTGCCAGGCACAGTGGCGCATGCCTGTAATCCCAGTGGCTCAGGAAGCTGAGACAGGAGGATTGTGAGTTCAAACCCAGCCTCAGCAAAAGCGAGGCTCTAAGCAATTCAGTGGGACCCTCTAAGTAAAATACAAAATAGAGCTGGGGATGTGGCTCAGTGGTTGAGGACCCCTGAATTCAATCCCTGGTACAAAAAAAAAAAAAAAAGAAAAAATTTTCAGACCTGGCTGGCCTCGAATGAAACCTGGTAATCTGCATTGAAAACGCCTCTTTTAGTGGAGGATGAGAGGTAGGAATTCACTTTTATTATTATTTTTTTTCCATGTGGAGAGACAACTTTCCCAACTCTAATTATTGAACATATCAGTGTCTTTCCTTCATGAGTTACTAGTGCTGCCTTAGTTATTTGTATGTTTCATTGTGGGGTCTAAAGAATCCAGATTTTCATGCAAACTCATTTTGCAAACAAGGATGATGGAAACCTTTACAAGGACTCACTCTTGGAGCTCTTGCAACATGTCTACCGTGTTTCCTTGTGCTGACCTGGATGTGAACAACCCAGCAAGTTCTACTCTGTCCTCCAGGGACCCAGACCAGAGAACCTGGGCTTGAGTGATCTGGCATACAGAGGGGACACTAAGCTAAAGACTGTATAGCAGAGTCTCAGCACCTCTGCAGCAGGAGGGGGTGGTGTGTATTATAGGCTGTAGGGTTACAGTCCAGGATGCATCACCCACGTGGCTGCCATTTGTAACTGCCCCTCATCCCAAATGATGAAGAAGTGAGATGGGGTGGGGGGGGAGTAAGAAGATGATTCCACCCCATACATACTTGAGATGGGGACTCCTGCTGCTCATCAACTCCACCTCTCTGATTATTTCACTGTAATCAAAGGAACAGAGACCTGGCCACATAGGTAAAATAAGTTCGTTTGATCACGGATGCTTGGAGTTTCAGCACACCGTGCTTGCTCATCCCCCTGTTCCTCGCTCACCACCCCTCTTACACCTTGACCCTGCAAACCCCAGCAACTTGGAATAAAATCTCAGCCTCCCTCCCCCCTCCCCCATGGGGTCTGGCACATCTGAGCACTTGACAAATGGCCTGTGGTTTAAAGGAAATGGGGGAGAGTTTTCTTCTGTATCTCTCTCTTTCACCTCCCTGAGAACACTGTATTCATTGGTCTGATATTTCAGATCTGTGCTTCCAGTTCAGAGAAACTCAGACAGCGTTCCAAGTTCTGGTGTGATTGCAAGATCCTCCAGACTGAAAGAAATCAAGGTCACCTTCTCAGTGGCTGCTCCTAAACTCCCAGGCTTGGGGCATTCAGGAAGGAGTGTGGGGCACCAGGCTGGGCCCCTGAGTCCCGGCTCTCTCTTCAGAGCCCCACCTCCAGCTCTTTATTATGCTAATTCCCTCCCACCAGGAACTTCTCAGGTGGGAATGTCCAATGGCTTTAATCACCATTCATTATTCACCTTGTCACAAGACAGTCTATAAACACTCCTTGCTATTTCTTCTCCCTCCTCTTTATATTTGCAATAGTAAGAGAAACAGGAAACAAATGCAAAAAAAAAAAAAAGAAAAGGAGATTCCACCAGATAAACACCAGGGGAGTCATCTCTCCCAGATTTGTCAAATACAGTTTAAAAGACTGACAGATATCACTGAAACAGTTTTAGATGTGTCAGAACTAGTGCCTCCATAGTGGATGTGGTTTTTGGTGGGGCTTGGTTCTCATTCACTTTCTCTGTCCAACGACAATGAACTGAGCAGCTCCTTTACAATGAACTGTAAAGGTTTCATTGTCCTTGTTTGCAAAATGAGTTTGCATGGAAATCTGGATTTTGTAGACCCTAAAATGAAACAAACAACTAAGGCAGCGCTAGTAATTCATGAAGGAAAGATACTGATATGTTCAATAATTAGAGTTGGGACAGTTGGCTCTCCATATGGAAAAATAATAATAATAAAAGTCTAACCAGGGACTGGCTAAGCTCGGGCACCCGGGAGACAATGTTAATGGCACAGTGCTCTGGGGGAGTACCCAGGAGGCTGAGGGAGACAGACTCAGAAACCAAGGAGTTTAGGTGTGAATCAGTGTGGCTGATCAGTCACAGCTGGTGTGGGAGTCAGATCCTAAAGCAAGCAGAAAACCACCGATGGACAAAACAGCCCTGTGGCCTCTTAGGAAGATGTCATGTTGTAGACCAGCTTCCTCACGCTCCAGGTATACGTACAGAGAGAGCATCTCCTGCTTCCACGCAGCAGACAGATCCCAGTTTCTCAGGCTGTGCACCTGATTAATAACGATTTGCTTTGAGGGGCTGGTTTGCAAAATATAGTTCATTGATTATGGATGCTCATTCAGAGCGTGGGATGCTCACACCAGGAACAGCCGGAGGAAGTGACACCTGCAGAGTGACAGCGATTCACCCTCTGCCTCAGATCCCCTCACACCATTTAGGACCTCTCTCTACCTTCATTCCCTGGCAGGAGCAACTGCTGAATTCACATAAATTGAATGTACATTTGTTGATCTCTCTGCCCACCAGACTCCACGAGATAATCAGTAAGTTGAGGGCAACAAGGAAGTTCAAGTGTTCTGAAGACACGGGGGTGGGGGGGGCATTGGCTATCTGGAGGTGGTAGTCAAGGAAGGTTTCGGGCCTGGAAAGGGGAACAGGCATTTTCCAGCTGGTGATATGAGATGGGTGTCAGAAGGATAGGTGGGAGGAGCCACAGGGGCAAAGACATGGAGTTGTGAAGATCATGCTTCTTTGGAGCTACCTCACAAAGTTTGGTGTAGGGGATAGAAGTGTTGGAGAGGGGAGCAAGGGCTGGGCACAGGCCAGAGTTTGGGACCAGCCCATCTTAGTAGCTGCATGTAGTGGTTAAGAGTGCAGATTCTAGAAGCAGGCTGCCTAGGTCCTACCACTTATGCTGTGTCTGCTTAGGCAAATTCCTCAGCTTCTCTGAGCCCCACTTTCCCCAACTGCAAAGGGTAGATACCCTGCAAAGAGTAGATACCCTGAATGAGTTAACTACCTATAAAATGCTCAGAATGGTGCCAGGTAGTTAATCAATATTAGCTGTTATTGTTTCGATATTGTTAATGACGGGATATTCCAACAGCTAGTCCTAGTGATGAGCACCATTGAAGGGTATTCAGAGACAAGTCCAGCATCTGCTGCGCTGAGTCTAACCAGAGTCCTGATTGGCTGGGTGGCCTAGGTGAGGCAGGGAGGGTACCTAGAGGGCAAACTGTGAACAGGAAGGTACTCACTCTCAGAGCTGTGCAAACGTGATTGCCCTCTTCTGCATGTCTTACCAGCCTCATCTGGTCCTGGCCCTGCCCACTGGTCAACAAGCCCTTCTATAACTAGTGACTCAGGTGACTCCTACACTTCAGAGACTCAGAGATGTGACTTCACTTAACCAAGTTTGCTGAGCTCAGGAAGCAGCTGGGACCTTCTGGTTCAACCTTAGTGCCCCTGCCGTCTTCACTCCCCCAGGGGACATACTGAACTGCCTCCTGCAAGTTGCTGGGGTGACTTGGTGACTTGGTCAAGTCACCCAGCAGAGGAGGGGCCGCTGCAATCCTCAGTAAGTGAAGGGAGCTGTTGGCTGATACCAAGGGACTTGGGTTCACCACCAGTCATCTCTATGGGGTCTGCTGTGGGGAGGGGGTGCCAAGCCATCCCGACCCCAAGCCTGGGGTCTTTCTAATACAGTGCCTATTAGTCAGTGAGGCCAGAAGGCAGCAGAGGGACAGACAACCGGTTTAGATACCCTAAGTCCATTTGCCATTGAGTTGGCCAGGCCCATTTACAGACTGGCTCACTGAGGTGTAGGTCACAGATCTGCCTCCTGGAAGTGGTTAATTTCCACATTCACGTAAGAAAAGAACTAGAACACCAGTTGCTGTTTCAGGGACTAATTCATTTCCCTGGCACAGGAAGCCTTGGGAATCTAGACCCCAGAGCTGCCTGAATAACACCAAGCACTTCCCAAAAGCTTAGCCCATGTCATGCACCACACTTAAGAAGCCAGAATTAAAAATAGGTAGTCGGTGTAGACAGATAAATAGGGCCAAATTGAGAAAAACAGACCAAACCGGTTTGGGTTCCAAAGGTTGAAGACTCCTGGGTGGGAGAGATTGAAATGCTAATGTCCCCCAAAGCCAATACAGCCCTTCCTAAAGAATTGTTAATAAAGCAACCCCTGAGCACACAGGGAACTGCTAATTAATTCACCCCGGGCCCCCTTCCGGCCCCACCATTAAAAGGGATGGGACTTCGTCATCCCATGGATCCCGACTTTGGGTCCCCTTCTTCCTGGGTGGGGAGGGGGAGTCTGTTCTATTATCCTTTAAATAAAGCTCCTTACTTTCTACTCCACCCTGGCCTCAGCGTGCTGCTCAGGTGTTACACTTCAACATTCGGGAAGCAGGACTCATCAAGGTAACACGTAACCGGCGGTACCACTTACACGAGGTAAGTATGTTAAGTAGTCACAAGTCCCCACGACCAGCCTGCAGGGGAGGCTCTAGCATGTATCTCCAGTTGCAGATGAAGAAACTGAAAGCTCAGGCAGGTGAAGTGACTTGCCCAGGCGTCTGTGACTAATTAGAAGAGGCGGGGCCGGGTTTCATACCTGCTGAGCAGTTTGATGCTGGAGCCTGGGGCATGATAAATAAGTATTCAGCAGACCTAACCCTGCCCCAGCAATTCACACTCAACCTCTAACTTTTTGATGAGCATGGTTTGTTCTCACCCTCAAGGCAAATCAAGACGGAATAGAATGGCTCCAAGCTGTGAGGGCTCCAGGGCACCTCCCGGACAACCTCGAGAGAAAGATGCTTGTTTAAGACGGTTGAATGTGGACGTTGCATTCACGCACATTTTCCTTTACTTCAAAATCATTTGAAATACCTAATTAACATGAATAAATTAATTTTTAAGAATCATTTGAAAGGGTCGCCCGATTTAAAGCTAAGATTTGACGTTCCCTAGAATCTGAAATGTTTGGGGCATGGTGTGTTCTGTGTACTTTCTGGGCAGTGCCCAGGTGTGAGGTTCTAGGAGAGGGAAGGCGACAGGTTCAGCTGCTCAGGGTGCCACAGCTTCAACGGGGTCTGCCTGGAAGATGGCTGGCAGGGGAGGTGAATGTGGTTGCGTTGGTGGCTAGAAAAAGGCAGCCATGATTCTGGAATAAAGCATTCTGAACGAAAGGCGGTACCGATCTGGCAGAAAAGCATTCCACAGAAGCCCCCGCCCTGGGGGCCTTATTTCTCAAGATTGCTATCACTGAGACTCATGGGTGAAATCACACTGAACTTTAGGAGAATTCCCCAAATCCCCACCCACCCCGTCCTCCTTCCTCCTTAACTAGAGTGAGTGAAGTTCATCCAGGCCTCTGGTGTGACTTAGCAGGAAATGCTTCTTCCTGGAATAGAGACCACCCCCACCCCAACCTGTCCTTGTGAGCCTTGAAACCTCTGTCCACTGGGTGGAGGTCAAGCAGGTCCCGACAAGCCCTGTCAGTCACTCCGGCCCCGATCTCAGTCCCCTGTGGCTGACTTGGGGAAAAGCAGTCCATAGAAGCAACAGGGAAAATCTCTTCCTTTTTCTTGGAAGTACAGGTGTGTGGACTGATGACTACCTACCAGGAAACCCCAGGAAGAAGCTGAGGCAAGGTGTGGCAGTCTGGACAAGCTGTGGGAATGCTTTGGGCTACTATGGAGATTTGGAGGAAGGGGTAGATGGCAGGACAGGCAACCATCCCACTTCCCAGCCCCCAGTCAAAGCTGCAAAGGACATAGAACATTATACACAAAGGACCTGGGGAGTGATCAAGGGCAGCGTGGGGCTGGGACGTGGGGCTGGGACGCAGGAGATATTGATGAATTGGGGCACAGAGATGCTCGCTTGTAATCCCAGCAGCTTGGGAGGCCAAAGCAGGAGGATCACAAGTTCAAAGTCAGCTTCAGCAATTTAGCGAGGCCCCAAGCAACTTAGAAAGACCCTGTCTCAAAATAAAATAGTAAAAAACTTTTAAAAAGGCTAGGGATGTGGCTCAGTGATTTAAGTGCTGGGTACCTGGAATCAATCCTTGGTCCAAAACAAAGTGAAACAAACAAAAAACAAAAATCCCTGACCCTGATGAAGGTTGACTCTGGCCACATCAAAGTAATTTTGCTACAACCTGCCTTCTAGGCCAGGGGCTGACATACAAAGATGAACAAAGTTGGGCCTCAACTTCCAGAGTCACTTCCAGGGACCTCAGGGCTCAACAGATTAAGTTTCCATCCTCTCAGTAAAACAGACTCACAGGTCCCTTTTAAAATAGTTACTATTTCCATAACTCTTGGAATGATCATAGAGGACAGGAAAATAAAGTTCCAACAGCAATGTTAAAGAGAACCTGTGTGTATTCTTAATCAATTCAAGTTCACGTCCCACTCTTGATTCCCAAACTCCTTATCAAAGGAAATTATGTGCAATGATGCAAGCTATCAACCTTCTGAAGTTACTGAGCCATCTTCTGAAAGCAATGCTAGTGATCAGCTCTGTCTGCAGGTATTTAACCCATTTTCCAAAGTAGTAAAAGGGCTTGCATGAAGCCATCCAGACCCTTCCGCAGTATTTTTCATTTTTATGAGTCAAAAACACAGGCCATGTTAGAGAGGTATGTGCCTCCACTAGGCTGTGGGCCCTGTCTGGACCACAGTCTGTAACAAATGGATATCTCTATGTCTACACTTCTCTGGGACTGTGGCTGTGTTATGGCTCCTTGCCAATTCAAGACTGGACTTGAGGATGTAACCCCAGATGGAATCAAACCATACTGGGTGGAGAAATGAATTCAAGGAGGATGACCAAGGTAAGAGAGCTGCAGAGTAACAGACTTTGAATGTGAGCACTGCAGGATTCAACAACAAATACTTCAGTATGAGGCCACTGTACATAATGCATGATGATATGCTAATATGCCACAGGGCATTTCATTCCACAAAATGTTAGAGTTTCACTCTGTTACACCTTCAGGTATGAAATCAGAAAAGTCACCAAGGATCACAAGGACAGATGTGGAAAGAGTCAGAGGAGGGGATCAAACAATTCATCTGCACAAATGCTTGGGGACCTTGACAGACCATGGACCTGTACAATCCCTCCCCAGAAGCTCAATGTTTTAGAAGTTACTGAATTTCCAGTTTCTTGCTCTGGAGGACTTTGATCCCACAGCCCAGCTTTGCCACTGGAGATTAAATAGCTAAAACCAACAGGGGGCTGGTCACATAGGAATCCACACTCAACGGACTACATGCTGGGTGATTCCGTTGACTGTACATTGGGATAAAGCCAATCTTCGCTTGTGTAAGTCAGGGTAGTAAACCTCTAGGGAGCAGATACTAGGTGGGAGGGGGGCAAGTGAAAAACTTCTGCAACACTGGAATGTTCCAGTCTTGATTTGGGTGATGGTTACAAGGTGCGCAAATGTCCACACACACACACACACCCACACACACACACATACACACACATATACACACACACACATATGCATGTGGTAATGTGCCATATAACAAAGTTTTGAGCAACAATAGGTCAGCATATATGATGGTGGTCCCAAAAGATTATATTAGTGACGTGATAACCAACTTAATTTATACATGTACACACAATGATGAAATTCCATAATAATGCTTTTTTTTTTTTTTTTGGTTTGTTTGCAATGCTGGGGATCAAACTCAGGGCCTTTCATATGTTAGGCAAGTGATCTACCACTGAGCTCCATCCCTAGCCTAATGATGCATTTCTCAGACTATATTCCTGCCACTAAGGAACATTTTATGTATACACTTATATACATGAGATATATATTTATCTCATGTTATATAAAAAATATATATATATACACACATTATATGTATGAAATGTATATATCTCCTATTTATAAGGTACTAAACTGCACACTTAGGATTTGTGTACTTTATTATATGTCAATAAAACAATTTTTAAACTTAGAAGAACCATTGCTAGCTGTCTGAAAGCTTCTCTGATGATTAAAAAACTCAACTCTCCCCTGTCCCTCTGGGCATGCAGCAGACATCCTCCGAGTCCCTTTTTGAGTCTGCACAGAGGTGGCCACGGGATCTTATCCACAATCCCTATCTGAAGTCTACTCGAGTGAACCAGGTTTTTGCAGAACTTCAAGGTTTTGTATAATGAATTGTTTTTTCATGATGCTAAAGCTGGAGGAGAAAACTCTGTTGGCTTCTGAAGGCGTGGTCCTTCTCCATGATCTAAACCCCAAGTCCTTCCCCCGGTCTGAACCCTGAGCAAGTACAGTAAGTTCTGTGGGGACTGGGCAGGCTGATGGTGCTGTCCTGGGCTCCACAGCATTAGATTCAGATAGACTAGGTAGGTCATTTATAAAGCAAGATTTAGAATTGTAAGTTTTGCTTTTCTTCTTCTCCTTCTTCTAAGAGAGAGAGAGAGAGAAAGTCTTTCTATTTTGCTTTTAAAAAGAAAACAAAAAACTAGGACCAGGGGTGTAGTTCTGTAGTAGAGCACTTGTCTAGCAAGCATGAGGCCCTAGGTTCCATCCCCATCACTGCAAAAAACAAAAACCAAACTGATTAAAAAAAAAGAAAAGGGAAAAAGAGTAGCAGACACAAATAAGCCCACAGACTTTTTTTTTCCCACTTTTTTTTTTTAACAAACTTTGTCATTCTAACCTTTTTAAATGTACAGTCCAGTGGCATTATACACATTCACATTATTGTGCAACCATCATCACCACCATCTCCAGAACCTTCTCATCATCCCAAACAGGAAGTCTCTACCCATAAAATACTAACTCTCACCTCCCCACCCCAACAACCACCACCCTACCTTCTGTCTCCCTGAATCTGACTGCTCGAATAAGTGGAATTATACAGGATGCGTCTTTGTGTCTAGCTTATTTCGTTTAACATAACATAGGGGAGAATTAATTGCTAATCACTGATGTGAATGAGAACCAAAAGTTGAGCAAAACTACATAGACTCAATTCACACCCCACACAGAAACATATACACGATGACCCCTTTGTTGGAAGGAAGAGAATATTTTGAAGGCAAAACTATGGTAGTAGAAGGCAAATCAGTCATTGCCAGGGGCCAAGGGGCAGGAACTGACTGTAGAAGGGTTGGAAGGAATTTTGTGGGGAAATGGAAATATCATATCATGCACTTGGTAGGACTTGTCAAATTGCACAACTGAGGTTGGTGACTTTTATGGCGTGTATGTTACACCTCAATAGAACTGAAAAATATTTTTTTACATTTAGATAAATATTATGTGAGGCATAAAATAATGAAATGAAATGATAAACACCTGACCAGTAAAATATTTTTCTCTTACCCTTAAGTCTGGTTTTGTTCCCTGAAGCAACCATTACCATTTTGGGGGTGCATTGGTCCAGGGGTAGTCTAGGAAAGTGTGGGTGTATATCTATATACCATTTCTATTTAATTTTATTTATTTTAATTTGCCAAAAGTTTGCATGTCACACCACTGTTCTGAACATTGGGTTTTCCTCTCCATAACGTACCCTGTGCGTTACTCCACATCAGATTAAAGAACGCTATCTCATTCTTTTAAATGGCTGGCTGGTATTCTATTGGGTGCAGCGTAATTTATCTACCTGGTTTCTATGGATGTGTATTTGAGTTGTCTCTAGTCTCCAGCTACCAGGGAAAAGAGGAGAAGACACTTAGCCAGAGTCAGAAGGTGCCAGTGAGACATATACCTTCCCCAGTGTTTCTGGCAAGAACTTGGGTTATATTGCCCAACAGAGGTTGAGGACTCAAAGGCTGGAAGATACTATTCCAGGATGGGGCTGCATTTGGGTGTGAATGGGCTTCTGCTAGATGACCCACGCTCTGTTTACAATGTGAAAAGTGTCTTCTGTGTTCTGACAAAATAAGAGCAAGCTCCTGACGGGGTTAACCAAGATAAGATTAGATTGATAAGACTGTCAGCAACTTCTCCATCTCTCAATAAGAATTAAAGGCCAGGGTGCTGCCGGGCTCCAATTCATGGGGGTTCTAGCTCTGGTTTCACACACTGGCATGCTCCAGTACAATCTCCACTTAAGACTCCTGTCACAAGGAAAGCTGCCATCCCTAGAAGCCTTCTGGGACATTCTCATTCAGGGATCATGTACAACTGAGCACAGCACTTAAGTTGTACAAAACCTGTCCGGTCGGTTCCTTGGCTAACAGGAAATTCATGTATACGTAGGTACTCTATTGCAAACAACTTTTGGAAACGTTCTGGTGTCATTGAAAATGGCTTCTTGCAGATTTCAATCCAGCAGTTCCACTTCTAGGAATTTCCCCCACAGATATCCCCATAGGTGCCCAAAGTTAATCCCTGGGAGTAGCTGAAGCAGGTCGTAGCATTGACATCTCCTAATAGGCAGCTGATTACATGGATGATGAGAATCTGCCATGGAAATTACAAATGTTCTTGGGCTCAACTCAGATGATCAAAATCATAATAATTCTGATTAGTGGAGAGATTTGTTCTAGGCCAGGACTGAGTGATTTACCAATGTCCTTTCATAGGGACCTCCAGCCAACCTCCAGATACTGCTGTTGCTGTTTTGTAACCAAGCACAGAGTCTCAGGGAGGTTAAGTCACTTGCCCAACTCACCAAGTTAATAAGCAGTGGAGTCGGGATTTGAACCAAGCTTTGCCCAATGCCAAAGCTTGCTGAGTAAGATCACTGCCAATAAGCTAGAAAGGTAACCATGAGCCCAGGAGGCGTTTGGCTCCACGCCACCCATTTCTCCACTTCCTCACTCTGGGTCAGTTTCTAGCCTAGAATCTGAGCTCTTTGGGATGTGTGCATTGAGGAAATGGGAAATACGGTGACATGCAAGAATTCAGAAGTGTAGTGATCTATGGAGGCTGGATGTCGTATCCTCAGAAGTGTTGTACCAGACTTGCCAGCAGCGCAGTGGATAGAGGATGGTCATCCATCGCATAGGCTGGGCCCTCCCAAGACGAGGTCCTTGTGGCCTGGGGACTCCCGCAGAGCAGAGGCACTGGGCACATACCTCTCCACTATGACCGGCATACCACCTGCATAGCAGCCCAGTGTCTGGTTTGGGAGATGCTCTGAGACCTTCAAACACAGGGGCTTAATCTCATCACCTCTGTGATGTCCTGGGACCTGCACGCCAAATGTTTGTAAGTTGCTCTGAGGTTTCATATTGTTTTAGTGAAACCATCCTTGGTTGAAATAGCCTGATGTTCCTGCCTCCAGATCAGTAATAGAAGATAAGGTGTCTATTTGGGCAAACAAGGCACGTGCCTGGACATGCACCACCCCAGCTCGGCTTCCAGCTGGACCACACATTATCAGGAATTGCAGATGCTTCTCATGGATCCAAGTGTTCTGTGACACGGCAAAATGCCAAGGAAGTGGGCAGACCCAGAAACAAAGACAGCGGCCCAACTTCCACTCTGTGCTATCTCTGGATTCAGAAAGTTGATGGAACTTTTATCTCCAGAGACTGTTTTTATCATCCCAGGCAAAGGTAGCAGATTGTCACCTTGTACACTCTTGCCCAAATGGCACATTTCTCTAAGAACGCTTTGATCTTCTGTCATTGAGGCTAGGAGTGCTTGTGCTTCATTAAAGAACTAGAAGTTACACCATCTGTGCTCCTGAAGCTGTTTTAATTTTCTTTTTCAAGACATTTTCAAATTTATTATTTAAGGATGTTTGCACCCAGGCGAGGCATTCACAGACCCTGCAGTCTAATTATTGACTGGTGTTTCTGTCTACCAGAAAGTATGGCTGCTAGTGAAAGACAGCCCATCCCTTATGCAGTCAGGTTAACAAGGCTCTCAGTGATTCCCTGGGCCCCAACCAGGAGAGAATTAAGAAGTGCACATTATTTTCTAAATGCAGTAATTGAAGATAGGTATAAAATCCAGTGTGCTCTTTCACTGGGCTACATCCTCAGCCCTTTTTATTTTTAAATTTTGAGACAAGGTCTCGCTAAGTTGCTGAGGCTGGCTTTGAACTTGTGATCCTCCTGCCTCAGCCTCCTGAGTAGCTAGGAGTCACAGGCCCACACCAGGCACCCAGTAAGAAAGAACTTTCAATTTCGTAAACGTTTAAAGACATTCAATCAGATGCCTATAAAGAATATTCTGATTTTCTACTGTATTCTATCACAAATTCTGCATTGCTATAGAGTGATGTAGTTAAAATGGAGGACCTCACAGGACAATACAAAGTTTTTGTCATATTCATTACTGCTACTAATAAGTTGCCCTTCACCATGAGGACCCTGCTGAGCCACACGTAAGCCCAGACACTTGAGGTGCTGCTATTTCCTTCAGCCTTTTCCCCTATGTCTTCCTATGAGATACACACAGAAAGAGCAAATAACAACTGTAGCCACACTGTACCTGTGACTACCTGGCATCTTTCATTGTATCATTGGCAGTTCATCATTATTTTCTGGTTATTCCAGAGGAGGACTGCATTCCTGTCAACCTGCCCACACCCCATCCACTGTCTCCTGGACCCAGGTTGAAATGGATCAGCAAAGACCCTGGGCACATTTCACACAGCAAAGGTGCCAGGCCCTGGTGCAGGGTGGAGAACAATCTCCCCCACCTCTGCAGAGACAGCAAGTTTGGGCTCCTTGGACCATCCACACTTTCTTTTCTCTAATTTTCTAGTTTTCCCAGGATTTGTGTCCACACGTGAAGCCTTGGGGACTGTTTTCCCTTTCTCCTCCTAGTCTATCTGATTTGCATCAAATTTAAAGCCAGAAGACCCAGGCTTTAGAATTTTCTGCCCTTGCCACTTTCTGACAGTGTGACTTAAAAAAAGTGACCTAACTTCTATAAGATTCCTAGAAAGATTTGCCAAGAGACCTTGACCATGTACTTGTTTATTCCACAGGTAGGTACCAAATGCCACCAGGTACCAGGTGTGATTCTAGCCACTTAACTCGTGGTGTTTGGACATAAAACTTCCTGAGGGTCCCTAGGAGGTCCACAAGTTGGCTTTGGTTTAAATCAGTTCATAAAACATGTGTGCAAGAGGTTTCCATGTGTGGTCAAACTCATCAATTAAAGATTGGAAAACGGAGGCCCAGAGGGGTGAGGCAACTGCCCCCAGTCTCATATAAAGCTAACTGTTGACATGATTGAGGTTAGAACTGGGAATCCTGACCGTTCTGCCAGCTGCCTGCAAACTAGACATTCCCGGCTGCCTCCTGGGCTCACAACCACACTACACAACCCGGCCTCCCTTTTGCCTTGGTGGGGCTGTGCTGCCGAAGTCCAGCCCACACAACAGCAGCAGCAGTGATGTGAGCAACTTCCTTTCGTGGCCCATGAAAACCTCCAATGTGAGATTTCTCATGCGCTGCTTGAGTCTATCTGTCTGATGCAGATGAACACAGAAGCAAGCATGTTGAAGACGGCAGGTCTCAAAAAATGGAAAGGCCTGAGACCCTACATCACAGCTTGGAGGACATCCTCTGTTTTGCATCTTAGGTGAGCATTTGGGTATATGTATCGGAGCAGCTTAAGACAGGTTGTACCCTAAATATGAGACCTAAAGTATGGAATTGTTAAGAGCTAACCATGGGGCTGGGGATGTGGCTCAAGTGGTAGTGCGCTTGCCTGGCATGCGTGGGGCCCGGGTTCGATCCTCAGCACCACATACAAACAAAGATGTTGTGTCTGCCAAATGCTAAAAAATAAATATTATTAAAAAAAAAAAAAAAAAAAGAGCTAACCAATCATTGGTGTAAATGTGAAGAGCCACCAGAGGCTTCGGTCTGCTTGACACGCAGGACTCTGGGCATCCTGAAATGGTTCAGGAAGATAAGGACCGCAAGGTGTCCCTTGCAATCAGTAAGAGGTCACCCTGCCCCTTGCAATCAACAAAAGGTCACTCTGCAACAATGAAGTGTAATGAGCAGAGAATGGAAGGCATGAAGTCATGTGACTTTATAGATGTGTGTCAGAGGAGGAAAAAGACGGAGAGGTCACCACCCAGGAACAGGGAGTCTATGCATGTTTTTCACTAACAAGAAAAGCTTATTGTAAGACAAATAGCCACAGAGATCTTGAAGAGGACCCAGCGACTGCATGATTTACATGGGATTTAACTGATGGAGGCATCCATACCCCAGGAAGAGATTCAGAACAGATATAAACATTAACCAAATGCAAATACGTGAAAGGAAATTCAAAATGAGACAAGGTTTCACCTGACATTTGTGATTAGTTTCAACTAGAAAATAAATACCTCTCCCTCTGGGAGACCACCTGATCCTCAGACAGCACCTCCACCTGCTAGCCATGACCTTGGGTAAGCTATTGCACCTCCATTTTTTAATATTTATTTATTTACTTGCTTCACCTCCTTGTTTACTTTTCAGTTATTCTTCCTCCAGGGATTTTGTTTGGGTGGAGTGGGGGTGTTCTGGGGATTAAACTCAGAGGCACTTGACCATGTATTTTTATTTAGAGACAGGGTCTCACTGACTTGCATAGCTCCTTGCTTTTGCTGAGACTGAACTTTCAATCCTTCTGCCTCAGCCTCCCAAGCCCCTGGGATTACAAGCGTGCACCACTGAACCCAGCTTCCTCTAGGAATTTTGCCTACAGATGAACTTGCCCAACAAAGTTGGCTGCAAAGATAGGCACTGAGGTTCTGTTCATAGTAACAAAAGAACGGGGACAATCCATCCATAAGGGGATGGTTAAATTTAACATGCTATTCCCACGACAAGGAATACTGTGCAGCTGTCAAAAGGCACCTGGCTGTTCTGTATGTTCTGATATGGAATGAACGCCAAGATAAGAGTCCTAAGTGAAAAACAAGAAGTCTATGGAGTAAATCCTACACTTTAGGCACTATAGTATGCTTAGTGCACAAGAGGGAGGTACATCACTTATAAACCTGTACAGCATAAAAATAGCTCCAGAACAATACACGAGAAACCCGGCTGCCTCTGGGAGGAGGTCCAGAGCCTGAGGCAGGAGGGGATACACTGCCCCACCCATTTTATAGTACCGTCATGGAACACCGGGGATGCCTTCTGAGAAATGTATCCCTGGCAATTTCATTGTTGCATAAATGTCATATCATGTACTTACAGAAACCTAGATGGTGTAGGTCACTCACTTAACATGGCCTCCGGAGACAAACGAGAGACATGGTAAACACAAGCTGTGCGTAGGCTGCTGCCAGTTTAGCAGTTACAGTAAACCGTTTTTATTTGTGGTGCTGGGCATAGAACCCAGGGCCTCGCACATACTAGGCAAGGCTCCACCACTGAGCTACATCCCCAACTTTTTTCTTTTTTAATTTTGAGATAGGAACTTGGTATGTGGCTGTGGCTGGCCTCCAACATGTGATATTCCTTCCTTAGCCTCCCAAGTCACTGGAATTCCAGTGAATGTACCATCACACTTGGCTATTATTATTATTATTATTTTGGTACCAGATATTGAACTCAGGGGTACTTGACCACTGAGCCCCATCCCCAGCCCTATTTTATATTTTATTTAGAGACAGGGTCTCACTGAGTTGCTTAGGGCCTCACTAAGTTGCTGAGTCTGGCTTTGAACTTGCGGTCCTCCTGCCTCAGCCTTTTTTTTTTTTTTTTAATGAGTAGATGGAATATACTCTAAAACAATAATAGAAAGTGTAGTATAGTAAATACATAACCAGTAACATAGTTGCTTATGATCACTATCCAAAATTCTGCACTGCCCATAACTGTCTGTGCTATTTGTTTGTAATTGGCAGTGCAGCAGGTTGTTTCAACCAGCATCATCACACGTGTGTGCAGAATGCATTGCTCTGTGAGGACTGTGGTGTGAGGACTGTGGTACAATCACTAGGCCATAGGAATTTTTCACCTCCACTATATTCTTACGGGACTGTGGTTGTGTATGTGGCCCATCACTGACTGAGACATCATTAACATCATTAGGTTGTGTGTAACTGTGTAATTCTTTTTCTACACAGTTTTTAAATCGTTTCATTAAAAACACATACATATTCCTAAAACAAATACAAACAACATGAACTGGTTATTTATTTATTGGTACCACGGATTGAACCCAGGGGCGCTTTACCACTGAGCCACATCCCCAGCCCTTTTTATTTTCTTATTTTGAGACAGGGTTTCACTAAGTTGCTTAAGGCCTTGCTCAATTGCTGAGGCTGGCTTTGAACTTGCGATCCACCTATTTTAGCCACCTGAGTTGCTGGGATTACAGGTGTGTGCCACTGTGCTGGGCAATTTTTTTTTTTTTTTAATAAAAAAAGTTTCTGGAGCTCAGTGAATGTCTCAAGGCTGACAAGCACATGGTGCCTTTGAGGCCTACGGTGTGTGGGGCATAGCTCACTGTGTTGGGAGCTGGTTCTGGAGTTACTCTCTGGCTGCCTCAGCATCACTGCATTCCAGCTGGGTGGCCCTGGTCTGGTCACTTCACCTTTGTGTGCCTACTAAAGGAAAGTTAGTAGCAGTACGTGCTTGAAAACGGAGAGTGGCGCAACACAGAGGCCCATTTAAGAGTTTTATCTATATTTTCTCAGGAGAAAATGGCATCATTTTTTAATACTCATACATTGTGGAACTTTGATTTTATCCATCAAAGTTATCTTTGCCTGGGCATAGCCATACACTCCTGAAATCCCAGCTACTCAGAAGGTCAAGGCAGGAGGATCATGTGTCAGCCTGGGTCAGCCTGGGTCGTTTAAGGAAACCTTGCCTCAAAATTAAAAAATAAAAGGGCAGGTGTGCTATTTCTTCAACTGAGGTACAGTGCTTGCTTTGCATGCTCAAGGCACTGGGTACAATCCCCAGTACTACCAAAAAAAAAAAAAAAAAAGTAATTTTTGGCCAATATTCTATTTTGGAAACATGTACATTTACATCTCTAAACACAGCACTTTAAACAAAATGATGCACAAGTAGTCTTGACTTGCATTCCAAAAACAATGGGATCAAGAACATCAGGTGCAAGAAGAGACACTGGCATGTCAACAAAGGGAGGTACAGTGGGGTCACTGCACACAGAGCAGCTGTCTGTGGACAATCACATAAATGCCCTGGAAGTCTCTAAGGGATTTCTTATGTATTTTACATTTAACAGGATTGGTTGCTAGATACATATATGTATCTCCTTATGTTTCATTATTCTTTCCGAAACTGCTGGGGGTTTTTGTATTGCTGTGCAGTGAGTGGTTAGATTTTTCCCCACACCAAAGAATGAGATGTAGAGAGTTGGTGTTTTCATGCCGAATGCCTGGTTCAGGAATAGATTATTGATGTTACGTGGGAGATGCTCACATGCAAAACAGAAGAGTGACTGGTGCAGAAAATGCTCAATATGCATCCGCATCACAAGAAGCAGTGATCGTCAGTGATTTTAAAAACTGATGCACCCAATAGAAATCCAAGGTTAGAAAGAGGTGAGGGAAGGAACCCGGCTGTCCTGGCCTGGTTGTCTAGAATGCTTCCAGCTGCCGGGAGAAGGTGATGGGCTAATTACGAAGTTGTGGTAAGTGGTTTGAAATAATTTGATTGTGGAATAATTTTTATAATTTAGAATGATAATTAAAGGGTATGAATTTTTCTTACTCACCAAGGCTGACAGACTCAGCCATGGGTTCCCCCCATCAGGTCTTGTCATCTCCTACTGCCCCATCCATGCCAACCTCCATCAGCGGTCCTTCTAGCCAGCAAATTGGTCTGTCACCTCTACCTCCCCACGCCATCCAAACCTCAGTCAGCACTACTGGGCAAAAATGCAGGTGAGACTTGTGTTATAAGCCAAGGGTTGCAGATCTATTTTCTTTGGAGCTACTAATACTACCTAGATGGAGGGAGTTCCTCAGACTCTTGAGCATTTAACAACACTGATCAGACTGCCTGCTGAACTCGGAGGACTTTCATGGATGTTGGTGAAGCGACCCCAGTGACAGCCTGGGAAGGTGTGAGAAACAGGTATGGAGGATACGGCAGGACAAGAGGACAACCTTGCCACAGCAACATAGAAACGTGCATCTGAAGCCCTAAGACTCCCTCCTCACCCCAGCAACTCTACTTCCAGAATTTTAGCTGGACCAAACAGTCAAGAATGTGCAAAACAGCTGGGCGCAGTATAAGCTCAGTGACTCTGAAGGCTGAGGCAGGAGGATCACAAGTTTGAGCCCCCCTCAGCAATTTAGCAAGACCTGTCTCTAAAAATCAATCAATTAATTAAATTAAATAATCTTCAGAGCAACATAGCCACAAAAACATTCTCAGATAAATCAAAATAGAATAATCCAGTTTCTACAACATACTATTTTATATCCTTGGCAACATGATTACATTGTTATGTCATTATGTCGTCTACATGACAAAATTTGTAAGAACTTTTCATTGACTAGACCTGTCAAAATTAATATAAGCAGTCCCCCACTGTTGAATATGCTCTATTTTAAATAGAAAAAATTAGAAGCAACCTAAATGCCCAACAATAGGGGACTAGTTAAAGTCATACAATGAGGTTTTCCCATTTTTAGTTTATTCACACACTTGATGAAAAGACTGCATCCAAATGAACAAGGTGGTTTGCTCACAGATGATTTTTTTTTCCATTTGAGTTATAATTATTGCCAACTTTTCTGTGATAACTCTGTGCTACTCAAACTGTGTTGTTTTTAACTATTGTTTTTAACATCCTTATTTTACACTGATAGCCAGGGAGAACCTTCAGAAGAGCATGTGTGTGGGTAGGTGCAGTCATCACAGATGGAATGACAGTACCTGAGGCGAACCAGAGCTGACAGGTAAGCCCCAGCACACATCTATGACTGGCAGAATAGCCCTCTCCTGTGACTCAACTCGTGCAAATCTGTGGGGTACGGAGGAGGGCTGGTGGGACTCATCAGTCCTGCCTGTTACACATTCCAGATACCAGCCAGCAGTTCCTCTTTTGAATCTGAAGAATGACGAACACACACAGTCACCCGAGGTGAACAAACACAGCATTTGATCCGTCTGCCTGCATCTTTTGGAGGAAACAATGCAGTAACAATGGGGTCACTGAACCAGACTCTGGTATCAGTTCTTGGAAAGCAACCAAGTTAAGGTTTTAACAAGGTTATGATTCCAACTCAATCAGTGCTTCATTCCTGGAAGTGGGGGAGTTGGTGGGAATACCAAAGTCTCACCCACACACCCTATCAAAACACAATTGTCCTATATTTTCAGTTGCATGGAGATACCAAGTCCATTTCCACTCTGCTAAGTCTTTCTTCAGAGAGTTCAGGAGTTTATCAAACAAATCCACAGTGAGAGAGAGAGGGCTCTGGCTTTCTCTGTCCTTGCAGGACAGACTCCAATAACTTCCTAAAGGCCTCCACCAGTTAGATACACCCCACAACTCCAGGCAAATCAGATGTACTGCTGCTGAGTTCTATTCCCAACACAAAAGCCCTCAAGTGAGCATCACCATGGGTTCTCAGAGTCTGTTCCTGAGGTAATAGGGAGGAATTTAAGAAAGTGAATTGGGGAAGTTACTAGGCTTTGTGGTTTTTATACACCAAACCATTACACAGAGCTCAGCCCCTCTAGAACTTCCTGGACATGTAACAAGCCAGTTCAAGATAGATTATCATTTTGTCATCCATAATACCTTGATTTACACCATATTTTCATGGACAAGTTCTTTCTGTTATCACAGAAAGCTAGAAACAATTTTCAACACAGTTCCAAGAATGGTAGGCACATACTTTTCTCTAACACATTTACACCCATCTTCACTCCCTAAGCCGTTTTTTATTCTTAAACTAATTTCTTTCTCTACAAATGGGATCTTGAACTTCAGTCCTATGCTATTACAGTAAATATGTATTCAATGTTTTAAAGGTTTTACATCTTTTCTATCTATTGTGCAGTAATGTCACCTAATGTTGGAGAAAGAAATCAGGAAACTTTCCTGCCTTGGGTTTGTAACGATGATTGTCACTGTCACGTCCAAGTTCAACCTCACAAGTTTCATTCTTTACTTTAATTTACCCTAGTTTATCTACCTGTCAAACATAAACACCCGCTTAGGTGCGGCAAATGATATCGAAAGCCCAAATCACTTCCTGGATAGGTCTCGTTCAAAAACACAAAACCTGTGCTAGTCTCAAAAAAGACCTCATTTCAAGTTCTTACATGAAGACACCAGATTATTTACTATGTTCTAAAACTTCCAGGGCACGTCCTCACTGGCACAGACCTCTTGACCGCCCCTCCTCCCAACCTGAACTAGCCTATGTGCACCCCGAAACTACCCAATGCTGCAGTCAAAGTCCACTACACAGAGATGCCAGGGGCAGGAGGAAGGTCTGGCCTTGGGGCGCGGACCCTGGCAGCTTTCTCCTACCTGGCGCTTTCATTTCGAATTAACACTCTTGAACTTCTGCAGAAGGCGAGGGGCTGGCGGAAGGGTAAAAAGGAGGCGATCTGATGGGAAATCGTACGTCCGACCACTGTTTTCTTTCTCCTTGGCCCAGTTGAGGAGGTAGAGCGCTTGGAGCAGAAAGCTCTCTCCCCACACCCGGCGTGGTTCTCCCCAAGAATCCCAGCAAAGCCCCCAGGACGCACAGCTCGCCCCCTCGGGCATGTTCCGAGGGCTAAGCTTCGGCGCGCCTTTTCCCCTTCGGCCAGCGCTGGGCTCATCCACTCGGACCGAGAGGCTCTGGGTCCAAGACACTCCCACGTGCCACGGCCTGAGCCCAGAGCTAGGTCGCTGGAACCCAGGAGGGCATCGCCACGGCGCCCGAAGAGGCGCGAGCAGGAGCCGGGCTGTCCTGGGGATCCAATCCCACCAGAGCACCCCGACTGAGCCGCCGCGCCATCCCATTCTGCAGTCTCCGCACCTGGTGCTCCTCAGCACCACATTAAAAAAAGTACATAAAAAGATATTGTGCCCATTTACAACTAAAAAACATTNGGCGGACCAGCCCAGGCTCCGCCCTGCGCAGCTGGAGCGCCGCTGACCTGACCGGTGCTTCCTCTCTCTCCTCCTCCCCTTCCTGCCTCAGCCACCCGATGTGGGGACGTCCTAGGCACTGTAGCTGGGTTCCTTCCTACCCAATGTGGCATTACGTCGGACTTGTTTCCACCTTCCCGGGTTTAGTCCTCTTTCCCAAAGCTAAGAATGATCAGATTTCTTGGTACAATGGTACGAAGGTCTTACTTAGGGAAAGTCAATCCGACTTCTCTTCGCTGTCCAGGTGTGCCGCTTTGGAAGGGAATCATACTCGTGGGTCACCTGAGTCTTGGCTTCCTGTGCTTTCTCTCCTGCTGTTTGGCTTTGAGGCTCACCAGACATCAAGTCGGTGTTAGGGTTGCTCTTTGCAAGACCATGAGCCTGCAGCCTACCCCAGGCACTTCGTCTGCTTGTTTCTAATGCTCACAGCAACCCTTCTGTTATAAGCAAGGCAGGCCAGACAGACTTGCTGTGTTGGGTGACTGGCCCAGGGTCACCAGGTCAGTTGGTAAATTAGAAGAAGGATTTGGCAGTGCAAGATGAGTTTCACAGAGTTGTTGTGTTGAAATTTTGTGGTTTTGTGTGTGTGTGTGTGTGTGTGTGTGTGCGCATAGTCTGGAGATAGAAACCAGGGCCTCTTCTATGCTAGGCACGTGCTGTACCACTGAGCTACACCACCAACTCCTGGTGTTGATTTTTTGAAGAATGAATGAGTGAGAGAAAACGTGAGGCTGGAAAGGTAAGAGAAGAAATGTGAACAGGCCCTCGGGGCTCCGAATTGAGTTGTGAATGTGCCCTCCACTGAATAAGGGAGTACTGTGCATAGCACCAGCTGCAGCTGTGCCCCCTACCTCTGGCACCAGAGGTGCTGTGGGTTCCACCCTGCAGGCCACATAGCAAATCTTGGATCACAGGGCCAAAGGGAGAGACAGTGGATGCTTGAGGAACTCTTGGCTGGCAGACCAGTGTTTGGCCAAAATGACTTGATGACTCCTTGGGCTACCTGTATCCATGGTAGACAGAGGCTGGGCCAGTCCCCCAAAACAATGTCGGCGGTCTGGATTTTTTTTTTTTATATATAAGGCATTAAACCCAGAGGCGCTTAACCACTGAGCCACGATCCACAGCCCATTTTTACATTTTAATTGAGAACCAGTGTTTTGCTGAATTGCTTGGGGGTCTGGCTAAGTTGCTGAGGCTGGCTTTGAACTTGAAATCCTCCTGCTTCAGCCTCCTGAGCCGCTGGGATTCCTGGCAAGGAATGGCACTTCTCTTGAATTCTTAAGGACACTGAGCCTCTCCAGCGGCCCTAACCCTATCGTCAACAGAGGTGAGAAGTCAGTCCCTTAGGAGCCCCACGCCCTTCCTTCTATGCATGGTCAGGAATAAGAATCAAGTAAACCTGTCCTCCAGGAGCCCACAGTTTATTGAGAGAGGCAGAGATGTCCAAACAGCCCTACCTATGGAAGGACCTAGAAGCTACAGTGGACCTTAAACTTTTAAATTCTAGGCCACTTCCCTCACTGAGCAGATCTCTGGGGAAACTGAGGCCTAGATGGAAGGAAGATGATGAAAAGTAGGGAGGCTCTTGGTTATCCTGGCTGAACTGAGGGAAAATTCATTAAGAGTAAGAGATCTTGAGAAAAAAACCTGAACACCCTTTAGCAATGTTTATACTGATCAGGAAGAAGAAAGCAGGTGTTGTCTTTTTCCCTAATTCTGAGCAGACATAGCTATCCCAGCATCATCTTCTCACAACCATAACTCTATATGCTATATCTCGCATATAGTAACAACCACCACAACAACAATAATAGGAAAGTAGGACATTGAGTTCAAAATAGCAGAAGTATTGCTTGACAAGTCACACCTAAGGGACTAATTGTTTCACTTCTCCAAGGTTTGCTCAACAGACCTCCTTGGAATAGTTGATACCAATTTTTTGAACATGGCATGAGATTCAATAATTCCCAGATGTGGGGCTGGGGCTGTAGCTCAGTGGCAGAGTGCTTGCCTCACACGTTCGAGGCACTGGGTTCGATCCTCAGCACCACATTAAAAAAAGTACATAAAAAGATATTGTGCCCATTTACAACTAAAAAACATTTAAATAATAAGAATAGTTTCCAGGGGCTGGGGATGTGGCTCAAGTGGTAGCACGCTCGTCTGGCATGCGTGCGGCCCGGGTTCGATCCTCAGCACCACATACCAACAAAGATGTTGTGTCTGCCAATAACTAAAAAAATAAATAAATAAATATGTAAAAAAAAAAAAAAGAATAGTTTCCAAATGTGAAGGATTAGTGGTGGTCTGGACAATGGCAGCAAAGAGAGAATAGTAGGAAGGTTTTCAGCATCCCGTGTATCAGCCCAACTCCATAGTTGAAGGCAAGATGTTCTAAAATAATGTCTTGGCTCTTGGAGTAGAATGTGAACAAAGCATTGCCAAGGTGATACTGGTCTCAGAGATCAGGATCAGGTCCTTTTTCCGGGCTGTGGAAGATTAAACACCCACAAAAGAAAGCACAGAAAGTAAGTTTATTTAAGTAAAAAGACAGGGACAAAGGACTTCTTCGGGTGTGTCTTGCTCTGTTATAGACCCCAGGATCCGCCCCCCACCCCACTTTCTCTCTCTTCTCCTTAGGAGCATAGGGGCAAGAAGGATCAGGAACACAAAAGACTCCAGGTGCCAGGAAGTGCAATCCCAGAGGCTAGCTGAGAGCGACCCTTTGTCTTTTCTTTGATAACCAGCCTTCATCTTCTCAACCCCCATCATTGATTACCTACAATGACTGCCTGACCTTTGCCCCCACCTCAGTTTGTCAGTTTGTTGAGGAGTGTTTCATATCCTGTCCCCTCAGGCCAGGTGGTGCTGCAAACTGATCGCCTTTTGGCAAAGAAACCGTGTGTGTGGGGAGTCAGTACAGTGGGCTCATCTTATACGATTATTCTCTTAACCTCATGTTCTTATTCAAGGTATGGATCTGTTTCGTGTTTACAAGCATGGAGGAATAGAAGGAATCAATTTGAAGAATTGTGTTTCTGAACTGGAGAGAAATTCAGGCAGTTATCATCCATCGCCAGAGAAGAATGACAGATGGATTTTGAAAATAGACCATCCCTTTTAAATCTTGATCTTTGTGAAAACTACAAAGGCTACAAAGCAGGAATTTTTGAAAATTTATAATCCTACCCAGGTAGGGAGAACAGAGAGAAGACAGCAGCTAAATCACCTCAGAAGCTAGAAGGCAGAGGGACAGATGGTACGTACCTGCCTTCGGAACTCAGAGGTGCCAAAACCCTATTTGAATAGGGGAAAATTGAGAAATGACAGAGTTGATACTGTGAAGTCCTCAAAAAACAAACAAAAACAAAACCCTCAGGAAAGGGCAGTTCCAATTCTGGAGATGGAAGGTGAAGAAGTGCCGCAGTCTGGCTGGGCACAAAATCACGAGCCACTCAAGCAGGAACAAAGTTTATTTTTTGAAACTGCCGCCAATGTCCGGTACCGTCGGGGCAGATTTTTTCCACCCACGCGGCCTCCTCCCGGACCGCAGAGAGAGCTCCTCCCCCGGAACTCCCTCCTACTGTACTTCCCCAACCAATGGGAACTCTCCAGGAGTCCCGTAGCCGGCCTAGGTGAACAGCAGGAGTCCAATATCCATATGAATGCAGATCTTAACATAATCATATCATCTCAATGGCTAGCTGGTGTCACCTTTCGACCAAAAATGCCATGCATCATATACTTGGCTCTTAGCAAAGAAGAAGACTGGGAGAAAACTGTTTGAGAAGTACCATAGTTAGTAGCTCACGGAACCCTGCCTGATTTCCTTCTGGCTGGGCAGCCGTCCCTCCTGCATCCCAGAAATCTGAGTGTTGTTTTCTAGGAAGACAGAAATGTAGGAATCCGGGCTGCGGGCTGCGGGCATAGCTGAAGGCCCAGGAAACATTCTGAAAACCGGTAGATAAAAGAGAACATTTGCATCTGCATCTGACTGCTGAGAGCCTCCCTCCCCTTCCCAACTAGCCTCCTAGAAAGGGATGAATGGCTTGACCATCCATACTGGAGATGAAAGAATCTTCTCATCTTCTTTTAGGGAATTTGAGGATCACAAGAGGAAAGACCAAAAGATATAGACATTGACCCCCTCCACAGGTTGAAGGGCTCCCTCCCATGAGGCTCCCATTTGGCAAGCTGGCTGACACAGCTGCTTAATCTCTCACTTTTAAATCTGATCAGATCTGACAACCCAGGAAAGTGTCTAACAGAGTAAAAAGGAAAGAAAAGAAAAAAAAAATCCAACCAACTAACCAAACAAGAAAAAAGTCACGTGGAAGAAAGAGAGAGTACAAGAAGAAAAGAAAACAAAGCAAAGCAAACAAAAACATGATCAACTTTCTCAGAAAGAAATTATCTATGAAGTAGGAACAGGATGTAATAAAAAAAATTAATAGTAATAGTTTTTGGAAATTAAAAAAAATGATATAAAAAAGAGAGGTTGGCAGTGTAGTTCAGTGGTGTATCACCTGCTTATCATGCATACGACCCAGGAGTCAATCCCCATTGCCAAAAAAATAATAAATAGGTAGATAGATTAAGCACAGCTCAGGAGCCCCAATGTGTATACAGTGGGTTTTCTAGAAAAAAAGAGAACAGATTAAATAGAGGAGAAGACAACATCAATGACATCATTCAAGAAGTTCCCCAGGAAGGAATGACATGAGTTTCTGGACTTGAAAACTCATGGAATGTCCTGAACAGTGGATCACGTAGGCTCACATCAAAGTACTGTGTTGAAATTTCACCTAGGGACAAAGAGGGCTGTGACTTTCAGAGGTAAGAAATGGACCTCACAGACAAGAACAAAAATCAAAATGGTTCTGAATTTCTCCAGAACAACACTGAAAGCTGAAAGACAAGAATCAATATATTCAAAACTCTGGGGGCTGGGGTTGTGGCTCAGTGGTAGAGCGCTTGCCTAGCATGCGCGAGGCACTGGGTTCGATCCTCAGCACCACATAAATGTAAAATAAGGATATTGTGTCCACCGAAAACTAAAAAATAAATATTAAAAAATATATATTCAAAATTATGAAGGAAGATAAATTCCATCTTGGAATTCAGAATATCCAGACAAACTACCAAGTTAAAAGGTAAGGTAGAAAATGCACGCATGTGCACATGCACACAAATAATCTCCCAGACACCTTTTCCTCAGGAAAATACTGGAAGATGTATATGTTAAAACAAGAAATACATGAAACACAGCCCTTGAGTATTTCTTTGTGTAATCCACATGTTTATGCGGATATAGGTTTGTAGAGGCTGAGATCAATCACCTTAAAAATAGAACACAAACTTACGAATAAAAAAATCAGATGTAAAAAGTGATTATTTAGAATAAGGAAACAAATTTCGACGTTGAAGAAATTGAAAAAGATCACAAATATCACAAAATTCAGAAAAAAACCCCGGAGTATATTTACTGTGAACTGCATGGTACAGCTCCTTTTCACTGATTTCTTCAGGTCATTTTGCAAGATGCATCAGATAAGACACACTTTGACTCAGAAAGCATAAACATGTGGATTACACAAAGAAATACTCAAGGGCTGGGGGTTGTGGCTCAGTGGTAGAGCACTTGCCTAACACATGTGAGACAGTGGGTTTGATCCTCAGCACCACATAAAAATAAATAAATAGAATAAAGGTGTTAAAAAAAATCTCCCATGGACTAAGCTTCCTCTGGCTCTGTACACTTCAAACTGTATCCTCCCTCTTTTCCGTATCCACATGCTTCTCGGTGTTGAACACTGGACGGCAGGCTCATAATGTGATTCCCATTCAGGCCTTGCTCCTTCTGGTCTTCATCTGGTGAGTCAGCCCAGTGGGTGGAGGGAGTATTCCTGGAAGCCATTACTACAATGTGAGAACAAATAACTATATATGAACATGAGTGTGGATTACTTGAATGCACCCTCCTAAACCTCAGTGAAATGTGACTCCAATTCCACTTAGCCAGATATCATCAAAACATCCACAGCCCCAGGATGCTATGTTGCCTAATGGACTGCAGGTGGGAAGAGAACTTTTTTTTTTTTGATATTTATTTTTTAGATGTAAAGAACTTTTTTTGGCAGTTAAAATATGTGCCTTTGCAAATGTTACAAAGACACGTGACCAAAAGGGTACAACCTTTGGAAGGTCCTATGGTAACATTTGAGCTTTCCGGATTTCATGGTATGTGTGCCTCTGGTTGCAGGAAGAAGAGATCCAGCGCAAGGGAGGGGCAAGGAACTCCAGGGTGATGTGCACCAGGCCTATAGAGAGCCCAGTATCCAGATTGAGTCAAGTCTTAAAGCATATGGCCTACTCTGGGCCAGGGGGTTGGGGCTGACTTCTGTGGCCACCATTCCCTTCCTAGTGAATGGAGCATGGAGTAAACTCACATAGAGCCACTGTCTCTGGTGATGAGGTTCTCAAGTAATAATGATGTTTCACTGAGACACGCTGCCACCCCAAGCCCCAGCATACAGATGCAAAAGAACCACACTCAGTTGAGCAACCAAGGGCAGCCTGCACCATAGAGTGACAGGCTATCCTTGGGTTTTTAGAGCTGTGGAGTATGTAGACCCAGGAACTTTACTGCAGAGAGCAAATAAACTTTACTACAGGAGCAAGATGGAATAGCTTATCAACTACTAATGTGGATTTTGCAGTCAGAGGTCGTAGATTCAGACCCAGGCTCTGCCACTTACTGGCTTATGCAATTCCCTTTGACTATATGCCTCAGTTTGCTTGTCTATGAACTGTGGCTATGAGAGAGTATCCTTCATAGAGTGTTGTAAAGACTAATGAAACTAATACATATACATAATACTTAGCACCGTGTTTGGCACTAACAAATGCACAGTAAAGTCAGCTGAGATTGCTTTGCTGTGGGGGCTGGCATAAAAGGCACGCCTGTCACTTTGGTGGGGATAGACACTATGGAGGTGTAGGGGGAAGAGTTCTGGAAAGAGAAGTCTGGAGACACATTTCTTTACAATCTCATTCAGACTAGAAATTATCAGCCCCTCAAGGCAGGAAGTTGTCTGTCTTACTCATGTTGATGTTCCTGGTGTTGGAAACAGTGCTTGGTGTGTAGTCAGTGCTCAATAAATAGCTGGGGAATAAATGAGCTTTTCTAGCCAAGAACACATAGTTCGTTTTAAAAAGGGACGGGGGTGGCGGACGGGTGGGGGGCGGGCGGGGGTTGGGGTTGGGGTGTGTTCAGTGGTAGAGAACTTGCCTAGCATGCACAAGGTCCTGGGTTCAATCTCTGGCACTGCGAAAAAAAAAAAAAAAAAGAAAAGTATGTTTGTGTGTTGGGGGGTGGTAGGGCCCTGACTTCTAGAACAGGTCATTTTGGCCCATGCAGATGTCTGGTGGTAACCCTGGTCTTGTGGAGTTGGCCAGAGTCTGGTGGGCATGACCTTTATGTGGTTTGAACAAAGAGAAGGAGGAGCATCCGTCAGAAGCAGGGGTCCTCTTGGAGTTTGCTTTCTAGGTGATTAAATAAGTTAACAGAGTTGAGATTCTTTCAGTGTATGATCGCTCTAGTGTCACTACACAGGCCAATTGCTGTTTGAGGGAGGAAACAACCCCCCCTCACCCCCCACCCC
>NW_026000241.1:10081601-10099520 GCF_001458135.2 Marmota marmota marmota | reverse complement strand
CACCCCCACCCTCCCCAGCAGTCTCACTTTGGGCAAATGCCTCTTTGTGACTCTTGAAACAGGGGAATTCACCAAGGTCTTGGATTGTGAGGAGTCTTCCTTGGAAAGGACTTCCTTCGATGAGTCCTTGGCCTGGGGGGGAGGGGTAACCACATGGAAGGGTGGATTTCAATCTTGGGATGAGTAAGACAAATCAGAAAGCCTGCACGGAGCAGCTGGTCGCCTGCTGCAGGCTGGGGGCTGAGTGCACTTGTGACTCAGGAACTGGATAGTAAGTGGCTGTGCATGTTCTGAGATCACCCCAAAGTGGCCAGGGATCCACACACTCCATCACCTCTCCCAATTACCTCCAAGAGGTCAAGATAAAATGCCAGTGGGAGAAAGAGGACGAGCAAAGCTGGAGACAGAGCTGACTCTTCTTCTTTCTTAAGCTTGTGCAACCGGCTCTTAGTAAGTCTCTTGCCCACAGGGCAGAGAGAGTCATGCCCTGCCCATCCCTCGGATGTGACCCATACCCGAGTCAGGGCCTTGCCTATCAGGCTTGCTCCTTTCTTTTCTGTTTTCCCCTGGAGTTTGGGAGGTAAACGGCTTTTGTAGGTGATCTCTTCCCCCTGGAGAGGGAATCGAGTCACCCGACTATAGTGCTGGGGGCCTCCCATCATCCAGCCCCAGAACTTTTTCATCTTCCTAGACCGAGACTCTGTACCCCTCAACAATAATTCCCCACTCGATCCCCACCCTCAGCCCCTGGCAACCACCGTTCTACTTTCTGTCCCTGTGAACTTGTCTACTCTTGGTATCTCCTGTATGTGGAACATACAATATTTATCCATTTGTGACTGGCTTATTTCATCGAGCACAATATCATCAAAGTTCATCCATGTTGTAGTAATGTGTCTGAATTTGCTTCATTCCTAGAGCTGGGTGATATTCCATTGTGTATGTGTGTTTGTGTGTGTGAGGGGGGGGGAGTTGGGGACACCACCATTATTTCTCCATTTATCTATTGATGGACAGCAAGAATCCTGATCTTCAAATTCCCATTTCCAGGTCACCTGAATGGATTTTGGGGGTGAGCAAACATGGTTATGTTAATTATAACCCTCTGGTTCACTTTCCTCCACAGAATTCTGAAAGCACCATAGAAGTTGGACCGGAAGCGCAGAAGATCGACGTCAGAACAGGTGATTCTCATACATGCAAGCTGCACCACCGTTTCTTTTTTTTCTCACAGTGCAAGTAATCCTGTCTTTGGATTTCTTTCTTTCTTTTTATTGATAATCTTTACTTTTTAGATTTAAGTACTCCCAGGTGTTAGACTCAGTCTCCTGTAGGCTTCTCTTTCCCCCAATTTCTCACTATCTGCCTCTACAGGATGCCCCTTCTCTGGGATTCTCTGGTAGGAAGCTGTCTGTGGACCACCATGTGTGGACCAATAGGAATGGCTCATTCCTTCCCTCTTCTTAGGAGCTCATTGTGCACCTGAGCATATTAAAACTCTGAAAAGTCCTACAGTAAGGAGGACTGTTTCACTAGAAGGTTTCCCAAATGCATTTCACCTTCAAGTATTTCTACCTCATTTCCTGGATTCCCCCCTCACATTTTAGCATTTCTGAAATTGAGATGCATCTCATGGCTGATTAGATAAGAAAACGGTTGGAATATTTTTCTTAGAGATATCTGCAGTAGTGATGTGAGATATATTGATGGTATTTGAGCTTCAGGAAATATGGGATTCATGACTCATCTGTGGATACACTCCACAACCAGTGAAGCAGATACTGTATTAAGTGGACAAAGTCATAAGAGACTCAGATGCCATCTCCTTAAACCCCCCCTTTCCCTCCTGGGCTGGCCTTCTTTCCTGGTTTGAGGCATTCTTTAGCTTCACAAGAAGCCTTAGCCTTCTCTGCATCACACATTGACCCCACCAGAGCTTTGAGGAAGGAGCAAGTAGCCAGATCTGCCAGCACAGGAAACAACCAGAACATGCCCACGGTGCAACAGCGTGGAAGGGGTTGGGCCAGACTTAGGCCCATTCCTGCCTTTTAACTTTCCCTGGGAACTGCAACCATGAAAAAAATGTATGAGCCATCGTCTGAATTTTTTTCCAAGTAATAAAATATATTGGAAGGACCCAAGGCTAGTTGTGAGAAATAGAAATGGCAAAATCCAAAAGTGTTTAGGAGGAAAACTGGAATCATTCTTAGCACCCTGAGGTGGGCTGGGGATGGGATGTGGTATGTAAACTTCAGCAGCAGGTGAGTTTTTTCAGAGGTATTTATTGGATTGGGCCTCCTGAAGTTTGACAGGTAGGTGATTATAGAAAGGATAAAGGTAATCTTATGCTTGCTTAGAAGACACAGGAAGTCTCTAGGCCAGGGAGGTGTTAATGCTCCTGGCATGCTCAGAGGTTGCTGTGGCTTGCTGTTCTGCGACTGACAGAGGCGGTTTGAGTGAGATGAACTTGAGCCCTGGCATCAGGCAGGCCTGGGTCCGTCCGTACCCCAGTTCTGTCGTTGATCTGTTGCCTGACTTTGGACAGGTGACTTTGGCAGCTCTGAGCTGCAGCTTCCTGATCTGTAAAATGCTCGCCACACTGTTTTAGTAGCACAACAATGAAGAGTCGAGAGAATAATTGCAAGAATCAGAAAGAACTCGGGGTCAAGGGTCACACAGCTGCCACTGGTACATGGTGACATAATGACCATCCATGGAGAAACCCAAAAATGGTAAAAGGAGGCTGCACCAGGAGATCTGGGCAGCCCTAGGGGAACTAAGGGTGCTAGGCCACGTCAGAGCAGGTTCTGGAGGCAGTGGGAGTGTTTACTGTGTCTGAAGGACTCTTCTCTTGTGGTGGGAAGAGAACTTCTCTTTATGTCTCCTCAGAGCAGAGCCCTGGTCAGGGTGTAGATGTCACAGGAAGAGAGTTTTAGTTTAATTCAAGGACAAGCTGTCTGTCAAGAGAGGTAACAGGAGTGGAGAAGACGTCTCCCGAGGCAGTGGAAAGAGCAATGGCTGCTGGGGGGGCGGTGGGGGCATTGTGAAATTGCAATGGGTGTATTCTTTCTTAAAAAATTAATTAATTAATCAATTTTTATTTTTTTTAAATTTCTCTCTCTCTCTCTCTCTCTCTTTAGCAATGGGTGTAATCTAAGACATTGACTCAGGCAGCAGAAGCTCCAAAATAGGATGGCCAATGGGGGCTCACCCTAGTGAGCCAGAAGGTGCGTGGTGGCCTGGCCTTCTCTGCAGGGGCCCTCGTAGCAACTGCACCCTCTGTTCTCTACTGTCAAACTCCCTCTCCTTCGCACCTGGATCTCAGCCAGCACGGAGGGAGCTGAGGCCAGAATGAATTCACACTGCATGACAAGACTGACAGGGCCTTGCGCCTGTTGCTCACCCCCGTCCACATCTCCAAATTCATGTAAAAGGCAAGTGGCCATTCACTTGGACTTGCGTACTGTCCCACAAGGAAATGTCGGCCTGGAAGTAGTTCTCAACTTTGCCTATCTACTGGAATCACCTGCAGAGTTTCAAACATACAGATGCCTGGGTCCCTCCTAGAGCATCGGATTTCACTGGGGACAGGCATTTGGAGAGACTGGACATACGGAAATGTTTAAAACATTCCCCAGGTGGTTGTGCCATGCGGGCCAGGGGGCATCTCACAGTGCTGGAGTAACACCCACCCTTATTCTCCTCTCACTTTGGGTACAGTAGCAGGAGCTCTGCCCCTCTGGGCTTGTGACTTTTCTTTTCCTGGGGGCAAGTGTCCCTGTTCAGCTATGAGGTATGCTCCAAGGCTGGATTCCCCACTCTCAAGTGAATGACAAAGCCTGTCCCATTTAGACTGGTGTTTTCACAAGCCCCCTCAGCCACAGGTGGAAACTGAGTCCTCCCATTGGCTTCATTAGTAATGAGATGTGTTACTGACCTAAGGGTACACACGAGAAGACTCCCTGGTTTCACCTCCAGCCTACTGTGTGGTCTTAAACTTCTCCATGCCTCAGTTTTCTTACCTGTAAACTGGGGATAAATCATGAATCTCCCTCCTAGGGTCATTGCAAAGATTCAATGGGACATTTCTCTTAAAGCAGAGTAGTGCCTGGCTGTGGGAGTCTAAAATACTAGTTGTTATTATAAAAACAGTGTTTTTACTCTTCCTGTGTCCCTGTGTCATTTTTCAGGAATTAAAAAAGACTTGGAGACACTGCCTAGCTCTGTCCCTGATGTTGGCAGGAGGTCTGAAGGGATCCTCTGTCGCAGAGCACAGCCCATGGTCACGCTGGCCTTGGCATGCTACCTGGTTTCACTGACCCCAGCTGGAAGGTGGGGAGGAGAAAGCAAGAAATGGACATCCCTCCAGCCTGGTCCAACTTTTGAGTTGGGGAGTTGCTGATAGAGTGACAAAACCATGACAGAAGATTCCAAAGGATGGTGTTCAGGCCCCAGGAGACCTGCTGGCCTTCCAGGGTCCCTGCTTCCTCTGGTCATGTGTGCTGTCCTCAGGCAGGGCTTTCTCAGCACTCCAAGTTCTCCCCACAGTTCTCACCCCTTATTATTCAGGATGTCTGCATCAGATTCATTTTCTCCATGTGTTCTGTCCAGTTTAATGGCTGTGTCACCAAAGATTAATCCTGGCAGATAAGAAAGAGACATCTGGGAAATATGAACTCTGCCACGTATCTTTCCTGCCAGGGCCTCAGGATTTTCAGCATCTCTGCTCCAAAGCATGCACAAGGAGCTGAGAGGCCCCTTTCAGAGGGAGAGCTAGTGGGGCTTCCTGTGCCAAGACCCTGGAGGCAGGAGGTGTCAGGCATGGTCACAGGCAATGGTCACTTGTTACTGCACTGGAAGGCCAGGACTAGGACAAGAAACAGGGATAACCCAGGGTCTCCAGATCTGTCCCCAGCAGAAGGCTGCCAAGCAGCAGTAGCCCTTCTGAGCTGCTGAGGGCAAAAAGATATCCTGAGAGACAGAAAGATGTCTTGAGAGACAAGGTGCCCTTGAAAGGAAGATAACTTTAAAGAGCTTGTCCTGAGTGAAGCATCATCAGAATTCCTCAAGATCTTTCTGAGTGTCCAAAAGATAGCCAAAGTTTCTCTCTTTTTTCTCACTGTTTTCTCCCTTCTCTCTCTCTCTCTCTCTCTCTCTCTCTCTCTCTCTCTCTCTGCCATTGCTCTTCCTGGTGCAGTCTCTAAGGGTGTCTGTCTCCTGAGGCCTGTTGATATGGCTGTGTGGGAGGTGGACAGTTCACCACAGGTCAGCCTGGGCACCCAGGAGGCATCTGGGCAACTGGATTCACTCCTCCTACCCAAGCCTATGTCATTTACCAGCAGATCTCTTGTTATTCTTTAGATATTAGATGGTCCCCGACATGTGAGACAATGCAAGAAAGTTTAGAGGTGAAATGATTGGGTTATGAGAGTCTTAACCTAATTAGTGCATAAATCCCTTGATATGCATTAATTGGGTGGTAATTGTTGGCTGGTAGGGTGTGGCTGGAGGAGGCAAGTCATTGGGAGATGAGACTTTGGGGGTATATATTCTGTTTTTTGTTGAGTAGAGCTCTCTTTTTCTGCTTCTTGATGTTTTGTCCCAAGCTGCTTTCCTCTGACATACTTTTCCACTATGGTGTTGTGCCTTACCTCAGACTCAGAACAATGGAGTCAGCTGCCTATGGACTGAGACCTCTGAAACGGTGAGCCCCAAATAAAACTTTTTCTCCTTAAAATTGCTCTTATCAGGTTTTTGGTCAAAGCAGTGAAAAAGCTTACTAAAACAGAAATTGATACCAAGAGGGAGGTCATTACTGTGACTAATCTGAAGCTTTCGGAGCTTTTTGGAATTTCTTGAAGGAATTTTGAAAAAATTAGTGGTGCAAATTGGAAAAACTTTAGATTATTGTCAGCGGAGCTTAATAGCTAAGTTCTGGTGGAAACGCAGAAGACCAGAATGCCAATAAGACTGTGGACAGTAAAGACTGGGCTCATGAGGTTTCAGAGCAAAAGGCAGACTCTATTGGAAATTGGACTAGAGACTGTTCATGTTATGTTCTAGTTAAGAAGTTATCTACTTTTTGCCCATGACCTGTGACTCTCTGTGAGGCTCAATTCAAAGGCAATGGGCTTCTCCTCCTCCTCCTCCTCCTCCTCCTCCTCCTCCTCCTTCTTCAAATATTTTTTTTTTAGTTGTAGTAGGACACAATATCTTTATTTATTTATTTTTATGTGATGCTGAGGATCAAACCCAGTGCCTTGCACATGCTAGGTAAGTGCTCTACTGCTGAGCCCCAGCTCCAGCCCTGGTAATGGGCTTCTTAATCAGGCAAAAAAAAAAATTATGTTTCTAGGTAGCATAGTATTCAGGTGATGGCATGGATATTGCTGGCAACTTTTGGCCAAGTTTATTGTGATAATCAGGAGAGGAAAGCAGAACCAACAGATTAGAAAACACTTGGAGTTCTGCCAGAAAAGTGTGAGTAAAACTGGGGCTAGGGAAGTTGTGGTTGTTACAGACATTATAGCCACTCAAGAAGTGCTAAACATTTTACTCAGAGACAATAGGAAAGATGACTTGATGGCATCTTAGGAACTGGCAAGACCACACCTATCTCAGGCTCAAGGTTGTAAAAGAAAAAATTCCTTTGAGAAGAGACCATTAGGTACCCTACATGCACAGGGAAGGTCAGGAAGTTGTTTCATCATGCTCAGCGACCCAGGCCTACAGAGGCTGCTGCAGCCAGAGTTCCTAGAAACTTGATTACTGCTTGAGATGGTGTCGGGCATTGGCATTAACCACGTGGTGCTGGTTCTGTAGGAGTACAGGATGCTGGAGTTAAGGGGTCATGAAGCCTTCCACCAAGATTTCAAAGGAAGACCTGGAAGGTCAGGAAAGGTGTAACAGAGTTCGAGTTCCTGTGGGCTGCCACTGAGAGGGCCATGTGTGGAGATGTGAGAAGGAAACCAAAGCTGTAGTGGAGACCTTCGGGATTAAGAAATGCCAGTACCGTGGAATGTCATCCAAGGAAAGCTGAAGGGATTGAACACAGACAAGCCAAAAGAGAGACCATATGGGCTGCAACCAACAAAGCTATAGGGGCAGAGCTACACAAGCCCTTTGGAGAGAACAACATGATGCTGTGTGCCCCAGATGCTGGACACAGAGCCACAGGATTTGTTTGTCCAGCTGGATTTTGGTCTTGCTTTGGTCCCGTGGCTTCTTTCTAGGCCCCTTTTTCTTCTTTCAGAATGGAAATGTTTACTCTTAGCATATATATGTGTATGTATTGATTTTCATTTTTACCAAAGCTTACACTGAGAGTTTGCCTCGAGTCTTGGTGAATACTTTGAACTTCTGAGCAATCCTGGAACTGTTAAGGCTATGGGGATTCTTGGAAATAGACTAAATGTATTTCACATTGTGAGATGGGCATGAGCTTTTGGGGGTCAGGAGCAGAATGTTCTGCTTTAGATATGAGGTATCCTCCAAAAACTCACATGTGAGACAATGCAAGAAAATTTAGAGGTGAAATGATTGGGTTAAGAGAATCTTAACCTAATCAGTGGGCCAATCCCCTGATACACATTAATTGGGTGGTAGCTGTAGGCAGGTAGGATGAGGCTGGAGAAGGTGGGTGATTGGGGTCCTGTCTTTGGGGTATCTATTCTGTTCTGGGTGAGTGACGTGCTCTCTCTCTCTGCTTCCTGGTACCATATCCCCACTGCTTTCCCCAGTCACACCCTTCTACCATGATGTTCCGCCTCACCTCAAGGTCCAAAGGAATGGAGTTGGACATCTGTGGACTCAGACCTCAGAAACTGTGCCCCAAATAAATTTTTCCCTCTCAAAATTTTCTTGTCAGATCTTTTAGTCACAGGAGTTAAAAAGCTGACTAAACACCTCTGTAGTGAATGAGTCTTGTCTGTGTGTAAAGTGAAGTGATTTTTTTTAAGGAACAGTAAGTCTTCACCCTGTGATTGCCAGTGGTGGCTGCGTGGCCCTTTGCTGCTTTTCTTCAACTCTTTGGATTTTTTTTTTTTAAATATGTATCTCTGGCTCTTTATTTTTATGCAAATGATAGCATACTATGTCCTGGTTTTTCCCCCAGGATATTTTGATTGGTTGTTGTTTTTTTTCCTACGTAATCAGTTTCTTGATGATCTACCCATGTCTGAACAGAGGAAGCAACATCACTGTTTTTGTTTGTATGCTTTTCTGTGGTGCTGGACATGGAACCCAGGGCCTCGCTCTGTGACAGGCAGGCACTCTACCACTGAGCCACATTCCCAGCCAACATGTCTGTAATGGCTCCTGCAGCAGGCACCCTGTCTGCTGCTTGCACACCAGCGCCCAGCCCCAGACTGCAGGGTTTTCCAGTAAGGGTGGGGCAGGAAGCAGATGGCAGCCCCAGAGGCTTAATGAAGGTGCTGTGTTTACAAGGTGTGGGTGGGTGGAAGGGAAAAGCCAGGGAGTCACAGCACCCGGCTGGTGCCATCTGGTCTAACTGCTCATTCTACTACACCCTGGAGAGGTTGTGTGACTTGTCCAGGATCACACAGCAAGAGGCAAAGCCATCAGAGAACCAGGCGTCAGAGTTCCCAACCGGTGTTCAGTTGCTGGGTTTGCTCTGATTGTCCAAAAAAATTTTTTCAACCAAACAAAAAAAACTCACTTTTTTAAAAAAAATTCCATTTGTGAATCTAGGAGTTTTGAAATTAGTCTTTTCCACAATCAAGGCCAATTAGTCACCTCTTCCATGATGAGTTTTCACAATTTTTCTACTTACCCAACTTAGGAATTGCTTTTCAAGCCATAACTTGCAAATTTATTCATGCCGAATGTTTTTAAAAGCAAAAATCTGGAATCAGTGTAAGTGTCCCCAAATAGGATAATGGGCAAGTAAATGAGAATATATCCACTCAATGGGAAATTATGCATTTCTTAAATTTGATATTTATGAAGAGTTTGCAATAAAGTGGAAAATGCTTAGCTGTTATGCTCGAGGAAAATTATCATCTCTAATTTATTTAGAGCATCATCATAATTATGTTAATTCACAAATGTACTGAAACAAACAAAAAACCCTAACACTTACATAAAAAAAAATAGGCTGAAAACAAATATACCAACATTACTGCTGTACAATGATAATTACTGATTATCTTTGTGGGGGGATAAATGTGGGTGATTTTTATTCATTTCTCTCAACTTTCCAAATTTTCTACATGGATCATTTGATCCTTCATAACAACAGTAACAATCACAATAGTAATTCAAATTTTAAAAAAGTCACTGTGATCATTTGACAAAAGGGTATCCGGAGAATTGTGGGTATCGCTATCCCCACAACTTCTGACCCTAGTCATTCCTCGTGTCCGCCGATAACTAAAAATAAATAAATATTAAAAAAAAAAAAAAGAAAGCAAGCTATGAAAAAGCACACATTGCAATGTTAAATGGAAAACTCAGCCTTCACAGTTAAATGTAAAGTACAACTATAACAGGTTCCAAAAATACTGGAAGGTTTGGAAAAAAAAAAAATCCAAAAGAGATGAACACAATGGTTATCACTGTCAGGGCGGGGCTGGTGGGGTTGTGGGTAATTGTTTTCTTAATCTGCAAGATTTTTCCATATCCTACTTATCTTTCATTTATGATTTACAAACATACAGTGTAACTGCATACCTTGGAAGTTGGCTCTAAACCATGGTCCTCAGGGGAAGGCCTGACACTGGCGGTAGAACAAGAGGGAAGGGTTAACTGATGAGGGAGTGATGAGGTCTGTCTGTGGGTGCCCAGTCGGACTCCAGTGCCCATTAGGCAGCGAGTTGCTGCAAATAACCTTCTGGGCCTTGCAGGGCTGAGGTGGGGGATGGAGAGATAGGGATGTGCAAACACACAGCTCACTGGAGGCCTTAAGAATCGACAAACTCCAGGGGAGCAGACATCAAACCCTCAGACCGGTGCAGGTTAGGGAGAGGAGAGCTGTGGGTATAGCTCCCCAGCCTGAGGGCAACCCCTGGGTAACCTGAAGAGGGGACACTTTCCACAGCAGGACCCAGGAGACCTGGGTTCTGGGCTCAGTACCACCAATCCTTAACCAGGATTGCTAGTGGGGCCTGAGGCACCTCCCAGCTCGGCACCTGTGAGTAGTGCTGCCCTTTGCTCTGAAAATTTGCTTCCTCACCTCCAGGGTGTAGGCCAAAGGCCTTCATCTTGCGAAGCCTTCCTTCATTCCCTCTGTGTGGATGGCACAGCCATTTATCTGTGTGTCTACAGCTCAGTGCCACCATTCAGAACTGGGGTTGTTCAATTTGGAAACAACAGAATAAACACCTGACAGGTAAGGAATATTTAGAATGTTCCAGGTACTGTGGTGGGCTACAGGCTGTCAAGAGTTGGGTCAGTGCCCATCCTCGGAGGACAGCCTCTAGTCCCTTATGACAACATAACAGACATGCCAACACTTAGGAGATAAAACAGTCACCATCTTTATTTCACTCCACCTCTGTGGTACCAGCTGGGGCAGCCAGAAGGCTGGAGAGGAAGCAGCTGAGGGCTTCCTCCCTCACACAGCTGAGGACTGACACACGTGATGATTGATGCTGGTGGGACCTTGGCTGGCTCTGTTGGAGCTTCTTGAGGGGCCTTTGGCTGAGCGTGAGTCCCCAAACAGGGACTCCAAGGGAAGCATCCACCACCTCAAAAAAAAAAAAAAGGGACTTCAGTGTAAGTTGGGGTTGAATTATAGAAAGATAATTTCCTGTTTCTTGCTCACCTGAGTTGGGGGAGAAGTCCGAAGGCTTCAGTGGAGGCTGGTTGGACCAGGGCCTATTTGGTCCTATGACAGCAGCTCTGGCCCCACAGGCCAGAAAACCAACGAGGGAATTTTGCTGCCAGGGGTATCCATTTGCATCACACGTTTGAGGACTGGGGAAATAATCATGGATTTGCTGCATGAATAGGTTCACTGTGAGTGGACCCGAGCCAAGGGTCCATTTGTGGCTTTAGAGGTCATTGTCAAGGTCAAGTGAGATAGTACAGAAGAGAAAGATTTGTTGCATGCAATAAGTAACAGCTGTCATTTTTCTTTTATTCCACAACCGTTGATGGAACACCAACTTTGTCCCCCCACACTATGCTATGCTATGTTGGGGTGTTCATAAAGATGTACTTGATTCCCGTAAGGGGAAACCTCATGACCATGAACTGGGGATGAGCAGCTCTCACAAAGACTTAACAGGCAGTAAATATTGCACAATTAAGATGGAACTTGAGTAGGACCGGAAAACCCAGCACATGCATAGCTTCAGGGCTCAACACTGAGATCTCTGTAACAAGATCTTAGTGGTGAAAAATGAATTTTGTCCAAAAAGTGACCTGGAAGCCCTGCCCAGGCAGGGAATGAGCTGTATGGGAGGCCCTGGATGTTGGAGCCCATCTCCTCTGGGTTGGAATCCTGGCCCTGCTATGAATGGACCCTGTGTCCTTGAGCAGGTGGCTTGCCTCTGAGTTTCAGCTTCCTATAAACCAGGTTGAATGAGCCCAGCGGGACAGAGCTGCTGGAATCATAAACAAGCTGCTGTATGACGTGCAAGTGTCCGGTGGAGTTCCAGATCCAGATTTTCCTGAAGGAAGCTTTATTTTATGGAGAACCCTTGACTCTGTCCCTCTATAGAGTTTTTCCCTTAGAACCGATGGGACTTTGGCCAAGCCCAGGGTCAGCATTATGTGAGACCTGTCAAAGTTGGGTCCCAGGGAACTTGACATCCAGCTCCCTGGCAGCCCAACTCCAAATGCAGCTGTCCTCTGCCTACAGGTGCCTGACATTCCATCACTTAAAAGCCATTCCTTTGCACCGGAAGCGCCTATTTGTCTCTAATATCTCTTGTCTATAGGCACTGGCTTTATCCTACCTGAAGTCCTTTTGTCTTTCCAACAGCACTGGGAAGTGAATTTGCCCCCAAGTCTTTCCACAGCTGGAAAGAGAGGTGGGGATCAGAATCTAATGCTCCATGTGAAGAAGCTAGAAGCTTCTCAGCTAGAAGCAGTCTATTTGCCCTCCCTTTTTTGCATACCATATTCTACCACTCTCCATAAGGTACAAGCAAGTGAATCCTCATCGATGAAAAACAGTGTCTACGTCATAGGTACCCCAGAATCACCAGAACCTGGAATGGCTCAATGGCCCTTAATTTTTTTTTTTAGTTCATGGTATTGGGGATTGAGCCCAGGAGTATTCTGCCTTTCGCTGTTTATATTTTATTGTTTTATTTGACAGGGTCTCACTAAGTTGCCAGGTTGGCCTGAAACCTGCAAACCTCCTGCCTCAGCCTCCCAGGGAGCAGGGATTACAGGTGTGCACTACTGCATCTCTGAAGGCAGAGACAGGTAACAAAGGGATGCAGCTTGACATGATTGTAGCCATCTTGAGTCGACTGCCTGCTTTCCAGACATCGTTTCCAGTCATTGCAAATAAACAAAGCCATGATGGTGGCATATAGAGCTTTAGACCCAGACCTTGGAGCCAACAGTGGCAGCAATGTGCCCAATGTCCTTGATGTTGGCTTAAGATAAACCAGGTCCATTTCTGCCTGGATGAAGTCACTTTTGTCTGACCTCCTTGTAAGCCTCAGGAGTCCACTGGTATTGCTGCTGCCCAGGAACCCCCTTCTCTCTGTAAGTCCCCAGTAAATTGCACTCTGTGGAGTCCTGGATCCTGCCTCTTTCACAGCACCTTGGGGCCAGTTCTCACCTACTGGGACCTGGTTGTTCCAGGATGGATAGACAGATCATCCTTTATTATTGTCTATTATTCCCAGGCCCTTTGTTAAGTGCTTGACGTATCATTTATCTGGTTTTGTTCTCGTAACAGCCTTCTGTGGTGTCCCTGGCTCCATTTTACAGGTCAGAACATGGAGGCACAGTTGAATAACTTGCTCCCATTCACATATTTGTTCAGCAGCAGAGCCAGGACTAGAACAGGGAACCTGGGATTTCAGAGCCTGACCCCACACCCTTAACCACACTGCCATCCACATAAACAATGGTTTAGGACATGTTTGAACAGTGACATGAGGAGAGGGCACTGCAGGCAAGCAGAACAGCCCAGCAAAGCTCATGAGGGGCACAGAGTGTGAGCGAGGTCCTGGCCCTGAGAACGGGGTAAACAGGGACTGCCTGCAGGAATCCAGGGAAGGAATGCCACTTAGGTTGCCTTAGGCTGGGGACATGGTCCCAGGAAGAGTGCAAGTTGGAACTTGTGGCTTGGTTTGAAAGTGCACTTTCCCCCCTGCAGGGCATTTAGGCAAAGTGTCCCAGGCTCGGCCATCCCCATCAGCCACATTTAAGCACCAGGCTGGGGCAGAGCCTCCCCTTCTGTGCTCTGCGGGTGGTCCTGTCCTGGAGGGCTGCCTTGTGTGGTCACAGTGGTAACCGGATAACAGGGTCTGTGTTGGGGGAAAAAAAAAGGAGAAATATCTTCTAACTAGTGAGGCAGGGAGATACTCTGTGCCACCCAGAACATGGCTTCAGGGCACCAGAGTGTAAGAGGACATCTAGATGAGCATGGTGGGAACACAAGGTTAAGAGAATAATTCTATAAAATGAGCCCACTGTTCTGACTTCTGGCATGTTTTCTTTGCCAAAAAAAAAAAAAAAAAAAAAAAAAAAAAAGCAATCTGTCTGCAGCCCTGCCTGGCCTGAGGGGACAGGAAATGTCACATTCCTCCACAAACTGAGGCAGGGAGTGAAAGGCCTGACAGTAATGAATGATGGGGGTTGAGAAGATGAGGGCTGGTTTTCACAGGAAAGACAATGGGTTGTTAACACCCCTGGGAATCACACTTCCCAAGACAAGTGATGACCCCTGTGCTGCTCCTCCCTGCCCTGAGGGCGCACAGGGAGAAGAAAGTAAAAGTGTGGGGGGTTCTGGGGGGTTTATAAAAGAGCAAGGCACATCCCCTCTCACGGGTACCCAGCTTTGGGTTCCACTCTCTCTAGAGAATTCTGTCACTGTCTCTCTCTTAAATAAAGCTTGCTTTCTACGTATTCTTGGGTGTTTGATCTTCAGCACCAGGGGAATGAGGACCCATTCCTGATTCCCAAGATCGGTATCAAGATCTCAGGCTGATCCCCAGCTCTTCCACTTTCCTTGGCTGGTCTCTGGAGTCCTGTGGAATGCCACGTTCTCCACGTGGGGCTTGGCACACAGAACACACGCCTGTTGATACCTGCCTGCTCTGCTCCATCCCCTTTCCCAGGTATGTGTGACACTCTGAGACCTGTGGGATTTGGTTCCCCGGAGGATCCCACATTTGAGGGAAAGGAATTCTGTGGAACTGCATCTGCCCCCTGATGTTGGGGGTGTCGCCACAGGGCTGAGGCAGAGTGTCCCTGACCAGAAGATGCAGCCCAACTGAGAGAGACTCCAGTGGGACAAAGGACAGTCCTCTCAGCCCACATACAACCTTTGCTCTGGGGGGCAGGAGTACTTGGCTTCAGCCCCTCTTTATCTTTCCAGAGTATCTGCAAGGTGGCTGGAAAAACTGGAGCAGAGAAGTTGTTTTTAACTTCATTTTGAAGTGACTGACCCAAGGTTTGAACACGGGTGTCCAATGGGCGTGGGACTGGTGCATGTGTACCTTGTAAGCCTCTAGTCACGGGGTGCACACTGGCCAAGGGCTCCTACCCCTGGCTCTTACATCTGCCTCCGGGTTTGCATAGAGACCATGTTTCCTGTGGCTCCATCAAGACTGGGCACAGTGGGAATACTAAGTGGGAGTATCCTTGGGAGATAGGGGCTCCTCAGATGTAGCCCTATGTTTGGTTCCAGGACCCATCTGATGGCCTCACTGAAATCTTCCTTGGACAGCACAGCACGGCAGCATGCTCTTATTCAGCCTCCTTCTCCCCTACACTCAGAGCTTTATGGTTGTCAGAAAAAAATGCAGGATGCCCAAGGAAATCTGAACTTTGGGTAAACAACAAACAATAAGTATGTCCCAAATAGTGTGAAATTGTGTGTGTGTGTGTGTGCATTTGTTGCTTATCTGAAATTCATATTTATCTGGGTATCTTGGTTATTTATTTGCTGAACCCGGTGACCCTAGTTGGGGCCAGGCTCTCAATGCAGTGCTCTCCTTCTCTACTCCCCGTCACTCATGCATTTCCTCCAATGAAAGCTTTGCATGTCTCATCTTGGCATATCATTCTCAGAGGACTTGAGTGAACCTGGTGGGAGGCAGGGAGGAGGAGTGTGAGCAGGTGTGACATGGTCCCCATGAGCCGTGACCTCATTGGCTGCTCAAAGTCATAGTAAGTAGGAAAGGGGAGCTGCTCTCCGAGGGTCCAATTTGGAATGTACTTTCCAAGTGTATGGAAGTTCTCAATCAGCTCTGCAATTCTAGGGTGCCCAAGAATTCCAAGGGAAATGCAGATTCCTGGTCTCTTCTTCCAGAGATTCCAATTCCATAGGTCTGGACTTGCATTTTTGTAGGCTTCTAGATTGAAACTGCTGCAGGGAAAATAACTGCCTATATTGTAAACCTTTGCATGAATGAGACTGCTCCTGCTTATTTGATGTTGCAACCCAGTGATAATTGGGGTTAGTAGTCAAAGTATCAGGGCTAGGAGTAAATGTTCTTTTCTCTCTCCCCTTCACGATTATTTTTCTGAAGCCTCTCTCTGGGTTAGAAACAATTGCTCAGAGTTTGGGTCCCTGGGAAGATATAGTATACTTTCTTTCATTTGATAATGAGAACAGCATAAACTACTTTCCCCTTGCCTACTAGGAGGCTCAGAGCAAGAGTTTTGTGTAAAATTGCAACACTCTTTTTTATATATATTTATTTTTTAGATGTAGTTGGGCAAAATACTTTTATTTTATTTATTTTTATGTGGTGCTGAGGATCAAACCAAAGCCCCCCCCGACCCCCCCACCCCCCCCGCACATGCTAAGGGAGAGCCACAACCCCAGACCCCTTGCAACATTCCCTGCCCCCTGCCAAGCAAACCCACAAGTACTTAATTACACTGTTGCTATTCTTTGTTTCTTTGTTTCTTATTATAAACAGCAGCCACTAGCCCTTTGAAAACCATGCAGGATACAAACCAGTCCTCACTTACCTGCCTTTGGAGAGCTGGAAATGCTTTCAGGTGCTTTTAGTTTCTGCCCACTTGTGGGAGGGTTAAAGCTGCAGAGAGGGTGTGAGCCTCAGCAGAACCACAAACCAGGTGCCACCCTTAAAAGCTAGAGGGCCGGTTGGAAGTGCAACCAGCGTGTTTGGGATGGGTGTTGGCTGATCGTGATCCCAGGCAGGCAGGGCGAGTCAGGCCGGCAAGAATGTGCTGATTCATGTCCTCTCAGTTTCTCTTAGGGTGGAGGGCTGCCCCCAGGGAGCTGGGGAATCTGGAAAGAAAAAGACAGTGGAGCTTAATATGAAGCCTGCTTTGTGCTGACACTGGTGTCACCTCCCCCCCCCGCCCCCCAAGGGCTGGGCATGCTGAGAGACGCCTGGTGGGACTGGAAACCCAGTTGTAGGAGGACTCCGTACTTCCAAGTCCCGGGATGCAGGGGACAGTGTCAGAGCCATCTCCAAAATAGGTTAACTAGTCCAGGGCCAGGCAGGAGGGACCCCACCAGTTTTGGAGTTAGAAGCATCTGTTTGACATCACACATCTGCCCTTCATTGTGGAGGTACCACAAAGCCAGTTTTCTCACCAGCCTATAGATGCAATTTTTCTTTTAAACTGAGTTCCAAGTCTCAGGGGCTGGGGCTGGGAAAGCAGAAGAGATATGGTTCATTTTCCAGAGGGCCTCAGATGGAGATTCACCAGAAGGAAAGAACGAAAGGAGAAAGGAGACTGCATAAGATGCATTAAAGGGATAAAAACTACAAGCAGGCTTTTCTGGTGGGAAGGTACCGCTGACCCAGCAGAGCTCTCGCCTGGTGGGCTCTGGTGGCAGAAGGGACAGGATAAATTCTGGTGTATAGCAGCTGGAAACTGTGGACAAGTCACTTGTTCATACTGGAGACTTCTAGTCTTCCCAGAAACATGGATAACTGGGTCTGTGTTTCTGGGTTGGGGGCAAAAAAGTAGAAATATCTTCCAAACAGTGAGGCAGGGAGGTGCTCTGTGCCACCAGAAGTGTGGTCCCCATGAAGGATTCTGACCCCATAAAGCTGTCTTGAAGGTCTGGGGTGACATGGACCTGGATACGCCAGGCACCAGATCCTGTGGTTCTCAATGCCAGGATCCTGCAACTCCAATCTGTAGGGAGGAAAAGGAACCACTGGGGGCACTTCTAGGAGCGTTTTGGGAAACAAAGTCCTAAACTCGCAGGCACTCTTCAAAAGCTACTGTTCCAGAAATTTTGGTGAATGAAAGGACCCATAACTCTAAAATGTGGGCGTTCTCCCAGAGGCTGCCCCACCCCTAGAAGGCAAACAGTAATTTTCTGCTCTTAGTTTTAAAAAATGATCAGCAGCGACTGGGGCTGGGCAGAAGGAACGCCCCAGTCTGTAATTACTGTTGAGAGTGACAGTTGTGGCTGTGGTCGCTCACTAATTAGCTAATGCCCAAAGCTCACAGGGGCTCCTAAGTAGTGTCCTTGCTGTACAGGGGAGAAAGTAGACAGAAGCATCAAAGGGAGTGTGGGGGTCTTGTGGGAGGAGAAGGAGCCCTGGATAAGCCCTGACCCTTTGCTGGGGCTTATCTGGTATTCTTGGGGCCTTGGTTAATGAGCCCACTTCAAAATGAGGGATTGCAGCTGAAATAATGATCTGAGTTTCCAGTTCCTCTTTCCAGATGGTTCTAGCCCCTCCTCCCTCTCAAATGAAGGCACTTAACAATCTTTTGTTTTTCTAATATTTACATATTCTTACTTTCCCAGTCAGGATTCTGGGGGGGGGG
>NW_026000241.1:10068564-10081576 GCF_001458135.2 Marmota marmota marmota | reverse complement strand
GGGGGGGGGGGGGGGGGGGATACAGTGTCAGGTGTCAGAGCCATTTCCAAAACAGGCTAACCAGTCCAGGGCCAGCCAGGAGGGACCCCACCAGCTTTGGGGCCAGAAGCATCTTTTTGACATCACACGCCTGCCCTTCATTGTGGAGGTACCAAAGCCAGTTCTCTCACCAGCCCTATAGGCTTTCCAGGGAGAAGGAGTGGGGAGGGGAGAGGAGCCTGGAGGGAGAAGCTTGCAGGAGGGGTGGAGCCAGGTGTGCAAGGCCCCCACTCTATGGAGCGACCTTTCTATTCATTCCTCAAACTTGAGCAAGGTCTAGGGAAGATCTTGAACAAGAAAGACCTCAGGATGCCAGAAGTGGTTGTTACTTTTCATTCCAAATGATTCAAACACATAGTTTGCTATGTGATGTTTTTATTTTGGGGTGTGTTGCTCCCTCCCTTTGAGAGAAAATGGACAATGGGAGAAATTGGTCCCACATAGAGTGTTGCGATAGACATACCTAAACTTGGGGAAGAAGTCACAGAGCTGGGAATGGACAGAGGTTGGAAGAGTTTGGAAGAAGAGTTTAGAAAAAACCCAGAATGCCGTAAATGAACCATTCACGTGATTCTGGTGAGGGCTCCCAAGACAAGAAGACTGGAGAAAGTTTGGAAATTCTGCAAGATTCCATAAAGGTTGGGACCAGCTTTTTATCAGAATGCTACTAGAAATTTGGAGATGAGAGGCCATTCTGTCTTGAATCACAGATGGAAATGGGAACTGGAGCCAAGGCCATCTTACCTGCATTGCATCCATGTCCTAGAGAAGGCAGCATTTACCTGTGATGAACCAGGATTTCTGGTGGAAGAAATCTCTAAGCAAAGCATTCAGGCTACTGGATGGCTGCTTTTAATTGCTAACATGGAGATGAAGGTGTCAGCACAAAAGGAGGGGGCGAACGCAAAGAGTCACGCCTCTGATGGACCCACTTTCCTGGTGGAAAATGAGCTACTGGACAAAGGAGGGGACTAGGCTTATATAGAATACTGAGAGGTGACTTAATTAGTGAGCATGTCAGCTTGAGCACTCAAGAATTTGGGATCTGTTTTACTGGGTGAAATGGGAGGGGGTCTGGGGTCAGGGGTCAGTGGTCAGTGTCTGGGATTTATCTTACTGGACCAGATGGAGGGACTGGGGTCAGTGGTTGGTATCTGGGAAAGGATTTGTTTAGAGAAGGATCAATCAAGAGGCTTTGGCCTCTTCCCAGAGACTGTCATTCCAGACTTGATGGACATCTCCTCCCTGGGGCCTGTCTTGTCACTGGGAAAGAATTTATTGGGACGGAATCAATGCTATCAATGTATGGCTTTCTTTTTCTCTCCCTTTTCCCAGGCCTCACTATTTTGGGGTTTGTCATTTTCCATATCTAATAAAAGGAGTGAAGGAAGGGATGACACAAGTGTGGAATTTATAACTAAAGGGAAGCAGAGCATAGAAACTTGAAAAATTCACAGCCTGGCCATGTAAAGAGCAAAAAAAAAAAGTGAGTTGGGCAGAGAATGCTGAGGGTGGCCAAGGGACCAATTGTTAAAGCCCCTGAAGATGTCTCAGGTATTCTCCAGGCTGCCACTTCCATCATAGGCCCAGAATTCTAGGGTGGCAGAATGGTCTCAGGTGACTGGTTTAGGGTGTCCTTTATGACTTACTGCCCAGGACTGTCTTGGGTCTCTGCTCCTCAAATCCTGGTGCAGTGTTCCTTGGCTGCCCCAGCTGTGACTCAGGTGGCCTCAAGTACAGTTCAAGCCACCAGTATGGAGATGCAAGCAGTCAGCCTCGGCAGGTCACATCCATGTGATGCTAATTTAATTCTGCAGGGGCACTGAATGCATGAGCCATGGAGTCATGGCGGATTCCAGTGGGATTTCATATATTGTATTGAATGGATGTGGCACCATGAGAGACCAGGCAGAAACCTGTTAAGGAACAGAGCCATCACAGAGATTCCCCTCTTGGGCAATACCTAGTAGAGCCCTGGGTATAGACCATCACCAGGAGCAGAAAGGTAGAGCCACGGGCACCATGAAACACCTGCCTAAGAAAGTTGAGGGCAAGAGGAGGTGACTTCAGTTTTAGAGAGCAGCCATGTGGGCTGAGCTCAGCAAAGCCATGGAACAGGGCTACCAGAGACCTTGGGATCCACCTTCCACCCCAGTGTGTCCAGGAGGTGGCGCATGGAAGGAAAGATTGTCTTCCAGATATAAAATACAATGTCTGCCATGATCAATTTTAGACTGGGTTGAGACTCCTTGCTCTTTTTCTTTTTTTTTTTTACTTCCTCTTTCCCACTGTTGGAATGGGAATGTCCGCCCTGTCTGGCCTGTCACTGTATGTGGGAGGTGGATAACTTGCTTTGACTTCACAGGCTCACAGCTGGATGGAGTCTGCCTCGATTCTCAGATGAAACTTTGGACTTTTGATGCTGAAATAAGGTATGACTTTGAAACTATTATTGGGATGGAATGATTGTATTTTGTATGTGGAAGGACATGAATTTGGGAGGTCCAGGGTGGGAATTATGGGTTTCTATGTGGTTTGTCAAAACCAAAACTCAGGTGGAGGCTTAATTCCTCAATGTGACAGTGTTGAGAGGTGGGGGTTAGAGGGAGGTGTTTGGGATGTGCGAGTGGAGCCCTCATGAGTGGATTAATCCTTCTCTTGAGTTCCTTTGACTTAGTTACCAAGAGGGCAGTTGTTCTCAAGTATGGCCACCCCTCATGTTTGTTCTCTTCCCCAAGCTTCTGCTTGCCCTTTCACTTTCTGCCATGAGTTGAAGCAGCACAAGGCCCTCACCAGATGCCAACCAGATTCAGCTGTCTGACTTCTAGACTCAGACTCAGCTTCTAGACTCATTTTCTTCATAAGTCTCCCAGTCTCAGGTACTCTGTGATAGCAACAGATCCTAACTCCTCCCACACATGAAAGCTTGGAGATTCCTTCCCCTCTCCTTGGGAATGTAGCATTAGATCTTATCAGATTTCCCAACTCCCGCACCCACATTTGTTAGTTGTGTCCTTCTTGCTTCCACTACTGGACTTTAAAATACTTATAAACTCAAGAGGGGCAGGGAATGTGGCTCGGTGGTAAAGCTGGCTGCTTCTGTGAAGGCCCAAGCATGTGCTGGGACAGGCTGCACTGGGAACCACTTCTCCATGTGCCAAGGGCCCAGATTGTAGTGATGTCCTGTCACTTGGAGCTTGGGAGTCTCAATTGTGACACAAGAACCATGCATCCTCCAGCTCAAGAGACCTCACATATCATCACGGATCTTCTTTGGGGTGGCCAGTTGCTCAATATTTGCCTGCTTCCATCCTTTCTGAGCAACTGTACTTCATAATATAAACAGGATTCAGAAGAATTTGTTGATATTAACGTTTAACAGGATTGAACACCCAGAGAAGGTTCTGGGGGCTCGTCTTGATACCCTGTTGAGTTGACTCTTGGAAGCTTAGAAAAAGCAATGCCCACATTAAGTGAAGTCGAAATGCCAAAAGTACCTAAAAAATGATCAAGGATGACCAAAGTGATTAAGGATGAGGAAACCGACATCATCCATCTGAATATACAGTCACAATCCTTCACTCAGTTTCCAGACCTGAGCAAGTTTTCAGAACCCTGCAAACCTATGTCAATCAAATCCATTAGTGATTCCCAATCCCTGACAGGAGGATCCCGGGAATCTTTACTCAGGTGATTGTACAGTGTGGAAAGAGAAATAGCCAGATCTCTTGGGACCAAGAGCCATCATCATTCCCCTATTAGGATGGGAAACACCAGCGTCAGATAATACCCCCTGTAACCCAGGTTCATGTTCAGTGGTTCTACTGGGACCGTAGGCCTACCGCTGGTCATTGCTCCAGTTTTAATTGTTCAATTGCAATGGAAATACTTCATAGTTGACCAAATACTTTGTTCCTGGCCAGCTTAATCCAGCATTGTGTGGATTTTCTGGGCACACTCTCCCAGATCTTGTTGGTACATAGTAACTAAGAACTGTAGCTCCTTCAAAACATAATCCCTCTCTTTCCTTACCATGTCCAGCACTTCCCCATTTAGTCTATGCTAAGATTTAACCTTGTTGTAGGTCTGGTGGTGTGGAGAGGTTGTGGAGGCAGATCCTGAGGAGGGTAACTATTGTCTTAGTAAGTCTCCTGTTTGGGCCAGGAGCAGTAGCACACCCCTGTAATTCCAGCAGCTCAGAGGCTGAGGCAGGAGGACCATGAGTTCAAAGCCAGCCTCAGCAACTTAGCAAGACCTTAAGCAACTCAGCAATACCCTGTCTCAAAATAAAAAAATAAAAGGGACTTGGGATGTGGTTCAGTGGTTAAATGCCCCTGGGTTCAATCTCTGGTTTAAAAAAAAAAAAAAAAGTCTTCTATCTGGGACTTCTGTGTCATCACCAACAAGGTGGAGGTTCTTCCTTTAATGAGGGGGTTGCAAGCCATTTCTGCAGGCCCAGGGGTTTCAGTGGGCCAGGGAGGGAAAGTTCGAGTTCTTCAAGGACACTACCTAGACATTCCCATCCCAACCTCAGAGTCCCACTCTTCTCCTCTCAGAGTTCGACTGGATTGAGAAATCAATTCTCTGAAGTTCTGCTGCTGTTACAATCAGGTCCCAAGGCCGCTTCTCTGCTCCCTGTTCCCTTGGGCTACTGGAGATGAGTTTCCTTAACCATTACTATGGGGGCCCTCGGGCCTTCACATTATTAATTTTTCTCCCTTTAGTGCATGAATGGTGTTTAGCAACAGCCACCCAAGTCCCCAGTGCTTATGATGCTTATGATTACCCTCTCTTGTGTTTTTCACAGTCAGACACATTGTATGAGACAGTGACTCTCCTTCCACCTGTTTTCTGTTCCAGTTAACCACACACAGGTCTGCAGTTGTGTAACTACAGCTGAAAGGAAGAGGATGCACATGGTGAGTTTGTGGTCACCAAGCCAGGACTAGTAGTAGTCCTTCTGGGATCTGTGGTGTAGACAGTCAAGGTGCAGCTCTCTGGATTCCAAGAGACCAAGCTCCCTCATATGACCTCAAACTAAGAGTGAGGATAGGTACTGACTGCAAGGTTGAATATACCTTGGAAGCCAAGAGAAGCCTAAGATCTTATCCTGTAAAACCATAGAAGTAAGTCTACCAAGGCCAGAAACAGTGTAAAACACCTCTGGGACTTCATCTGAAGGAACTGTGGCCTCTCCACTCTAGACCTGGGTACTTGCTATGGGTCTGCCCTCCTCTTCCCTCCACTGACTGGCCTTTTGTCTAGCTAGGATATCTGATTGGCACAACTTAGAACTGTTACTGTTGGAAAGAGTTTGCCCTCAGACCACATCCTGGGCTACTAACCAGGATGTGCATCTGCTGGTTGGATCAAGAAAGAGCCAGCAAAGCCCTGGAAATATATTGTATGGCAAGGGCTCTGGAGATGGAACAACTGGTGTTTGAGTCCTGGCCTCACCCAAGGGCGCATGTCCTTAGCCAAGTCACTCACCCTATTTTTTACTTATAAAGTGGGAATGATAATAGTCCTATCTCACAGAGCTATTAGGGAGGTTACCCCGTTTCGTATTGTTTAAAGACCTTAGGATACTTGGCACACAGTTCATGGTCTGTGTTTGCTATTAAAAACAACAACACAACAACAACAAAAACAAACTCCATGGCAGAGTGGGAGCAGAGGGGACAGAGAGGGAACTAGAGAAAACCTGCAAAAAGAAGGAAAACAAAACAAAACCGGAAAAGGAAACGGAAATGGAAGTGGAGGTCAGGCCCTGGAATCATTTCAGTGACCAAGTCTCCCATTTTCATTTTAGTTCAAGTACTTCCTGTATTTCCCCGTAGGAAGGCGCCTCTTTATGAGATAAGATTCCCTGCTTGCTACTGAAAGTGTCCCTAGAGCACATGCCCTCCCCTGCCCTCCCCACTGAAGCCCACCTTATCTTATCGTCTCTCTGGGTCCTTCCCTCCTCCACGACCATGTCTTCCCTGATGCTGTGTCTCCTCCTCCAAGCACCGGGAGCACCACCTGCATGTCCTCTGCCTCTTACCTCTCGCTACTTTGCACTGTGGGAATTTTTCTCCCTCCATCCCTCCTCTAGCAAACCACCTTCACCTGTCTGTGAGGCCAGGTAGCGCAGCCCAACAGATACAGCACCATCAAGAGCTGTCCCATCTGTGGAAAAAGGAAGGCGGAGCCATGGCTCCAGACTCCGTGGCCACACCATGGGTGCTCCTGGTGTCCAGGAGCCTGTCTCAAAGGCTTTTGGAGTCACCCTAGGAGGATTTGGAGCCTCCTCAGGCTCCTTCCCCTTCTAATTCCCTCCAAGGGAGGAAGAGTTGATGATCTCAGTGGTCAGATTCCCCAGATGCCGATTGGGTCCCCTTTATCAGTGGGAGGGTCACCATGTGGTTAGGGGTGAGGGCACATTAGTAAGTTTCCATGTGCCCTTCCCACGCCCATGTGGGAAGATTGACAGGCCAGGCCAGCCACCCCTTTCCTCTTTCACTTTCTACTCCATGCCAAACACATACCTGGCAAGGCTCACCTGTCTTACTAGTCTGTGTTCACTGCCTAAGGTCGGAGGTTGCAGGTTTAAGTACCTGAGGTTCAAGTGGAGTCAGTTGGTGAGCCAGAATCAATCATCTACTTGGGTTTCCACCCCGAACTGCCTTCTCTGAACCAGCTTGTACTAGAACTCTGCACTGGGATTCTCAGCAGGGACAGCATGTAGGTCATCACCCAAGCCAGGCATCATAGAAGTGAAAGGAGAGGACACACCTGGAAAACAGGCATGAACTAGGCATGTCCCAGGCAAACTGGGCCTGTGGCCACCCTGGTTATTGGGCTCTTCTTCCATATTTATGCAGCTGTGCTGAATTCTCCATTTGGTTCTGACTCCTTGAGAGTACAAATTTTGGTGAGCAATTTGGAGGGGTGAACAGAGAAGTGTTGGAATCTGGAAAGCAAAACCCAACCTTGAAAAACTCATATGATCTCTGACAGGTAGAACCACAGCTTTGAAATTCCATGTCTCTTTTCACTTTAAAAGTTAAGGGTCTCATTTCTATATTAAGGGTTGAGCTGTGTTTAAACCCATCAGCAATTATTAGTGCTACCTTTCGGTTCATAATAGAAATTGAAAAATTAAAAAAAAAAAAAGGAGAGAGTTGGAGAGCCCCCAACTCCTTCTCTGATGCCAATTGAAAATGAATTAAACAATTAAAATCCTCAAGTTTGGGGACTGGGGTAATAGCTCAGTGGTAGATCACTCTTGCCTTGCACGCGTGAGACACTGGGTTCAAAACTCAGCACCACATAAATATAAATAAATAAAGATATTGTGTCCATCTATAATTAAAAAAATTATTAACAAAAAAATCCTCAAGTTTGGATGTCTCTCCAAGCTTAATAGTTGGGCTTTTCCCAAAGACCCAGGCCCTTTCCATCTTTTTGCCCTTTTATCATTAGTTTGGCTCCTTAGTTTTTTGCACCAGCAGCAGACCCAACAATGTCGAGTAAGAAAGGGAGAAACTTTAGCTTCTGTGTCTCTTTTTATCAATAGTAGTAGTAGTAGTAGTAGTAGTAATAATAATAATAATAATAATAATAATAATAATAATAATAATAGATGGCTCCCTAAACTTTCACTTCTATCTCATTAACCAGAATCATATCATATGTTCCTGCCTACACTAGTCATGGTCAAGGGTAGTGGTACTTCCATTTTCTTTTTCTTTGTTAAAAATATTTTTTATTTGTAGATGAATGAACACAAAAATCTTTATTTTTTTTTTTAATGTGGTGTTGAGGATCGAACTCAGTGTCTCACATATGAGGGGCAAGAGTTCTACCATTGAGCTATAGTCCCAGCCCCGGTACCTCCATTTTCTTACACTAATAAGGACCAGCCCTTTGGGGATGAGGATGGGCTCAATGCCCTGATGGAGCAAGGTAGGTAAGGCACAAAATGGGTTTTGTTGGATAAGCTGCTGACTGGGTGGCGGCCATGTATCTGTTGCAGTGCAGGTAAATAGAATGATCTGTCAGTAATGAAAGACAGAGGAGAAGAAGGGCATGGGCCAAAGGAGTTCCCTGATAGGGAGGGAAGAGGTGGTGGGTCAGACAGAGCTCTGTGCTGGGAGCAAAATATGCTGTTAGTTGAAAAAAAATATATATATATATATATATATATAAATTTTTTGGGTAATTTCTTGAAAAATATTAGGGCAGGAANTGAACTTTGTCTTCCTGAATTCATGTATTCAAGTCTTAATGCAAACTACCATAGAACGTGACCTTGTCTGGATGGATATTGGGCTGTTGCTGATGAAATTGGTTAAAATGAGGTCATACTGGAGTAAGGGGTCCCAATGTTCTTGACTTGCCTTTCCTGGTATTTTAGTCAACATTTTGCTGCTGTGACTAAAAGATCTGACCAGAACAATTTTAAAGGAGGAAAAGTTTATTTGGGGGCTCCGGGTTTCAGAGATCTAAGTCTAGGGACACCTGACTTCATTCCTCGGGGGTCATGGTGGAAGAGCGTGGCAGAGGGAAACAGCTTACATGGTGAACAGAAAGCAGAGAGAGAGAGAGACTCCACTTACCAGATACAAATATATACCCCACAGCCACGCCCCAATTCCCACCTCCTCCAGCCACACCCTACCACTTCAGTTACCACTCAGTCCTATCATGGAATTAAATCACTGATTGTGTTAAGACTCTGACAACCTAATCATTTCTCCTCTGAACCTTCTTGCACCATCTCACATGGGGGACACCTCACATCCAAACCATAACACAGACCAACACCCCCCAGGACAGATTCTCATACCTGAAAAATTTGTATTGCCAGAGGTTTTGTATCTCTATTCTTTTTCTAAAATGCAATTTAAATAGTCCTCTTCCTTTATTCCCAGTTCTTCCAAGGTTGAGTGTACACTGTGGAGATGAGGTGGTTGACTGATTCCAGTTGAACAAGTTTGTGGGGCCCCGATGTGAAAACAAAACCTCACTCCCACTCAGCATCTCTTTGTCCACCTAAAGATCAAGCAGACAAGTAGCTCTGTAATAAGGAGAGGGGCGATGGGTTCTAGGTAGAGAGCTGGAGAAGACAGGAGAATCCCAAGAGGGATGCTATTGTATCTGTACTTTGAACCATGACAGAGAAAGAAGTACAGACTGAAGCAGCTCAAGTGAGATTTTTTTTTTTTTTGAGATGCTCAGACCAAGCACACTTGCTTCAGGATGTAGGAAGCCACATAGATCACTGGTTGCAGGGAGGGCTGGTCTCTGATCTCAACATCAGAAACATTGTATGGCAGTGGGTAAAAGCCACCAAATGGTCTTGTGGGCAATGGTCCTGGCCAGGAGGAGGGGGAGGAGTAGAAATGTGTGAGCAGGCCCAAGAGGACACCCCCCCATGGGACTCAGAGGAGTAGCAGGTTGAACATAAGGTTGCTGGTAGCCAGTGGTCCAGTTGGTCGTGGTGGTGGTGGGTCTTCACCATGTGATTGTATTAAGGAAGAGTGACATCATTCTGAAGTCAGAGGCTGGTGAGGGTGGCTATCAATTTAACTCAAAACGCATTGCCATGGAAAATACAGGAAGGGAGGCAAACATGTTTCTTTCTCAAATGGTTTGCAATGACTTCAGCTCTCCATGAAGTTCGTCTTTGGTATCCAGAGAGGGTGGGATCTAGAACACCTCTTGGATAACAAAATCTACACATGCCCAAGTCCTTTATATGAAATGACAGTATATTTGCATATAATCCATGCATCTGCCTGTATACCTAATGCAATGTAAATACTGTGTAAAATAGTTGTTATGTGGCATTAGGGAATAATGGCAAGAAAAGTTTCTGTGTGTTCAGTATAGACACAATTAAAAAATAAAAAGAATAATTTTGATCCGTGGTTGGTTGAATACATGGGTTTGGGACTCACAGAGATGGAGGACCAACTGCACGCACTTGGCCAGAACCACTGTCCCAGCTAAGTAGTGCCGCGTAACTAATCGCCTCCCAATTTAGTGCCTTTATATGGTTAACTGTAATCTCTCGTGACTTCTAAAAGTAAGGAGTTCAGGAAAGCTTTGTGGGGGTGGTTCTGGCTCTAATCTCTCACATGACTGCTGTTGGCCAAGGCGGGGGCTTGGAGAGCTGGGGTTGAAGCAGCAGGCGGCTGGCCTGGCACCTCTGTTTCTTTGTGCACTTTGGATCTCTCGGTCCTCTCCACACAGGCTAGTCTGGGCTTCCTCACATGCCAGTGGCCTCAGGGCAGTCAGGACATTTACACGGGCTAAAGGCTTCAGGAGTGAGGATCACAGGAACCCAACCCCTCAATCCCTTTGGCTCTTTCCCTGAACCCTGATTAATATGCAAAAACATATAAATATATGTAATATATTAAAAAATATATATATATATATATATATAAAACTTCTCCAGTGCTCCTGCCTTTCCTAAAACGGCATAGAGAGTGCGGAAATCCATCCAGTCACTCTGACTAAGACGCAGGCGGCTCCTGGAGGCGACGTGGCTGATGGAAACATCCCTCAGTTCTTTGAGCATCAAACCAGCCAGTGAGGTCCTTAGCTACTCCGGGTGTGGGTGGCAGGGGAGACAAAGCCAGGCGAAGCTGGGGGAGAGCCCCGGAAGATAAACAGCTTCAGAGGGAGGAAAAGACTCAGAGAGGACTTTCCAAGCCTGCAGGCAGGTGGGGACACTCCCAAATGCTAAGAAGTGAGTCATCACCAATCCTCATATGGAATAACGGAGTGTAACAGGCTCGGAATCAGAGCTTTGTGGTTTTTGTGTTTCTTTTCTTTTCTTCTTCTTTTTTTTTTAATCAACAGAAAAGCAGATCTGTTTAGAAGCCTGGAGAAAGATCTAAAAGCAAAGCCCAAGGTGGGAACATTGGAAACAGGACAGCTGGACAGTGGAGGCATTTGTGTATGACCCTCAGCAAGGATAGGCTTGCAGGGAGAAAAGGAGGCTGTGGCCAGGAGAGATCTGTCCATGTAACCGCCGACTTTCCCCCATATCACACGAAGCTTGCCACTCTTCAGAGCATCACATCATCAAGTACCCTCTGGGGTACTTGTCCTTCTTCATGTGACATCATACACGTTGGAGTCTTTGCAGAAATTCTAGCCAGGGGAGTAAAACTCCGACCCAAGTATGAATTCTGGCTCTGTCACTATCTGGCTGTGTGACTTCAGGCAAATCACTGACCCTCTCTGAAGATCTGTTTGTGCATGGAAACTGTAAAATGGGGATTATTTTGACCTACATTTGTGTCATGATAAAATGAGATACAGTGGGTAACAGGTTTAGAATAGCCTTGGACACCAGCAGTGCTAAATTAAGTCTCTCTCTTTCTGTTCGTTGATTATTCCTTCAGCAATTTCTTCCTTGTACAACCAGTCTCAAAGTTATTTTTCTTGCCAGGTATGTATTTTCAAAAGAAAAATAAAAAGCATTTAAAATCAAAACATGGTTGTGATAAAGGGTAGGTCATATCGCACAGAATTGGCACTTGGGGATTCAGCCCAGGGAGAATTCCTTTCCAGTGGGGGCCTTCCAAACCAATTCTTCTGTAAGGAGCCTTCTCCTGGGTAGTTAAAAAAACAAAAACAAAAACAAAAACAAAATCAAAACCCAAACCCATCATTTCCTTCTCAAGAGCAGACATAGGCAATGAGATGCTCTTAGGTGTGTATGCGGGGGTGGGTGGGGGGTGGGGGGTGGGGGTGGTACAGCCACCCAGGATCCTGGCTCTGCTCCTTGGACACAGTATCCTAGATTTCTCAATTCCTCACCTGTTGCCATGCCAAGTATAGAAAGGAGCTATTTGGAGATTTTTCTGCGGAGTTTGAGCCCACACAGCCTAAAATAGCCTTGTAAGGGAGATTCTATATGTCCCCATTCAAGATATACACCACTGATCATCTCTTCCCCTTATTCCCTGGAACGAGACAGGATTAGAACTGAGCTGTGGCCCTGCAAAAGAGGTGTTTGCTCAGTGAACAAGTCAAGTGCAACACGGTACCACCAGGAAATACACTCCTGACACAGGATCACCTGAGGTGCTGGTTTATTCTGTGGGACCCAGGAAGCATTTCTGGGAAACCTTACAGAACCAACAGAGACGCAGGAGTTCACCAGGAGGGTAGATTAAACTGTTCAATGGAGGCGGAGACTGACTTACAAAGCTTCTCCCGAGATTGCTGTTGTAGATTTTGATGACCTGTCTGAGCGTTTATAGAAGCACCACCTTTCCAGGAGTACCTGGGATGGTCTCTTCTGGAAGCCTGTCTCAAGAAGCCACTGTAATGTGGAAGTCCCTGCAGGGTGTGGTGTGCCAGGCAGAAGATGCCACAGATAGCACCAGAGGAGATCAAGTCTCCAATGATGTAACTGAGGAGTTACAGACACAGGCGACACTTCTCAGGTCCCCAAGTCCCACACAAGGACGGCTGTCTACAAGAGAGACAAACCTCACAGAGGAAGAACTCTGCCAAGCCACTCTCATTGGAGGGCCAGTGGCCTTAGCTCTTCTATTACTGCCCCTGTAATCCCAAATGTTTGGGAGATTTCAGCTACATTCCTGCCCACTCTCTAGGTGCAGGGCATGGCCCAGAACAAGCCTGGTATGATCCTGAGTGTTCTCCCCGAAAATGAGTGGCGTAAAGTCTCATTTCCCAGGAGCATCCATTTCTGCAAAGGGCTATTTGTTGTACTTGGAGGGTCTTGGTAGTGATACATGCTCAAATTGCGACCCAAATTGCTTTTACAAACTTATACTTTCACTAGTGCCTACGTCAGCACATCTTTGCCAGCATTAGATTCTAGCATTTTAAAACATGTTCGCTAATCTGACAGATATAAAATGATACCTATTATTGTTTTATTGTTTGCCTTTATATATATATATATATATATATATATATATATATTTTTTTTTTTTTT
>NW_026000241.1:10067086-10068539 GCF_001458135.2 Marmota marmota marmota | reverse complement strand
TGTACCAGGGATTGAATCTAGGGGTGCTTAACCACTAAGTCACACTTCCAGCCCTTTGTTTTGTTTTTGAGACAGAGTCTCTCTAAGTTGCTTAGGGCCTTGCTAAGTTGCTGAGGCTGGCTTTGAACTCGTAATCCTCCCACCTCAGCCTCCGGAGTCACTGGAATTACAGGCATAAGCCACTGTGCTCAGCTTGCATTTATAACTAATTTTTAACAAAGCAGATGAATAATGTTTTTGATATCACCTCATATATGTTTCTTTCTTTATAATTTATTCTTTTCCTACCTTATGGTCTTTGGGCCATTAAGCCTGGACCAGCAAGCAGAGGCAAATGTCTTTACAGAAGAGGAGGGTGGCATCAGCGTGAACCAGAGGCTTACCGTCTCTGCTTTGAGTTTTGACGTGGACTTAAAATAGCAACACAATAATCTTAACAGCCCAGACTTTGCAGAGAATGGGTTTCCTTAAAATTCCCAAGGATGTGGTTTTCATTTATCAAAAAAAAAAAAAAAATCCAAGTTCAGAGAAATCAAGTGATCACTGAGTCATCAAGGAAGGAAGAGGTAAATATGACACAAGAAAAGTTTCTGTCCCCGAGGAGGGAGAGGAGCCGTTTTTGAGACTTGGGAAAGGAGTTGAGAAGCAGGACAAGACAAGGTGTTCCAGGCTGGGGCCAGCTTTAAGTGTGTTGGTTTTTCCCACCTCACCCCTGGAATCAAAACTTCAGGTATATGAGAGGAGAGGACTCTAAGAACATCAGGGCTGAACTCTCACTTCTGGGGGTCAGATCTTTCAGAGGGGCTTTTGGGTCAGCCGGGTACTGTATCCAATATGGTGCCCAACCCACAGAGTAGGAATGGGTTGGGCCTGAGGCAACAACAAGGGTGCTTGATTTGCAATGTATGGGTTTGCATGAGATGTGGAGGGCATCTAGATGTTTCTGTGTGCTACCGTAGGACATAAAAAGTAGCTGGGGTGCCATCTGGTGAGCTCACCAGGACATCACCAAGGCAGATGCAAAAATGACTGTATAACGGAGCTGGTGGTTGGACTTCAAAAACCAGGGGTCAACATTGCTGGTGCGACTGTAAATTGGTGCAACCCCTATGGAAAGCAGGATGGAGATTCCTCAAACAACTCAGAATGGAACCACCATTTGACCCAGCTATCCCACTTTTTGGTTTATACCCAAAGGACTTAAAATCAACATACTACAGTGACACAGCCATGTCAATGTTTATAGCAGCTTAATTCACAATAGCTGAACTATGGAACCAACCTAGATGTCCTTGAATAGATGAATGGATAAAGAAATGTGATATATTTATTCAATGGAATATTACGCATCTTTAACAAAGAATGAAATTATGGCATTTGCAGGTAAATGGATGTAGTTGGAGAATATCATGCTAAGTGAAATAAGCCAATACCCCCAAACCAAAGGCCAAAT
>NW_026000241.1:10051785-10067064 GCF_001458135.2 Marmota marmota marmota | reverse complement strand
TTGGTGAATATGATGGGGATGGTGTGGGTGGTGGGTTTGGGGGGGGCAGGGGGGAGAAGAATAGGATTACCTTAGATTAGATAGAGAGGAGTTAAGGGAGGGAAGAGGAGGAGATTTGGGGATAGAAAGGATAGTAGAATGAAACAGATATCATTACTTTATATATATATATATGACTGCATGACCAACGTGATTCTACAACATGTACAATCAGAAAAATGAGAAATTATACCCTATCTATGTATGATGTATCAAAGTGCATAAATGCATTCTACTGTCATGTATAACCAATTAAAACAAATTTAAAAATTTAAAAACAAACAAACAGATAAACAAAAACCAGGGATCAAGTGACTTTCCATGCAGACCTTGGGGACCTGGAGCCTTAATGAGAGCCCAGTGAGGCCCCCATGACTGACAGCCGATGAACTAGAAGCAAATACAGACAGGCCACAGCAGCCGTAGGCACCAACAACCCTATAGTCTTGTTTGAAGTCTCCCCATTTATAGATGAGAAATATGGCTCACAGCCATGTCAAAGGTCACGGGCCTCTCCCATTAGTGCTAGTCTCCTGCAGGAGATACTGATGTTCATGTCAGTGCCAAGATGATGAGGAATTTTCATCCTGTGCCTGAATTAAAATGCTTTCTCTCTCTCTCTCTCTCTCAACCCAATCATGACTGTGCAGAAATTTGTTTCCATCAGTAAAATGTCAAGGCTGAATCTTTCATGTTCTGCCCCAGGTCTGTGTCCAAAAAATGAACTCTATCCAAGCCCTGTGGCTGCCTCCAGGCCTCCAGCCTCCTTGAAACTGAAGTAATCATTCTCGGAAGGGAGGAGAAGGTGAAGGTTGGTTTTTATCTCTGTTCCTGCACAACTTAGACCTGGGAGAAAAGAGGGGAGAGGTAAAAATAGGCAGGACCAGGGGCCCACTCTCTTCTCACTCATTTCTGGTCATGCCTACATAGGATATTGGCAGTTTCCTGCTCATGGGGCCTGCTTCGGGCGCACTGAGAGCTGGAAACCCAGAGTCCTCTTACCTGCATCTTGGATGGGCATGGAGTCTGCTCAGCCACATCTGGCAGTGCTCAAAGAAAAGAGAAATGCCAACTCCCTCCTCCATGCTGGATGGGCCATTCTGCAGCATGAGCAGGGGAGGTTCTGGGAGCCGGGTAGTACAGGTGTAGATCCTCCAGAGAGCCCGGCCAGCATGGTTCATCACGGCTCAGGCAAGGAGACCATCCCAGGTCACTTCACCAGGAAGGTAACCAAACCCGTCGTTGAGGAGACAGGTTCAGTTCAGACAAGTCAGTATTTGAAACTGAGCAATTGGGCCTCACTGGGCATCACCTCTGACCTATCAGGCTGGTCCCATTTTTTTACTCTATTCTGCTAAAATCACACTCCATGAGCCAAAATATCAAGTGGTGCTGGGACTTTGGCTTCCCTCTGGATGCAGTTGGTGGGCAAGTTGAGTCTCCAGGGGATTGTGCTCTTGTCTGGCGAAGTCAGGATCTCCTGAATGAGGCGGATATGAGTCACAGTGATCACAGGTTCTTTTGAACCCAGTAACCGGGCCAGTCCTAAATCTGTTTTGGAAGGGATCTGGGGGTTTTGCATGAATTGGGGCTGAGGCACTCTGGGAATGGCAAGGCCATTCGTGGAGGACCCCATGACTGTTTTCTGACTTCCCCATGGCAGGGGAATACTAGGAGATGAGAATTTGGAGACCACAGAGCCTCTTCCTACCGTAACACACGAAGGGCCCAGAAGCCCCAAGCCCTCAACAGTGCCTGGACTCTCCGTTTCAGCAAGGTTGTCAAGGAGCAGGCAGCTGGTCCCAGGAAACCCCTCCCTCCACATTCTCAGTTCCCCAGAGTGAACTGGACTCCAGGCAGTAGGGCAGGCGGTGCTTCCAAAGGGTCAAGAATAACTATTTTGTCTATTCTCAAACATCAGTACAGGTTCCTCATCCCTCATGGGAAAATCTCAAATTTGAATGCTTTAAAATCCCAAACTTTTGAGCGCCAATATGATACCACAAGTAGCATGTTCCCTATCTGACCTCATGTGACTGGTGTTTCCTGCCATTCTAGTCCCCGAGCCCCACATTCAGGTTTGATGTTGTCCTTTTAGGAGAGTCCCCATTTCCCTCCATTTTATATGTTCAGATAGGGAGACCGAATTTCCATCAGAAATAGGCAAATTTGAAGAACTGATGTGGCCAAGATGGGTCCATGGTACCAACCTTGAGTGTGTAGTTCCCTGTCCTGAGAAAATGTCAGATCTGTGGATTGGATTTAAAAATCAGGAGAAGGCCAAACCATTTTTTTTTAAAAAAAGAGGACAAGAGATATAACAGAGAAAGACTTATGAATGGCCAATAATCACATGAAAAAGTCTCAATATAATTAGCTCTCAGGGAATTACAAATTAAATCCACAGTGAGCAACTGCTACACATCCACTAGAGTAGGTAAATTAAGAATTATGATTACCCCCAGTGCCATTGAGGATACTGGAGCAACCCAAACTCATTCATTGATGCTGGGAATGTAAAATGATTTTTAAAAATTTTGAAAAAAATGGAGCTCTTTTTTTAAAAATTATTTTTTAGTTGTAGTTGGATACAATACCTTCACTTATTTATTTTTATGTGGTGCTGAGAATCAAACCCGGGGCCCTGCATGTGCTAGGCGAGTATGGGAATTAGGGTTAGATTAGGGTTAGGGTCTGGGAAAGGATAGGAACAACTTTAACTTTTTTTTTTTTTTTTGGTACTGGGGATTGAACCCAGGGATGCTTAACCACTAAGCCACATCCCCTAGCCCTTTTTATTTTTCAAGACAAGATCTCACTAAGTTGCTTAGGACCTCATGAAATTGCTGAAGCTGGCTTTTGAATTTTGCAATCCTCCTCCCTCAGCCTCCTGAGTGGCTGGGATTTCAGGTGTGTGTCACCATGGCCAGCCAGGAAGATCTTTTCAAATTGATCAAAACATTCTGTATTTTTAAAAAAATATTTATTTTTTAGTTATAGGTGGACACAATCCTCAGGTGCTGAGGATTCAACCCAGTGCCTCACACATGCTAGGCGAGCACCCTACCTCTGAGCTACAACACCAGCCCCAACATTCTGTACCTTGATAGGGTCTGGATTGCCCAGATATGTGTATTTGTCAAAGGTGATCATATAGTATACTTAATATCTCACTGCATGTAAATTATACCCTAAACAAAACACAATAAATATCTTTATACACCCATAATATAATACTTATATGCATACATAAAATGAAATAAAATCAAATGAATGAGGGAGAGAACATATTTTAAAATCTCTTTGCATTCAAGTGAAATGCCCAGCACAAGCTGGCCTATCTTGATGGAGAAGCCTCATTCTACAGTCCCAGGAACACATGAGAAATCAAGGGCTCAGAGGATTTCACAAACTTGCCCAGGGTCATAAAGATAAGGTTGGCTCCTATCTCCACCCTAGTTTGTCTGGCTCCATAGTCCATGTTGGGGGACCACGCCCGGCTTCTTAGCCAGGATATGAGGTGGTGTGCCAAGAAGGAAATAACCTTGGGCTCATTGACAATCAATTTAAATAGTTAAATTCTATTAAAAGAAACAGGCCATAGCATAGCAAACACATTTTGCATAAACTTTAAAAATACATGCCAGTGGGCTGGTACTGTGGCTCAGTGGTAGAGCACTTGCCTAGCATGTGTGAAGCACAGGGTTCGATTCTCAGCACCACATAAATAAATAAAATAAAGATATTCTGTCCATCTGTAACTAAGAAAGAAAAAAATGTCAGTGATAAAAGATAACTTCCTTTTTTGAAAAATGCAGTATTTAGTGGTTAGGGAATAGAAAGGCATTTTCCATTGTGGCCAGGGAAATTTCTGTGGAAGAAATTGAGAATTCCTTCTTCCCATCATTGTTATAGCACCATTGTGTTTTTTTTCTTTCTTTTTCCTTTAAATTACCCAGAAAAATGAATGTGTCTGGCTGCAGGGTCCTGCCTGTGTTGGTCTGCACTGCCTGCTGAGCCCGCACACTCTGTCCCGATGCTGAGGGCCGTGCACACCTGAGTGCTCGCCCTTGGAGTAATAGCCTGAGCTGTGATGGATCTGCTCTGTCTCCTGCTGTCATCTACCAGGTAGACAGAAAAGGACACAGAGCTTCTGAACCTGTCACAAAAAGCTCCACCATGCTTGAAGGATAGGTTGTAGGGTCTTGCAATTGGCAGAATCAGAGCTCTGATTCTTTTAATCTCCGAAAGATGAACATTTCAGGGAAGGATCAGAAAGAGTTTTCCCATGACTTTTATTGCTTATCAAATGCAATGTGGGAATAGTATTTTCTATACTGTATCCAGTTCTTTGCCTGATGATGAGATTCTTCAATCATCTAAATCTTGGATGTGGTGGAGATGGCAGGGGTGGAGATGGGGTTAGTGAAATACAGCCCACAACCCATAGATCTCTTTTGGTACAATCTGTGAATTAAGAATATTTTTTTACCTTTTTTTGGGGGGGGATACTGGGGATTGAACTCAGGGGTACTTGACCACTAAGCCATATCCCCAGCCCCATTTTGTATTTTATTTAGAGACAAGGTCTCACTGAGTTGCTTAGCGCCTCACTAAGTTGCTGAGACTGGCTTTGAACTCGGGATCCTCCTGCCTCCTCCTCCAGAGCTGCTGGGGTTACAAGGTGTGCACCACTGTGCCTCGTTAATGTTTACATTTTTAATGGGCAAGAAAACCCACAAAGAATAATAATCTATGATTTGTGAAGTGTATATGAAATTCAACTTTCTGTGTCTATAAATACGGTTTTACTAGAACATTGTTCTGCTGTGTATTAATTTGGCTGCTTTCCAGCAATAATGGCCCAGGTGAGTCATTGTGACAGAACCCACAAGGCCCACAAAGTTGAGAAGTCAAGACAACTTGCAACTCTAGGGAAAACTATCTGGCACAGGACTTTCCTCCCGAGTAGAGTGTAGGTGCTGCACCCAAATTCTATTTCCCATGTTATTGGTGGGAGGCTGGACTTGACCTCACCATTCTCCTGAGCCTACAGACTCCAAGCAGCCAGCTCTTCCAACATTCCCCCAACAGCTGGCCCCTGAGCTGAGAATCCTACACAGCCCACATGAGAATGGCCAGGTCTGCAGTAATCATATATCTTCAGTCTGAGCTCCAAAGAATCTGGAAAAAATAAAAAGACAATTTCTCTGACCATATAAATTTTATTTTGGAAACATATGTTTAATATATACTTGGGTTTTCCCTAAGTGAAAATATGCCTCACCTAGCTCTAGATCTGATTTACACAGAACAGGAAAAATGGATGAATTAATCTTTGTTTCTTTTTTCTTTCTTTTCTTTTCTTTCTTTTTGGTGCTGGGGATTGAACCCAGGACCTTGTGCATGCAAGGCAGGCACTCTAAAAACTGAGCTATTTTCCCAGCCCTGTTTCTTTTTTAAAGCAACCTCTCGTGGGTCACCAAGGTATAAAACCTCCTTAGGAACCTGAGCAAGGTAGTGTGGCCTTCATAGGAAGGGAACAAGCTGGAGACAGCTGTCCCACATCAGAGCTGTATGAATTTAGGAAAGGTTCTCATCCCCTCTATAGAAGATGGAGTCTGTTCCTAAGTCATTAAAGCGATGAAAATATCATAAGCCTCATAACATTGCTGTGAGGATGTGGGAGGAAAAGGTCCTGGTGCGTAGTAGGTACATAGCCCGTGCCAATTTCTCTACTTTCTTGCCTGTGTAGATCCTGCCCTAGAGTATGATATCCAATGTTTACTGACAAAGCCAAAGAAATCATTTTTAAAATTAAATTAATTAAGTTATTTATTTTGTAGTACTGGGGATTGAAACCAGAGCTTCTTTTATGGTAGACAAATGCTCTTCCACTGAGCTATACCTCCAGCCTTTTTAAATTTCATTTTGAGACAGGGTCTCCCTAAGTTGCCCAGGCTGGCCTTGAACTTGTGATCTTCCTGTCTTGGCTTTTTGAGTAGCTGGGATTACAGGCATGTGCCACCATGCCTGGCAAAGAAGTCATTTTAAAAATGTGAAATAATTCTCATTTCTTATTGGCCTTACCGACTTGAAAAAAATCTTCATCCAAGGCTTTGGCCATTTGAATAGAGATTTGTAAAAAGTCCTAATAATTTTATTAATGGTTAAAGCCAAATAAACAGCCCAATTGAGATAATCCAGTGGCAAAAATCACTACGATATCTTAAGAAGATTCTTTTCTTATTTGTATCCTCCTCCCATACTGTAAGTCACTAAGAAAAACAAGTGGCTTTAGCCTGTTTCAATTTGCCTGGTGGAGAAACTCGGGGTATTTGTGGGGTCCAGGTAGTCTGACTGGACCTGGGAGACGGGGAAAGGAACCATAATATAAAACTGCAGACCTGGAAGGGACTGAGGCCTTGCCTGGTCCTCTCCTGTTGAGGGCCACAGCCGAGTTGGGATGACGCATGGCATTTTTGCCAGAAGTAGTGGTTGAGAGGTGATGCCAGCGAGCCATTAAGATGATGACTTTTGAGTTCTCCAGGAGTTCCCCTTGAGTTTTGGTTGAGCTCTCAGGGGGATTCCTGAAGAGTTTGCGTTGGTTGGTGAAGTACCGGTGGTGGGAGTTCCGGTTGGTGTGTTCCTGGAGGAGCCGCGTGGGTGGTGTTGGGGAGAGTTCCCGGGGAGCGTGTGTGGAGTGTGCTGGTGGAGTTCAGAAATAAAGTTTGTTCCTGCTTCCGTGGCTTGTGATTTGTGCCCAGCAAGACTGCGGCACTCTCCCTTGCTCTGGAGATGAGAGGGGGAGCACTTTGCCCATGGCCAGATGGCTTGTTAATGGTAAGGCAGGTACCACCGTGGGTGTCCCAGTGTCCTGTCTCATTTATCACCAGTTTTTCTGGTGGCCTCAGCAACTTCTCTGGCACTGTGGAGAGTATTGAAAAGACAAATGGCAGGGAGTTTGACTTCACTGAGAATAGTCAGTGGGACAGAGCCAGCTGTGCCTCCGTGGGTCCAAAGACAAGGTCAGCCCGCCAGACCTTACCTGAGACTAGAAGGGCCTGGCGCTCAGCCTGCTGATTGGATAGGGAATTTCAGCCTCAACTGGCATGTTTTGAGCTTCAAGCTGTCCTGGCACTGTCCCCCTCTCCCCTAGTGCTGGGAACGGGATTCAAGAGCCATGGGAGATGCTGCGAGTGCCCTGTCCTGATTCCTGTTCAGCTACTGGGAGTGCAGAGTGCTGAGCTCTCTCCCCTGCTCCCTCCTCTGGAGAGCTGGGACCAGAGATAGAGAAGCTGCCCTATCTTTCCTTCATTCCCCTTCTCCTGAGACCCACTCCCCATTCATCTCTTGAAGGGGACTCTGGGTCAGGCTCTGCTTCTGAGGAAACTAACCTAAGTCAAGACCATCACGGAAGACCTAACCCAGTTCATTGATTATTTGAGGGGGCGGGAATTGGAGATTGAACTCAGGAGCACTCGACCACTGAGTCATGTCCCCACCTCTATTTTGTGTTTTATTTAGAGACAGGGTCTCACTGAATTGCTTAGCTCCTGGCTTTCGCTGAGGCTGGCTTTGAACTTGCGATACTCCTGCCTCAGCTTCCGGAGCCACTGGGATCACAGGCTACCATTCCCGGCCACACAATCTATTGCTTGTGAGCAGTGCTGAATGCATCTGGACCCATGCATGGTCCCCATGCTTAGTGATTCCCCTACTCTGGCCTGATCTTCCTGTCTTGGGTGAGTCCTCTGGGTGTTCTGTCTTCAGCACCCATTCCCAGCAGCAGGGCCATCTGACTGCAACTTTCCCTTTGCCGGAAGGACTTGTGACAGTTCTTTGGGCAGCAATATCCTTTCTGTTTATTGAATCTCAGAATTCATTTTCATCCCCCAAGACATCAAATAAACAGACAAAACAAGTAGCTCCATGGTTATGACTTGGGGAGATGAATCACATTGTTCAGAGTTGTGTTCAGTTCCTTATCGGTTTCATCTGAGGCCTCAGATATGAAAACAGAGATGATTCTGCCAAGAAGGGTAGAAGGTTGGCTCTGGCTTTGATACGTGTTTGGAGATTAAAAAAAAAAAATCCAAAAACAAAAACCATAAAACACTGGATGGGAAAGATAGCAGATCCTCTTCTCCTCCCCCAGCTCCACTGGGTCTTTGGCCCCAGAGAGGTTTCAATATCCTGTGTGGCAGACCTCTGACCCATGTGTCAAGAACACAGCCTTTCTATGCCTCCTGCCACAAGAGGCCCTCTATCATCTTGTAGACAGAAGGAAACACCAAACAATGGCTGAGTGGGGAAAGCAGGGTGCTGAGGAGCAGGTGCCCCTGGGATGAAAATGTATATGATTTATGCATTTGAATATCCATCAAAAAATAATATCTGTGGTCACTTGTGGGTACTGAGATAGCATCGCTGATAATGATTCATTTGTTTTGTGAAGGGCATTTTCTAATTTTTCTATGATATTACACTGGCATTAAAAAAAAAGAAAGTTTTCAAACAGTTATGTATAGCACCATGCCATTTAAAAAACCTAAGTAGTAACTCATGAACACACATATATGTATAAATCAAGGCTGGGGGTATGTGCATCAAAACCTTTGCAGGACTTATTTTGGGGTAGTCGAAAGATAAATGTTCTGTTCTTTCTTTCTCACTTGACTTCCACGATGAATACACATTGAGTGTGTTTAGATGAGAGTTCAGGAAAGAAACTGGGTATCAAAGTGTCCTTTCTCAGCCTCTGATGATCTGCATGGTGTTAACCAACTCGGATGACCTCTCAGGGAGCTGGTGACAGCTGGAACTGGCAAGGTGAGATGCTCTGGGTGAGACTCATTTTGGAACAGTAATCCAAGCCTGTCAGGGTTGAAGGAGAAACCTGTTTCGGGGTGGAAGAGGGACGATGGGGTTCATGCCCTCTAGGACAGCTCTGCAGGAGGGCAGCTGGCAGAACCTGCTCCCAGCCCCCTTCCAGCTCCCAGCTGCCTGCCTACCTGCTCCTGCCAGTATCTTGTCCTGCCAAGGCCTCCATGTGCACTTTGTACTCTTCATTCACTATGGCTCCAGGACATCCACTTCATATCCTCTGTACCTTTATGCCTTGTGTGGGAGACTTCTGTTTTTCCTTTTTTTTTTTTTTTTTTTGTATGTGCTGGTGGCATGAGGTAGGGAATTATCTTTCTGTTCCTAAAACCGGTGCTTCTAGTTCTCTTTTTCTTGCTTCTTCTTTCTTTTTAGTTCTTGTTTTCCCTCTACTTCTCCCACTTTCTCTTTTCCTTTCCAGTCCAAAATGACAATGATCTATAGCCATATTTGTGACTTTATATATATATATATATATTTTTTTTTTAAAGAGAGAGTGTGAGAGAGAGAGGGAGAAGAGAGAGAGAGAGAATTTTTCAATATTTATTTTCTAGTTTTCGGCGGACACAACATCTTTGTTTGTATGTGGTGCTGAGGATCGAACCCGGGCCGCATGCATGCCAGGCGAGTGCGCTACCGCTTGAGCCACATCCCCAGCCCTGTGACTTTATATTTATGATTGTTTCATATTAATAATAATTATAATTTTCCAGTGTAGTCCTTTAGCAGCCACAGAGTTATGACACATAGGAAGTGAGGTAGGGTATCGGTTAAAGTTTATGATAAAAAAGATCAGCATCCGTCTTGCCAGGAGACCATATAATATATGTAGAATTAACTGGAGCCAGAAAATTCCTTATGATCATAAAATATTCTGAAATAAAATTCCAAGGTACTGTAATTATAAAGCCACACTTCTGGATCATGATGCAGTGAGAGTCATAAGTCCAGAGTGACTCCTATGAAAGCCCTAGAGGTATGCTGGAATTTACAGACATAGCCTCTGGGACAGAACAAGCACATGGCTCCAAATCACTGGGTGTCAGCAGCCACTCAGGGGAGCCTGGAGCGCAGCCATGTAGAGCAGGATGGAGGTTTTCTAGGATCTGAACAGGTTTCTTGAACCTCCAGTGCAGAGTTCGAACTGGGGGTATTTGGGGAGGGTTGGAGAGCTACATGGTCAGCAATCTTCTCTCCCATGCCCACCAACCAAAAAGTCATCCCAGGAGCCCATCAGGGACTCTCATCCTGGTGCAAGCTGAGCTGTGGTAGGGTTATTTCTTAGAGTGCAGAAAAGCTTGCTGAGACGCAATCTGTGGGTACAGTCAAAATGTGGCCTTGGGGTGTTATCAAGATGCCAGTTATTTGGATTTTTATCACTAATTCTATAAAGACAAATAGAAGAGCAAGTCTTCAGCGGCACAGAGACTCATTCAGGGACTTTGGGAGTTCAGTTCTGGGAACAGGCAGGCAGGAAGAATTCCAGGAAAACACCGAGACTCAGACAAAGGGAGAGGCCTATACTTGTCCAAGGAAGCAGCCCTGCCCTGGACCTCGGAGCCCATGGGGAGTCCCCACTCACCTCAAAATACCTCTGGACCTGTCCTATCCTGGGGTGTGGCAGGCAGATCTAGCCCAAGGTCAGCACAGGCTTGGAGATGGTGAGATTATGAAAGAGAAGTACACTGTGAGGTACTTTGAGGTAGATGGACCATTGGGCTGAGTCCTGTGATCCTAATGGCTAGAGGTATAGTAAGAGAAGGTGCCAGCTTCTTATTAGGACTGATAGGCCAGAGAGGGCTGCAGAAGAATAGGGTCCTGTATGCTGCAGGGACCCCAGCTTTGGAGAAGGTAGACAGCAGAGGCTGACAGGACACAAGTCTGCTGGGTGGGACATCAGGAAATATCTTATCACGTTTAAGAAGTTACTCAGAGCTGACGGTAGGCCCAGAGGAGGGAGTGCCTTAAAACTTCCTAAGGGCTGGGATTGTGGCTCAGTGGTAGAGTGCTTGTCTTACAGGCGTGAGGCACTGGGTTTGATCCTCATTTATTTATAAATAAATAAAATAAAGTATTGTGCCTATCTACAACTTAAAAAAAAATCTTAAAAAAAACCAAACTTCCTGAGTTGGAGGCCAGTAGGAACACTGTCCTTAGGGGAAGAACCCAAGAAGACCAAGAACAAGTGCATGAGACGATGCAGGTTTGGCAGGGAGATCTAGAGACCGTGGGTGTCTGCTGACACTCAAAAACGAGAAGACTACATAGAGCAGAAGGGCCCACAGACACTGAGTGCAGGCAGAGGCCTGTGTTCCAGTTCTGCTCCATAACCTTAGCTGTCCCCACATGTGAAAAATGCCCCTATGTAAAGAACTTGGAGCTGGGTCTAGGCATCTGGGTTGCCTATTCTGACTCCCTTTTTATTTTCCATTTACATGACTTTCTTTTTTTTTAATATTTATTTTTTAATTTTCGGCAGACACAACATCTTTGTTTGTATGTGGTGCTGAGGATTGAACCCGGGACGCACGCATGCCAGGCGAGCGCGCTACCGCTTGAGCCACATCCCCAGTCCACATTACTTTCTTTCCATGTCTTTTCCCTTCATTTTAACTCTGATTCCTCACCCATCCTTTTGAATTCCCAGATCCAAGGGATCCAGGGGGTTCTTTTGTTGAATTCTTCCAGATTGAATTCTTTTAGGAATGGCCCTCCTAAATCTTGGACATATAGCGTGAAAAAGGAATAAGCCTTTCTTTTGTTAAACTGCTGAGAAGTTGTGTTTGCTTGTTACTTCAGCATAACTCAGCACATCCTTACTAATAAGGTGATATGACAGGAAAAAAAGCAAAGCCTTCTTCTTTTGACATGGATATGTATGAGGGTGATGATGATGTAAGAAATGGTATTAGGGGACATTTCTCTCATCACCACTGATTGTGGTTATTAGAAGACTATCCAGATAGAAGAGAAAAAATAGAAATGTGTGATCTATATAAAAGGCATGCAAATGATAATCACTCATGTGGTATGCTCCTCATAGATGCCTAATGATCATTTGGCTAGAACAATTCTGCGTGCCACTTGGATTTTTATCTGTCAAGGCCGGGTTCTTGAAGAAGCAAACTGAAGACAGATCAGTGTGCATCAACTCCCTTGGGTTAATGGCTCTGGAAGGGAGTAGTCTGACCTCCAGGCAGTCTCCATGGAAGTCTCAGCTAGCCCTGTGGGGAGTCAGTCCTGATGCCTGTAGGATCTTTAGAGCTGTCAGAAGTTGAGGTGAGAGGGCAGGATCTTCCTGCTCCTTCTGTTAAGGAGTCATTGAATGGGGTGCTCTAGGTGGAGGTGTTGCTTTGGGCATGGTGGCTATGTTCCGCTAACGTGAGCCCCAAAGAAGACCAGGGTGTTCAGATTTGGGGTCAGGGCATCTCTCCCAGTGAATGTAGAAAAGTCAGTAGTAATGGCGGCATATTTGGGGGTGAATATGAACCTTCCCCAACATCCTCTCAGAATGGAAAATAACTGAGCATGATGATTCATCCTGGGGACTCAGCTGTATTGCTGGCAACTCAGGCCATGCCAAGGAGACTATGAATGGGCTGGAATATGAGGATTCCATGTATGCATGTACACAAGTGACAGGGGCAACTTCCTTTCCTGTCCAAGAGGAACTAATGGTTAATCCTTAGTTAAATATGTAGTTGGAAGTGTTTCACTATTGAGATGGTGCACATCAACCTGACCAGAAGGCACAGACCCCAAGCTGAGCTTGCCAGGGCCTGACCTCCTTTACCAGTGGGTGAGCCTACTGAAAGAGAACTGCAGGCTCCCTCCTCACTTTCTAGAACTAACTGGTCCATCACACACACATATACACACACACATGCTCTCTCACACACACTGTAGGCTCCACCAGCAATTACAAGGATCTACCTCAGGAAGGTATATTGCTATAGCAATAAATGTTAATATTTCTAACCCATCTTATAAAGGTATTTATTGGGCTAGGGATGTGGCTCAGTGGTAGCGTGCTTGCCTTGCATGTGTAGGGCACTGGGTTTGATCCTCAGCATCATAAATAAATAAAATAAAGGTATTGTATCCTACAAATGAAAAAATGTTAAGAAAAGTATTTGTTAGGGACACACACACACACACACACACACGCCTCTCAACAGAAGAGCTGATGAAAAATACTCTCGAGGGAAGAATTCCTGAGTTTTATGTAGCTGTCTGATTGTAAGCAAGATGCTAAGCCTCTCTGAACCCTAGTTTCCATTTTGGGGGGAAGAAAGGAAGGGAGGTGGGGAGGGAGAGGTGCCAAGTGATGTGTAGTGGGAATACTTGATGTGCTTCCAGAATTACAAATACTGTGAATGTATTAAAATTGATACAGGTTAGCAAAGTTATTGGTTTTCTCCTGCTAGTTACCACAGGGTTCCAGAACAATGAAGATCATAATCTACCTTGCTCTGTGGCGTATGAAAATTTGAAGTGTTGGTAAAGATTTGTATTACAACAAACACAGAAAATCACAATGTCCAGAATAGGAGAAAGAGGAAGACCCATCTACTACTTTCAGGACCTGGCACCTGCCAGAGTCGTTCCTGGACATCAAAGAGGTGTGTATGTGTGTGTTGGGGTGGGAGGAAGCTGAAACTATAGGCAATAACTCAGCCTCTCCTTCAGACAGATTCCTGTGGGGAGGAAGCATCCCACTTCTCTGAAATAATAGAGACATCTCAAGATAAAAGAAGACTACATACAGCTGAATTTCCCTTTCTGCTAACACACAGCATTTCTCAACCTTGAAATGCATCAGAATCTGTTGCAGGGCTTGTTAAAGCACAGATTGCTGGGCTGTATCCCAGAGTTTCTGGTTCTGCAGGTCCTGGGTGGAGCCCACGTTCTGCATCTTTAACAGGTTCCCAGCTGATGCTGATGTTGCTGGTCCAGGGACTATAGTTGGAGAACTATATCTCTAGAACAATCTCAGCTATTAACTCAAAAGTGGGGAGAAGATGGAGCAAGGAAATGCAGCTTATTTTTTAAAAGACTTCAAAAATTATTTTTATATTAAATTGTATTAAGGATTTTTCATTTACTCTGCTGAAAACCCCCCAAATTCTGAAACTACTACATAACAGACACTACAACATGGAAGCCAGATAGTGAAGAAAATCTTGTGATCATTAACCATTTATTTCCCAAGAATCTACCTTAAAATCTTATTAATGCCCAAATAACATCTCATTTTAAAGCCAGCACTTGAGATGTGCTCATCTGATAAAATTTATGCATAGCAATTTGAAACTTATATATCTGTTTAAATGAGAGTCATTTCCATGAAGGACATCTGGCTCAGAGGGACTATTGATTTTTTACCATTTTGACACTTTACTGGGTGTTCTGCAAAGCTTGGGGCAGAGAGTAAAAAGATAAATCATGCAAAACCCTGTTGGTCACTGTGATAGCAGGGAAGGCTGGGTATTGGGGGCCAGTGTGTTGGAAGACATTGCAACTGCCCTTAGGGCAAGTAAGCTCTTACCTTTCCCTCATCTGGCCCTTCTGTAACTTTTAAGGAATTCCCTCTCCCGGTTCTAGGTTAATGTCTTACAATTCTTGGATTCCTTTCCCTAATTCCAATAAAGACAAAGCTACATACGCATCTCTGGAGGAAAATGTCTGTATTAAAAGCCAAAAATCCACAGGAGTACAAGAAGAAACGCCCACCAGGCCACGTCACTGGATAAATCGACTTGGAAAAGGTTCTTAAAGTTCATTTTTAGCGATAACAATATATCGGTGTCAAATCCTTCCCATGCCCTCCCCCCCTTTAAAATAAATTAAAAAACAACAAACTTCAGATACAACTATGTTCAGATACAAAGAGCTTCTCTTACTACAGCAATAGCAATTTAATCTTTTTGTTTTGTTTTTGTTTTTTACTAAAACTTTCATTTAAAACAGTTATTAAATATATAAAACAAATACACAGGATTTGGTCATTTTTCTGCCATGAATAAAGGGCACGTGGGTGCGGGGAGGAAGGCGGGCAGGGGATGCAATAGAGGGGAAAGGGCCCCTTTTCCCTGCTGTCTTCGGAGCTGTGGATCCCACCCCTCAGTCCAAAGGCTTGCACCTGCTTTTCCGAACAGGAAGCGCAGCACAAACCTGGCTTTTCAAAATCGCTGGGGCTCTCCTGCGGCCCCCTCCCCGGAAAAAGAACTAACGATAACTACAGCACGAAGCACACCTGCCGAGTCTCCCGGCGAGAAAGGCACCCACGAGCGCGGACACAGGGAGGACGCAGGGAGGAACGGAGCGAGTCACTTGGTGGTCACCCCCGAGGTGACA
>NW_026000241.1:10039109-10050898 GCF_001458135.2 Marmota marmota marmota | reverse complement strand
CTCTCCTGGAGCCCCTTTGTTTTACAAAAGGAGAAACTGAGGCCGAGAGAGGGGAAAGGCCTCCCCATGCCACCGCATCAGCCAGAAGCTGACCTCTGCACGACTAACTCTTTTTGCTTTTCTACGATGTCCCTTAAAACCTCAAGTCTGGAGAATTTAAATGGTTTTTAATGCCTCTCCCGCTCTATAGACCCACTTGGTATTACTCTCCTCACAGCAGACAAATCCTGAGAAAAATTCCAAGAACTCTATGGAGTTCCGGGTGCCAAGTGGCTGGTCGGGATGAGACCTGCAGCTTTGACCCTCTGGGTGTTCTGATTCAGAGTCCTACGCACAGGTGACTGCTCCACCCAGCAGGGTGCCTGCCTAATGGGTCAAGTAAGCATGGATTTACAAAAGATTTGTATGTTAGAATTCACTGTATGTTCAAATTCTGTAGCCATGTTGGGAGGACAGGCTGCCATGAGAAATGTGTCAAGATCAAATTTATATTAAAATCACTTTCCTAGTCATTTGGCCTCTCACATTTGGAAACAAACTTCACTGGCACTCCTTCAGGTAATGCCCCTGTCCTTTGAAGCCATTGTGCTCCATAAATCTGAGAGGGATGGGAAATGAACTGTCAGTAGCCTGAACTAGCTACAGAACTATATCCATTGTTAGGCCTTGGAACCCATTACATTTCTGAGATCTTTTATCCATTGTTTTCTAGCAATGAGTAAAATAGGGCTGAGAATGTTGTAAAAACAGCCTCAAAATACTCAAAATACCCCACCTCTTTCCAGTTAGGCAAATCATTATTCTTACTTGGCTTTGGTGTCCCCATTCTGGTAGTGGGGCTGGTGGAACCTGCCTTGCAAGGGTACTATGATCATGAATGCCTGAAGCCCAGCGTCTGTCCCTCTGCTCACTTAATTTACATAGTCACTATTGGTCCAGCCCAAGTTGACCTTCTGGAATTTCTCAAGGTTCACCTGCTGTGAGAATACCAAGTGGGCCTATTGTGTGGGAGATGCACTAAAAATCCGTCAAAATCTCCAGATTTGTTGAGCACCACTGGTGGCATCCCTGGTGCTACCAGAGAGGGTCATGTGAAAATTTCATGCTTTATTAAAAGTTACTTTTTTTAAATTAAAAATTACTGCTTCCAGTCTCATATACCGGAAACCGAAGCTACCACCTGATGTGGCAGAACTGTTTGGGTGCCATGTGTTGGTGATTGTCCAAGGACAGGGTGTCAGGTGGTCCCTGGGGCTGAGAGAGGCCTGGTCTTCAAGGATGTGTTTTTGAGCCAAGCCACTGTTCATGATGGAAAATGACATTCTTTGGGGCTTCAGTCAGAAGCAAGGGCTTCCTGAGCTTTCCTGGGGGTTCTCCTTAGAGAAGTCAGCAGCAAAGGGAGAAGACAGCAATCTGTTTGGAGAGTGAAGTGGTTCCCTGCAAAGATGTTGCTATAGGAGCCCTGCATCCCAGTAACCCGCATTCAGCCTACTTTTCCAGCATGTGCCGAGATTTCTGCTACCTCACCCTCATTCAGAATGTAATTACCACTCAGATCATTGCACAGCTCTTAGTTTCTAGATTGACTTGCTGCTTTTTGGATAACTGGAATTTGTTTACTATTATACCTAGGACAGGGCAGAGGCCTAGTAAATACTTGTCGATTGAACAAACTTTCCTATTTGTTAACAGCTTGGATTGCTACAATTTATTTAGTACTTTCTACATGCCTGGTGTCTTACACACATCTTTAAATCTTTACAACAATCTGATGGGTGAGACCCACTTTATCATGGGAAAACTGAGGCTCCGAGATGGTAAATAACTTACCTGAAGTCCCACAGCAGTTAGTGGCAAAACCAGAATTTCAGTGCAGTGTCCCCCGACTCAGAGTTTTGTGTTTTTTAAAGAACTAGAGGCATCTCCACTCATGGACATTGGAACCCAAAGCCACTTTTCAGCATTTGCAACATCATTCTTTTCTGCACTTTCAAAATATTCTCTAAAATGTACAAACATGACTTCTGCAAATATGTATATATTTCTTGCCTTTCTCAACCTGCTTGTGCTCTTCCCTTCAGTTCAGTAGGGACCTGGAGGGCCAGCCAGGGTCAAGAGGTACCCAACACTGAGTGTCTGCCTACTGGTTAAAAACTTTGCCTGAGCTATAGGCTGGGACTTGTTCATAAGCTGTGGTTCCCAGCCACCTCTTGGTCCATCCTCTGTCACTTTCCCTCCCAGTTTGCCTGTTTCAGCCACACTGAATTCCTTGCTGTTCCATGAACACACTGAGCACACTCTGGATTCAGGACGTTGCCCATGCTGTTTCCTCTACCTTGGACACTGTTCTTTCTGATGCGTGTCTTGCTTGCTCCCTGGCTTCCTTTCAATCTCTAGTGAGGTGTCAGCTCCTCAGAGAGGCCTTTCCTGACCCCTCACTGTAGAAGAGCACCCTTTGCTATACACACGTTGGTCTCCCTCCTCCTCTGCATGGCTCCACTACTTCCTGGTGCTGATGGGCAGTTGAGAGATTTTCGTGTTTTCTCCTCTTTGTATACTGTCTCTCCCTTTATTCAAATAGCTGCTCCCACAAGGCAGGACTTTATCTGATTTGTTCAATGGAACAGTATTTGGCATACAATCGGGGTTCAAAAAAATTGCTGAGGAATAAGTGAGTGAATTCAATAGATTGGACCATGCCAACAGGCAGGGATGTGTGCAGTGTCTTAGGGAGTGGAGAGGGACAGGACAGAGCCACCAGATGTTCTTTCTAGCAGGTTGAAGGTAAATGAGCCCCCTTCCGCTGCCCCAAATCCTGTAACTTTTATAAAATAAGAGGAAGGTTTTGATGAATCTCTGTTTTGTCTGTAAAATAGGGGCAGCAAATTTGCCAATATGGAATGTATTCGCAAAAACCAATGAAGACTTCAAAGACAATAATTAGTAATGATGCATAGAACTTTCATTCTCTGCATTTTCTATGTCCCTCCCTAGTATTGGCTTATTTCCCCTTACACTGCCTATTGAAGTAGTAACCTTAGAAGAACACCTCTCTGGGTTATTTGAATTCCTTTTATTCAACCACCTTGGAGTACCACAGATAGTCATTGGTTAGTTCTTTCTTATTATGTGTGTGGAATTAAGATATTATTACCACACATTATAGACTGCAAAATAAACAAGGGCCACAAAAGAACCGTAAAAGTAGGATAGAGAAGAGAAGGGGTTAGGAAGCAGCAGCTTGTTCCATCAAAACCATTAGTTGTGGGTTTTGTGCTGGGCTTTTGACTGAGAGGACAAGGAGGTGGGAGAGGAATGCTTTTCATGCCTGTTTCCCTGAGAAATCGCATTTCTCAGATGGGTAACTCAAGGTCTGGTTGCAGGAGCAGCTGGAGAGCTGGGCATCTGTTGGCAGGCAATAGGGAGGAAGTCTGGAGGCTCCAGGATTTGGCTGATTAGACCCTGATGATCTCTCGTCTGGGTGTCTGCACACTTAGTGATTCCCCAGTGTCTCAGCCACATCTCCAGGGTGTGCACATTTATCCTTCCTGACTGCTGTGGTCAGAAGGGAGATTCACCCCTGCAGAATTCTGGCAGCAAATTACAGCCTGCACAGTTCATTTGGTAATTAATCATGGGCTCCTTGGGATGAGTCTGCTTTGCAACTTAAGTCATTGCTTACTCTTTTTTAAAAAAATTTTTTTTAGATGTTGATGGACCTTTATTTTATTCATCTATTTATATGTGGTGCTGAGAATTGAACCCAGTGCCTCACACATGCTAGGCAAGTGCTCTACCACTGAGCCACAACCCCAGCCCCCCACCAAGTTATCACTTACTCTTAATTTTTCTGTAGCTTTACATGTTTTGTGTGGCTCCTCTGTGGGCATGGTGGGCCGAGGCCGTTGATGGTATTTCCTTTCATGCTGGGCATCTGGTAAGATTTCAGCAGGACTTTTTGAGGAAAATAAGAAGCTTCTGCTGAACTGGAGAGGTGGAGAGTGCCTGAGAGAGAGAGCCAGCAGGAGGAGGCTGGTGCCCAGGTGGTCTACGTGGGGAAGGACTTGAAAAAACACATGTTGAGTGAACACCTCTTCTGGGCTTGGTCTGCTAGGGGCACCGTCACCAGAAAAATCTGTCCCTTATCCAACACTCACTGTGCGCCAGGCACTGGGTCAAGCACTTGAAATGTGTCCTCACCACAGCTCATGAAGAAGAAATTGCTGTCATTTTTCAGATGAAGTAAACCAAGGCTCAGAGGAGTAGAGTCACATGTACAGTAATACAATGGCAGAGCCAGGATCCAAACCTTGTCTGACTACCTTGTTCTTAAGTGCAACCTTGTTAAATGTCCTTTAGGGCAAGGGCTGGGTCGTCTTCAGTGCTTCAGCCTCCCAACGACATACAGAATTCTCTATAGTGCTAAAATACTGAAGAATGGTTTCCCAGACCAATGCATCCTTACTGAGTAAGCTCTGGACTATGGTTTCCCTGATAACATGGGTGTTCTTCTCTACTGGCATCTCCATGAAGGACTGAGCTCTCTTCACCACTCTGCCTCTGGGGTCACTGTTATATTATGGATAAGTATCCCTCAAAGGTCCATGTGTTGAAGGCTTACTCCCCAGGGTGGTGCTTTTGGGAAGTGTTTGGAGCCTTTAAGAGGTGGGGCTTAGTGGGAGGTCTTTAGATCATTGGGGGAATACCCTGGAAGGGGATTGTAGGACACTGACCCTTCTCCCTCTCTTTTGCTTTCTGGTAATGAGGTGAGCAGTTTTGCTCTGCCGTGTGCTCCTGCCATGATATATTGTCTTACCACAGGCCCAAAGCAAAGGGGTCCACTTGGTTATGGATTAGAACGAACAACAATGTGAGCCAAAACAAATGTTTTCTTTTTATAAATTCATTATTTCAGGCACTTTGTTATAGTGATAGAAAGTCAACTAACCCAGTCACTGTGGTGCCTGGAACAGAGTCAGTATTCAATCAGTGTGGCTGGGAACCTAGGACTCATCAGGGACTCCTCGGCTTGGCAAATGTCCAGCCTGGTGCTCCCAACACACCTGGGAGCCTTCAGACTGCCACTGGTAGATTTTTTAAATAATGACTTTACAATTTACTTGGAGAGGTCATGAAGAGAGAGAGAAAAGACTGAGGATATCAAGTAAACTGCCCTGATTCAGGATGGCAGAATGGCTTCTGCAAAACAATTGTGTTAAGCACCTATTTCTAGGGTTAATGTCGATCTGATGAACCTAACAATCTATTCCTTTAAATTTTTTTTTTGTAATATAGCAACATGCATGTCTACACATTTGTGTGCTACTTCTTTCTTTCCCAAAGCAAGTGGTATTTTGTGGTTCTTGTATCCACCTTCTAACAAATTAAAATGTCACCTAGCATGTATAATTATAAATTCTGAAGATCTCAATGTGGCACACCTGGGAGGCAGAGCTGGCTCATCAAAAGCCAAAACAAGTGGAATGTTCCCCCTCAGCCACTAACGAGCATCATAAAATTTACTTCATGCTGCTTCTAAACAGCACCCTTCATGCTGCTTCTAAACAGCACCGACATTCCCTTCAAATGAAATAATTGGCGTTCCATTTGCAGAGGTGGAGGAGAGGTGGGGGCGGAGAAAGCCATTTTCAGGAAGGCAGGAACACTGGGAATCATTTATGCAGGCCCTGTTCACCTTCCATCTGCAGCCCCTGTAGCCAGGTCCACCTGCTCCACCTGCTTCCACAGGCTTACAGGGCTTATGCGCTTAGTCTGGGCATGCTCCATCAAGCAGGTGTGTTCCTGGCCTTCCCTTCTTGGTGAGGTCATCTCTAGCTCCCCTCTCTTTTTCTAGTCTCCAGGTTTGGAGATTCTAGAGACCTGGGACTATGAATGTGGCCCTTGGAGCATGGAGAACTTGGCTGGGATATGGTACTTGATCTCACTGTGTCTCAATTTTCCTGTCTGTGAAATGGGCTCTATTGAGAGCAGTAAGTGAGGTCTTTATTGCAGAACAATCAGTTCAGGGTCAGCAGAGGGGAAGTTTTTGGTGAGTGGGGCTAGCTCTTTCTTAGGACATGGGACTGTGGCTCCTCTTCTGTCCTTATGCTGCACCACAAATCGGTATAGGTTCACCTACAGGAATCTATCACTGTATGCAGGAAATAGAGGGACAGCTTCCACACCTGATCTCAGCCCAAAGGCTGAGAAACCATTAGAATGACAGCTTCTGACTTAAAAGACACCAAACTTGCCTGGTGAGGTGATGCACACCTGGAATCCCAGCTTCTTCAGGGCAGTGTGGGTGGTGGTTTCCTGAGGCAAGAGTATCATAAGTTCAAGGTCAGCCTCAGCACTAAGCAAGACACTGTCTCTAAAATAAAAGGGGGCTGGGGATATAGTCCAGTGGTAGAGTACCCCTGGGTTCGCTGACCAGTACTGAAAATCAAAAGACTAAACTCCTGTTCACGTGCAGCCATCCTCCGGCAGTCAAGCAAACCTGAATGCAGTGGTCATGAGAACTGTGAGGGGTCCCAGAGGTCCAAATTCATCATGTGGAAACAGGACCAGAAATGGGCACTGGCCTTGCCAAAGGTGACAGTCTGGTTGGAAGCCAAGCCCCTTGGCCGACTAGACATCAGGCACAGTCCTCTCTAAGCCCAGTCCTTGCTGATGCTTTCCCAGCTGCACTTGAAAAATGAGGTCCGGTTGCAAAGTGAGAGCAAAGAGCTTTTCTAATTTATTTAGGGAAGAAGAGGAAAATGATGGGCTTTATAATTGCCGGAATCACACTTCTAACTCAATTTGCAGGGTGGAGGATTGATTGCATGGGCCCAGAGTGGCGGTGTACTTGGCAAACTTCCGTTCTGATGCAATTAAACCTGGCTCTCTCTCCAGCTTTGTCGAGGACCTGGGCCAGGCCCCAGGAGACACAGATGTGACATGGAAGCCCAGGCTAGACCAAAGCTGGCCTCAATGCTGAAGAAGTCCAGGGGCAGAGGCGAGGGCTTGGAGCCCCTGGGGGCCATCCCTAGGCTGAGGAGTGGACACTCTTAACAAGCTCCAGACTCCAGAAGATCATGGGCCAGTGAGGGCTGGGTCTGGAAGATACCAGGTTGTCGGGAAGTACACCATTTGCCAACAAGCTGTATGGCCTTGGGCCCAGTACTTACCATTCCAAGCATTAGACTTCTCAGCTGTAAGATGGGAATTGTAGAAGGTTCTGTTGTCTGGATCTTGTGTGTCCCCCAAAGGCCCATGTGTTAAAGTCTTGGTCCCCAGTTTGGTACTATTGAGAGGTGTAGAACCTTTAAGAGGTGGGGCCTACTGGGAGGTCTTTAGGTCATTGGGGGTATGCCTTTGAAAGGGGTTGTGGGGCTCTGTTCTTTTTCTTTTTCTCTCTTTTGCTTCCTAGCCATGAGAGAAGGGGTTTTGCTCTGCCAAATGAACTTACTATGATGTGCTGCCTCGCCACAGGTCCAAAAACAACGGGCCAACGGATCATGAACTGGAACCTCTGAAACCATGAATCAAAATAAAACTTTGCTCTTCATAAATCAATTATCTCAGCCATTTGTCACACTAATGGAAAGCTGACTAATGCAGTGGGCACTCACCCCATTGAATTATGAGGATTGAATGAGTTAACATCTTTAAAGCCTTTGGAACTGTACGCAGCACATAGTAGTGTTAAATAAGTGTTCAATGAACAAATAAATAAATCCACTAGGTCCCTGAAGAGCTATAGGAACTTTTGGAGACTTCTGTCTTTGGCCACTAGGACTCAGGGCCCTGCTCCTCATTCATCCTTCTCCCCTGGTAGGATTGAGGCTGACTCAACACCACATTCTGGTTAAGAGGTTGGGATTATTGTCCCCTCTCTCTCTTCTGCCCATTTCTGCCATCAGTGTGATTCAATTGGGTCATGCTTCCTGGGAACTGGGCTTCTTGCAACTCCTCAGACAGTATCAGAACCCCAAGGGTGACTACCTGCTTGAAGGTATGTGCCAGGACCACCTGGGCCTGCTGGGCCCTGTCCCTGCATCTGCCATCCAGGCTGTACCCTCAATGACAGCCTTCACCTTGACTGTGCCTGGGTTTGCTCTGTCCACTGCACTTTGGAGATGCATGTCACCAGACAAGAATCCTGTGCTACCCTGGGGCTGAGACCCTCTGCTGAGCATGGCTATCCCCTTTGGCTAGCCAATGACCAAGGGAGGGAGGTGTGGGTGGGAGGAGTGAGACCTCATCTGAAGATGAGCCCCTGTGGAGATCTAGATGAATGACACCCAGAGATGTCTTGAGAGCTGCCCATTTGTGACAAGCTTTTGAGTAATAGTGATGGAAAGAAAACACATTACAAAGCCTCCTGTGGGCAAATCAGAGAGGCTACAATGTCCCACATTCCACCAAACGCCAAACCATCTCACTGTCCACAAAGACTTACAGTCCTAGAAGGGGGCATTTCCAGAGCCAGCCCGTGAAGGTTCTGAACTATCCCAACTGTGGCCTTCTCCTTTCTTAAATGTGAACACCAGTGACCTGAAATTTTGTTTTAAGCTTCCAAATGTCAAGTTGCTTCATCTTATAGACTAACTTAGATTGTGACTGCCTGAGTACAATGTTAAGAAGGATTCTGAGGAATTGGAACACTTGTACATTGTTGTAAACATAAAGGGTAAAACGATGCAGCTGTTATGGAAGACAGTGTGGTAGTTCCTCAAACAAAAAATAGAAACTACCATATGATCCAGCAATCCCACTCCTGGGGATACATCTATGTCTATATCTATATTTATATAAAGAACTGAAGGCAGAATCTCAAAGAGATAGCTCAACTCCTCATGCAACATTGTTCACAATAGCCAAGACATGGAAAAAACCCAAATGTCTATCTACAGAAAAATGGATAATGTGTTATATATATGAAATGGAATATTTGTGTTTTCAGCCTTTAAATGGAAGGCAATCCTTCTTCACCCATGCCTGTTCATCCATGCAACATCCATGCCACAACATGGGTGAACCTGGAAGGCATCATGCTAAGTGAAATGAATCAGAACGAAGACTGCATGATCCCACTTATTTGAGGCATCTAAAGTAGACTCATCAAGGCAGAAAACAGAACAGTAGTTTCCAGGGGGAGGGGGAGGGGAAGATGGAAAGTTATTCAATGGATATAAAGTTACAGATACAAAAGACAAGTAGGTTCTAGAGATCTGCTACATAGCAGAGTGCTGATAATTAACAATGTACTAATGTACACCTAAAAATTTGTTAGGAGGATGAGTCACCAACAAACTTTTGGAGGGGATGGATATGCTTATAACTTTGATTGGGATGATGGTATCAAGGGTTGTGTGAGCACAGGTCCAAACTCATCAAATCATACACATTAATTATTTGTCTATCAGTTATTCCTCAATAAAGCTAGAAAAGAAAAAAAAATGGGGTGGGAGGATCCCCGGGCTGTCTCTGTTGTAGCTCTTACAGATAAAGGAATAACTGTGGGAAGCAGCAGTGGTTTTGTGTGTCCTACCTCCCTTCTCCACTTTCACTCTCCCCTGGAAAAGATGTCCCTTCTCTTGGGTCCATGCTGCTCGCTCACTCCCTACTGTGTGGTGGGCCTACCTGTTACAGCACCTGGCCCCTGGCTCAATGATAGATAGATGAGCCAGGTCTAGCCAATCATGGGGCTTCAACCACACAGCCACGCTGATTTGTTGAGGGGACAAACATGTGACTCAAGCCAGCCAATCAGAGAACGTCCTTCAGTGAGCATGTGACTCAAGCCAGCCAATCAGAGACCTTCCTTCAGTGAGGACAGAAGCAAGAAGGCTGCTCTTTCCTCTAGAATCACTAGCTGGGGATGAAGTAAGGCTGGAGTATTCTGGAGCTCTGCACACCTTTTCCCCACTCCATTCCCTTTCTTCCTTTCCTTCCACACAGAAAGCCTATTTGCAGGAAGGGAAAAGGCCAACAGCAGGAGCTGAGACATGGAGAAAGGCCTGACATCATCATCTGAAACCCTAGATCCAGCTGGACTTGAAGCCTGTCTCGCCCCTATTGTGACCAGATTTTGAACTTAAAAATGCAATCTCACTTATGCTAGCTTGAATTGAACCTAGTGTTATCTGCAACCAAATACATGCAGATGTGAGAAAGAAAGTTGACAGCAGCAACTCCATTGTGGGACCCAGAATCCATCTTGTGCTGTGAACTTGCTGACATGCCAAGAGAAGGAACTAGCTAAGAAGGAACATCCTGAGGATTGTATAAACTGAATTCTTTCCTAGTAGCAGCGATACGGTTTGAGCTGCTCTGTGCAGGACCAATGAATTAGAGAAGTAATTTATCCAAGTGTGTGTGTGTGTGTGTATGTGTGTGTGTGTGTGTTACTGGGGATGGAACGAGGGCCTTCTGCATGCTAGGCAAATGCTGTACCACTGAGCTGCACTCCCAGCATCAATCATAATTCTTGACAACTCCCCCGCCCAATAACCACTGAAACTTCCTCCTTTTACTGAAACATTCTGCTTTCTACTAGAATCTGGGCTTCCTGGGTTGCCATTTCAAGACACCACCCTATCACCTTTGTGTTAAACAGATTGTCTGAGCTCTCTGGATAATGCAGCAGCTATCTAGTTGTCCCTCAAAATGTCTCCACTTCTAACACAGCTTTGTCTTACTTGGTTTATCTTGTGGTACTGGGAATTGAACCCAAGGTCTTGCATCTACGAGGCAAGTATTCTACCACTGAGCTACATCTCCAATTCTTTTATGTTTTAGTTTGAGACAAGAACTTGCTAAATTTCCCAGGCCGGTCTGGAATTTGTGATCCTCCTGCCTCAGCCCCCTAGTAGCTGGGATGACAGGCGTGCACCACCATGTCTGACTCTAACATGGCTTGAATCTTAACTAACCCTACTTCCTCTGCTGAAACCCCCACATGTTGCCAGCTGTACTCTTTGAACTCTCTAAAAGCAAGAATGCAATCATATTCATAAATGTCTTGGAGAACCTGCTGGATCTCAGGTGAAGTCTCTGTTCTCTGTGATCCTTACCATTTGAATCGAATCCATGAACTTTTGTGCATCTGGATTCCAAGGTCAGAATCACAAAAGATTTTAGCTCTGAGATATGTATCATATGTTGTTAATGATCGGGAAAAACTAAAACAAACCAAATGTCCACAAATAGGCAGATGGTTAAAGAAGCATGGGCATATTCACATTATGAAATGGTGCATAGCCATTACAATAATATTGACAGAGTTTTCTGCTGAGCATGTATTGAAACCACCATGTAGAATTTAGCCCCTCACAGTGTCCAGAAGGAGCCTAGAACTGGAGGATGTGAAGTTGTATAATATTTGCTGACAGGTTCTGAGCCTCAGAGGGCACATTGCGTGGGGCTTGCAATTCTACTGAAACTCCTTCAATATATACCCCTGGGTGTCCCAGTGCCCTCACTCTCTCCTGTCTTTTCCCACTCAGCCATGGCCTCCCAATCTTCACTCCTCCCTCTTGATTTGCTCAAGTAATCTCCAAAGCTTTTCCTTTCAGGCATGAGCAGCCATCTAGTTCTCTCCGCTGCTCCTAACCCCAATTCAATCTGCAACTCCCTGGACCAGGGTCTCCCAGGTAACCAGACCCTTCCTCCTTATAAGTATGTGAGCCCCTGATATTATGTATAACTCTAGTGCAGTGATAAACACACACACACACACACACACACACACACACACACACATATATATATATATATATATATATATATATATATATATT
>NW_026000241.1:10027836-10038626 GCF_001458135.2 Marmota marmota marmota | reverse complement strand
ATATATTTTTTTTTTTTTTAAAGGAAGTTGAGCTTTGGGTTTTGCTGCTGGAACATATCCTTTGAGGTCCCCCCACCTCCCTGCAAATGACTTCTCAGACTTTAACTTGCAGCAGAATACCCTGGAGGCCCCAAAGCTCAGCCGTTCCTCCCAGCCCAGGGCTTCCAGATTCAGTAGGTCTTGTGGGATCTGAGAATTTGCATCTCTAGCAAAGTTCATCCAGGTGGCTCCCAGTGAGGCTAATGCCCTTGGTCTGGGGACCACACTTGGAGAAACACTGGCTTGGCAGATTTCTTTCCTACCAAAAAAGACCCTTCTTATATGCCCTTTAATGGATAAATGGATAAAGAAAATGTGATACATAGGCACAATGGAATATTACTTGTCCATAAAGAAGAATAAAATTATGGCATTTTATGTCAGTAAATGGATGGAAATGGAGACTATTATGTTAAATGAAATAAACCAATCTCAAAAAAACCAGAGGCGGAATATCCTCTCTGATATGTAGGCGCTAACTCACAATGGAAGGGAAGGGAGAATAGACGTTCATTGGGTTAGACAAAGGGGAATGAAGAGAAGGGAGAGGGAATAGGAATGGGAGACAGTAGAATGAAGGGATATAACTTTCCTATATTCACCTATGAATGCATGACCAGTGTAACTCCTCATCATGTACAACCACAAGAAGTTAAACTCCATGTATGTATGATATGTCAGAATACATTCTACTGTCATGTATAACTAAAAAGAACAAATAAAAAGTTTTTTAAAAAAGAAAATGAAAAGACCCTCCTTGTGTAGAGTATACCATTTTCTCCATGTTGTCACATATTATTATCATCCTTGGAAGACAAAAAAAGTTACATAAAAATACTCATGCCTGGGGGTTCTGCTTCCCATTTTCTCCAAACAAATAGAGAAGGGGATCCCAGACCACGCTTGCTGGGTTTGCTTAACGGAAGCGGCTCCTAGACAATCTCTAGCAATTAAACAGAGCAATCTTCAAAACAGAGAAGGTGCCAATGTCAGGAGCAGCTTTGGGCTTATAGGAGCAGCCTCAGAGGCTGGGTTGGGGGAGTTACGCCCGTCAGCACAGTGGCAGCTGTGGTCAGTTACCACTGTGCAGAGCAGGTCAGAGATGACCAAGGGCACAGATGGCTGAGCCATCCTTGCCCCGAAGGTCTTGCTCTTTGTTGGGGGGACTAATATGTTGCAAATATGAAGTCAAACTTGGACTCAGGTTGGGCACTGAAGGAAAAGGCAGAGGGTGTTGGCAATGTCCTGGAGATAGTAGCTGAGTCCTTGATTGTGAGTGTGTTATCCACTTCTTGAGCGTGTCTCACTGGTTAAAAAAGAAGGGGGGGTGCTGTACTTAATGATGTTCTCTGCTTCATAAGATTCCACAGTCAATGGGTGGAATCCAAAGGGTCTTGGGTGATGGCATGTCCCTTTTCAGTTAGGATGGTCTTTTGTAGAGGTGGGGCTGGGGGTGATCTGGGGAAGGAGGAACAGCTCAGATTTCATAGTCACTTGGGCCCATAACCATACCTTGGTGTGTTTTGCAGCCTCTTCATGATAATGAGGGATGAGCAGACAGAGATCCAACACCCTGTGCTGGGTCCCTGAGGTGCTCCTTTTCCTTTGACAAGTGTCAGCCAGGTGTGGGGGGAGCAAAGGTGTGGAGACAGGTGGCATACTTGGTTTCCAGATGTTGGGGTGCCCAGCACAACTGACCTCACTTGCTCTCAGCTGATTGCATGGTTGACGGGAGGGTGAGAAGAGTGTCAGTAGCTTTCACTTTGTTGGTCTTTCTGTGAGTGGCGGCCCTGGCCTTTTAAACTGGCGGAAGATTGTGAGGGTGAAGTGGGTGTGTGTGGGGGGGCTTATTTGGGAGGAGATGGAACAACACTGCAGTCTGTGTGCATAAGGAATATGGCCTCTTCCAGGAGTCAGCCTTGGGACTTGGCACTGGTAGGGATTTGGAGGTCATTAGTGTAGTTTCCCCAGATTCTCTAATCAGATCTGTTCCAGGGCATCACGGACAAATCTGACTCTAGGGGCTCCTGGCTGTGGTGGCTTCTGGCCGGGTGCTTTGTCAGGCCAGGGCCGGTGAGGCTGGCTCCCAATCTTGGGAGGCAGACCCAGTTACCCAGGTTTTTCTCCTTCTCCTTTACCTTGTCCCTCTTCTCTGCTATCTTGGGATTGTCTTGGTTGACAGCTAGCTGAGCGCTTCACACCTCATTGAAAAGTCACCACAGTAATTACCAGATCATTAACAGGGGATTTTGAAAAGGCACTTCAAAGGCTCTCTCCTGGAATTGCTGAGACAGGTGTAGAAGTCTATCTGGATGAAGGGTAGCAAGTTTAAAGGGAAGTTGGGGATGGAGGGGTAGGTGTTAATTAAACTGGGCTGAGCAGCAGCAGAGATAGGAAACCTTTTGATCCGGGGCATGAGTAACAAATCACACAGTGGCGAGGAGGCCATTTTCAGACAAATTTCAAGAGGCACCGACTTCCCTGCTCCTCTTGTACCTAATTGAAGAATTTGACGTAAGTCTTAGGTCAAAACAGGTGCACACCTGTTCTGGCAAGAATAAATATAGATCATCTTGCACCAGGGGCTTCAGGATTAAATTTACTAATGAAAGTTAATAAAGTGATATAACTGCAAATGAAATGTTGAAATGGCTAGAGTTGGGGTGGGTGCTTAGACTTTATCAAAATTCTTACAGGAAGGAAGATTAACAAATGGTTACATCACAAGTAGCAGATGGTTAGATTGCTACCCACAAAAGACACCTCTGTACTGTAACTTAGCATTAGTTGTGGCATCTCGACACAAACATTGTTTGCATGGATATATATACCCTTTCCCTACTCCGGGACCTTGTATTTAGAGATCCTTGTCCACTTGCAATTGATTTCCAGGAAGCAACAGACCCCCATTCAGTTCTTTATCTTTCTGGCATTGGATGGGTCCCTGGATGTCATCCTTAGCTGCATATCAGAATCATCTGTGATGCTTTTGGGGACTGACTTCAACACTCACCCAATTCATGTGGAATCAGTGTCTCTGGGGACAAAGACCTGGCATCTGTATTTTAAAATCCTTATCAAGATGATTCTGGTGTTTAGGAATTACGGGAAATTGAAAATATATTTTGTGAGAGTTTTTTTGTTTGTTTGTTTGTTTGTTTTGTTTTGGGGAGAGTTCTTTTGCACATTCCAAGATACTTCAGAGGACAACTGCTTTAAAACAACGCCGTGGGACTTCAAAAGACGTGATTTGCAAGAAATTTTTTCTAGATTCCAGACAGGAAATGCGATGTCACCCCAGTTGCCTCCGTCACCAAGTCCCACAATCTCAAGGCTTTGGGTAGAGTAGACTTCCAGGCACAGTATAGCAGAGCTTGGGGACTTTACAAGGACATCTCAGCCTGGCCAGATCCTTTACACCATCATTGTCCCTTGTGCTATAAAAGCAAAGCATGCATCCCTAGACTTCCCTCCTCATCTAGCTTCTGCTTACCTCTCAGGGATGTTGGAGACCCACCGGCAGGGTGCCCAGACCTCCAGGTTGAAAGAGAAAGTGGAGAGATTGATTGAGGGAGGGAGAGGAGACAACCCCGGAGTACCTCAATGCTGTGGCTTCAACATTAAAATCAAATAGCCAGAGATTACATTCTGCAGGCAAAAGCCAATTATATGCAAATTTCAGGCAAATCATATGCAAGTAACACATGTGACTCTGCCCTGGCTGGTGCCTGCTTCATTGTGTCTCTTTGAAGCAGGCAAGTAGAGATAATTGGTAAAATGTATTCCAGGTGTAGTGGCCACAGGGCAAGAGAGGATATGGTAGATTCTTAACCCCCAGCTGTATGCCAGGAAGTGTGACCTACGTCATTTGTCCCAATAGCGTTTACTGAGTGGCTGCTGTGTGCTTGGCTCGGAAATGGGGACAGCGAGATAAATGAGAAGCAGTGCACCCCCTCAGGGACTCAGATGCATCAAGACCCAACAGGTTGACAGAAGGGGTGAACAGGAGCTTGGAAAGGCAACGAGGGTGACGTGAACAGGTGCTACGGAGCAGGTGCAAGCCCTCCATCTAAATCAGACTGGGCCATCAAGACGCTTCCTGGAGGCAGTGAGCCTGGGCTGCTTTAAGAATGAATAAGAGCCTGGCATGGTGGTGCATCCTGTAATCCCAGTGGCTCGTGAGGCTGAGACAGGAGGATCGTGAGTTCAAATCCAGCCCCAGCAAAAGTGATGTGCTAAGCAACTCAGTGAGACCCTGTCTCTAAACAAAAAAACAAAACAAGGGCTGGGACTGTGGCTCAGAAGTAGCACACTTGCCTGGCATGTGTGAGGCACTGGGTTCGATTCTCAGCACCACATATAATAAGTAAAATAAAAGATCTATCAACAATTATGAAAAAAAATTAAAACAAAACAAAACCATAGGGCTGAGATGTGGTTCAGTAGTTGAGTGCCCGAGAGTTCAATCCCCAGTACCCACTCCCCCGCCCCCCCAAAAAAAAAGAATGAGTAAGAGAGTGGACATTCAGTGAGGAGAAGGAGGTTCAGGGCCACCTGGCTTCATAAGTGGATTATGGTGGCAAGGGGAGGGTATGAGGTGAGGGCCGAGGAGAAGGGGCTGATGAGACTCCAGTTGGATCCTCAGGGCCTTTCAGCACTAAGTCCAAAAGATGGAGTTTGATCCTGAAGAGTGAGGTGTAGGCCACTGGGGAATGGGATAGTGTGGGGCTGAGGCTGGAGTGGGTCCTGAGGAGGCAAAGCAACCAGACAGAGGGACAGACCAGGCAATGGTGGGAAAGACAAGAGGGTGGACATCATGGGGACCCAAAGTTGTAGGACTCTGATGATTCAGCGGTGGAGGTGACGGTGACCGAGGCTTCCTGGAGGACTAGCAGGGTGGGAGGCACACAGGTGGGACAGCACTTCTGTTTGGATGCCCCTGGGTGTCCAAGAAGCCACATCCAAGACCCAACATTCTTCACTCTGTCTTAAGGCAGGTTCTCCAGGAGTGAGTGGTTTATATGAAGGCAGAGGTTTTCTTATGGGGGAGTGGGACGGGAAGGAGACCAGGCGGAGTATAATCTCAGGCAGGAGCCACGGGGACGGTGGCCTTGGCCTGATTCCACAGGAGGCCTGGATCTAAGTGACATCTCAAAATGGGTTCCCATGTAAGGACAGGGTACTGAGGTTTCACACTGCCACTCATGTCCATCGAGAGCCTCAGGTTGCCCCCGCTGGGAGTGATAAGGAAAGTAGCAGGCACTTTCAGGGCTCATTGCATGAAGACAAAGACTAGTGGTTTGAAAGTGGTCCTCCCCAAAAGAGCAGAAGCAAAAGCCCATGAGTGGTGGAGAGGGGTACAGAGACACAGCCATCTGGAGGCATCTGCGCTGACTACATGATGTCATCAGCCTTCAAGACTGATCTGCATAGTGGGGGCACCCATGTTTTGCAGACAAGGACATTAATTTCAGAGGGGTTAGATAGCTTTCCCACAGTCACACAGCTAGAGTGGTGGTGATGCTTGGAACCCATGGCTTATGGATTTCCACTCAGCCCAATACATCTCACAGAAGTCAGTTAATAGAGAATCATCTAGGGTCTGGTCACGCCAACCATATCTACTGTTCTAAGCAACCCTGTGAGCTATTTCCATTCCCAATTTGTAGGTAAAGAAGCAGAGGCATGAGAGTCTCCTGGTCAGAGACACAAGTTAGTAGACAGAGGACCTGAGACTTGAGTCCAAGCCCATCTGGCTCCTAGTCCTATCCACAGAGCATCATCTATAGCCCTGGGTCTCCCAGGTGGGGCCACCATTCCATGTATTGCCCAGATTATGTTGGAAAAAAAAATGTGTGGAGCAAGGTCAGGAGTGGTGTTTTAGATTTGTTGAGGGTCTGTTAATGTCCTTTGGCAAGAAGATGGAAAGACCCAGAGACAGCTCTGTTGTGCAGACCGCCTTGGCCTCCACCCCAGCTTCACCCCACAGAGAGAGGGCTGGGTGCTGTCAGCTCTGTTGCTCAAGGTTCCTGAAAGGGTAATTTGGCAAACAATGCGAAGAAGCTGGTTGTGGTAATAAATTACCATGTGAAATGGAATTATTTTTATCACTCTCTGTGTTCTGGGGCCCTGAGGAATGCGGCAAACAAAGACAGGTTGAGTAGGATATTCTGTCTGTGTGGGCCAAGGGCGGAGGCACAGATGGAATGGTGTATGTAATGTTTGTGCATGCGTGTGCACGTGTGTGTGTGTGCACGTGTGTGTGTGTGTGTGTGTGTGTGTGTGTGCGCGTGCGTCTCAATTCCTGCCTGCTCCTCAGCTGGATGGTATGCATCTATGTGGGCAAAAGGCCCATGCACCTGAGGAGGTCTCACAGAGGTTTGAGATGCCACATTTTCTCTGGAGAAACACCTGTCAGGGTGCAGCAGGAGGAATTGACATCACGGAGACAGTGAGAGCATCAGAGGATGTCCTAAGAGCCCATGGTTAGTCTGGATCCGAGAGAAATCTGCTGGGGAGTCTGAATTTAAAATTCTTCTCCCATGGATGACCAGGAAGGCCCTATCATAGAAGCATACCCTTGTTTGAGGAGAACACATTGCAGAGCACTTCAACTTAGGTAGCTGATGTGATTTTTCAAGCTTTCGACTGCAGATCTCATTCTCAGAACCGAGCCTACCTGTGCTAATGGCACCCAGATAAAGAGAACAGAACATGACCACCTCACCCCTACCTTCAGAAACCCCTCCTGCCTCCTTCCAGTGGCTCCCCACCAGGGTTACCCTCTCCTGACTTGTGACAGCATAGAATGGCTTTGTTTGCTTTTGTGCATCATAGAAAAGAAATCATGCAGATGCATTTTGAAAGAATGATTGTAGGCTGAGTCCTGTGAAGCAAATGTGAGGTTTGCAATACTTAAAGCAATCTTGGTGATTGGATGACTGTACTTGAACCCAACCCTTGGGAATACTAAGATGTCTTAATATTGAGCGCATCTTTCAGGACTGGGCATTCATTTGAACAACATGTGGCCGGCAAAGCCCTCGGGAGGAATCACCAGCACGGGGCCATCTTGAATTTCCTTTTGCCTGAGGTCACTGGTTCACAGCCATAGATGCACATTGGAACCCCTCAGGGAGATTTAGAAAATACTGATGCAGGACCCTAGGGGCCCCAAGGGTTTGACTTTAGATCATTTTGTCCTTCTGTGTTCTAAGAGTTGACCTATAAGTTTCGGTAATCTGGGTAGAGAGGGTTCAGGCATTAAAAAGGCCTGCCGATGCTCAGATGAGGGAAAAATCAAGTAGTACACCTGCTGCCAAAATGCCGAGTCAAGCCAGACCCAAGGCTCACGTCTCTCCTCCCCAGCTCCTCTATGACAGCCCAAGACTCACTGAACTGGAGGATGGGAGTAGGCTGAGGAAGAAAAAGGTAAAAGCTAGAGAAAATTGTGTGATTGTGGGAAAATTGTTCAATATTTTAAGTGTTGGGTTTTTTAAATCTATAAAGTGGGGAGTAATAATAATACCAGTAATAATACCAAACCCATAGGTTTTCTAGGAATAGAAATTAGGTAAAGTTCTTAAGCCATTGAGCAGAGTAGTAGGCACATTGTAAGCGCTCAGTAGAACATGTGCTCAGTAGAAAACATCGTTACTAGCCAGCGTTACAAACTGCTGCAGATGGCGTTGTGCCTTTTATAGCCCTCAATTAAAATGTGCCCATTTGAACATGGCCAGAGAAGCAGTAAGTGACATCCCTCAATATTCTTTGAGACAGATGGAACTCTGTTTTCTGTAAACTGCTCAAGGACCTTCAGGGGCCATAGTCATAGAAAATAATTTCTGGGCAGTGTAACTGTAAACTATGCCTATGCCTGCTTCAAAACACAGGTGAAAAGAGAGAAATGTTGGTGGCCCCTTGCTGGCCCACCCAAAACCTGCAAATTGGAGGGGAGGAATAGTTCTCATGAAAAATAACAATTCTCTTCCATCAACACAGAGAAAGGTAATGAATTCCAGCAGAACCCAAGATTTTGTAGAATTGCGAAACAAAGAAGAAAAACTTCTCAACAACTGAAAATTTGAGTAACAGCTCCAATGTCTTCTTGGATTTGATGAAACCAGGGTAAGTGGATCAAGAGCAGAAATGTCTATAGGGAAGGCAAGGTCACCCACTCACACTCTTTGGGCTAGCATCCAAGGTTAGCTGGATGATGTACCAATCATTTCCTTTGGGCCTGTCACCGTCAATCACATAGCTTTTCTATTTCACAGAACTTTCAAAGACCATTTAGTTCTTTCACTTTCAATTCGTAATCACCCTGTATGTAAAAATCCTTGGTAGTATGGGTGTCATTTAACAGATATATTGTAGACCAGATCTTCACTTCTTCCTTTTAAAGAAAACCTCAGTTTTTTTCCCATATATGTCTCTTTCTGCCTCTCTCTGGTGGCTCAGAGAGGGGACCTATCTGTAGTTTCAAGGGTAGATCCTGACTTGATCACCTCAATCCTTCTCCAGTGATTGGTTGAAGAATGGACATGTGACTCAATTTTGGCCAACGGAATATGAGAGGAAGTTTGCTGGGTGCTTCTAACAGTTTTCTGTGTTTCTAAGAGAGTCGGTCTGGAAAATTCTGAATCTGACTTTGGCTCTTGGAACTGCTATTATAATCTTGCTACTAAACAGATAATCCAACCAATTGAGATATCAGAGTGGAGCAATGGGTCCAGAGTAACACTGCTGAGCTGCAAAGTATATTGAATGCTGCCCAGTCTCTAGACGCCCCAGAATTGCTTGGAATTTTCTGTTGCTTAAAGCTTAAAGCAGTGCATTATGGGTATTCTAGGACTCACAGGTTAAGTGAATGCTCATGGTCACTAGATGGAAAGTGGCGGACAGCAGAGGGGAAACCCATGTTTGCCCACCCGCTGTTCAGCTCTCTGTGTTCCTCCACCCCAAAGTGACAATTTTACCTTTCTGAAATCAATCGCAGGATTTACCATCATGGAATGGAATGCTTGTGTCTCATGCTTTCTCAAAGCCCTTTACGGCCCGTGGCAGACAGAGCTTTCAGGTCCTCACAGAAACCAAGCACAAGTCCCACGTCTGGATAGATGCTGAGGTCCTGGCTTTCCCTCGGATTTCTGGTCTCTGTGATCTCTCTCCCTCTGCCGTCTTTGCTGGAACATCTGTCCCACCCCTTTTCTCAGTCCAAGCGTCCCACCTTCCAATTTCTGCTTCCTCCAACTCATGCAGAATCAGCCCGTCTGTGCTTTTGACATCCATGCAGCATCTTCCTGCATTGATTTCTTCTGCAAGATGATTTATTGCAAGGTGATTTTACTCAGCTGTTGTATCAGGATGCTCCCCTTCATTCACAGAATACTTAAATCATTAAGGAATGTTTCCTCACTACTACAGTCCAGAGGTTGGTAATTCCAGAGCCAGTTCAGCCACTCTGTCTGCATCAAGGACTCTGGCCCTTTCCTGCCTCGAACATTCCTTGCCATGCTGTGTACACGGGCTGTGTCTACTCGTCATTTAAAGGTGGTTTCCTTTGCCTCAAGCATCACGACATCACACAGTGAGGTCCAGAAGCCAGAAAAGAAAGGGAAAAAATCCTCACACCTTTCTCTTGCTTTTATTTTTCAGAGACGACATCTGTCTTCCAAATTACCCATTAATTTGCCCAAGGTCACCGGGCTGAGGAAATAGTAAAGTACGAATTCAAATGGGGGACAGTCCAACTCTATAGACTGTCCAATAGAATTATAATGCAAATCACAAAGGAACTTTGAATTTTTGGTATCCACACTTAAAAAGTTAAAAGGAGCAGAAGAAATCGATGTTTTACTTTACTCCATGGATCCAAAAGACTATTTCTACATATGATTGATAGGTTATTAATGAGATATTTTACATTTTTCTATACTAAATCTTTGAAATCCAGTGTGAATTTTATGCTTGCAGAGTATCTCAATTTGGCCACTAAAATTTCACCGGAAATATGTGATCTATATTTAGATTTCATACCATGCACAAGAAAAACATAAATTCGCATGCCCAGATCGTTTCCAACAGGCTCCAACTTTCTCAGTAACGGAATTAAGTAACAGTGTTTTAATTTACATTTAATTTTTTTTTATTGGTTGTTCAAAACATTACAAAGCTCTTGATATATCATCTTTCATACATTTGATTCAAGTGGGTTATGAACTCCCATTTTTACCCCGTATACAGATTGAAGAATCACATCGGTTACACATCCACGTTTTTACATAATGCCATATTAGTGACTGTTGTGTTCTGCTACCTTTCCTATCCCCTACTATCCCCCCTCCCCTCCCCTCCCATCTTCTCTCTCTACCCCATCTGCTGTAATTCAATTCTCTCCCTTGTTTTTTTTCCCTTTCCCCTCACAACCTCTTATATTGTGTAATATATGTAATTTTGTGTAACAATGAGGGTCTCCTTCCATTTCCATGCAATTTCCCTTCTCTCTCCCTTTCCCTCCCACCACTCGTCTCTGTTTAATGTTAATCTTTTCCTCATGCTCTTCCTCCCTTCTCTGTTCTTAGTTGCTCTCCTTATATCAAAGAAGACATTTGGCATTTGTTTTTTAGGGATTGGCTAGCTTCACTTAGCATAATCTGCTCTAATGCCATCCATTTCCCTGCAAATTCCATAATTTTGTCATTTTTTAGTGCTGCGGAATACTCCATTGTGTATAAATGCCACATTTTTTT
>NW_026000241.1:9956157-10025955 GCF_001458135.2 Marmota marmota marmota | reverse complement strand
TCTATCGAGATGATCATGTGGTTCTTATCATTAAGTCTATTGATGTGGTGAATAACATTTATTGATTTCCGTATATTGAACCAGCCTTGCATCCCAGGGATGAATCCTACTTGATCATGGTGCACTATTTTTTTGATATGCTTTTGTATTCGATTCGCCAGGATTTTATTGAGGATTTTTGCATCTAAGTTCATTAGAGATATTGGTCTGTAGTTTTCTTTCTTTGAAGTGTCTTTGTCTGGTTTCGGGATCAGGGTGATGTTGGCCTCATAGAATGAATTTGGAAGAGCTCCTTCTTTTTCTATTTCTTGAAATAACTTGAAAAATATTGGTATTAATTCTTCTTTGAAGGTTTTGTAAAACTCTGCTGTATACCCATCCGGTCCAGGGCTTTTCTTGGTTGATAGTCTTTTGATGGCTTTTTCTATTTCCTCCTTTGTTATTGGTCTGTTTAAATTGTGTGTGTCTTCCTGACTCAATCTGGGAAGATCATATGATTTAAGAAATTTATCGATATCTTCACTATCTTCTATTTTATTGGAATATAGGGTTTCAAAATAATTTCTAATTATCTTCTGTATTTCTGTAGTGTCCATTGTGATATTGCCTTTTTCATCCCGTATGTTAGTAATTTGAGTTCTCTCTCTTCTTCTCTTCGTTAGCATGGCTAAGGGTCTGTCGATCTTATTTATTTTTTTGAAGAACCAACTTTTAGTTTTATCAATTTTTTCAATGGTTTTTTTGGTTTCAATTTCGTTGATTTCCACTCTGATTTTAATTATTTCTTGTCTTCTACTACATTTGCTATTGTTTTGCTCTTCCTTTTCTAGGGTTTTGAGATGAAGTGTGAGCTCATTTATTTGTTGGTTTTTTCTTTTTTTGAGGAATGAATTCCAGGCAATGAATTTCCCTCTTAAAACTGCTTTCATTTTGTCCCATAGATTCCGATATGTGGTGTCTGTATTTTCATTTATCTCTAAGAATTTTTTTATTTCCTCCTTTATGTCTTCTGTAACCCATTGATCATTCAGTAACATATTGTTCATTTTCCAGGTGATGCAGGATTTTTCCTTCCTTCTTTTATCATTGATTTCCAGTTTCATTCCATTATGATCAGATAAGATGCATGGTATTATCTCCACACCTTTATATTTACTGAGGGTTGCCCTATGGCATAATATATGGTCTATCTTTGAGAAGGATCCATGTGCTGCTGAAAAGAACGTGTATCCACTTGATGATGGTTGATATATTCTATATATGACAGTTAAGTCTAGGTCATTGATTGTGTTATTGAGTTCTATAGTTTCTTTATTCAGCTAATGAAGCTCAAATAAAACTAAATATTCATGTCCTCCGTCAAGCTAGCTAGGTTTCAGATGCTCAGAAGTCACATGTGGTTCATGGCTGCTGTGTTGCGCAGTGTGAGGACATTCTGGATACTTAAGCTCATCTTTATGGCACCGTGTTAATATGTGTTGCAGAGTGTTCACTACAAGACTACCAGATTCACCTGGCCACAGGTGAATCACCCTAACTTCTCTCTTTTTTTGGGGGGCACCCAGTAGACCACTGAGCCACATCCCCAGCTCTATTTTGTATTTTATTTAGAGACAGGGTCTCACTGAGTTGCTTAGCACCTTGCTTTTGCTGAGGCTGGCTTTGAACTAGTGATCCTCCTGCCTCAGCCTCCTGAGCTGCTGGGATTACAGTCACACACCACCACACCCAGCACCCTAGCTTCTCTCAGTCCTCCATTTACTCATCTGTCATGGAATGGAGTTTGATCTCAAACATCTCTTCCAGTTCTCAGATGCTGCCTTCTTTCTCTCTTCTGAAAGAGGAAGAACGAGTTTTATCAAAGCCCTGAGCATACAAGGCATATTAAAATTCTTGTCTGCACCGTGTTTTCCTAGTTGTGACACATCTTTGGGACACTGCTAGGAATGCAGGGGCCACAGGCGACGAGGGATGCCACAGTTTTAGAAGCACTGCTACTTCATTGCTCTGCTTAAATCCGCTTGGACTTACATACCTAGATTCTATTGCTGGGTAGCAGATCACCCCCCAAACATGGTGTGTTATGTGACCATTTATTATGACACTCATGGATTCTGTGGGTCAGGAATTGGAGCAGGAATTAGCAAGTACCAGTTTCCCCATGCTGTCTTAGAGCCTCACAGGCAGACTCGAAGGCTAGGGTGACCTGACATGCAGGAGCTGCCATTGCTGCAGGCCCAGTCAGTCACTCCTGTGTCTGGTGGTTGGGCCCTTAGGGGGGCTGTTGCCAGAACTCCTACAGGTGGCCTTTCCAGGTGACCAGGCCTCCTCTTAACATTGCATGGGTTCCAATACCAAGTGTCCCACAAGAGAAAGTCAGGCAGAGGTCTTTTCTAACCCTGCCTCAGTGATCAGATGGTGTCATTTTCACCCCATTCTCTTTTACCAGGTCATCTGAAAGGACTTCTCAAGTTCCATATGAGGAGAAAGCAACTCTACCCCTGATGGAGGAATGACAAGGTTCTGCAAGAGCATGTGGACCTCAAAATATTGCCGCAGACATGTTGGTAAATGCAATCTGCCACTTACCTCCCCTGAAATGTCTGTTCTTGGAAAAACTACTGAAGCAAATGTTCCCCTGGTCACTTTGTGCCAGGCTAAAGGAGCTGGGTTGGAGGAGCACAATTCTTCTCATGCCCTATAGATTGACCATGACTTGTCACAGCAGGGGAGAGACCCATGTGCATTAGCACATGCCATGGGAGGGTCTGTGGGGCAAAGGGTGGGGGACCGAATATTAGGGACAAGACTTAAATGGAATCCTAGATTATCTCTGAGAGGATGAAAAACCTCAGAAATTTTCATCCCAGTTCTGGTATTCTAAGACTTTGGTAAACACTGGATTGATAATGACGAGAAGAGAAAGGAGAGGAAGTTTCTCAGAGAGGAAAGGAAGAACCTAAATGAAAGTAGAGGCTGCATCACATCAAGACCTGCAGGAGAGAAGAAGCTTTGGGGACAGAGCTCTCTAATAGAGCACCATTGGTCATTGACTGGGGGAGGAGCAGTCCTTCTGAATTTTAGCCAGAATTCACTTCCCTGAGTTATGCTGCTGATGCTAAGACATTCCCAGGAACCCATAAACCCCTCAAAATAGTTCAGGTCCAGATTATGGGCCTTTATATTTCATTCCAGAGCTAGCTCACTAGGACATTAAACTAGCAAGCAATCAGCAAAAGTAAGGCATCCTATCTTTTTTTTTTTTTTTTTTAATTTTTTATTGTTGGCTGTTCAAAACATTACATAGTTCTTGATATATCATATTTCACACTTTGATTCAAGTGGGTTATGAGCTCCCATTTTTACCCCATATACAGATTGCAGAATCACATCAGTTACACATCCATTGATTTACATATTGCCATACTAGTGTCTGTTGTGTTCTGCTGCCTTTCCTATCCTCTACTATCCCCCCTCCCCTCCCAAGGCATCCTATCTTAAAATAAAGCAGCCAGAGTGTTTTCTGGGCAAGTTTTCCTCTTGGCAGTTACGTCAGAGGAGCTTTAATTGAGATAAGTGTTCTGTGTCTTGCTCTGTGACTCTGGAAAATTGGAGAGGAGCTCCACAGGTATAACATCTGGATCCTTGGCTTCTGTAAAAGACACTGCAGGGCTGTCAGCACAACTTGGAACTTCTCTTTTCTGAAAACTCCCTCCCACCAACAGGGAGGCAGCATATTTGTGCCAACTGAGGTGCGACTCGAGTAGCCACGGTAGGTTGGACCAGAAGCTACCGGATTCACACTTCCTCTCAAGGAGGGATTAAGATGCTCAGACTCTGCTATTTTCTGTGTCAAGGATGATAAGCCAAACACCTGAGTAGCTGGGCTGCCATAGTGCCCAGTTCCAGAACATCTCCAAGACCATCTCTGACAGTTTTGTGGACCAGGAATTGGGAGAGCAGCTGATAGGATGGTTCTGGCTCTGTGTCTTTCATGAGATTCCAGACAGGGATCAGCCAGGACTGAGGCCATCTGAAGGCTTTGGTCATAGGTATAACTTGGTAATGGATATTGGTTGGGAGGTCTCCATGCCTCTCCACATGGTTGCTGGAGTATCCCCACCACACAGCATGTTTGGCTTCCCCAGAGCAAGGATCCCAGAGGCCAAAGAGCTTTTATGACCTTGCCTCAAAAATCACACCCATCTGCTCTTGCCATATTCTGTCTATCGCACAGGGCAAGCCCTGATCTATAATTGGAGGGGACCATGCGGATGTGAATAGCAGGAAGTGAGGCTCCCATTTGGGAGGCTGGCTACCAAACCTCCTTACATTTGCACATATCCCATGATTTATAAGGATCCTTGATATATACCCATCTCCTCCAGATACTCAAAACAGCCCTGGCCCCTGCTTGTCTGTCTTCAGTCCTACTATTTCTATCTACCTACTGTGCCTCCTAGGCCCAGCTCCTCAGTCTTCTAATTTCCTTACACACTGTGCATTTTCTTATACAGATGTTCCCCTTCCACAAATGCTCTTCCTAATCTAGAATGCTCTTCTACTATCTCTTTGCCCAATTAATCCCTTCTCTTCTTCGGAGCTCTGCTTTTGACACCGTGGTCTTGGTCTTTGGTCATGAGATTGCCATAGAGCCCTTCCTGACCCTCCATGTCTGGTTTAAATGTCCTTCCTCTGACTCTCCTACTTCCCTCATGGGTATTACTTAATGACTATAATATCTACTTCCTTGACCAGAGTGCCAGTGCCAGAGGTGGTCTCAGTACCACCCCCAGCCTCTGACACAGGGATTGATATGTTTGCCAGTTGACTGTATTAATGGGCTAGGTGAGCATCATTATTCCTATTATACAGAGGCAGAGGACAATAACATTCAGTCTGAGTCATGGTCAGTGTATGACAGAGCCGAGTCTAAGCCCAGTTCACACCAACCCCCAGCACCCCCGAGTATCTCAGAAACACGTCGCCAAGCAAATTTGCTGCAAAACCATTACTGCTTTGATCTTTGGTACCCTGACAGCTGTGTCCCCTATCTTTCCAGCTTGGACTTGCCAGGTTTCTGGGCCCATGGCCGAAGAAACCTGGTTATTAGCCTTTTTAAATTCATTTGCCTGTGAACCTCCCAAGGGGAGAACATGTACATGTTTTGTTGAGACACAGAGACCCAAGCTCTATTCCCATCATTAAGACTCCTCCAAACTCAAATATTGCTCTTCATTAAGAAACAATGCCTAGGTATTAGGGGACAGTGACAAGAGGATGTGGGGACAACAGGCTGCCATGATAAGACGGGAAGATGGCAGTTCCGTCTGTTGCCAGCCTTTTTTATATCCCACTTAGAGCCATGACAAATAGTTTTCTTTTTGTCATCTGCGAAATTACTTCACTCAGGGAAAAGGGAAAAAAAAAAAAAAAAAAAACAACTAGAACAAACCTGACAGCCAGACAATGGGATCACCCTATGGCCTTAGCCTTAGCGGCTGCTTTTAATGGATGTTGAACCCATACCTGGAACCCACAGACTTCCCAGAGTGGACACTTCCAGATGCCTGAGAGACAGTAACCAAGCAACAGGCCCAACTTGCTCTGAAGGACAGGGCGGCCAGGAGCTTGGGGTGGGATGGCAGTCAGAAGGCAAGACAGTGGCCATCGAAGCAGGGAAAGAGAGAGGTCCCTGCTCAGGGAGCTGAAAGGTCCAGAAATACAGGAGGAAAGTGCACCTGGTTATTAGAGATGAGCAATGCAGACAGTCAGGCACGGGGATTTATGAATTTAGCAGCAACCAAATGATATGGAAGCCAGATCCCTCTCTACAGAGGAGCTTCCCAGACACTTCCTTTTAAGGATAAAGTTATTTTAATACTCAATAAATAACACATGAGAATGCTTAACAAAAGAAACTGTCCATGTGGCTTCTAAACATATGAGGTAGTCCTCAATTTTTTTAGTCATCGGAGAAATAAAAAATTAAAATACCATTTCATGCTACTGGGATGGCTAAAATCAGAACAACGCTGGGGTTGGTGTACATGTGGAACGACTGCTGGTGGGAATGCAAGATGGTACAACCACTTGAGGAAACGGTTGAACAGTTTCTCATGAAATCAAACGTATGTACAGCTTCCTTATGATCCATTAATTCCATTCTTAGATCTCCACTCAACAGAGACGGAAGCACAGGCCCACGAAGTGATTTGTATATGAATGTTCATGAGCAACTTTATTCAGAAGAGTCCTGAGCTGAGAACAATCCACATGTCCATACAGGAAAATGGATAAGTCATTTTTTTCCACGAGTGAAATATACTCTGCAATGTATAATGAACTAATAGTATATGCAAAAGGATGAATGAATTTCACAGACACTACACCAAGTCTAAGAAACCAGATCACAGGAATCCCTATTCACTTTGATGCCATCCAAGAATAGTCAAACATTAATCCATGGTGATTGGAAGACGGTTGGCGGATGAGGACGATGACTAGGAGGTGACATGGCGGAACTTGCCAGGAGGCTGAAAATGTTCTATGCTTCATTTTGGGTGATGGTTCAAGGGTTGTAGATATTGGTCAAAATCCATCAAGCTGAACAACCAAGATCACTGCCCTTTGCTGTGTCCTAATTATGCCTTGATTTAAAAATTAATAAGCCGTGGGCACACAGGAGTCTCTAGGTCTGCAATGGCAAAAACAAAGCTCACATACAGCTACTTCCACTTCTGCTCTTGTGGCACACTGTGAACTGATTTCAACATTCTGTGCCCCTGAGCTTCAGTGAGACTTAAAATACATCACAATGTAAGCCCTGCACAGTGGCACATGCCTATCATCCCAGCAACTCAGGAGGCTGTAGTAGGAGGATCCCAAGTTTCAGGCAAGCCTCAGTGACTTAATGAGACCCTGTCTCAAAATACAAAATGAAAAATGCTAGGGATGTGGCTCAGTGGTGAAGTTCCCCTGGGTTCAATCCCCAGCGCCAAAACAAAACAAAACCAATGTAGCTTTCTAAGCAACCCTATCAATTCACAGATCTGTTTGGAGTCAAAGCCAATGAGACTTACTTCAGCTACTCTGACCTTCAACCTGTTTCTCTGGTTTGGTGAGACCTGGGTGAGTTCAAACTATCCACTAAAAAAAAAAAAAAATTTCATTACAGAAAATTTTTTCAATAATTCAAAATCCTTGGGCTGGGATTGTGGCTCAGCGGCAGAGCGCTCGCCTAGCACGGGCGGGACCCGGGTTCGATTCTCAGCACCATATAAAAATAAAAAGGCATTGTGTTGTGTCCATCTACAAAAAAAGATTCTCTCTCTCTCTCTCTCAAAAAAAAAAAAATTCAAAATCCTGTTCCCCAATGACTACCTCTAAAACCATTTAAATGTGCCTTCTTTCTTTTATGTTGTCATCAGCATAATTTAACATAGTGTGGGTCCTGATTTCACTACTCTTAAGTATTTTTCTGAAGTACTTATTAGTTTTCTTATTTCTTCTTTATTTTAATGGTGGTATAATTCTCTGAGCAGCCATACTATCAATGTCTGACCCTTCCCTGTGATTGCAACTATTCCTGCTCCTTTTTCATTTATACATTTGGGGGACAGGCTTTGGGTTATGCGCTATGGTTAACCTTCATTGAGCACCTGCATATGTAGGCACTTGATAGATATTTTATTTACTCTTTAAAACCACCCTATAGGATAGCTACAATTTAGGTCTTACAGATAGGGAAACTCTTACTTATGGTGGCTTGCTTAGGTGGGACATTTTATGATATTATATTGTGAGTTCATAAGGGATGAGACTTTCCCTGAGGGAACTTTATGAGGCCTGGGCTGAGGATACATGCTTGCCTGGCAGGAGCTTTGGGAACTGCAGATCTAGATTCCTTTTCTATTTTGTGGGGGGTACCGGAGATTGAACTCAGGGGCACTGGACCACTGAGCCACATCCCCAGCCCTATTTTGTATTTTATTTAGAGACAGGGTCTCACTGAGTTGCTCAGTGCCTTGCCTTTGCTGAGGCTGGCTTTGAAATCACAATCCTCCTGCCTCAGTCTCCCAAGCTGCTGGGATTACAGGCCTGAGCCAGTGCACCTGGCCACCTGGATTCCTTTAAATTAAGTTCTCATTTTGGAAATTTGGGGTATATTTCAGTGTACATATAGCTACATCCACAGAGACTGTATTCTATGAGAAGTTTCCTGTTTTAACTTAAAATTGTTGATGGTGAACACTCCTCCCATGATTAGAAGAGACACAAAATGGAAATAAAGATAAGCCTATAGGAAGATAAGCCAATGACCTTGAAATCTCAAGGGAAGCGTTTTTTTTTTGTTGTTGTTGTTGTTTTGTTTTGTTTTGTTTTTCCTCTCTCCTTCACCAGAATTGACACAGGAGTCTGTAGGTCTGCAATGGCGAAAACAAACCTCATATACAAAGCTCACTGTTTCTTGTAGTCAGCCTCTGGAAGACAGAATTTTTTCTATTTCACCTGTTTTCTCAAGATGTAACCCCTTTTGAATCCTAAATTTATGCAAGGTTTTGCTGCTCCAGATCTGTGTTACTGCTTAGGTGCAAGGCTTGATATATTGTCCCTGATCCCCTGTCCCTTCAATCTGCTGGCCTGTAGAGTAACTGTAGGCCAATTATCTCTAAAGAAAACCCCAAGTTATATGATACTTTTGGGTTCTTATCTACCTTCAAAGACTGATGTTCCTATTGATTTTCCAAATCATAGATTATTTTCTTGCAGACTATTTTATTGCTATAAGAGAGATCGTGTCTGCATGCATGTGTAGTATATCTAGAATATTAAAATATTTTTTAGCTAAAAGGTTTCAGGATGTTTCAATTTTTGTCTTTTTGGGGCATTCCAATTTTCTTTTTGTTGGTCCATCTGTGTGTATAATATTATTATTCTCTAACTGCATTAATATCTTTGTAATTTTCCTTTGCATCATTATGATTATGATAGCAATTTGGTTTTGAACCTTCTATCTTCTGTTTCTTACTGTTTATCTTTATTAATTCCTTAATGGTCTTGTTTTGGTCCTCAATTTGTTTTCTTAATTTTGAGAGATCTATTTCGATTCAGTCAATGGATTTATCAACTTACCTTTCAGTTCTTGTCTTATTGACTTCATGTCTCATTAGAAGTAGCAACCCGTGTGAAATTTTCTTCTGTTCTCGAGTTGTGTTTTCTATTAGAATGTGTTCCTTAGCTATCTCTGGTGTGCCTTGTTCTTGACTTTCTTTTTGTTTATTATGAAATGTTTTCACAATTACCATGATGTTCCCATTGATTTGATCATGTACATATAGCTACATCCACACAGACTGTATTCTATGAGAAGTTTCCTGTTCGAACTTAAAATTGTTGATGGTGAACACTCCTCCCATGATTAGAAGAGACACAAAATGGAAATAAAGATTTTATGATTTTCAGGTCCTCCATGGGGAGCAGCATACTTAGAGGCCACACACAGAGGTCAGATAGGGCAAGCAGAGAGAGAGAAAGAAAGGGAGGGAGGGAAAGGAACTTTTGGGACAAGGCTTCAACTGGATCCAAAATTTATTATCCAAACAGGTTTCTCATGAAGAATTTAAATTAATGGACTTAAGCAAGCAGATGTGAGTTCCAAGAGGTCACAGTGATAGACACAGTCACTGCTTAATCCACAGGTGGTGTTCGGGCTAGTGGGGGCCAAACAAGTTGCATTTATCTAACTGTCCTGCAGCGAAGTGGTCTACATCAAGGAACCGGAGGAAACTGCAGCTGGGGGTATTGAACTGGAAACTGTGTCAAAGGTGACTGAACCCTGGTTCCATATGAGATAGTGCATGTTCTCTCTGCTTTTCTGGAAACTGAGAGCCTGGGGTGGGGACGAGTGTCCTATTTCACTGTAGAGTCCTGAAGCCCTTGCTTTTATCTGAGAAATTATCTCCCCAGTTTTATGAGAGAAATTCTCTCTCAGTGACTGAGAAGCCCCTCTTCTCTCTCTCTCCCACTTCCCACCCAAATAGAAAGAGGAAAAGAGAATGTCGCTTCTCTCCAGAGGGGACTATGAGAATTCTCAGGATTGTTGTCCCGCCAGAGCCAGGGGTGGGAGGGATGGATGACATCTTCTGAGTTACTTGTCCCTCTGTCCCCACTTCTTGAATTCTTGGATTCAAGAATTCATTAAATTATACCCTTGCCTGACTCCTATTGGTAAATATTCCTGGTTTATATATATTTTTTCACTGTTTTTGGCCTTTCCCTAGGAGTGAAGACAGCTTCTGTGATCCTGCTTCTCTTTGCCAACCCACCCAGACTCACGCTTTCTATATTCCAGAATTCTCTCAAATGTCCTGTTTGCTGGAAGGTACCATTCTCACTTCCCAGGACATTTGTCGTTTCATTCCTCACACACACAAACACACACACCATAGACGCACACAAGACTCTTGTTACTTTTCAATGCAATATTAAGCGGAAGGTAGGGGACATGTCTTGGTCTCCATCTTGAGCTCAAAGGCTTTTGGCTTTTCTTGGGGGTTGAGACATTAAGGGATCGTGGGAGGATCACAGTAGCACTCTGTAGATAACACTGTCCCTCCTGTTATTCAGCATCCTTTGATACTCTCAGGACACGTCCCTCTCAGAGCTACTGGTATACCACAGTCCTTCCCAGTATTAGTCAAGGAGGCCTCAGTGTAATCTCTATTTCCTTTCCTTCTTTTCTTTGGATACCAAGAAATTAAGATACATGTTTCATTTCTCAGAAGAAGCTTACAGCATTCTAGGGTTTTTTCCTATTATCATTACTTTTTTGTGACTAGGATTCAATATTTTATGCTTTTTGGGGGGGAAGGTAGTTTTCACTTGCTGCTACTAATCAAATCTAAAATATATGATATATGAAGACTATTTCCCCCTTTTAAATTGTCACACCTCCTGCAGCACATAACATACTATGTCCCTCAATATTTATTGAATAAACCAGCACACACGGAAGAAGGAGATTGATTAGTAATGTTTGATCTTAATCTTATGACAAGAAAGATGGTAAAGATTTCTGGACTGGGTAGATGTTAAAAGGTCTGCCTTCAGCCCTCTCTTTCTAACAACTACTAGCAGTCTTGAGCAAGTTACTTTTCCAATCTGGATCTCAGTTTCTTTGTCTATATTTCAGCCATCCATCCATCCACTCATTCATTCATGCACTCACTCATTCACAAACATCTTGTACATCCCTACAGCATCCCATCTCAGCTTTTAAACTCTAATAATTTAGCACACGTTGGTGTAGTTCATCCTCATAACAATCTTTTGAATTTCCATTTTAAAGATGGGGATACTGAGTCCCAGACAGATTATGCAACCTGACCAGGATCCCTTAACCCCAAGTTCAGTACCCTTTGCCAAGAACTGGAGGGGTGTCACCTGTTTAAAGCTTACTCACGGTTCCCAGCAAGAGCCTGGGCACCCAGAACAGGCTGAGCATTTGTTTGCTAAGAAAAGATCTTTTCTTTAAGATCTCATCAAAAGAAAGAATTACCTGAGTCTGTCTTCCTAATGAGGTTCACAGGACTTGAGAAAAGCAAACGCATTTCCATTGGCTGACTATATTTAAAGAGGCAACAACTTCTCCTTACAGAGCTGAACAGTGTTTGTGCCTCTTGAACAAAAGAGCTGTGTAAACCAAAATGCACAGGAGTAGTTGCCTGGCCACTCTTCTGCTGCCACGGGTCTGCTTGCGCCCTTGGTGGAGCAGCTGGAGAACAGGAGAAACACGAGCCACGTTGCTCCAGCCTCTGGGATTCAGGTTCAATCTGTCGCACAGCTCTAGCTGATTCTTTCCCCCAAACAGGTCCAGGCTAAATATAATGAAGATGCCCTATGGCACATCTTGCCAATCTTGCAGGTGAGTCATAGACCTTCCCTTAAGGTCGCTCCGGGGATACAGGAGGCAAAACCATACTGTTTAAAATAGCTACCATGCTGGAATCTGATAGCCCAGGTGGATTTAATGAGCCCACCTGGGTCCTCCAGAGACTCAGAGAAGCATGGGTTGAGCCTGGGTGGGTGGGTTGGCTCTGGATCCCCTCTGAGCCACCAGAGGCTTGCTAACACTCACACAGGAAGCTAGGCAAGGGGTCAGAGCAGCAGGAAGAAAGCCCCAACCCATGCACTTGTTCTGTTCTGCAGAGTCCTCCTCCTCTGACAACCCCAGAAGAACACAGCCCAAGACAGGGACTGACTGGGGACTCTCCAGGTGAAACCAGTATTAAATAAGTTAATATGTAAAAGCTTTTGCAGCTATATCTTGTACATATTTGCTGTTATAATTTCCCTTTCTAATTCATACTGAAAACTCCCCAAAGGGAGTGAGAGACCAAGGGGGTCTAAATGGTGCAGAGAAGAAGCTGAAAAAGCATGTTGGTTCAGCTCAAATCTAGCTCAGTCTGATCCCTTGGGGAGCTCAGAAGCACTAGTTCTTCTGCTGCAGGTAAAGACTTTAGCTTTTTGACCCCATATCAGTCATCCCTGGCTGTGGACTTCCCCTGGGGCTTTTTTGAGTGAGGGGAGGGCAAATCTGTGCAGATGTGATCAGCTGGGAGCCAGTGGTAACTGACACTCACTGGGGCACCGGTATGCTGGCTAGGTAAAGAAGAGCTAGTTGGACACCAGCTATATCTACCACCAATACCATTTCTAATGTGTCTTGGAGACCAAAGTGATGTCAAGCTAATCATTCATAGCAAATCATCATTGTCTATCTGTCCCAAAGACAGGAAGAAGCCAAGAATGGCATCTACTCATTTAACTTGCTATACATCTGATTTTTGCATGCACGGTGCAAACCCCGTGATTGAGGAGGAAGCAAAGCATAAATGCACTGACTCATTCCTCCCCCTTTCACACTGGGTTCCTACTGTCCATGCTCCTTCTCACAGGGTATATGTCCCAGGTTGCTCCCTTGCCCACATTCAGGTCAGTCACAATTGCCTTGGCTATAGTCAGAGGTCTGCTGAATAACACAATGCTTTCCCAATGTCCAGGCTTAATATTACTCCAGACCAAGTTCAAACCTAGAAACCTACTCCCTGAGCACTACAGCCCAGCAGCAGCCATAGCTGAAGAAAAAAGTAGCCCTTGACCATGGCATTGACAGCAGTAATATAAACCACTTTACATTAATGCTCACAAAGAGAAGGATCCCATATGCCAAGCCCTGTTCTGATTGTAATTTACTTAACTGCATTTACTTAGTGGAGCATTCAAGTATCAGTTAAGGCATATTTGGCCATCATTAATTCTCTGAGTTTCAGATAGTGTAAATAATAAAGAAGAATCCTAGTTTACATAACAAGGAGTCTAGAAGTCAGATAGCTCAAACTGACATCAGTTACTGCATCTAACTCTAAAGCCAGATTACCTGGGTAACACATATGCCCCCTCTGAGGTCCTCACAATCCTATTCTAACACCCTATTACCCATGGAAGAAATCATAAAAAACAGAAAGGGAACAGGTAAGGGGGAAAAGAACTGTAAAACATACATACATGGTAAAAAATATGGATAGATATTAGCCTTCATTTCTTCCCCCCGACCTCCACATTGCCTTAGTTGGTTTTTATGACCTCCATCCTCTCATGGAACTTACTGTATGTTCCCCCTCCCTTTGGGGAACCACAGCTGGACAGAGTTCTTGATCCAGGGAGGTGCTTCAAACTGTGCTTTGAGGAGTCAGCCTTTGGTGCTCCTACTTGAATAGAGTCATCACAGACTTCTATTAATGTTTCTGTTTTTAAACCTCGGACCTGACACAACCAGGTGTTATGTTACCCTCCCTATCATGTGGGTGCAATTGCTCCCAGCCCCTATTATATAACAGCATCTGTCACGACAGTCTCGCTCTTACCCTCTTTATGCTCGTTCATCATATGGCATGGAGATACAGAGATGGACGGGAGGCAGCCTGTTTTTAATACAATGAAATTATTCTTTTGTCTCTTTTCTAAGGTCTTAGCCCTTGATGCCAGCAGAAATAACGTGTCAGTCAGGATTCCAGCAGGGAAACCGAATTCAACTCATTTGATTTAAATGAAGAGACTTCACTGAGGCATCACATATAGAAGTGTGGGCAGGATTAAGGGAACTAACAAAGGGTGCGGAGGCACCCGGAAGCCAACAAAGAGCAGAAAGCCATTACCAGCCCTAGGTTTGAGAGGATATGCGGAGGAAATTGTGCTAGCTGAACCCAATGAGTAAGGAGCGGAGCTGAAAGTACCCAATGGTAGCTATACAGTTACAGGAAGAAGTAGCCCTTGACAAAAATGCAATTCTAAGCAGGTGGTGAATGAAAAAAAACAAAAAAACAAAAAAACACCCTGCTCACCCCTCTGCCCTGCACTTACCTGTGATGCTGATATAACAGAAAATGACTGACCTGGCAATCACAGGAAGAATGGGTCTGGGGGAAGAAATACAAGAGAACCAACAAAAATAGGAAATAAAAGCATTGGCCAATGCTCATGTGAAATACTAAGAACCACCATCCCACTTCTACCCACTGGCTCCCCAGACTGGTGTATTCCACCCGTGGGAGACTCTGAGCCTTAAACTGGTCTCTAGTTCAGAGCATGAACTCATTCTATAGGACAGCACCTCAACCTTGCATGGGTGTTTTTCTTAGAAAATGCAATCACTGCATTTTGTCAGCTACTCTAACCCTCTGAAACCCAGTGGATGCCCTGTTTTTTTTTTTTTTTTAAATCTCATTTCCTTACTTTTTTCACTCTGAAAGAAATTCCTTACAGAGATACAATGCAGGATGGGAATATGGTGATGATGGACATGTGCTTGAAAGACATATGGCAGCCACAGAAAGCTAAGTCAAATCTGGAGTGTAACTAAGGAAGAACAAACCCTAGTCCCCTTCAAGATGAAAAGGGACCAAAGGGACCAATATAAATCATCTGCTACCAGGCAGCTGACTATTCTCCTGCAGTAGGTGCTAAACAGGTGCTCAGTAATAGCCTTTGCTGCTGGCAAATTGGGGAAATAGTAATGGAAGATCACTTGATACAGGAGAGTCTCTGTTAGAGATGTGCATAATCTCTGAGCTACCATGGCCACGTTGTTCAAGAGTCCACTTGGGTAGCAGAAATGATTGGCATCAACAGTCAGATTGTCCATCTCATGTTTGAAAGTACTTCACAGAAGGGCCCTTTTCCTGAATATTTGGGCGCCTACTGTCCATGCTCTCTCTCACAAGGTATATGTCCCAGGTTGCTCCCTTGCCCACATTCAGGTCATTCACAATTGCCTTGGCTATGGTCAGATCTTATATAGCTAATTCAATGTTATCGCATGCTCGTATCATTCTTAGAGTCCTGTTCACACACCTCCTTCCCAAATTTCCTTGAAACCAATTCTCCAATAGTGTCTCATTAAATGTCTTCTCTTGGTTCAAAAAAATATGGAACATGGTGTGCATGCGAGAGAGGAGCGTTTTACAGATAGCATCAGCCTTCCTGAATTCCCAGCATGCATGAGAGAAAGCCAGTGTTCTTATTTACCTAGAAATTCTGGACTGGACTCATTCCCACTGTTCCCTTGGCTTGGACGAGGTTCTTGAGAATGGAGAGGGGAATTTCAGGGACACACTGTTTTATTGTTCTCTTTTCTCCAAGGATGATACACCCATCAATGGAATTCTTAATATTTTGGCAAAGGCTGTCTTTGGTTCCCCTTCAAGAAACATAAGAAATGAGCAAGCAGATCTCATATAATTAATCCAATCCAATCCAATGTTCATCTCTTCTCTCTCTACATAATCTTGGGTACATATTTTAATCACGTGGGGACTTTGGGAAAATACTGATTTCCAGGCTCTGTGCACCAATATTCTGATTTAACTGGACTGATGGGGGACCTTGGCATCAGTATTCTGGAAAAGATCCTTCGGCCATGCTAATGAGCAGCCAGGTTTGAGAGGTGCTGTTCTACCTCATGCTGTGGAATTTCTGGAACTTCGTTTCATTTTGGCTGCCATTAAATCTAGGATTTGGTTAGCTAATCAATTAGAACTGCAGCCACCTGTCGAGAAAGCATATTACACACAAAATCTGGTTACTCCTACTCATAAATCCAGCTCTAACTAAAGTATGTTCCTCTTTCCTTGGTTTAGCATCTTGAGAATCAATTTCCATACACACCTCCATGCTTATTTCTGGCACAAACTAGCAAGTATTTGCAATTCTTTTAATCTATATATGCACTTTCTTTCTAGGTTTGGCTTTGTATTGGGCCCCCTGTGATGACTGGGGTCTGATTCTAGGCCTTGAAGCTCTTAAGACAGGGACAGTGGCAGGGGTGTGGGGAGTTTGAAAGATATGGCTGTCCTCCTCAGTAAAGTCACTACTGTGAGTGAGGCATTACAGGGCCTCAGGCAAAGCAAGGAGAGCTTCTTGGAACAGGGCTGGAGTGGGTACTGTTATGACACAAGTGGATTAGTGGGGCTCGGAGCCTCTTGTTAAACTGCTCAGTGTAGCTGGAAGCATCCAGTTTATCCCCACAGGCCTTGAATCCCTCATTCTTACCATACCATAGATGGCTGCACCACTAGATCCCTCCTGAGCTTTGCCTTCAATGTGTACTTTATTCCAGGTCAGTTCATACCCACTAGGGCATTCTTTTTTTTTTATTGGTTGTTCAAAACATTACAAAGCTCTTGACATATCATATTTCATACATTAGATTCAAGTGGGTTATGAACTCCCATTTTTTCCCCAATTACAGATTGCAGAATCACATCGGTTACACATCCACATTTTTACATAATGCCATATTAGTAACTGTTGTATTCTGCTACCTTTCCTATCCTCTACTATCCCCCCTCCCCTCCCCTCCCATCTTCTCTCTCTACCCCATCTACTGTAATTCATTTCTCTCCTTGTTTTTTTTTCCCCTCACAGCCTCTTATATGTAATTTTGTGTAACAATGAGGGTCTCCTTCCATTTCCATGCAATTTCCCTTTTCTCTCCCTTTCCCTCCCACCTCATGTCTCTGATAAATGTTAGTCTTTTCTTCCTGCTCTTCCTCCCTGCTCTATTCTTAGTTGCTCTCTTTATATCAAAGAAGACATTTGGCATTTGTTTTTTAGGGATTGGCTAGCTTCACTTAGCATAATCTGCTCTAATGCCATCCATTTCCCTGCAAATTCCATGATTTTGTNCCTTCAGTTTTTCTCCATTCAGAATAATGCTAGCCTGAGGCTTAGCATATATAGCTTTTACAATGTTGAGGTAAGATCCTGTTATCCCTAGTTTTTCTAGTATTTTGAACATAAAGGGATGTTGTACTTTGTCGAATGCTTTTTCTGCATCTATCGAGATGATCATGTGGTTCTTATCTTTAAGTCTATTGATGTGATGAATAACATTTATTGATTTCCGTATATTGAACCAGCCTTGCATCCCAGGGATGAATCCTACTTGATCAAGGTGCACTATTTTTTTGATATGCTTTTGTATTCGATTCGCCAGGATTTTACTGAGGATTTTTGCATCTATGTTCATTAGAGATATTGGTCTGTAGTTTTCTTTCTTTGAAGTGTCTTTGTCTAGTTTCGGGATCAGGGTGATGTTGGCCTCATAGAATGAATTTGGAAGATCTCCTTCTTTTTCTATTTCTTGAAATAATTTGAAAAGTATTGGTATTAATCCTTCTTTGAAGGTTTTGTAAAACTCCGCTGTATATCCATCCGGCCCAGGGCTTTTCCTGGTTGGTAGTCTTTTGATGGCTTCTTCTATTTCCTCCTTTGTTATTGGTCTGTTTAAATTGTGCGTATCTTCCTGACTCAATCTGGGCAAATCATATGACATAAGAAATTTATCGATATTTTCACTATCTTCTATTTTATTGGAATATAGGGTTTCAAAATAATTTCTAATTATCTTCTGTATTTCTGTAGTGTCCGTTGCGATATTGCACTAGGGTATTCTTTAATACTAGATCTGTTCCTGATCTAGTGTTGTGATTGGGATGTGAGGTGTCCCCCAGAAGCTCACATATGAAACAATGCAAGAAGTTTCAGAGGAGAAATGATTGGGTTGTGAGAGCCTGAACCCAATCAGTGAATTAATCCCCTGATAGGAATTAACTGAGCGGTAACTGAGGTGGTAGGGTGTGGCTGGAGGAGGTGGGAATTAAGCATGGTTATGGGGTATATGTTTTGTATCTGGAGGGTAGAGTCTCTCTTTCTCTCTGTGCTTCCTGATCACCATGTAAGCTATATGCCATAATTTTATTCTCTTTTAATGCTGAGTATTATTCCATTGTGTATATATACCACACTTTCTTTATCCATTCATCTATTGAAGGGCATCTAGGTTGCTTCCACAGTTTAGCTATTGTGAATTGAGCCATTATGAACATTGGTGTGGCTGTATTACTATAGTATGCTGATTTTAAGTCCTTTGGGTATAGACCAGGGAGTGGGATAGCTGGGTCAAATGGTGGTTACATTCCAAGGAATCTTCATACTGCTTTCCAGATTGGTTGCCACCAATTTGCAATCCCACCAGCAAATTCAGAAACTTCTGCCACCACCCTGCAGAAGGTTCTAGATGCAGCCTCTTTGGGGTTGTTTATTTCTGAAATCTCACACAGATAAGTCTCAGAATTAGAAAATAGGTCATATGCCTGTGTTCCAGCAGCACAGGAGGATGGGGAACCAAGTTTTATGGGTCCTACCCTGGATGGGTAGAATTAACAAGGCTGATACATGAGACTGAGTTCAAGAAATTGGCATATGTGATTGCAGGGACTGGCATGTCTGAACCCGTAGGACAATTCAGCAAGCTAGAAACTTTTAGGTAAGAACTATGGCTAAAGTCTTGATGCAGAACTTTTTCTTCCTCTGGGAAAATTTAGTTTTGCTCTTAAGAATTTTCTGTGGATTAGATAATCCTGCTTGAATCAACTAATGGTAGATGTTAACAAAATATACAGAACTCATCCACAGCAATACTATAGGAGTATTTGAATAACTAGGTACTACAGCTGATCACGTTGACACATAAACTATCCACATAGCTGGTTATTTCCCAAAGTTAGCAATGGTGTCCAAAAGGGAAGCCAGAGGCATGGCTAGTGTTTAACCATATACTCCAAACTCATGGCTAAAGACAATGCTGCTGCTGGATATGGCAGTTTCTATTACGACTTTGCCAATGATTTGTTAAGCCCTGACTCTGCAGGAAAGGCCTGTCATATTATCTCAATTAATCTTTACAATAATCTCATAGAGTGTTCAAATTGTTTCTGTATTATTAATAAGGGATGCAAGGCTCAGAAAGGTTCATTTGTGGTCACAATACAAGTGAGATCCACTCTACCAGAGTTTAAAGCTTATTGCTGTCCTCACCCTGAATGGTGTCTCCCCATGTGTCATGTGAAGCCTCTTTGGTAATTTAGCAAGTTCTCAATACTGAGCAGGGAAGGAAGGAAATTGCTTAAAACAGTGAGTCTCAAGCTTTAATGCAGATCAGTGTTGTCAGGTGAGGTCATTAAAGCACTGATTTCTGATTTGATCTTTCTCCCAGTAAAGATTTTGACCTAGGCTGGGTGTGGTGGCACATGCCTGTCATCCCAGCAGCTCAAGAGGCTGAGACAGGAGGATATTGAGTTCAAAACCAGCCTCAGCAACTCAGAGGGGCCCTAAGCAACTCAGCAAGAACCTGTCTCTAAATTAAAAAAAAAAAAAAAAGTGCTGGGGATGTGGCTCAGTAGTTCAGTGCCCCTGGGTTCAGTTCCCAGATGATTTTGGCTTAGTGGGTGAGGCCTCTTAAAGGCAGAGGCCTGAGATTCTGAATTTTCAACAAACTCCCAGATGATGCTGATGTTGCTGCCCCTGGCCAGAATTTGCATAGCGGTTGGATAAAGAACTTCCTGTGTAATGTGAGCATTTCTCCCTGGTGACACTGTTAAGGGCGACACCTGTCAACAGCAGAAAGGCTGACAGGAGCGGCCTGTCTCCTCCCCTGCTTCGGGCTGACAGGGGTGATCAGCAGTCAGAGGGTGAACAAGGAAGAGAAGACGCGACAAGGACAGCTTGCTAATCTCTTCGTCAAAGAATGGTCGGCTGTCAGAGAGGGGAAAAAGCAGATTTTCAGTTTTGTGAGTCTTTCTGCAAGCCAGCTCCTTGTTCTGAGGACCCCTCCCTGGTCAGAGAAGAGTTGACCCAGCCCCGCTTTCCTCACTGAAGAAACGCAAGGCAGATCAGCTCTCAGAGGAGAGAGAATGGGCTCAGTGCAAAGAGAAAGGTCAAAGCCTCCTCCGTTATGTTCTGTAAGCTGTAAGCGGGGCTAATTTCCACTTCCGTCCCCGATCTCCCAGTTCACAGACTGTTCTTTCTTACACACAGTAATCTTTTGCAATCTTTCTACCTTGATCTGATTTCAGTTTTTACCTCCCACATTTCTGCACAGTGTCCTCTAACCCTTTAGTGGCTACACAGGGCACTCCATGGTTCTTCCAATTCTGAAAGGGGAGGTGAGCTAGGACAGCAGAGGCTGGGCTGTGGACCACAGGAGAGAGGGAAGAAGGCCATCAAGGAACCTGAGAAGGGGTACAAGGATCTCTCTGGACACAGAGCTCTGAACTAACTCATGTCTATGTTTCAGAATTGACTCCAATCACACCACAAAGCTTTATTCTGTCAGTGGGGAGGAAGCCTAAAGAAGAGAGCCCGTTCTGGACTCTCAGATTCCTGCACATGAAACCTCCAGAACTGGGAAACTCAGTTTTTCTCAAAGGACTTTTAATGACCAGGCTCCCCAATGTCCTCATCCTCATGGCTATGAGAGTCCACGCTTTTCAGACACAGACCCTTGATTTGGCCCATGAACTGTACCCAGAAGGAGGAAGAGCCTTATCACGGCTGCTCCCAGTCTCAGTCTTTGGCAAAGTTCATAAATTGGTCTGGAGGAGTCCCGGATCCTGATTGATATTGGCCATTCTTATCACAAAGACAGATCACAGCAACGTGAGCCCTCCATCGCCAGGTGTCACAAGTTTGCTTTACCATCTGTGTTCGTCTGCTAGGACTGCCACAACAAACCCTGTCTCATTGGGTGGCTCACACAACAGAAATTCATTGCTCATAGATCTGAAGGCTGGAAGTACCAGAGGCAGGTCTGGCAGAGTTGGTCTGTGCTGAGGGCTCTCTTTCAAGCTTGCAGATGGGAGCCTCCCTGCTCTATTGACACATGGCCTTTTCTTGCGGTATTTACCAGAGTTGGGGTGGTGTGGGGATGAGAGCCCCTCCAGTGGGTCTTCTAATAAGGTCACTAATTCTATGTGTTAAGGCCCCACCCTTGTGACTACATTTCACCTAATTACTTCCTTTCTTTAGGGTACTGGGGATGGAACACAGGGCACTCGACCATTGAGCTACATTCCAGTTATTTTTATGTTTTATTTTGAGATAGAGTCTCACTAGATTGCCGAGAATCTCACTAAGTTTCTGAGTCTGGCATGGAACTTGCAATCCTCCTGCCTCAGCCTCCTGAGTCTCTGGGATTACAGGCATGCTCCACCATGCCTGGCCTTAATTACTTTCTTAAAGACTTTATCTACATAGCCACATTGTGGGTGAGGCTTTCAGTGCATGGAATTTTCCCCCTTAACACTCTGATCAAATAAACCACATTATTTTATTGATTCAAAGAGTGGTCCATGAACCACTAGTTCAGGTTCTCGACAGAAGGTTTTTGAGGGGGATACAAATATTTGGTCTATAACACCATCCCTAGACAAGAAAGTACATGCACCATCTGACAGCTATTCCACAAAGCCTGCCAGAAATTGTTGAATTTCAAACATGTGAAGGGCATATATAAAGCATACACACTCTCTTTCTCCCATCCTTTGTCTGAAGCAGACATTGCTAATCAAACAGCATTTTCTCCACTGATCCAGGATGCAGCCTTAACTGAGCTTCAGGCAGCTGCTACCAATTGGCCGGTGTTGGCATCTACACGTGTAAGTGATAGAAACACCACTTACACTGTCTTAAGTATCCAGGGGACTTTACTGGCTCCTATAACTAGGAACTCAAATGACATGATTAGTACCTCAAATACCACCATCTATGGCTCTTCTCTCTGATGGCAAAGATGATTAACAGCTGCTGCAGGCTTTACCAGCTAAGCAACATCACTGGAAACGGTGGGGTACATTTTCAGAATTTTCTGACAGCCTCCCTGGCTTTCTGGTTGGCCTGGCTCAGGTCTCACTGGCCTTCTTGGGTCATGTGCCTACAGCTGAACCAATTAAGAGGCCAGGGGCATGTAGCACTCTCACTGGCCACACTTGGGCCACATGGCCAACTAGGATTAGTCCCACTTGAGTCAATGATGAAGCAAGGATGCAGGACGAGTTCCAAAAGAAACTATGGAGTGAAGATTCCAGAGGAAGGGCAAGGGAGTCTTGGCAACCTAAACAAATTCAAGCTCTAGTGGCTAGCAAAGTGCCACCACCCCAGTGCTGGAGTCCTCTGATAAGCATGGGTCCCAACACAGTGGGGAGCCATAGCAGGGACCCCAGACCTGTTGCATATCGAATGGGATCTGGAAAGCTCTGGTTCTCCTCTGCCATTCCTACTACTTGTACCTCTCCCATTAGAGTATTGGCAGGGCACCTGCCCAGCCTCTATCTCAGAAGCATTCCATGGCCCCGTGTGCTCTTTCCCTGCTCTCACATTTTGAAGGTGAAACCCAGTATTCACCCCAAATGTCTTATTGCTCATCTCTGTCCACTTCACCATTGTATCCCAAACCTCGTAAATAATAATAATGTAAAAAAAAAAAATGACTAGCCCTTACAGCCAGGGTTCCAATCAGCGGAAGTTCCTGTGTTCCAGAAGCAGGGACATGAGTGTTCAAACACTGGATCTGTCATCTACCAACATTATAGCCTTGATCAAGTTTTTCTATGCATTGTCTTCTTATTTGTAAAATGGGGATGTTAATTAGAGATTATTGTGAAGATGAAGTGAATATTCATGTATGGAAGTCACTTGGTAGAGTTGATAAGACACAGTAAATTATTAATCGGTTATAATTAGAATCATGATAATCCCTAGCTCCATTTCCTTGAAGCTCAGAAAAAAACAATGGGAGAATAATAAGAGTGGGGGTTATGAGAAATTTTGAGGGAGAAGGTGAAAAACTAAGGCAGGATTATATCAGATTCAGAGCTTACAATACTGAATTAGCATCAAAGCAAAACGTCTTTCTTTAGGTGGAATGAAGAATTCATGAATTTTCGTGATTGTTCCAAGTAGACATATATTGCTTTGTTTGCCCAGAATAGCATTTTCCTCTTTCTCCTGAGAAATGCCGTATGTCCTTCTCTAACCAGGTACTTTGATTAGGAGCTGCCATATTGGAATATGACTCATCCTCCCTAACCAGAGGAAGGGCATGATTAGGAGCTTTATTTGGGGTGTTCTACATTGGTGGGATTTTCTCCAACTGTGGACTCTCTCCCTTGGTGTTCCCACTAATGCAATGAATTGGGTATCAGAACCAATCTGAGCCAATAAAATAAGGATTTTGGCAATGAAGAGAGAGAGAGAGAGAGAGAGAGAGAGAGAGAGAGAGAGAGAGAATATCTGTCTGTAGAGGTGCATTTGGAGGATAATCCAATGGCACAGTTCTGTACACAAGGAGAAACAGGAAATGAAGAAAGAGATAGAGACCAAAGGTGGAGAGAAATCTGACAGGACTCAAATCATATTTCTCTAGCCTGACTGCTAAGGCAGCAGGATATGTATGGAATTGATAATGGGGCTGGAGAGAAACAGAGAGACACAGAGAGAGCACTTGCACAAATCCATGATTGTAGCTGACCCACATTAAATAATGTCAATTTAATCCTGAGTGAACAAACATAGCTGTAAAAATTAAAAGAGAGAAGTTTCCCATGTGGACTCTGCCATTCTCTTCATTTCTTTTTCTGTTCCCTCAATCCTTCTTCCCCTTCACCCTGCGTGTCCTTTTTAAAGTCTCCAGTCTAGAGTTCCAATATTCCCTTAAGCCATCTCTCTCATTGAGCTCAACTTCTGTATAGGAGGAGTTTACAAGGTCATCTTCATGAAAGGTGGGGGAACGGGAGTGAGGGCTGCAAGTGTGTTTCACAGCATGATTAGGAACTTTATTTGGGGTGTTCTATGTTGGTGTGATTTTCTCCAACTGTGGCCTCTCTCCCTTGGTGTTCCCACTAATGCAAGCTAAGGGGGAAAGGCTTTACCTCCTTCAGTCTTTTGTGTTTTGTAAATGTGGGCATGTCAGGCTTTGGCTAGATATTAATTGATGTTCCCTGGCCCTTTTAGTAAGGGCGATGGTGAATGCTCATTCCACTCCAGTGTCCCCACCATGAGAGCTACAGTTGGTTGCCTCAATAGTTATCCTTGAAGCAGGCAAACTTACCAAGGCAAACACTGGCCTGGTTTTCCTAGAGACAAATCCAGTCTCAATATTGGAAAAGTCTCAGGGCTGGGGCTGGGGCTCAGCAGTAGTGCACTTGCCTAGCATGTGTTCAATTGGGTTCAATTCTCAGCACCAAATATAATTTTAAAAAAAAGATCTATCAACCACTAAAAAAAAAAAAAATTGGAAGTCTCTTCTTCCATGAGCACAACTGGCTTGGGCCCTGGTATAAATATGCCAAGGAGCTTTAATATTTTCTTCCCTAAAGAGTTGCCAAAATGGCTTTGCTATCAGCCACCCGCATGGGTGATACCAGCTTGGATTAGAGTCTTCTTTTTTGGGGGGTGGGGTAATGGGGCTTTAACCCAGTGGTGTTTAATCACTGAGACACGTCTCCAGCCCTTTTTAAAATATTTTATTTACAGATAGGGTCTTGCTGAGTTGCTTTGGGCCTCACTAAGTTGCTGGGGCTGGCTTTGAACTCCCGATCCTCCTGCCTCAGCCTCCTGAGCCACTGGGATTACAACCGTGTGCCACTGAGCCCAGTTTAGAGTCTTCTTGATTCTAGTTCATTCTGATACAGTAGCTGATTCAAAAGATCTGTCCATCTCTCTCTCTCTCTCTCTCTCTCTCTCTCTCTCTATATATATATATATATATATATATGCATATGTATGTATATGTATACGTGTGTATTTATTTATTTATTTATCCTTTATGACTCTTCTTATTTATGATGATGTTAGTGAACAAATCATTAAATAACCATCGTCTCTTTCTCCTATCATCTTCTGCCTTGCCTCTGCTTTTGTTTCCAAACTCATCTTTGTTGTTTGACCTTTTCTTTGTGATTGTTGTATATCTATTATAATTATGAAGTGGATAATTGGTGTTCGATTCTTGGGAAATTCCCACCAGAGAAGATTAAGAAATTTAAGATCTGCCCTCCCCATCTCACCAAGGAGCTTTGGTGCTGTTTGCATCAGTAGAGTTGTAGTCATAAAGGACTAAACAGCCCAGATTAATGCTTCAAACGGCTTCTATGTGGGTGGGAAAGGCAATTAAAAACTAGACATGCTCAAGTCTTTTAGCAGATGTCTAGGCGATAAAAGTGCTGTCAACACATCGAAGCAGAATTCTGCTAGCTTTTGTGGGAACCACACAGTTCTGATGTCCGCCAAGGAAATTCTCATCTTCTCATCAAGTCTAATGTCAAACTGGAAAGGAGTATTAGTGGGAGTGGGAGAATAACAAGAGAACAAAGACAGCAGGTGGCTTTGTATTTAAAGGACAGCCAAAGAAATACCCACTTAAATTGAGATTATGCTAACAGGACTTTTTAAACCAAAATTTCCGGATGGAAAAAGAAATGGGTTACTGTAGGATGTCTCCAAAGGCCTTCTTCAAACACTTTGAGGATCCTTCAGAACTCTCAGTCTGCAGCTTGGACTCATTCATTGTCGTTGCCCTTTATGCTGTTGAGCCTCATTTCTGAACAGGGATGCTGCCGTAAGTTTCATGGATACCCTCTTACCCTGCCCAACAGTACGCATCACGGTCTCCATTAGGCAGATGTTGAGAGTGGGTCTCACCAAAGTTCAAAAGTATGACCAAAGTTACTCAGCTTCCAAAGACAAGATTCCAATCGAGGACTGAGAACTGATTCCAATGCCCTGGAGGTATTTGACATTTCCATTTCCTTTCCATAACTTTGTGTTTGGAGCCTCCAAGCTCTTCTCCTCTAGGTGTTTGTAACATACTTAAGAAGTCATGGCGAACAATAGTCACTCCACTGTACCCTAATGTGACCAGTACATATTATGTACATGTATTGAAATATCATGCAGTGCTTCATAAATATGTGTGATTTTTTTACATTAGTAACTTTACAAAAAATATTTAAGGAAATGGAAATGTTAACTGCCCTGACTTGATCATTATACATTGTGTACATGTATTTAAATATCATACTTAGTCCTCCAAAAAAATATATATATATATACAATTAAAATAATATTTTTTAAAAACCCTTCATGTTCCCATCTTATCCACCTGTGGAGGGACATTGTGCAGACACCAACATCCTTCCTCAGGGGACCGACTTTTAGTGCTCCTGAATCTTTAAGGCTCTAGGAACTAGAGAGGAGTTGAGATTCTCATACCCGTATGTGCCACCCTCACCACCAGGCCATGAGGCAGCCCTGCTGGTCCCTAGAGCCTCCCTAAAGCGTTGCTTTCTGAGGAAGTTTCAATTTCTGCTTCTGTCACCTCACCCAGGACCAAGACTGGCCCAAGAGCCGAGCAGAGAACAAACCCTATTCCATATACTTCCTTTAATTCATCTCTCTACTCCTCTCACCCAACCCCCAGGTACTGGTACCTCTTCCTTCCTTCAATAGGCATCCAAGAAGGACTTCACACATATCAGCTAATTTAAATGGATAACTTAGGCACCTTGAAATGTCAGTTTATTCTTAACTAAGATACCTCTTAACCCGCTCCATGCACACACAAAGATAAACATTTGTTTCTGTGTTTTACCAAGTTGTATGTATAGTTTTAGATTCCTTTTCCACTAAACACTGTATTGTGAACATTTCCCATATAATTAAATATTCTGTAAAAACATTTTTTACTAGTTGTATAACTTTTTAATCTCATGGTTAAATTATTATAATTTATTTAATAATTCCCCATGACAGTATATTTAGCCTTTTCTAATATCTAGTTATTACTCCAATGAACATTCTCTGGACATTTTTCCAGAGGATGAGATTCTTAGCAAGAACCACTACATGTAAGGATATTACCATTTTAGAGTATTTTAACAAATGTTGTCAAATAGATTTCCAGAATGATTGCACCAATTTGTAACCCAAAAAGAAATAAAGGAGTCCAAGGATTGAAAGTAGAGCTTAGTGTAAAGTACTTTCCTAGCGTGCTTGAGGCCCCGGGTTAATCCCCAGCACTGCAAAGCAAGCAAGCAAAGAGTCCAGCCTTGACATTGACTTTGAAAAAAAAATCTTTATCAATTTTATGTGCAAAAGCGGTATCTTGATGTTGTTTTCATTTGTATTAATGAATGAAAATATAACAAACCCTTTTGTGTTCCCACTTGAAAAAGCTATTCTGCAGCCGATGAACATCAACATCACTTTTTCATGTCTCTATTTTGTGGAAAGCCTATATAAATTGAATGGTGGCAGTTGTGTATTGTTTTTTACTTCACCCTGTTTTGTAAGAAAGATCTGGTTGGAGCAGCTGGTGACACTACATAGCTGTGTTTCAGGAGAGCTGCTCCAGTGGACTCAACAGCCAAGTGACAACTCTCACATATTTCCAATTCCTAGGACCAAAACCTCTTCTGAGTAGATTCAGTAACCAATGAACATTAGCTGATCCTATCCTCTATGACTCTTAATTTCAGAAGATTCATACTGAATGGTGGCAGCAACTTACATTACTCCTGTCTCTATCTCTACTTTTTTCCTGTATCACAGGGAGGACCAGGGTGAGATATCTGGTGAAGAATGAGTTCCCCAATTCCCACCCCCTCACCCAGCTCCTTAGAGCAGAGATTCTTCCCAGTGGAGAGTTGAAACAAGTCTCAAACCTAGCAACATTCTGCCCCAGCCTAAAGGCTTGACTTCAACTGAATCAAACAGTAATGATGCATGTCCCAAGGCATCTTTGAAAAATAGTAGACCAATTTGCTAGCAATCTGTGGAGGCTAACAACTGGGTGTGATACCATAGGTATAGACCCAGTATAAATTTAATGGGGAGTTCAGGGAAAGAGATAGTCAAATAGAGCCCAGCTAAAACCATAATCATCCTAGTAATCAAGAAGAAAATGTGCATGCCCAAGGCTATGCTTTTTGAAGAGCAACACCAGGGTCTACACACTAGGGGATGTAGACTTCACTGAACCAATCCAGTTAAGTCACTATACAAATAAGCAATTAATAATCAGCTCTGGGGGAGGGAAGATCAGCATTTGGAGTTGACATGTTTTCTAAAATGTTCAGTTCTAAACAAGTAATTATCAGACATGCAAAGAAACAGAAAACTGTGACCCATATATACACAAGGTGGGAAAATGCAGGCACGAGACATGTCTTTGAGGGGACCCAGATGTTGGACTTAGCAGATAATGATTTCAAGGCAACTATTGAACATATACTCAAAGATCTAAAGAAAATAATGCTTAAAGAATTAAGAAAAGTTATTATTACAATTTCTCCTCAAATAGAAAATATCAGCAAGGCTATAGAAATGAATTTTTTAAAAAGGAGCCAAATGAAAACTTTAGAGTTAAAAAGTGCAGTGACTTAAATGAAAAATTCAGTAGCAGAGATCAACAATAGATTCAAGATGGCATAAAAATTAATCGGTCAACTTGCATATACATTCAAGTTGAATATGCAACTTGAATATGCAACCTCAAATATTGAAAGAGAAAGACAAAGGGAAAATCTTGAATGCAACAAGAGAGAACAACTCATTATACAAAGTCACTCCAATAAGACTAACATGAATTTGTAATCAGAAACAACAGAGATCAAAGACAGTAAAATGACATACTCAAAATTCTGAAAGAGAAATCTCTGAATCAAGTACCTTTGAAAAACAAAGGGGAAAAAGCTAAAATAAAAGCATTCCAAGATAAACAAAAGCTGAGAGAAATTGTTGCTAGCAGGCCCACTTTACAAGAAATACTAAAGGTTCTTCAGGCTGAAAGCAAGTGATACTAGACAATAATTGAAATCCACACAAGGAAAACAAGGAGTCTGGTAAATGTAATTATGTATGTGAATACCTCATCTAAAAAAAAACAGTATAATTTATCGTTTCCTCTACTATCCCATAAAGCAATGTTTTGCATAATTGCATTGCTGGATCTTTGCATAAAGAAATATAAGCTGGGCATATGCCTATAGAGCCATCTACTTAGGAAGCTGAGGCAGGAGGATCAATTGAGTCCATGAATACAAGACCAGCTTGGGCAATATAGCAAGACTCTGTCTCTAAATATATACATATATTGTATATATTATTATGTATGTACTATGCATATTATAACATATGCATATTATCTATACATGTGTAGTATGTCATAATACATTATATTAATATATTACACAAGATATATTGTATACTATATATTACACATCATATATATTGTATGATATAGATGTAAATATGCTCATACTAACAATAGCAGTGCACATGAATGGCTTAAACAATCCAGTCGGAAGTCAGAGATAGTCAGAGATATTGCTTTTTTAAAAGGATCCACCTATATGTTCCCTATAGGAGACACACTTTGGATTCAGAGACATCAGTAAAAGAAAGAGATAGAACATGCAAACAGCAATTAAAGCCGAAGTGGCTAGATAAGTATCAGACAAAATATTTCCTAGGATTAGATAAGGACTATAATGGTAATAGGGAAGATACAACAATTATGAACACATAGGTACATAACAGCAGAAACCTAAATCCAAATTAACAGAATTGAAGAAACAGGACATTCAACAATAATATTTGGAAACCTCAATACCCCATTTGCAATAATGAACAGAACAACTAGGCAGAAGAGCATCGGGGATATAAGACTTGAACAGCACTACAAACATGTGGGTCCAACAGACATCTGTAGAACATTCCACCCAGAATATGCATTGTTCTCAAGCACAGGTAAAACATTTCCCAGGTTAAAGCACATGCTCCCCAATAAGACAAATTTCATTAGATTTAAAAGAATGAAATCATACAAAGTATGTTCTCAGCCACATCGTCAATCCCATTTTCTACCTATTCTCACATTACATCTTGACCCTCCCAAACATAGACCCTGTCCTCCCCTGGGCCTCCTGGGCGGCTTTTCCTACCTTAGTGAATTTGCATATATACTGCTCTGTCTGCTGTGGTGGATCTCCCCTCCTGCTCTGTTTACCCCCTACCTTTAGCACTTATGAGCCCACTCAGCCTTCATCTCTTCCCCGAAACCCTAGTTAATTCGCAACTCTTTTGTGTTATATCCACACATTTTACACATTTCTCATTGTATGAATTATGTTGTAATCATCTATATACCAGTTCTTCCTGGTGGACTGCAGGCTCTTCTAAGACAGGGACCCTTTCTTATTTACTACTGTACTCTAGACATTAAATATTCATTGAACTGAACCACATGAACAATATAGCTCTGTTCCTCTTGAACCAGAAAAAGCATCAAAGACCAGGTTGATTAATGCTTTGGTATATACTGGAAAGAGTTAAAGTTGGCATACTATAAAGATACCTTGCACGCCCATGTTTATCACAGCCCAGTTCCCAATAACCAAGTCACAGAATTAGCCAATTTTTGGACAAACAAATGAGGTATATAAACACAACAGAGTATTATTCAGTCATTAAGAAAAATGAAATAATGTCATTTGCAGGAAAATGGATGGCACTGGAGATTATCATGGTAAGTGAAATAAGCGAGACTCTAAGATAGCTATTACAGTTTTTCCCTCATATGTGGAATCTAGAGGGGCAGAGGGTGAGGGAAGATGACACCAAAGTAGAAAAGAGACCATTAGAGAAGAGGAAGAGGATGGAGGGGGAGGGCAAAGGAGGGGAGGGGATGAACAAAGTGTTATATGCATGTACAGATGTGCCACAATGTAACCCATTATTCTATATAACTAAAATGCTCCAACAAAAAAGGAGAGAACAGTAGGTTAGCACATTGCAACTATGAGGTTACAAATTGGACACTAACTGGCCATGATTGTCGGCAACTTGATATCCCTGAACATCAGCTTCCTAACCTGGAAATGGGGGTGATAATAGCAATCCCCAAAGAGCTGTTGTGAGGACTACACTGTGCATCAGTGTCTTTGACTCAGTAGCATTTGGGGAAAGGAATGAGATGCTTAAATGAGAGGCAAAGTTGACCCACAGAGTCTGCATGCCCACATGGTGTTGTAAAGACCTCTATTAAATGCAGTTGCTCTTTGGAGCCACGAAGGCCAAAGACAATAGAAGCCTGGTAGCAACCAATGCTACATTGTGTAGACTGAGATCATATCTATGACCAGGCATTTCTTGAAGCACCTCACATATTACTCATCTACCTTCACTGCAAGCCTATAAAGTATATAACCTATTATAATTATCCTATTTTCTGATGAATAAGTAGAAATGGGCCTAACTGTGTGATGCATAAGCTGAAACGCAGAGATGGGAAGTGGGTTGCTAGGGTAACAATGGAGATGGTGGTAGAGCAGAGATCTGAGCCCAGGCATCGTGGCTCCAGAGTCTAGGGCATTAACAATTAAGCTAGTTAAGCAAGTTGAGCAGCTTCTCTGTGTCACAGACTGCACTGAGTGTTTTCCATAGACATACTGGCTCATTCAACACCATTTCTAACATCTTACTTCAGTACCTTCCTATATGGCAAAGTCTGGAAAGCTATCGCAGTATAAGTTCCATGTGCCAGATGCTCTTGTGTGAGACTTTTATTTAGAATTGAGTTACCAGAATAGAAGAGCAGGGTGCAAGACATCCATTCTGCTGGCACACCTTGGGCAAGAGGTGACATGGTTCTGGGAATCAGCAAGTGGCAGCCTCTTGACCCTATAATTCCCCCATTAGGAGCAGCTCTTTAGTGGTCCAGTTCAGCAATATGGTTTTAGTAGCTGTTCATGGAAGCCCAGCCCAGATTTAATTTGTCAGTTTTCTATTGTTCTTAATAAATTCCTCAGCTAGAACAGATTCTACTGTCTGCAACCAAATATTCATTAATATACAATCAAATATTCATTAATACACAATCAAATATTCATTAATACACATAGGGTTCCTTTCTCATGGGTCCAGAGCAATGGAGTTGGCCCACCATAGACTTAATCTCCAAAACTGAGCCCAAATAAGCTCTCTCTCCTCTTAAGTTGTTCTTTTTTGGATATTTTGATCACAGTAACAAAAAGCTAATACTGTCTATCAACAGTGGAACACAGGAAGGTGTATGGCACCGGAGATGGGAGTTATGGTGCTGGCTCGTCACTGGCTTTATGGCTCTGAATGAGATGTGTCACTCAGCCTCAATTTCCCCCTCAGTAGAATGAATGGATTGGATGGGCCACATCCACCATTGTTCTAACTTTGAATGAGACTTTGACTATGCTACTTGCCTTGATTATACTTTTGTCTAGAGCAGGAATTTTTAAAAAATTATCCTTTTTTCAAAAGACAGATTACCTGGAACACCAATATATTATTCAGAGAGAAAGAGAGCTTCTCTGGTTGGAGGCAAGAGAGGAGATGGGATCCCAGTCTCCTTGGCTTGCTGTGTGCTATCCCAATTTCCTGGGGTGGCCCCTATAGGGTGTCCTGGGACCTTAGGTCCCTGTAAAGCATACTTGGAAAGCAGATGCTTAACCCACAATGGATGCCCCCAAATGTGAGTGCTTGCGTCTCCCCAGGTAACTTCTGGTTTCATTATTTTACTCCTTCTTCCACTGAATCTTACTGAGTACCTATTTAGGGAGTAGGAAAGTGTAACAGGCAGGTGATGCCAGAACCTGGGTGTAAGTCTTGAATCTGCTATTTAATCACCAACAGATTGGATTTTGTGTACGTTCTTTATGTCTATTTCTGTTTTCTCCTAGAATACGGGAAAATGATGACACTTCTCATCAGCTTGCTCTACCTGCTTCCTCAAGTTATCTTTCTCCTTAGCTCAGAACACCTCGTATTACTATAGCATCTAATTTATTCACTCATCCTGCTTAGAGTCCGTCTCCTCCATCAGAATGTCAACTGTACGAGAGCAGCTTCTTCCGTCTGTTTTGTTCATGGAAATGGTATCATGAACTCATTGCTCAGTACCTATTTGTGAAATGATATTGATAACCTTCAAGGACTCCTTTTTCTTTTTTCCAGTGGGTAGAGGGCACTCAAAGATGTCCTCTCTGAGGCAAAACTGTTTCAGCTGAGCCAGGCACAGAGGTGCAATGCTCCAGGCAGGGGGAGAAGTTTGTGGGGCCTCAAGGAAAGAAAGAAGGTAAAGGGATCTGAAGGAAGACCAATGGGGCTGGCACCCATTCAGGGAAGGAAACAGAGATAGAAAACAGTTGGAGAGCTACAGAACCCCATAATCACCAGAGGGCTGAGTCTGCTCAACAAGGGGTCCAGCGATTTGATTTAAACAGAGGAGGATATGGTCATGTTCACAAGACCCTCTGGCTGCTGTGTGGAGAGCGAGCTGGAAGGGAAGAGGGAAGCAGCTCAGAGACGGCAGTTCCCAAGTTGTGCCATGCTCCATCTGTCACCCTTATCTCTGTCATTTGTTTTTCCACAAGTTTTGAATTGCTTAGGCATAATTTTTCTTCTTAATGTTTACTATTGGAGTTCTAGGGCTTGATCTTGAAACTGCGGGCTTTTCTAACTGCTGGTGAAAGAATGCTCATCATAAAGAAAGAAAAATGTTGCCTCCTTCCCTGCAGCAGCAGAAAAGCAGACACTATTCCACATCCTAAAACCAATTTTGAAAATGCTATTGCTAACAAAGTATTTTCTAAGATGCCTAGATTTGGAAGATGGATGCCCTGCCCTATAAGTAAGTTTGACTTTTAGCTTCTAAAATGTTTATATTCCTAATCAACTGTCCTAGTAGATAAGATTTAAAAATGACTGCTTTATTTCTAAAAGCAATAGGGACCTGGGTATGGTGGCACACACCTGTATCTCAGCAACTTGGGAAGCTGAGGCAGGAGGATGGCAAGTTCAAGGCAATCCTCAGTCATTTAGCAAGACCCTGTCTAAAAAATCAAAAGGGATGGGGATGTAGCTAAGTGGTAGAGTGCCTCTGAGTTCAATCTCTTTTTTTTTTTTCAGTCAAAGCATATTAATTTTATCAAAGCACATTAACTTTAACAACTCCCAACCCACCAGAAAACACTCAAAGTAATAAAAACCGTAAGAGAAAAGAAAAAAAAAATCAGTTCATGAGGGTAATAATTTTCTTTTGCTGTCAGAGCAGCCCTGTTCTATAAAACTATCAGCCCCAGGCAGACTGGAATCTCTCAGGCAACCTCCCTCCAACTCTGCCAACCCCCTGGGTTGAGAGAATCCTTCATTTCTCTCTCCTCAGCCTTATTCAAGAAGTGCGGGTGACCTAAGGGACATTAGACTCTGAGAGACCATAAACTTCTGAGACTAAGATATTATTCAAAGCACCCGCACTGTGAGAGCTCTTGCCACTGCCTTCCAAAGTCAAGTTAACACTTCATGCTTACTATGTACCAGGCACTGTGTACTTTATATGGATTATCTCAGGTTAGCCCATGAGTTATACTCCATTTGCCTTGTATTCTACAACATTAGAAAAATGAAAGTTGGACAACTGGCCCAAGTTCACAGAGCTGGTTCATTGCCCTGAAGAGATTTGAAGGTCTAATTCCATTCTCAGCACTATGAACCACTGTTCTAGTCCTTGGGGTTAGAGCAGGGTGTCTGTGGATTTCCGTGAAATCCCCAGATCCACACACAAGCACATACACCAGCCCAAGTCTGGCCACCAGCATCACCTACCATTCCTTAACATAGAGAGGCATCTCCCATTAAGGAAGATTCCCTTAAAGATTCAGACTGAACCTCACAGAATGGCTCTAATAAATACATGGAAAAAAAAAGTTCAAAATGCCTCACATTCAAAAGAGCCCAAGTTAAATACCACCATTTTGTATTATGGAACTGACTTCTGATTTCCTGAAATCCACCCAACAATGAAAAAACAAACAGGCCGTTCAGACCATTTGTGAGCTTACATGAGCTTTGAGACTTCATGGCTCTCTACAAAACAGCGGAACCATAAAGGAACCCATTCTGTTCTTGGGCCATGGAGCCTATTTCATTCACAAGGAAAAAACACCCCGGACTTGGGAAAATGTTTTTCAAGCATTGATTCTAAACAAAATGCTGATATCTCAGACAATGTCATTCAATAGTGGGTCCTCTTCACCTATAAAATTGTCTCCAGTGCAATTGGAAAGTGACAACTAACTCCATGTGCCAACTTCAAGTAAACCAAAGTACACAATAGCTTCCAAAGGACAATTTTTGGAAAAAAAAAAAAAAGACAGCTTGCAGACACCACGTGCCTTTGTTTTATATGAAGTTCTATAACCATATGCAGCATCCAAATGAAGTAAAAGGGAAAGTACTCGCTGTACAGGACAAAAACAATACCCTTTTATTTTTTTTAAAACTCTGGTGAAATAGTTTTCAATATGACATCCCATTTTTTAAAAAAATTAATGTAAACCAACCTGTGGGTTAGTCACACTATACAGACTTCATCAGAGTGTTTACAGATGCCTAGAATATTTACAAATGCTATTTGTTAGGTAGTAAAGTTTTGTTGCAATTTTTTCCAGCACGTATTCCACAGTAAAAGAAAGGGTGTATGTAGGTGTTCTTGTATAAAAATTCTTAACAAATGGAGAAAGGCAAATTTTCCTGAGAGAAGATTTGTTCTTGAAATAGTTTTTCTATTGGGAATATAGAAATGGGATGTGGATGTACAAGAAGCATAAGAATGTCTAAGTTAACATTTTTCTTTTAAATTATTTTAAGTACCATTAAGTTAAAATGTTTACATTCATTATAAAAATGCTGTTAAATCTTATGCAAATGATTTAACACTGATTGCTGCAACGCAAATTGCACATTTTAAAAAAATTATTGTATACATGGAAGAAAAAATATCTTGTTTGCTACCCTGTTTACAAATTCCGACTGACCTCAGATCAGTCACACAAGATGAACTTCGAGAAATGTCAGTCACAGTGTACATTAGAGTTTACTATGCAGTCTTGCAAATTGAGGAATTTTGACAAAGAGTTCCAGGAACCCACTCAGCCTCCAGGATGTGTACCAAATGGCCTCCAATGATCTTCTCCATGAACATTTGTGAAATCTGCATGTGGAACGGGTTGAGTTCAATCTCTAATATCACACACACACACACACACACACAAAGATTAAAATAAAAATAAAAAAGAAAAGCAATCGGCACTGAGTTTTTTTTTCTTAAACCTAGAGAAGCATATTAACTTTCCCCTCATTTTTCTTTATAAGAAAAATATATCACTTCTAGTTCTTATTTAAATGGAGTTTGGTACTTTCTATTGTTGAACCAAGGAGATTCCTAGGGCGCTTTTGCAAAAGCAGATGAGAGGTGCTGCAGGTTTGGGGGTGGAGAGGATGAGAGAACTGGGAATTGGCTGGAATCAGGACAGATTTTAGAAGCAGAACTGATAGGACTTGGGGAAAAACTGAACTGAGCGTGGGAGGTGAGTGGGCAGTAAGGGATGATTCCCAGGTTCTTTGCATGAACAACATGGAGGAATGCCCATGGAAAGAAGTGGAAGACAGAATGACCCTTTGGAAATTTGTGTATCCCACAATCAGGGATATCAAGGTACTCTTTATGCAAAATTTCACTCCTCAGAGGCCCTGGATGAAACTTAAAGGTCATTGGCTATATCTGCATGGCACTAAAGGAGATGGAGGTGGATGAGGGTGACACAGCATCTCGGTGACTCAGGAGGTGGATTTTCCTCCACAGATGTCTCTGATGATGGATTGGGACTTGAATGGAGGGAGAACTCCCTTCCAGAGGCTCCAAAGAGGAGGAGTTTTGCTGGAGCTCCATTCAGTTGTCTCCTCTGAATGCTGGGAACTGGGGGTGGCATGAGGGTGGGGGAATATTTCACATGACATGGAAACTGTGACATCAGATTATTTGGGGGAAAAGTAAGAACAGGGCTGAACAGCCTAAGAGAAATGAATTCTCCTTGAAAGACTACATATACAAACAGATAATGGCCAGACCATATGTAAAAATAGAACTTGGGCTCACAATCTGCAACCGCCAGTTCAGGAAGTTATACCACAGCCCCTGTGACAATCAGCCCTAAATAGCTGGGACTTAATAACTGTCAGCTCCTCTAATTTGTGTCTTCCTTCCAAATTAGAACCAACCACAAAAAACCAAATATGTGCCCCTAATCAAAAGGATGCTCCACTTCTAGTTAGATTGCCCCAAGAGACCTCCATGCCAACCCCATTCAGTCAGGACACACCCAAAGCCTTCCTTTTGGTCCACTAAGCCTTTGAGTCTCTACCAAATGCAGGTAGTGGTAACTGATTCCTTTGCTATTGCAAGCTCTGAGTAAATAGCCTTTATTTGCTTTCATTGTGTGTTCTTCATTTATTCCACACCTGGCCCCATCTGGACCCTCATCAAAGCTACCTTGCTGGGGACTTGTGGGGGTGGAAGGCAGATGTTGGCCTTGAGCTCTATTTATCAAGCTGACTCTCCATCAGAGGCTATGTGGCAACATCTGGCAATCAGTAAAAACCTGCTCAGCATAGTAGAGAAGGATGACAAATAGTAGGAGGGCTGTCTGCTGGGACAGGCTCCAAGAAACAGCTGTTTAAAGGTGTGTGTGCACACCTGTGCTTTCCTGAAATCGTTTGCTTTCTTTGTGGAAAGCAACCCCATATGGATATGGGTATACTCCTAGTTGGAGCTATATGCATGGCTGCTTGGTTATGTTCTTCTCAGAGAACATGCAGAGTATGTGGGTGGCCATTGGAAAATGAGTCTTATTCTGGTATTATTATCACTCTGTGGGACTTTGGACCAGTCATTGGACTTGCTGGGTCTGAATTCTCTCATGCTTATTTCTATGCTGCAGTGTTGATCTAAGTGTGGTTCTTAATTCAGGTGCATGCGAGGTTCCTGAAGAACATGCTAAGCATTCCGATTTCTGGACTCTACCTCAGAATTAATGAACAGAACTTCTGACAGTGGGCTGGGAATCAGCATGACTAGCCAGCTTCCCAGATGACTTGTCTGCCCATTCAATTTTGAGAACTTCAGGGTACACGAGAGATTATAATAATGATCAAGACCCAAGGCCCCTCCTCACTGAGGACTTATGTATGAATACACCCAAGGCAAAGCAAATAGCAATAAACCCAGAAATTGAGAACCAAGTGCTGTGGATGAGATGGATTCCAGCCTGGGAACTCTGAGAAGGTAGCATTCCAGGAGGAGGTATAATTTCATTAATCATACAGACTTGAGGAAAGACACAGAGGGGACCATCAAGCACAAAGACACTGTCTCTGTTAGCTTTTGCTGCCTAAAAAAATTATCCCAATACTTTGTGCTTAAAAGACCCACTATTTATTAGGTTCCTGAGTCCATGGGCCAATTGGGTGATTCCATGGATCTGGACCAGGTATGACTACTGATTTCTTTATTTTTTTTCTTTCTTCCTTCCTCCTCCTTTTCTTTCCTCCTCCTCCTCCTCCTGTTTTGTTTTGTTTTGTTTTGTTTTGTTTTGTTTTTTTAAAACTGGGGATTGAACTCAGTGGCAGAGCACTGAGCTACACCCTCAGCCCTTTTTATTTCTAAGACAGGATCTCACTAAGTTGCTTTAGGGCCTTGCTAAGTTGCTACAGCTGGCTTCAAACTTGTGATCCTCCTGCCTCAGCCTCCATTGCTGTGTCTCCATGCCTGGCTGTATGGCTGGTTTCAACTTGACTTACTGAAGCCATCTGGCAGGGCAGCTGGTGAGTGGCTGGTCTCGAATGGCTTCATTCATACCTGCAGGGTTGGGTCATTTTTAACTGAGGTGATTGGGAACCCAGACCATGTGGTCATCCAGCAAGGTAGCCTGGGCTTCTGCACATGGGGGAGGCAGAGTTCCAAGAGTCAGAAGAGCTTGCAAGGTTTCTTGGTGCCTAGGCTTTGAACTTACACATCCTCACTTTTCTTGGTCAAAGCAAGTCATGGGCTAGAGCAGATTTTAGGTGTAGACAAATAGCCTCCTTGTCTTGCTGGGACAAGATGCAAAATACGGTAGCTCTTAGAATTGTACCACAGACCCTAAAGCAGGAAGATTCTGTGCAGTTTCCCAGAACACAGGAGAACAAGGTATTGGTGGCAACAATGAGAGATCTGAGGACTATGACTGTGTCCAAAGCCTCACTGTAACTGGCTCCCTCCTTTAACTGTTGAACATGCAGAGGGAGGGGCAGCTCCGTCAGAGGCCTGCTAGGAGAAGGACATCCTAGAGGGGAGGAACATTTTATCATCGACAAAGTTTAGAATCACCAGTGCAGGGATTCTTTGAAAAACTAGACCAACTTTTAGCCAGTCTTATGTTTTCATTTTAAATTCCCTACAGAATTGGTCCTTGTTGCTGGCTCCCAAAGCAGACCCTGTCCACAGAGCCTTCCTTGGTTCACTACTGTCAAAAGCAAGTCCCAGTCCACAGATGGGAGCCCTGCCTAGAGAGCGGATATTAGGGAAGATGAAGGGCTTTTTTTTGTTTTTGTTTTTTCCCTTCTTTAGTGAAAGAAACATAAATTCAATGCTTTGACCACAGGTCACTGATTACAGTTACATAAAGTTCGTTTAGGTGTTGGCTGCTCATGGGATGAACAACATCATCTCTTTCATGGATGAGAAACCTGAGGGTCCCGGGGGGCTTGCCCAAGGGGCATCCAGCTAAGGAGAAAGAAACCTGGGGTTTGACTTGGAATTGGTGAATCTGGAGAAAGGGAGGTGTTTCTGTCCCACAGACCATTTGAGGAAATGGGAGCCCCTGTAGATGTGGCTTGTGGGGCTGAGTTGATACTGTGGAAAGCCTGGCCTCAAGTAGAGGAGGCAGATGCACAGTTAACAGCCTGCCTTGGGGAGAGCAGTAGTCCTGGTTTATAGTGTTTGCTGGTCACTGTGGTGTAAATGCTCCCATCGTGGCCCATCGCGTACTGTCCACGTGATGCCCCTGAATGAAGCTGAGCCTGCTGCAGCACACTGGCCGAGGGGTGTGAGTTAAGAAGTGAACCTGACACCCCAGCAGGAATGAAGCAATGCTCCTGGCTGACGGTGGCCTCCAGCTGGTTCAGAGTGCCCAGAAGTCTCCAGCAGCCTGCACAGTCCGATGGCTTCTCGGTTACCCCTATCTGAAGAGCTTGAACCATTGCAGCTAAGAAGCCCTGGCAGGGCATGGGGGAAAGAGGAGAGAGTGTCTCTTCTTATCCTCTACCTCAGAAGGAAGAGCATCCAAGATCCTGAAAAGTCTGAGTTTTAAAAAGAACTGGTTTCAAGATGGTGGAAAGGGAGGCAGGTCTGATGGAGGAGCCTGAGGAGGATGAGTTTCCAGGTTCCAGGGGCCCAGGAGGAGAAGGGGATAGACAGGCAGCTAGAAGTAATGGGAACCTCTGTTTTTACTGTATTTTCTTAGGCTCTGAATGTGTCTGAAACCCTCTCATCACAGGGTCAGTTGCATGAACTGTCCTCTTATTTCCTGTATTTTTGAGGTTCCTGGCATTTCTGGCCTTGTTGACTGAGGAGACCCTGCTCTTCCTAGGGCTACCCAATTCTTAAAGCTATCAAAGAGTTCCCAGAGTACATCTTTCATGTGTAAACTGACCATCCCAGAGCCCTGGGTTTATTATTACCCCTGTCCTAATCAACCGAGGAACCAAGTACCAGACAACTAGGGTCAGCTCCTGTGCCCCAAAGCCCACCAGGATGACTGAATCTCTCTAACCCCAAGCTGTTTACCCTCTCACGCCCGGCCTTACCCACAGAGGCCTCAGTGAGGCTCTGGCCCAGAACTTTCCTTCATCATTTGCTTTTGACTCAAGAATTACCTGACTTGAGGGGTAGTTAGGTAGCCCCAGGCCTAATGAGGGCTGTACAGGACCCTTGTGTAAGAAGTGTGATCCCTGGGGCTGTGAGGTCCAGGAGTCCCACCATAGTCCCAGGACTGGGCTTGGTCAGGGCTGAGGTGGGGACCACAGCAGCCCCCTCTCCACACCCTGATGAAAGTATGTTGGGGTCGGGTAGGGGCCCAACAAATCCTGTCTTACACAGGCTCAGTTGCTCAGCCTCCTCTAATAGCCTTAGTCCTGGTCTGTCTGGGAGCTGTGCTTAGACTAGGATCACTCCAAAGTCCAGGGGGCAGCTGATCCTCCGGGACCCCCGGACACAGCAGACATGACTTTAGATACTAGAAGGTGTGGTTCCAGTCGTTGACTTCACCATTTAGCCTCAGTGCCCCACACCCCACTCCATTTTCTCTCAAGGCCTCCTCACACGAGAACATTTTGTTCAATATACTCCCACGCACTGCTCCCTGTGCAGCATGTTCCTGCCACTTAGCTCGTCACTAGGTCCCCTCCCTGGCATTGAGACAGAGGCAGAATGAATGTTGTGTCAGCATCACGGGGGTGGGGGATGCAGTCCACAGGCCGCAGGACCCACGGTGGGCAGGTGTCTGAAAGATGCAGAAAGCTCCTCCCTATCCTTGCAGCCCTGCCCTGTCCTTAGAGTGGCTGCTCTGGAAAAGAGAAAGAGGCTGACCTGAGGATCCCTGTTCTGTTCATTTCCTCCTTGTTCCCCAATAATTGACCGGGAGATGAAGATGAGCTCTGCCTCTGAGAAAGAGCCAGATGCTTCCAAAGGATTGTGGCTGCTGCTAACAGTGGGCCTGTTTGTCCTACAAAGCCCCGTCTGATTGTCCCCAGTGCAGGTGGCAGCTGGTGTGACGGGACCCTAATTGGAAGAGGATCCTGTGACCTCCAAACCAATTAAATGATTTATCCAGAGCTGGGAACAGCTGGTGTGGCCCAAGCCTGTGATTGCTCTGGGAAACAGGTGATTTTTTTTTTTTTCCTCCCACAGAAGTCATCTCTGCGATCTTAGGAGGTATTGACTGTGGGTGCTGTTCAGGTCCAGAAAATTGGCCTCAGGAGGAGCAAGAAAAGTGACATTAGCAACTTGGCTTTTTCGACAGCGGCTCTAATGAGGCAGAGCTGGATTGTTGGGTGAATCGTTGCTTCCAACTCTCAGAAAAGTGGTCCACGCTAGAAATAGAAGGTACCTGGGACACATTTCTTTCAGGCAGAGGACTGGGGGTGGGGAGAATCATGTTTGAAACCTAAACCGTGTCACTGGAACTGCATTGGAAAGCATCCCTTGAGAATATTTTGGGCATTAGAACTGATCCGAATCTTGATTGTAGCGATGATCACACAATTCTATCCATCCGTCAAAACTCACAAAGCTCTGAACATCAAAGGGTCAATTTTACTATCTGTAAATCATTCCTAATTTTAAACACACACAAAACACACATACACAGTGGTCCAGAGCCAGCGAGCCAGCGTCCTCACCCAGACCTGGGCAGACCCCGGTGTGGTCGGAGGTGAACCCTATGCCCTGCCCATACCTTCCAAGATTCCCTCGTGGACGTTTTTAAAAACAGGGAGGAGTAAGAAACACCATCATAGAACTATGAAAGCTCAGAGAGTGGATGTCCAGGCCACACCCAAAGGGTGCAGTCAGGGTCTTGGGATTTTTAAGTGCCTCTGCCCCTTGGTAATAGATTGAGGCTGCTGCCATGAATTTAAGACGCTTAGTCTCTTCCCTCCTTCACCATATGGTCCTTGAGAACAGTGTCACTCTCTCCCCTGCCATATTTATCCTCAACCTTTCGTCTATCCCCACCCCTGCCCACAGAGGCTGGGATTCTCATGGTAACATTATCAGGACACGTTCAATAGGCTCCTCTCTCTCCCACACAGGGGTCAACCTGGAAGTGTGGCCCTGGGCTTTGACTGCCTCCTGCCACCCCTCCCTCATTCCCTGGGAATGTGTATGTGTGTGTCCACAGAGGAAGGAGCATGGGACTTGGAACTGAGCTCTGCTCCAACCCCTCCGGTGGGTGAGATTCCTTGATGTTGCTGGGTTGGAAGCAAATCACTAAGCCTCTGGTTTCTCTTCAGCAGGATTCGGGGAGTTGGATAAGAAACCTCCTAAGGACTCATTGTGGAGCACTTAAGCATTCAAGCCCTACTTAATATGTTTTACTGACAGCTCCCCAGAGGATGGGACCTCATGACTTTCATCTTTTGATTTCCTACAGGAAGCTCTGCGGTGTTCACACATGAATGCCCAATCGCTGTTTGCCAAATGAGTTATTAGTAAATCCATTTCTCATGGGAAAAAGAACCCAGCTATTGTGAGGCTGCTAGGGGTGAGCAGGAATGGGGGGGGGGCAACCACAGAGGAAGGTGACTATAAAAAGACCCTGATTGGCAACTGACCCAGAGGCGTCCATACCATCATACAACTCTATAAGGACGTTAATTCCCCCTCCCCTGTATGGGCGGGACTACAGAAGGAACCCCATCTTAGGAAGGTGGGCAGATTACTTAGAGCCACCAAAGGGTACCACTGGTCTTCCCCTGCACTCACTCCTGTAGTTTTACGGACATATGCCATATTTTCAAGGCAGTGCAGGTGCCCACAAGCTCCTCCCCCAAATGGTCAGCAGCTGCCCAAACTCCAGGCCCAAAGAGGCGTGGCTGCCTGCCACTCCACGGTTTCACACCACTGCAAGCTCCCACCCCCTCCTAATGCAAGCTTGAAACCTAACCACGCAGGCATGTTTCAGTCCCCAGCCGCCTGCCCACCCACTCTCTGAGTTATATCTCACTTTTTTCTTGCCTTTCTCTTGCCTTGCTGCAAACCACTCTCACTGCTGTCCCTGCCTCGCTGAGCAACGGCCCCAGTCTCAGGCATTCCACTCAAGGACCAAGGACCGCTCCGCAGCCGACTGGCAAACTCTGAAAACACTATGCCCCGCTTCCCAGTAAGAAGCACTGGGTTAACTCAGAGCCCAGCGCAGGCCTCTGGAACAGCAGCCGGCTCCCCTGGACCATTTCTAACATGGCTGTATTTCTAAATGCTTCTGTCCTAATGGAAACTCTGGCTGTGACTATGCCCACCCACAGAAAGACAGACAGTGGCCCTGCCCTCCCCTGCGTTCTGTCCCTGGCACCAACACTGAATTATTCCATTCCCTGTGTAGCATTGATGGGCCCTGAGGTTGTCCCCTCTGGAGGGGAAAATTAGGAGGCACAGCAGAGAGCTATTTTGCAAAGCTTTCCTGGAATTGATTTGGCTAGGGGACATTAATTTTTAAAGTATCCCTTCTTGAACATTGGCAAAGCAGACAGACTGCCAAAAATATATATATATATAGCTAGGATAGGGACACCTTCCTTCTGCCTTTTAGATTACCCGGGAGGCTGCACATCTCTTAAAGGCATCGTGATTCCCCCTGTGATTCAGGAAGTGAGCTGTACCCGGCACAGCTGCCCATTCTGCACCTGTGTTGGCTCCTTGGACTGCCGTCTGGTCATCGCAGTTCCAGAGGGTGAACGTTAAAAATCAAGTGTCCCATGCTTTTTCTTTTCTATCTCTTCCTCCCTCACTCCCTCCCTCTCTCTTTCTTTCTGAACCAAGGGAGGATTCTCTCTCTTGAATCCTTCTCAAGAATCTTGAATTCTTCCTATCTTCTGGTGGTCACAGGCAGTCCTTGGCAGTCTTGACATCATGCCAGCCTGCATCCGTCATCATATGGCCATCATCTGTGTGTTTGTGTCTCTTCGTTCACATGACTTTCTTAGCAAAGAATAAAAGATTTAGCCGGGTGTAGTGGTGCATGCCTGTAATCCCAGCGGCTGGGGAGGCTGATGCAGGAGGATTGCAAGCTCAAAGCCAACTTCTGCAACAGCGAGGCCCTAAGCAACTCATTGAGACCCTGTCTCTAAATAAAATACAAAATGGGGCTGGGATGTGGCTCAGTAGTCAAGTACCCCTGAGTTCAATCCCTAGCACACACACACACACACACACACAAGAATACAGATTTAGATTTAGAGCTCATGCTAATCCAGGATGGCTTCATCTTGACTAACTACATCTATAAAGATCCTATTTTCCAAATAGGGTCCAAGTTGACCTAACTGGGAGTGTGGTCCCATTCAACCTCACACTGTCATCCTGAGATTCACTCACTCCAGGTCTGTGGAGGCTCTTGGCACCACATAGAGGTTATGTTGGAATCACAGTGAGGCAAATTGCTTGCCATGAGTGACTCCATCTTGTGAGAACATTTTGTGGGAAGCAGCACAGGGGGAAAGGGTTATGTCAGGTTAAGGACGTCACTGCACATAGCCAAGATTTATCTAAGTTCTGCAAACAGAACATCCCAGAAGATAGAATACTGCTCCAGAGAGAAAGTTTGTTAGACTCAAAATATTAACATATTGTACTAAACCTTAGGGACGATGATTACCAGTTAGTTATTTTTGTCCTTCCACCCTCAAACAGAAGTTTTTGAATCAAATAACAGAAGTTAGTGAGATAAAATTGGCCACTTTATTGGGAAATTCTGGGCCTTCGACCAAAAGTTTCTACTGCTAATTAGAAACAGACACACCCACAACCTCTCCTGGGTCCAGGATTGAGTTGGATGATGTCAGTGCGGTGGAGAGAAGCTGGTGTGGTGGTGGTGGGGTCTCCTCCATCTTCTTCTGGCCAGCCTCGTGCCTCCTGTCCCCACCATATTACGAGTCTTGGGAAGAATTACCTGTGCAAGCAGCTAAAAAAACTGATGTTTCATTGATGGGTACCAACGGAAAGGGTAGCAAATCTAAATTGATTTTAGGTAGGTCCTGATAGGTATATTACGTAAAATGGATAAGAAAAATATGCTAGTTTGAGGTTGTGCAGAAGTCTTGTCATGCTGGGGAACTTAATGTGATGGCTTCTCTGGGTATCTCTAATACGGATCATAGTCCTGGGGTGGGTGCAGGTCAGGGAGCTGCAATCTGTCGTGTGGCCGAGGGAGACAAAACATCAATCCACACTCAGGTCTCCTCCACCATCTCCACTGTGTCTTTCAGAGCTGGCTCTTCATCAGGACAGGACAAAGGTATAGATGCTTCATTGAAAACTGCCTTTCCTGAGTCATCTAGCATGACTCTCCAACCTGATTGTCCCTTGTCACACTGGTTTTTGGAACCAATGATCAGTTTCTTTATAGAATGTCCTGCATTTTGTGAGATTGTTTCTTTATAGTGACAGTGTATTCCTCTCATGCAAACTGAAGTTGGGACTCAAGTCTTGATTCGATTCATTTTTTTTTTTGGCAAGAATACAGATTTTTTAAAATGATCTTTTTCTGATAACAAAACTAAGTCAAATTCATTATAGGAAAATTTAAAGCATGCACACACACGCACACACATGCACGCGTGCACACACACACACACACACACTAAAGATAGCCCATAATCCTACCATCCCAAGGAAAACTATGTTCAGTGAATTTCTTCCCAGTCTTTTCTTCTCTGCATGTATATAAAGACAGAATGGCAGAAGAATGAATAAATATTCTTTTAAAAACAAAATTATAACTATGATAGTTTCTCTGTGGCATAAGAGTGTGTGTTTTCTATCCATTGTTTGACCAGTTTTCCTACTGTAAGTTGTTCGAGTAATTCCCAATTTTTGCTCTGAAGATACAGATTGTATACTTTGATGAGAAACATCAATGTATACAACCTTATCTATCTTTTTTTACAAATGGAAATACTGGACCAATATAATGCATGAGACTTTCTATGCACATTGACAAAATGCCATTATTGTATAAACTGGTGCAGCTACTAGTCATGAATGAGCTCCTTTTACCAAAGCTTCACCATTTTACCAAAACTTCACCAAACTAGGATTTGCTTTAAAAAATTTATAAGAGATGAAAATATAATGGTGTCCAATTTTAGTTTTCATACCTGACTATTTAAGGAATCAGAGCAAACTTCCATATGTACATTAGATGTGTTTCTTTTTAGTCTAATCTATAGATCTTGTTGATTTGTGGAATCTTAACCATATAAGAAGAGTAAATCTGTGTAGAGGCATGGCACAGAGAAAGCTCTTGGCATGGTGCTTGGCACAGGTGAGATGCACACTGTCTTTACAGAGGTCCAATCAGGGGATCTCAGTAACCCCCCAAGACATGTTCCCTCCTGCAATCACAGGGACTCTGTAATCAACCCCCAGGATGAAGCTTGGCGCTCCTCCTGACCTTGCCTCCCCACCTCCCACTCCATTCTTTCCTCTCACTCCAGCTGTTCCTCCTGGGCTCAGACCCATCTGGATTTGCCTCTTGGCTGAATTGCAGATGAGCTGCCCATGTACACTGGCCTGATCTGCAAAGGTGCACCCAGCCCTGCCCTGAAATCACGGTCAGTATTAGTTGCCTGGCTGAGACGATGTCACTTCTGAAAGCAGCAGAGGGTGGGAGCTGGGGTGGGAAAGGAGGGAGGTGCTGATCTAAGGCACGAGGACATCCTGGGCAGCCCAGTAATATCCCACCAGGATACTTTTTAAAATTCTGTAATGGGAAGTAGAGAGAAAGTAATTTTCTATTTTAAAAAATAGCATGCCGAGAGAGCATTTTTTCCCTCTGTGTTCCCAGAGTGGTTTCTCTACAGCTTTCTTCTGAGGTTTCTACACAGCAGTCACTGCCAACTTGTCTGTCTCCTCCAATCAGACTGTGAGTGCCAGGAAGATGGAGGACACTTTCCCTGTTTATCTTACAGTCTCTGTCCCCCTGTGCAGTATCTGGCACATAGAACGTTCTGGAATGAATCACTGACTCTCTTTCTGTAAAAGGCTAGAGTAGTCAGAAGGCTTGAAGGGAAGAGCAAGAAACCCAGACATTACTGACGTCAGGTCCCTTCAGACGTTGATGCGCTGCTCTTGATGGCTGTCCATCTGCAAACAGCAGAGTGAAGTCCAGGAACCCCCGTGTCTCTGGCTGTTCCCAGGTCTTCACCTCCGCCTCCCAAGTCACATTCAGCTCATCTTGTCATGCATACAGCACCTCAGCTCGGAGAAAGAGAGGGACAAAGAAAGATGGGAGGGCAGCTAGGGAGGGCCACCGAGCTGCCCTGGTGGTCACCAGGAACAGGAAATTAGATTCAAAGCAAAGAATATGTAGGTGGAGGAGGCTTTGGAGAAGGCTTTGGGCCAGTTTGACAGCCTGATCTAGTTCTTCCCCACCCACCTGCAAGTTTTAAATCATTTAAGCTCTCTTCATAGTAAATGTTCTCCAAAGAAAACAGTCTTGTCAGAAACCCACGGTGGACAAAGAGAGAAATAGAAATCAATCAATTCCCTCTTTATTTTCACTCCTGGCCCCAAGTTGGCAAAATACTCTCCCCATATCTGGGCTCTTCCCAGGATAGAGTCGGCTGCTAGGAATAGGTTCAGGAACATACCCAACATCCCAGTCCAGACCAGAACAATTCCCTCAACCTAAGAAATCGCCCTGCCTCAGTCGAGCTGTTCCCTCCCCCACCAGACTCAGGCTCCTCTGACCTGCTTTCTGCCATTAGAGTTTCTAGAATATCACATAAATGTACTCATGTAACACATCATCTTTTGTGTTTGATCTCTTTGACTTGGGCATTGTGTTTTGGAGATTCATCTGAGTTCCATAGATTGCTGTCTTTTCCCTTTTTATTGCTAAGTGGTATTCCATTATGTGCATAATATTTATTTTTAAACTGAAAATAAATCATGTTGTAAAATAAATAATTTCTGTTTAAATTTATTAAAAACATAAAAACTATATATCAATGGGATACCATGTGATGTTTCAATACATGCATACATTATATAATATTTAAATCAGGGTAAACATCTATCTCCTCAGACATTTATTGTTTCTTTTTAGTGAAAAGATTCAAAATCTCTTTATCAAGGGAGAAGTGCTGGGGAGTGATATTGGACAAATTGTGTTGTTATTTTGGGTGCATACACGGATATGTAACAAATCCCATCATTATATACAACTATAATGCACCAATAAAAATGTGGAAAAAATTAACCTATTAAAATAAAAATAAATCCCTTTTTCTAGTTTTTTAAAAAGTGTATAGTACACTATTATTCTCTGTAATTTCCAATTTATTGAATGATTCACCAGTTGATGGACACTTGGGCTCTTCCCGGTTGGGGGGGTGACTATTTCAGATGATTGGCCATTTGTATATCTTCCTCAATGAAATGTCTGTTCAAATCTTCTACTTATTTTTGTGTTGGATTGTTTTTTTTTAAATCATTGAATTATATAAGGCTAAATTTTTGCCAACTGAATTTTCCCTGTGGCCCAGTCTGAGAAATAAATATCTGATTTCTGACTTACCTGCTTTATAGTACTTAAAGAGACAGATTTAATAAGAATAAAATTCAAAATATGTCCCCAGGCAAGTCTTGCTGACCTTCAAAAAGTTATCTCCAATTAATTGTGCATTTAAAAAACTACACACAAAATAAGTGTGTGATCTGAGCCCTAAACCTGGTCAACATGACTTCTGTTTCCCTTTTTCAAGAACAAACACATAACAATTACCTGTGTAGGAAAAACCCCAGTAGTCACTGACAGCTACTTTTTCTTATCTCAACAAATCTGACCAACCACTACCAAATCCCTCAGCTTCTTGGCATGCTGATGGGTCAATGCTGCAAGTGAGACAATTCTTAGCTGCAGGAAATTTATACCTTGGCTTACATTCTTGGAGTTTCTGATCTTAACATAGAGTTCTACACATTCCAGAGGACTTTTCTGTACAGCTCATCTCTGCCTCTGTGTTTCATCCAAATCCCTACATGACAGGACACAGAATAAACTTCGTAAGGTTGATAACTTAATAGAAGTTCCCATCTGCAGGCTGCTTACTGTGTGCCTGGCCCTGGGGACTTTAAGTTCACTGCCTCACTTTAGTCTTCACATAAACCCTGACCCTGAGAAGGGGCTGCTATTAGTGTTCCCAATCACAGATGTGGAAGCTGAGGGTTATAGAGAAGTAACTGACTATTCCAAGACCCTGCTTGGGGCAGGACCAGAGTTCAACCACCAGACTTCCCCCCCCAAGAGCTGCTGACCACTCTGGAGCACTATCTCTCATTCTGTGTATCACCATTGCATAATCTATTCAGCCAGACATGGCAGTGCTTACACGGTAGCCTCTTGTGATGGGCGCATGGGATGGGCTCTCCTCGCTTATTTGCCCTCACTGTATTTGGAGAGTTGGAAAACTGACCCTGCATTTCCCAGTCTGCCTGGCTGCAGATCTGGAGGTGACTGAGGTTCTGCGGGTGAGATGCTTCCATACAGTTTAGAAAAGATCCGTGAGTTAAATTGTGTCCCCTAGAAGGATGTGTTGAAGTTCTAAAGTCAAATGCCCAAGGATATGACCTTGTTTAGAAATAGGGTTTTTGCAGTCGTAGTCAAGTTAAAATGAGATCCTAGGGTGGACTTCCATCTCATATGACTGGTCTCTTTATAGGAAGAGGAAGACACATGGTGACAGTGCCATGTGATGACAGGGGCAGAGTTCAGAGCAATGTGCTGTAAATCAAGGAATGCCGTGATTTGGTGGCCACCCTCACACTAGCAAGAGGCATGGAAGGATTCTACCCAGAGTCTCTGAGGGTCTCGAGACGGCCCTGTGGTGACCTTGACTTCAGAGGTCTAGCCTCCCAAACTGTGAAGGAATCATCCCCTATTGTTTTAGGTCACCCAGTTGGTGGTACTTTGTTTTGGAAGGCACAGGAATCTAGGAGGTGGCATGGGACAGAAAGGGTGACGATCAAGCTGCAATAGGTTTGAGCAACTGCAGGAGCCAGTTCCAGCTGCTGTCATTTCAGCTTCATGGCAACAGTGTCCTGACTCAACCACAGGATCTGGAAACCTCCAATCTAGCGCTGGCCCCTGGACTCCACTTCCCCACTGCTTCTAGTGACTTGTGTGCATGCCCACTTCACTGTACTAGAGAACACAGGGCTCTGTTTCCTGTGCTGAACCCTGACTGACACACACTCACGCTACTAAATGTCTGGAAGACTTAAAAGAGAAGAGTCTCATACAGAAGTCCAGGTGAGCTGAAATAGAAACGCAGCCGTGGGGCGGAGGATGTCATCCCTGCCTTGACCTGCAGCTCTCCCCTCTCTGATCTCCAGGTGAAGCGTCCTTCCCTCCCTCTGACAGTCTGTAGACAGACTGCATTTTTTTTTTTTTTTCCAGAGCTCATACCCTAATCATGCCCCCACCCAGGTTTGCAACCTGGGCCGGCTTGTTCTTCTGTTAACCTGTTCACTCTGGAAACTATGTCTTTCAAAATCCTGCACTAGCAGGGCTGGGGATGTGGCTCAAGCGGTAGCGCGCTGGCCTGGCATGCGTGCGGCCCGGGTTCGATCCTCAGCACCACATACAAACAAAGATGTTGTGTCCGCCGATAACTAAAAAATAAATATTAAAGATTCTCTCTCTCAAAAAAAATAAAATAAAATAAATGAATCTTCTCTGTTTAAAAATAAAAAATCCTGCACTACCTAGATGCAGTGGCGCATACCTGTGATCCTAGTGGCTCAGGAGCCTGAGGCAGGAGGATCGTGAGTTCAAAGCCAGCCTCAGCAACTTAGTGAGGTCCTAAGCAATTTAGCAAGACTCATCTCAAAATAAAAAGTGGTGGGGATGTTGCTCAGTGGTTAAGCACACCTGGGTTCCATCCCCAGTATCAAAATAACCACCAACAAATTCTATCCTTTAGTGTAGTTTTAAGTTCCATTTGGCTAAAATGGAAGTTCTACATGATCTGAGAGGTAGAAGCAAAGCAGCAACTCTGAAGGTCGTTGTAGGGGCAGAGGTACAAGAAATGGACTGGGGGCACACTCCCGTCTGCCCCAATGTCCCAGTTCTCCCCATCAGTGCCAGACCCACTAGCCACACTGCCCAGTCATGCTTTACTGTGAACTCTGCTGTGTGGGTCACACTTTACAATGGCAAATCCCTTCTCTTGATGCCCTGTTTTTCCTTGTGTCCTAAGACAAAGGGCTCCCTCTGCTTGGAATCCCTGCGTTCTCACCTTTTTCAGGGCTACATACTCTTCCTTCTGGAAACAGGATGCAAGAAGGTAGATTTAGTTTCAAGCCTTCATCTTTCCTCTCTTGGCTTCATGTGATTAACGTGGCTGTGACCCTTGTCGTATTTTGAGGTCAGAAGCTGGGTGACGGAGGACAAGCAGGAATTTAAGGGTCATTGTTGGCAGTAGGATCCACTGGGGGAAGATCACGGGGCTAATTAATGCAGGTTCTGCATCTCAAGATGCCAAGAAAGCACAAAAAGATTAGAGGGTTGAGAACCTGCCCCCCACCCCCCACGCCAAGAATCATCTCACCTCCTCATTATCTTTCTTGTTAGTTGCTGTTTTTATCAGGAGATAGGGGATGGAATAGGGGATGGAAAAGGCTGAATTAGAAAGGGTTTCTATTCAATGTCATCATTTATAGACATGAAAATAACCTATATGGACTCTTACAAAGGATTTCTTCTTTGAGCTGGACCTGAGTCACGTTGCCTTACCACGAGTGGACATTAGCAGGGAAGAGGCTGTCATGTTGTCAGGATTCCAGAGCCAAGTCACCCTCTATCTTTATGGCATTGTCCCCAAACCCCTGGGGAGGAAACAGGAATGACAGATGGCCTTGTGACTAGGCACTGACACATTTTATCGGTCATTTTTCATGCACCTCTTTGGACTCTAAATTGCATGCATTTTCATGGAGTGTGTGACTAAACTGGCCACAACCCCTGGATAAGGACAAACTGTTTTTGCTCACCAAAGAGACACAGCCTGACTGGAGAACTCACTTGTCAGGCTTGGGTCATCTGTCCTCAAAGAGATTCCTGGACTATGGAAATCCTTTCTTGATACCAAATTTATTTACCTGTTTGGGAATCCTTGGGAAATACTCGCAGTAGCGGTGGCCACACATCTGTCTCTACCTGCAATCTGTCTCCACCAGCCTTTCTCACCCTTGGTGTCCACGACTCAGAGAAGAACCACATCCCTCCCAGCTCCAGGAAGGCTTGGGCTTGCTTTGTGCACAATCCACTTGACTGCTGGCATTATCCTCGGGAGACAGAATCTGTAATTATACCAGTCACTCTGCCGGATAGACCTGGAGTATCCCCATGATTAATGGAAGAGATTTACTCAAAACACAAGATGTCTCATTTTATAGTTGGGTGTACAAGCAAAACACTGTAGAATCATAGCCCCCACTCTTCCAGCTGAAATGCCTCGGCAGCCTTCCTTTTGTTCTCAGGCAATTGAAAGCAGCAGGGATGTCTCCTTAGAATCCAGCAGCAAATTTAGGATGGTGGAGGGCAGTCCTTAGAGGCCTTTTGGGGGTGGGGGTGGGGTACCCGGGATTGAACTCAGGGGCCCTCAACCACTGAGCCACATCCCCAGCTCTATTTTGTATTTTATTTAGAGACAGAATCTCACTGAGTTGCTTAGCACCTAACTTTTGCTGAAGCTGGCTTTGAATTTGCAATCTTCCCGCCTCAGCCTTCTGAGCTGCTGGGATTACACGCATGCACCACTATGCCCAGCCTACTTTTCTTTTCCCCTCAAAAATTCTTAAAATATCTAATTTCCAAAGTCATTTTATATGAGTTCAGAATAGAAGTTGGAAATTATAGGAAAAAAATATGTAAAATAGACTAAAAGTCCTCCATAATCTCATTCAGCCACAGATAACACTTATTGGCATTTTTGAATATCTATTTCCGTCTTTTTTCAGTATGTGTGTGTGTTCACATGTGTATGGATACATGTGTATATCCTCACCTGTGTATATCCCCATCTGTGATCTGGCTTGCAGTGCCAGCTCCTCCACCAATGAGCTACTAAGTCTTGGTTCTGCTGGTCACAGCCCATCCAGGCCTGGTACCAAGGCATGCTGTGAGAACCTACTCTATGCAAAGTGCTGCCCCTAAAATTTTAATGAAAGCATGGGCCTGTTGCCAAGCACCTCAAAATCTATAAGGAGACAAACACCATTTCCTAAAGCATGTCCTTGCTCTCATGGCGGGAAGCCAGGAAATTCATGGAAAGACTTCCACAGTGATTCCTGGAGGCGAGAGTGAGCGCAGGGACCTGCTGTTGAGGTGACCTCCAAGGCTGACCAGCAGCCCAGCTCTCAGTGCCTGAAAGGGGCTCTTGCTCTGAAGAGTTGTGGATCTTCTCGGGGTCAACCTGGACAGCTCAGGGCAGTGGTGGCATTTAGAATTAGGTGATAGAAGTACCATGGTTCTGAGCGCTCCATCTGTTGCCATGGTACCCAGACAGCAGGAGGGGACCAGCAAGAGACAGCACCCGCTGTGTCTTCTGCCCCTTCGGCAGGAGGCAAATTATGGGGGGAGGGCCAGCCCCAGGTAGGAGTCAGGGCCCAAATCCAACCCAGGGAGACATTCCTGGCCACAGTCAGGTCTCATACTGAGGACTCTGGAAGGCTGAGCTTCGTGTGTGTGACAAGGATGCTCAGGGCAGCCAGCACCAGGGCTCACCATACCACACTGCCAGTCATGGCCGGGCTGCTCTCCTTAGAGCCCACAACAGAGTGAGACAGCTCCCCTCTTCCATCCATGAATCCTACTTACCTCACTGAGGAGCTATGCAGATGACAGGAAGCGGAAATATGGAAATGCTTGGAACAGCTGAAAGTAGTCAGCCAACGAAAAGTGTCTGAAGGGGCACTTGTGTCTGCAAAATGTAGGTCATCTTCGTTAATGCATGGCTCTTAGAAATTGAACCTGGTCCCTTCCAGGTGGGTGGCTGAGCTGGGTCCTCTGTTGTCAGGGAAGTGCTACTGTCAGGGAAGCATCTGGTGGCCATATGTTCCTGTTAGTAAGGGTCATGACGGTGGCCCCCAGACACTTCTTCCAGGTAGGCCGTAGGCCAAGAACCTTAGGTACACTGTCTCACAGGTACACAGTCTCCACACTCTCAAACAGGTAAGGAAATGAGACTCAGAGAAGCCAGGCTTCTAGGCCACTTGGTTACTGAGGGGCAGAGCCCAGACTCAAACCCGGAGCCGTCTGACCACAAAGGGCTCCCTCAGCTGTGTTGTGGGACTGTGTCCAAGTGTGACACACGGAGCACCCTTCCACCTGGGAACAACCCAAAACTTAAAAGTCCCTCAGGCTCATTTGGGTTCCTCTTATTCAGGGAAAAGTGTTCCTGGGCCTGGAGAGGTGGTAACTAGAGAGGTAGAGGGTGGGTTCTGTTTCCATCCATTCTGCAGGTACCTGCAATTCTAGTCCCACTTCAGCACCCCCAGTGGCTCCCAGGAGAGCTCTATCCTGGCCCATGTGCTCAGCGCTCCACCAGCACACACTGAAAAGAGGCTGCAGACCTTCCCATCCAGTGGCCAAGCTGCTTCTCATTCTGTGCCCCAAGTCCTGCTCCACTGAAAGCCATCTACAACCTACCTCTGTCCCACCGACTCCCTTTGCTTATGACATCCTTCCTACCAGGCACACCTCTGCACACCCTGTCACCAAGCAGAGCCCAGACTCTTCCTTCTGAACAAACTTGCCACCCGACTGATCTCTTCCACATGATCCTTGGCACACCTGTCCGGCCCATCCCTCCAGAAGAGCCTCTCTCTTCTCACTCCTCCCCTCCACCCTCCCACTTCCAAGGTCACTGTCACCATTTCCTTCTTGTAAAGAACTGGGCTTTGGAACTATTGTATTGTCACAGGAAGTAGGAAATTAGCAAGAAGCTGAGGAAACTATCAAGACACTGCATTTTTGCAACGATGTTTGCAGAATAAAACTAACACTCGGCATATTTTAGTCCTAGCTTCTTTTAAAAATAAGATTATACATTCCAAGACTAATTTTTATATACGCATTAAGAAATTTCTCATGAGCCTGCATGGGTACTATCCCCACTTTCCTGTAAGAGCCATAAAGTCCAATCCCAGTGCTTCAGGCTTACTCCCTGCCGGACACGCAGCCTCATGGAGATATCTCCAAACATACGCCAGGGCCTGTCTCTGTAAAGAGATCTAAGTCAAAGCAATGAGAATAACACCCAGCTCCATTCATTCATTCACTCACTCATTCACCAAACATTTGCTGAGCATCTACTACGTGCCAGGCACTCTTGTGGGGACTCAGCTCTGAACGGATGTTCTGTCCAGGGAGCCAGAGAGGAGCAAGCAGGTGAGTGAGCAGACAGCTGGCTCTGGGAGGAAGGAGATGCAGAGAGCAATAGAGTCAGGGACACAGAACCAGGAGCCCCGAGCCCAGTGCTGTGGAGTGAAGAGGTCTTGCTGCAAGTCCCTGGAAGGAGGTCTGAAGGAGTCAGGAGCCCATGATGCGCTCCAATAGAGGGATGCACAGGAGCAGCGGCCCTGGAGTGGGCGTGTGCTCTGAAAGCCAGGCACACTAGAAAGCAGTGAACCAGGTAGAGAGAGAGGCCTGAGCGCAGGCCAGGAGAGCAGCAGACCACCAGAACCTGGCAGATGACTTGAAGCGTCTTTGGCTTCTGTCCACCTGAGCCATTGGAGGATGATTGCTGCCCATCCCCCCAATACTAGGGTTTGAACCCATGGTGGTCATGTTTTAATTTATACTTTTAAAAAATTTCTCTTGCAGCCCAGCGAGGTGGCACACACCTGTAATCCCAGTAGCTCGGGAGGCTGAGGCAGGAGGATCATGAGGTCAAAGGTAGCCTCAGCAAAAGTGAGGCACTTAGCAACTCAGTGAGACCCTGTCTCTAAATAAAATACAAAATAGGGCTAGGGATGTGGCTTAGTGGTTAAGTGCCCCCGAGTTCAATTCCGGGTTTCCCCACTCCAAATTCCTCTTGCTGGTGGGTGGAGAGCAGACTTTAGGGGGGCAGGGACCCAAATAGAGATAGGAAATCCAGTTTGGAGGCTATTGGCTGCAGTGCTACCTACATTCTAGGGACATCTTGAAGGTCCAGCTGACAGGATTTCCTGAGAACTTGGATGTGAGGTAACAGAGAAGAAGGGGCCGCACCGGTGATGCAAAAATAATTTTCAAAGTGCCCTGATGCATGCATCTACACTAAAGTCTAGGGTAACCCTGGGAGGGAAAGGTAGGCAGGGCATCTCTTTATAGATAGGGAAACTGGGGCCCAGGGAGTGAAGGGGCTCATCACACATTACAGGTTATTATAAGAGGTTGCCTAGGGATCAGAATGGAGTTTTCCCAGGATCAGGTACCTTGCCTCATGGCCTTGCTTTCTGTTTGAAAGAGCCCTGGATGCAGGGCTGTGCAGGGCAGAGAGGGGGGAGAAGAGGTTTCACAGGGGCCAACAAGTAGGACTGAGCACACCAAGGCAAGTTCTGAGGAGGTGGGGGGGGCATGGCTGGAGGTTGTCTCTGTAGCCCCCACCACACTCTGCAAATGTCCTTCCTCATCCATAGAGGGGCCACATCCATAGAGGGACCATCATCTTCCCCTGGCACTAGACAGTGAAGTAGATTGTACCTGTGATCACTCATGACTTCCATTCCAGAAGCTTCTCCACGGTGGCACAGCAGCACAATTGTCCACGGAAGTCCTGCTGATCTCGGAACAAATGGGGAAGCCTCGACCTTTGGAGGTAACCCAGGGAGCAAATGGGATACACTTGATACCTGATGGAGTCCCCTGATGCTGGCCAATGATAAGAGGCTTCAGACATCTTGTCACCCTGCTCTTCAGGCAGAATTCTGCCCGGAAACAGAATCCAGCCCTTAGGGTTCAGAGACTTCAGTGATGGGGCTGTTTAGAGAGTGTGGGCAGGTTAAGGAAACCCAGAATCCACCCACAGTCAGGGCTGCTGCCACTTCTGGTCCTAAAGACTCCAGAGAAGAAAATATATTCTCAGAGACCTGAGAAAACTGGCACCATGAGGAGGGAGCCACCCGACAGGAGCTGAGATCACGGGGCCACCACCGTGGTCAGAGTCAGGACCCAACAGAGAAGACCTCTCTGACTTCTGTCTCCTCCTCTGTGCCAGTGCCTCCTGTTAGCCGACTCTCAGAATCCAGAAGCAAAGGGACCCCTGGCATTGCCGTCCTCAGGCCTCCTGGTGCCCACGCAGAGCAGAGAACAGATGAGGGGAGAGGTGGAGACGGCATGACCAGCACACCCAGAGATGCCGTCGCCCTGGGAGAGACATGTACTTAAAACCACGTCAATTATTCATTACTGTCAATTATTCATTACATAGACCTGTGCTTAAGTTGTAGCTGGAGAAAATCAACTTCTCTACAAAGAACATCCTGGTAAGAATGATGATTAGGTACTAAAAACCAGACACTGTGAAATCCAGATTCTGGAGGGCTTTCCAAAACAGAATTAAGCTGTCATTGGCTCAGATGTTGGTGATCTTCCAGGAGGCACAGGCACAAAAGCTGCCAGAAAATTGAAGTCATTCCTAGCTCCAATATTAGCATAGATGGGTCAGTGTTTTCCAAAATGGCCTGTATTATTTCTATATTTCTACAATGGAAATCGATGTCATTTTCCAGGCAAGTCATCTACTAGAGTATAAACTGAGACGGCTCTGCAAATCTTTTCAGGGAAGGCACATCTTGATAATCGGGATGGAGTAGATGGGTCTTCAAGTTCCTATAAATTCCAAATCATTAAGATGTTTTAAGACCAAAAGGAGCTGACACCGTGGCACAAGGCTGTAATCCCAGCGATCGGGAGGCCGAGGCAGGAGGATCACAAGTTCAAACCCAGCCTCAGCAAAAGCGAGGCACTAAGCAACTCAATGAGACTCTGTCTCCAAATAAAATACAAAAATGGGGATGTGACTCAGGGTTGAGTGCCCCTGAGTTCAATCCCCGGTAGCCCCTCAAAACCAAACAAACAAAAAACAGGAGGAGCTGGCACCATGGCACATGCCAGTGACTCAGGAGGCTGAGGCAGGAGGATCACAAGTCCAAGGCCAGCCTCAGCAATTTAGCAAGACTCTGTCTCAAAATAAAAATAAATAAATAAATAAAAGAACTGGGGATGTAGTTCAGTGGTAAAGCACCCCTAAGAAAAAGAAGGAGGAGGAGGAGGAGGAGGAGGAGGAGGAGGAGGGAGAGAAGGGAGAGAGAGAGAAAAAAAAACACCAAAAGGAATTTATTGCATGCTATGGATACATTGTCTTATTAGTTTAAAATATAATTTTTAAGCATAATCCTTTTTTAATTCCTTTTTCCCCCCAACTAAAATCTAGGTTCCCACAAGAGACAAGCTGGCCTTTGGATTTGAGCAGAATTTGCAACCGATTATAAAGTCAAAGATCAATGTCTAACAAAGATCAAGTCAGCCTGGAAATCTTGTCTTTTTGTGAGTCGCGTAGGCAGCTTTCCTGATAACGTGCCCTCGCTCTCTGCTGGCATTTTGAAGGTGTTCTGCATCTGAAAAGCGCCTGCAATCTGATTTTCCTCCCAAGGCTCAGGCAGGGTGCAGGAGCACTTTCCATCTGTCCTTTCTAGACTGGTTCACCAACTCTGGACTCGCTGCGCAGATCCAGAGCAAGACGAGATGGGTCCCAGTGCTTCCAGAGGTGCATCATCTTTAGCTTTCCATCACCTCTGCCTTCTCCCTATTTCTACAGCACAATATTTCTATTTTCTCACTCATTTTTTAAGTTTCTCCTGTGACAAGCATTGTTTTAAGAAAAATAAAGTTTTTCTTTTTTTTATTTGTTCATTTTAGTTATACATGACAGTAGAGTGTATTTTGACATATCATACATACATGGAGTACAACTTCCCATTCTTGTGGTTGTACATGATGTGGAGTTACACTGGTCATGTGTTCATATATGAACACAGGAAAGTTATGTCCAATTCATTCTACTGTCTTTCCTATTTCCATCCCCCCTTCCTCCCATTACCCCCCTGTCCAATATGATGAACCTCCACTCCCCACCGCCCCCACCCCCCACCCAAGCCTATTGTGAGTCAACATCTGCACATCAGAGAGAACATTCAGGCTTTGGTTTTTTGGGATTGGCTTCTTTCACTTAGCATGATAGTCTCCAGTTCCATCCATTTACCTGCAAATACCATACTCTTCTTTATGGATGAGTAATATTCTGTTGTGTATATACCACATTTCCTTTATCCATTCATCTATTGAAAAGCACCTAGGTTGGTTCCATAGTTAGCTACTGTGAATTGAGCTGCTGTGAACATTGATGTGGCCGAGTCATAGGATGCTGTTTTTAAGTCCTTTGGGCATACCACGAGGAGTGGGATAACTGGGTCAAATGATGTTTCCATTTGAAGTTTTCTAAGGAATCTCCACACTGCTTTCCAGAGTGGTTGCACCGATTTGCAGTCTCACCAGCAATGTATGAGTTCCCACACCCTCACCAACATTTATTATTACTTGATAATTGCCATTCTTACTGAAGTGAGATGAAATTTGAATAAGAAAAGATTTTTAATCATAAGAGTTTGCACTCCAGTTCCTTCTAAGGAGGGAGGATTTGGGGTTGACAGATCAGCTGGGCACAAGGAGGAAACGGCCCTTCTCCCTAGTGCTATTCAGTTGGTGGCAAGTCCCAGGACTTACAAAAAGACAGGAAAGATGGACCTGGGACCAGCATCTCAGCACACTCTCTTTTTACCAAAACACTCAGCTGGACCCCCTTTCCAGGCCACCCATGCTTCTCCAGGTTCCCTTGCAACTCCACTACTGGTTAGCCCCAGGCCCTTGGATCTACTGACCCCAACTCTAGAATGAAGAGCCCAGCACTTCCCATGAAAGTCATGTGATTATATATATATATATAAATACTTTCCTAATAGCAAATGTCTGAAGTCTTCTTAGGGAAGCCAGCCTCTAAAAATACCCAGATGAACTTCTTGAGGGCAGAGAGGAGAGGCTCCAGGGGAAGAACCAAAGGGGATGGATGGTTGAAGGAACAGATTGTGCTCCCGAGAAGAGAAAGGAGGCCAAGGCAGAGGGAAGACCTGGGGAGAGAGAAACCAGACAGCCATTGAGAGGCGGGTCCCAGGCCCCAAGCTAAAGAGAATTTCTAAGAGCAAGATGCCCAGTGGCAACCATGAGTGTGAAACTCTTCTACGACATCCCACCATTCTCCCAAAACACACACACACACACACACACACACACACAGATACAATACATTCACTAATGCCTTGAGCTCTTTTTTGGATAATGATCTCAGTCTCCTACCTGGGGTGAGATGCAGAGGCAGATCAAGATTTCACAGAACCTAAAGCTCATGCATTGGTGAGATCTCCATCAAAGAAAAAGAATATAAAAATGTCAAACTTGGGCACAGCTTACAAAAACAATATGACCCACAGGAGCGCTTTGCTGAGGCCTCCCATCCGTGAGTGGCCCTAGAGTGACAGCCTCCTTATCTTCCCATAAATCTTCCTCTGAACCAATATGACCAGGGGAAAGCCAGGCCCCACCTGGAAATTCTCAGGAATCTCAGAAGGGGGCTTTGGGCTGTCACGCTCCGTGCACTGGGGGAGTTCGAGCCAAGCTGACCTGGACCGTAGGGCCTGGCTGGGTACAAGTGACAGCTGGCTCATAATCATTTTCCTAATCTCAACAGCAAAGGATTATCTCCGAGGAAAGACCCAGGAGAAGGAGAAGCTAAAGCAGCAGTTGCATGCTGGGAGGGTAACTCTGAGAATTCATGTTTACAGAGGGGCTGACAGAAAGATGACCGGAGGCCTGCAGGGTGACATCGGCCTGCTTTTTAGCAGCTCTTACTGTCTTATTGGAAAATTGTTATGGAGAGATCCCCTGCCCTCTCCTCCCTCCAGCACACATGGTCAGATCTTTGCTCCACTCTGATTACCCTCGTTTTGGAGTTCAGGAAAAAAGCTAATCAGAGGGCTAACATCGCACAAGCTACTTCAAGTGCAATTTGGACTCCAGCCGGTTGAAGGGAGTCATCGGGTGTGTGATTGTAAGGAAGCATTTCCAAGTAATTAAGGAGGGAAGGTGCGGGCTCACTATCCAGGAATGCGAGAGTGGCTGGGGGTGGTCCTGAGAAAGGGGGACACAGCTCATCTTGATCAGATCCCTCTGCACACCAACTAACAAGGACAGCCAGCTTCTTTCATTCTGACCACATGCCTTTCATTCCTACAATTCTTGAGAATACCCACCATCTGAGATGGGTGTATTAGTTCCCCACCGCTGCTGTAACAAACTATCACAGATTTAGTGGCTTAAAACAACACAAATTATTTTTCTTAACATCCTGGATGTCAGAAGGGAACATGAGTCTCACTGGGCTTAAAGCATCAGCAGGGCTGTGTCCCCTCTGGAGGCTCCAAGGGAGAATTTGTTTTCTCGCCCTTTCCAGCTTCCAGAAGCCACCCGCATTCCTCTGGAAAGCCATCCTGCGAGTAGGCAACATCATGTTCCTGTGGCACGTGCTCTCCTGCCTTCCTCTTCCACGTTTAGGGACCCTTGTGATTAGGTTCATCCCACTCGAATCATCTGGAATAATCTCTTTGAAGTCAGATGATTAGCGACCTTTGCTCCTCTTTGCCCTAGAGTCTCACATACTCACATGTTCGGGGGATTCGGGGATTAGGATGTGGACACTTTTAGGGTCGTTATTCTGCTTGTTATGATACTGGCAGTGGGTTACTGTCTCATCTTCCTGGAAGGTAGAGTTAAACTAGCCTCTCCTGGGACACTTGTTGGCCCCTTGTCCTGGAAAGCAAGGAGAAGCCTTGATTGACTGTCCCTGCAGAGCCTCTCCAGAGGACAGGGTGGGGTTCCCCAAAGAAGAGCCCAATAAAGGATAATGGGAATGGATGCCAGCAACATCACCCCTGCACTTCTTACACAGCCTCTCCAATCCAGGCCCCTCCTCCAAAATATTGGCATTCCCAGGTTCCTTCTATTTTAAATGCAAAATTCTATTCTTAACTATTGCCATGAATTGATGTAATTAAGAAAAAATAAAACAAGAAAAAGGAAGGCTTCATGCTTCTTGTGCTTATGAGAGGGAAATATTTTATTTATGTTTCATTACAGAGCCCACCAAGTTTGGTCCAGATGGAACTTTTTTTTTTAAATATTTTTTAGTTGCCATTGGACCTTTATTTAATTTATTTATATGCAGTGCTGAGGATTGAACCCAACCAATGCCTCACAAATGCTTGGCAAATGCTCTACCACTGAGCCACAACCCCAGCCCCCAGATGGGACTCTTAACATAGCAGCCTCTTGTTGAGTCAATCTGGAGGAAAAAGGAACTAGAATGTGCTTGGCTGTGACAAAGGTCAATCTGGCTTAGCTCCATACTTTATGATCCCAGAGGTTAAGTGACCTACTCAAGGTCATGCATCAATGCAGAGGCAATATCAGTACCAACTCCTTCCAGTGAACAACCTTGCTCTGTAGGGTTGCAAGTGCCTTATGGAGAGTAGGGCCTTCCCTTATCTGTCAGGTACAGCTTTGCCCCCATCATGGAGGAGGTTGCAGATGGCAGCAATATGGAGCGTGCAATATGAAAGCCAGCACTTGGGCCCATGGAGCTGGGTTAACTGCGCGTGGGGTTTGCACACAGGCAAGCTAGAGCCAAGCTGGGGGGTCCCAAGTCAGACCCACTGTCTTCACAGTCAGTGTCTCTTATGGTTTAAAAAAGGAGAGAAAGAGTTAGAAAAGAGGAACCCCTCCAGTCTCTAATCTTACTAAACAAGGTAAATCCTTTGTTGTTATAGAATCAAACCCAAATCTGTCTTACAAAAGACCAAAGGAAGAGACAAAGTTCGGTACATTCTTTTTTCCTTAAACACTTGAAAGGGAAAGGATTTCATTCTTTAGCAGGAGAAATAAGTAAAATAAGTATCCCTCTAACATCAAGAATTCAGAAGCATGGCTTGTCCCCATGTACCCAGAAACAGAGGGCAGGTGGGCGTGTTTCAGGGTGTGGTTGACAGGTCATTTGGGCAGAGTCCCTGAGCCCCACCTACAACCCTTGGGCTTAACTGTCTTGCTCCAAAATAGAGGGAATCTAAACCTGATCTCTAGGCTGTTCTTTCTTTCCCAGGTCACAGAGTCCACCAAATGTCACAGACTGGGGCTTATACTTAAGACTGGCTACTTAAGGCACCATGTCCATCAACTGATAATAATGGGTAGAGACAGTGCTGAGACTCCAATGGGACTAACCAGTGTCCTTTCGTGGAATTGCAAAAGCTTTGGGAGAAAGATGGACCCCCTCATGGTGGTTTCAATACAAGCCCACAAATTCTTTGTGACACTCCACCCTTAGAACGATAGCCTGTGCAGCCCACGGTGCTCTTCTTGAATCTGGGCGGAATTGTAACTGCTTGGACGGCAGAATATGATGGAAGTCAAATCATTTGACATTTGAGGCTCCAGTCTTAAAGATCTTGTGGCCTCTACTTTGCTGAAACACTCGCTCTCAGAGCCCTAAAGCCCTGAACCACAGGCTGAAGGAGGGAGGGAAAGAGACATTTGTCATGCTGTTCATGGTGACAGACATAGAGTGAATAAGCCCTTAGGTGAAACCAGCCCTCGGCCACTTGAGTCTTCCCAACTGTCGGCTCTTAATGGCATGTACGCCCCCACCCCCTACAAGAATATGTTGAAGCCCTAGTGCCCGGTGTGATCAGTGTGACTGGTACGATCCTGTTTGGAGATGCAGCCTTAAGAACATAAGGATTAAATTAGGTCATAAGAGTAGGGCCCTCATTTCCTATTGGTATGCAATTCAGACCATAGCATTTGTTATGTAGAAATAGGTAAAGAACACTCCCTTCCAGAACGTGGGTACTGAGGACCATTAGGGACCTTGAGTTGCCAAATATGCAGCTGGTCTAGGAAATAAGCTGGCAGGGAGCTAGTGAGAGAAAAGAGGAAAGATCCAATCCTATTGGAAGGTACCATTCAAACCTTTGGATCAAGCTGGACCAAATCTCCCCCTCGGCTCTTCAGTTACAGGAGTCTATAAATTCCTTTATTTGGGGAAAAAAATGTTGTTGTTGTTGTTGTAGATGGACAGAATGCCTTTATTTTATTTGTTTATTTTGTGTGGTGCTAAGAATCAAACCCAGTGCCTGACACATGCTAGGCAAGTGCTCTGCCACAGTTACAGCCCCAGCCCTCCCAAAATTCCTTTTAAAAATTAAGCCAGTGTGATGGGTTTATGTCCCCTGGGATTGTGACTAAAACAAAAAGATAAGAGGGATACAAAGGAGCAGTAAAGAAATGGAAGATGGGGCTGGGAAATGGCCCAGGGGTAGAGCCATTGCCTAGCCCTTGTAAGGCCCTGGATTCAATCCCCAGCACTGAAAAAAAGAAAAAAGAAAGAAATGGAAGATGGGAAACAGAACAGACACATCCCATTTTCCACATAAATGTAAATGCTATGTATAGCAGACACTGTTGGTTGCCTACTTAACACCCATCTCCACCCTTCTCCTTCCTTAACAGAACCTTAGGATTTCGCAGGAGCCACCTTTGCCAACGATTCAGGGGAAGGTGATTCCATTAAATTCAGAGTGGTTCCAAGCTAATCAAATTGTCTCATACCCCTTGCCAGTGATTGGCTTAGGAGGAAGCCTGCAACCTCCTTCCTCCAGTGAGATGTGAGGGGCAATCTCTGGGAGGAGCCTTCATGATTGCCAGGTGAGTTGGGCCTCTCCACATCTGAACTATACTGATCGGAACCCAGTGTATTAGTCAGCTTTTTGTCCCTATGACAAAATACCCCCCAAATAGGCTATTTATGAAGATAAAAGATCTATTTAAACTCACAGTTTGAGAGGCTGAAGGGCATGTGCCTTCATTGGCTCAGCTTTGGTGAGGACCTCATGAAAAATGGTGGCCAGTAGAGCCTGTGAAGAAGAAGAATCATATTTAGAGCCAGGAAGCAGAAAAAGGATGAGAGGGGCTGGCCTTGCTACTTTAAAAAAAAAAAAAAACCTTCTCTGGAGACCTACCAAGGGCTCACGTGGGAAGTATCTATACACCACAATGACCGAAAAGCTTCTCACTAGCCTCACCTCTTAAAAGATGCCACCACCTCCCAATAGCACCACCCTGGGAATCAAGTTCCCAGTACATGAACCTTTTGGTGGGGTTGGGGGGGGAATAAAGCATGTTCAAACCATAGCACCTGAATGGCCGGCCACAGCACCATGGGACCACAAGGCAATTCTGAACAGGATAGCTAGCAGAAAAGGAACCTGAACCTCTGATGACATCAGTCTGCTGATGGAACCCTGCCCAAAGCAACCTCTGGTGACAAATCAGTCTGAACTGGTTTTCCAGCTGCTTACAGCCCAAATGTTGCAGAACTGGAGGAAAGCTCACTCACCATCTTATTTTACTGAGAAAGGAATGAATGACCAGAGGGATAGCTGGGTGTTCAGGTCACACAGATAACTATGGCAGCATGAGACAAGAAACTTTCCTCCCTTCTTCTAACACAGGCCTCATCCCATCACATCACTGGTTTTAGAATCTTCCCAGTCATTGTAATCCCCCATCTCCACTTGCACCCCAACAATCAGCCCAGGGCCTTCAGTACCTAGGGAAGTTCATCTGATTTGCATCCAACCAGCAATATTCCATCTTTGAGCAATTAGAAGTAGGAAGATTTCATCTCTGGAGACTTCCCACACTCTGTGATGTACCTCTATAAACCTTCACTGATTATGGGGGCTTCAGAGATCTCTGGAATCGCCATCCTGCCGGGTTTCAGTGGGAGCTGTGGCTGTTCATAGCATCCAGTCTGCATATAGCTAATTATCTCCATGTGATTATCAGATTAATGTCACCTGGGCCAGAAGGTCTTTTTTTTTTTTTTTTTTTGCTTAAGGGAGAAACAAACAAAAAACCCCCAAACCCTCTGGAGATGCCCATTGACTGTGAACTTGGAAACAGCCTGACTCCTAAAAGTTAGGGATCCACTGTGGTGAGGCCAGAGCACAGCCCCACGGTCAATGCCAGCAACAGCTTGAACAAGGGTGCTTGTGGATGAATTGGGAGGAGTCAACTGCTTTCCTCTGACAACACACTTACCCACATCCATACACAAACACCAAAGTGTGTGAAAGCAGTGGGTTTCTGATTACGGTACCCTCTGTCATGGAGGACCGCTGTCAAGAAGAATTCAGGCTGGGGGAGTCAGGAAGAAGACACTTGGGAGAAGTCAGGTGCTGGAGAAGCTACTTCCATCTTGGACACTAGAGCTATTGTAGTCACCCAAGGTCAGACCTTCAGCTCAGATTCATAGGCAGAAACATTCCAGCACCCAGGCAGGGATCCTTCCCTCCGAAAAATTCCTCAAAGGAACTTGTGCTGATGGTAAAGGCACAACCCTGTCACTCACTTGGCCAGAAAGACCAATGCTGATCTGTGGATTAGAAGCACCCAACAGATGCTCTCAGACAGAATTTTCTCTTGAGGCCAATGAAGAGGGATGATGTCCTCAGGTAGCACCCCATGGAAAGGACTGAGGCATTGTGGACCCTTGTGACCCAGGAGCCTGTTTCCCTGGTTGGCTGTGCGTATGGTGTGGGCATACGAAGTAACAGGAGCAGAGGGTGTAACTGACTATTTGGGTTTGGATCTTAAATGTCCCCCAAAGGTTAATATGCCTAAGGATTAGTCTCTAGTTTGGAGCATTATTGGGGGGTTGATGGAACCCTTAGGAGGTGGAGTCTAATGGAGGGAAGTTAGATCACTGGGGCATTGTGGGCATTGAGACCCTGGACTCTTTTCTCTCTCTTTGTTTCCTGCCATGAAGTAAGTAGTCTTCCTGCCATGATGTACTTATGCCCCAGGCCCCAAGCAATCAGGTCAAGTGACTATGAATTGACATCCCTCAAACCATGATCCAGAAGAAATCTTTCCTCCTTTAAGGTGACTTTTATAAAGGATTTTGTCATAATGACAGAAAGCTAACATAGCAACCCTGTATGAGATGGGATTGTGTGTTTGTGTGCATGTGTGTGTGTGTAACTTGCATAAAGGAACCTATAGGGATTTGTGTATTCCTGAATATGTAAAATGCCTGGTGCTTGAGGCGGGGAATCTCTAAAGGAGCCTAGAGCCACGGGTTGATAGAAACAGAATGTGAGCTAGATAATGTGACTTCTAATAGCTACACTAGAAATAAATGAAACCCCTGAAATCCATTTTAAAAATATACTGTCATTGTCATTTCAATATATAACCTATATAAAATCACAAATAAGAATATTTTACATTCTTTTTTTTCTCCTTATTAAGTTTTCAAAATCTGGCACATGCTTTGCACTTTATAGCAACGTCTCAGTTTGAACATGTCGCGTGTTCAATAGTCACTGTGTGGCTCATGGACAGTGCAGGTCTGCAGACTCAAATTTGGAAACCCTGCTCTTTCTTTCCAACTTTATGACCTTGAGAAAATGATTTTTCTGTTCTGAGCCTCGCTGTCTCCATCTATGCAATGCTGTTCACAATAGCCCACCTCACGACAGGTGTTTTACTTGCTTAGTTTCTTTCTAATCCAAACTGGGTTCTTGTTCCCTCTCATAGTCATGAAACCAATAAAAAAAACCAAGGGCCAATTATGCAGTGAAGGAAAGTTTATTGTTTGGCTTGAGAATAAGGAAAAGCCCAGAGAAATAACTCGCAAATTAGCTTCTCACCTGAACAAAAGATGAAGGTTCTTTTAAGAGTAAAGGGGATGAAATCTTAGAGTAGTTTTGATTTGCATTTCTCTAATTACTAGAGATGTTGAACATTTTTTCATATATTTGTGGATCAAACGTATATCTTCTGAGAAATGTTTGTTCTGCTCCTTAGCCCATTTATTGATTGGGTTGTTTGTTTTTTGGTGTTAAATTTTTTGAGTTCTTTATACATCCTGGAGATTAAGATTTCATCTCACACCAGTTAGAGTGGCAGTTATCAAAATACAGGCAACAATAAATGTGGCGAAGATGTGGGAGAAAGGGCACACTCATTCATTCCTGGTGGGACTACAAATTGGTGCAACCACTCTGGAAAGCAGTATGGAAATTCCTTAGAAAACTTGGAATGGAACCACCATTTGACCCAGCTATCCCACTCCTGGGTCTATACCCTAAGGACTTAAAATCAACATACCAGAGTAATGCAGCCACATCAATGTTTATAGCAGCTCAATTCACAACAGTTAAAATGTGGAAGCAACCTAGATGCCCTTAAATAGATGAATGGATAAAGAAACTGGTATATGTACACAATGAAACTGGTATAAACTGGTATATGTACAGCATTAAAAGAGAATAAAATTATGACTTTTGCAGGTAAATGGATGGAGTTGGTGAATATTGTGCTAAATGAAGTAAGCCAATCCCAAAGCTGAATGTTCTCTCTGATAAGTGGATGCTAATCCATAAGGCGGGGGGTGGGAGGGAAGGAAGATGAATGAAGGACATTGGATGGCAAG
>NW_026000241.1:9884882-9956132 GCF_001458135.2 Marmota marmota marmota | reverse complement strand
GGAGGATGGGAAAAATGCAAGAACTTTGATGGGGCAAAGGGGGGAGAAGCGTGGTGAGGGGAGAATGGCAGTAGGAAAGATGGTGGAATGAGATGGACATCATTACCCTAGGTTCATGTATGGCTGCACAAATGGTGCAATACTATATTGTGTACAACCATAGAAAAGTAAAATTGTGCTGCAATTGTGTACAATGAACCAGAATGCATTATGCTGTCATATATACCTAATTAAAAGAAATTTAGAAAAAAAAGAGTAAGGTGAGGCCGGGTGCCATGGCACAGTGGTACAAAATAGTGCTGGGGATGTGGCTCAGTATTCTAGTACCCCTGAGTTCAATCCCCAGTACCCCCCACCCCCACAAAGAAAGAGTAAGGGGAGAAAATTCTATTGCCAAAAGATACTTTCACTGATAAAAAAAAAAAAGAATATGGGGAGAAAGTAGAGGATGTTGTTAGTTAAAGAGCAGGACTATCCATGACTTCTTGGAGAGGAGGTTGTCTCTCCTGGAACTGAGGGCTTGCTTTTTTTTTTTTTTTTTTCCCATCCTTTCATAGGTTGGTTTCAGTCTGGGTTAGAAGTGGATCAGATTTAGAAAGCACTGGCAGGTGGGAATTTTATTAGGGTCATATATTACGGTGAGATGATAATTAGTCTGGGGTGAGTAGCGGGACCACACTGTGGCCTTTATGACTAGAACCCGTTCCACCTGGTTCCATTCAGCAGCCACTGAGTTCCCAGATGTTGCATGGCTGGCTAGGTGGGTATCTAGTCTGGAACAGAGCATTAGTTAGCAGAAAGAATTGTTTCTCAGGGTTTGAGAGGGTGTTTGTCCAATGACAAGTGTCTAGCATGTTACTTAGAATCTAAGGGGACCAACAGGTGCTATTGGACTGACTTGTACAATAGTGTGTGGAAGACAATTCATATAGGATCACAAGAACCCACTGTCAAAGATTCAGGAAATTTTGCAAATTGGTGTTAAAGTATTGGTCCCTTGAAATCCGCCATCGCGGGAGTACATTTACACCATGGAAATTGGCAAACACATCAGGCTCCCTCACTCCAGAAAGAGGATTGTCAAGCCTTTATGTGCACACCACTGAACTTGGGGACGTGTGTGTGTGGGGGGGTGAGTGTATGTGTGTGTGTGTGTGTGTGTGTGGCTGGAGGGGAGAGTGTGGGCAAGAGGCTGCTTTCCTGGCTGACTTTCCCTCACCAGGCCTCCTTGTCTCCTTGAAGTATGCCATTTAGTAATAGCCCCTTCCTAATTACTCTCGCCCACTTCCAGAGGCACCAGAAGTAAAGGCAGGCCTAGGGGCTCCTCCACACGCCCTGTCATCTGGCTTCCTGAATTTCCAGGGATTTCTTGAAGACATTTTCTAAACTATTTGCATGGAAAGAAAAACCAACCCATCTGGGCGACTCTGGAAACATTGCTGAGAACTGCAGGCGTCAAAGGGATTTGGGGCTGGAAATTTCCAGGCCTCCTCTTCTTTTCTTTCACTGTTGACAGCATCGAGTGGGTGTCTTGCTCTTAAAACTAGTCCTGCCCACTGGGCCAGGCTGGAGATGGAGACTCTCAGATTCCAGCCCGGCCCAGAGGATTGTCCCTTCCTTCTTCACCCTGCCCTGCTCCTGACCTACCCTCCATGCATCCTGTTTCCTCTAGGCTCCAAGATGTTTTTTTCCACCCAAAAGATATTGTCTTGATTATTCTTACCCATAAGAACTCATAAAGGGACCTCCACCTCCTACCTAACTTCTCCAGGAACTCTGGCTCTGATATTGGCCATTGACTGATGGGACAGGGAGACCTCAAAGAAGCTGAAGAGTTTTTCCTAAAGGGGCTTTGAAGTATGTTATATGTGCCATCATTGATTTTAAAAATGCCCAAACTAGAGCTGATCATATTCTGGTTTGTCTTCAAACCAAATAAATCTTTCACCTTTTAACAAATTAGAGCTGGTTAGAAAGCGGAAAACTACTCTATGCCAAACTCAGAAACTTGCAGAGAGGACAGACTGTTCTGGTCAATTTGCTCCACACCCTGAATTCTCTTCCATTCCAGACCAATATGGCTCTGGGTGTCTCTCCCTTGCCCAGTTCCTTAAGGATCATTATTAGCATCTGAACAAAGTCCTGAGAATGACATTCTTTTTTGGGGGGTGGAGGGGGAAACCAGAGTTGAACTCAGGCGCACTTGACCACTGAGCCACATCCCCAGCCCTATTTTGAATTTTATTTAGAGACAGGGTCTCACTGAGTTCTTAGTGCCTTGCTTTTGCTAAGGCTGGCTTTGAACTTGCAGTCCTCCTTCCTCAACCTCCTGAGCCGCTGGGATTACAGTCGTGTGCGACTGCACCTGGCTGAGAATGACATTCTGTCAGTGCTTCTATCCCCTTTAGGACCATTCTGACAATGACTTCTGATGTGGAAATGATGTTTTAAATGTAAACTTCTTAATTATGAAAGTAGTTTCATTGAAGAAAAATTTTAAATGGAGAAAAGGGGAAAGATTCACTCATAATCCTTCCACCCTAACACAACTCCTGCCATTGTACTAGGGTCTTCTTTTGCATTCTCTATGAATACATTTTTTTCCCTAATGTCCTGATGTTTGTCTTGGCCTGCTTTTCCCAAATAGCAGAGACTAAGACAATGATTTTTGTGCAGGAATTTTCATTAGAAATGTGATTCCAGCCAGGCGTAGTGGCATATGCCTATAATCCCAGCAACTCAGGAGGCTGAGACAGGAGGATCACAAGTTCAAAGCTAGCCTCAGCAAAAGTGAGGCCCTAAGCAACTCAGTGAGACCCTGTCTGTAAATAAAATACAAAATAGGGCTGGGGATGTGGCTCAGTGGATGAATCCCCACTACCAAAAAAAGGAAAAAAAAAAAAAAGAAAGAAAAGAAATGTGATTCCAGGGAGCAAGAATGAGACATGAGGAAACAAAGAGCACAAAGATGTATGATGGAGTAGACTGCAGCTGAATGACACCAGGTACTGTCTCTGGAACCATCTGGGGAGCCATATGAAGATCTCCAAGGGAGGAGAGAGAAAGTGGCATTTCCCATTGGCTGTCAATCCCCGTCACTCAAAGGCTTGCCCCGTGGGGTGTTAATTCCCCACTCACTGGGTTTCCCTTCCGTGGTGCTGAGGGGGTTCCTCTAGGTACACAGGCAATGGTATCAATAGAGAAGCCCCTGGGGCAAGAGGCAAGGGGCATGGGGTGTAGATCAGGCTACCCCTGGGGAAAGGAGATTGGAGTTGATGCAGTATCAGTTTCCCTGGTAGTGACTGAGGGACAGATGGAGCTAGGAGGACCTGAAGAGCTGTCCAACACAGTTGTCATGAGCACGTGTAATTTTATCCCTGCTTTTCCCACTGAAAATTATATATTTTACATATGGATTAATAGTTCTCATGATTTTTAAATTATGAATTATGGTTGCTTAGTAATTTTCTAATTAAGTGGAGAGAAGATTGTGTGTGTGTGTGTGTGTGTGTGTGTGTGTGTGTGTGTGGTATCCAGGGTCTTGCATATGCTAGGCAAGTGCTCTGCCACTAAGCTGCATCGCCAGCCCTACTCAAAATTTTGAGACAGGGTCTTACTAAGTTGCCTAGGCTGGCCTTGAGTTTGTGATCCTCCTCCTCAGCCTCCCAAGTAGCTGGGATTACGGGCATGCACCATCACACCTGAATAAGAAGCACATTTTGAATATAACTGATTTCCGAACACTGTGAGCTTTCCCTGCCAAACCAATAATAAGTCGGCTCTCTGAAGTGACCTCTGAAGGGTCACTTTATACCTTTGTGATTTAGAAGGAAGTGCTATTCCTCACCCCAAGTGGGCTGTGGGAGGACATTGATTGCCTTACTAAACACACCTGCTTCTATTTCGAATACCTGTGGAACGCACTGATTGGAAATTAAAAGAAATAATGATTTCAGGGTTCTAAATATCAATCCCTTTTCCTTCTCCCCACTGGCACTGTTTTGTAGGTTTGTTTCAAATCCTACAAAGATAAAGATAGGTTTAAGAAGCTGGGGCTGTAGCTCAGGGGTAAAGCACTTGACTCGAATGTGTGAAGCCCTGGGTTTGATCCTCAGCACCACATAAAAATAAATAAAGATATTGTGTGTCATTCTACAACTAAATAAATATAGTTTTAAAAAAGGTATAAGACTCCAATTCTCTCTCTGTACTCATCCATTCAACAAATATTTATTGAGTGCCTGCTGTATGTTAAGTATGACAGCAGATACTAGGCGCCCGGAGATAAAGGACCATCTCTGTTTTCAGGGGATACAGTCATGTAAACAACTAAATATGGTCATGACAAAGTTATGATAGGAAACATGGGGCACAGGAGGGGAAAATGAGGTCTGACATTCATTCATTCATTGTATTATTTATTTATGCACAAATTACCCCAATACTTAGCCACCTAAAACAACAAGTATTATCTCACACAATGTTAGCAGGTCAGGAATTTAGGAGTGGTTTGGCTAGGTCATTCTGGCTCTGGGTTTCTCATGCTACTGAGACAAGATGCCAGCCAGAATGCAGAATGCTTGACTGGGACTCAAGGATCTGCTTAAAAATGGCTCCTTTCAGTGGCTGTCAGCAGGAGGGTTCCATTTCTCACCAAAATAAATAAGGAGAAGGGTCAGTTCTTCTTTACAGTAAAACTCCAACTAATAAATGTATAAGTAATGATGGCTACAAGAAATCAGCATCAGGCAAACATCACAGTAGTAACTTATCAGAAATCATCACCAATGGATGTGAATCCATGGGTGTCCTTGTGACATAACAGCTACCTGTCCCAGAGCCAGTGATTCCAGCAAATGAGGCTGAAGTCACAATGCTTTTTATGACCTAGCCTTGGAGAACACACGCTATCACTTCCACCATATCATATTAGTTTCACAGGACAATATATGCAGCAACTCCCCAGCATGTGAGGCAGGAACTGGCAATCACTGCAGCCGTCTTGGAGGCTGACTACTACCCTGAGTAATGAACTTGCCTAGAGCCTGGCACTCTGCTTAGGACCAGAAATACCAACACAGTGTTAATAATTGAGTTCAGGGAACAAGTCTTTGTTTAAGTTTTTATCTCCAGTGTCTGGAACACAGAAAGTCTCAATAGATGCTTATTGATTTGTCAAAAGCAAGCAAAATGTAGCATGTAGGTTCAAATCACAATTCTTCTTCCTCACCTGGGTGCTTTCGCAATAAACTTTTTTCTAACCCCAAAGTCAGTTTCTGTTGCTTACAACCAAGACTCTACTTTGTGTACAACCAGAGAAATGAAAAATTGTGCTCCATTTGTGTACTATGAACTGATTGCATTCTGCTGTCGTGTACAAAAAAATTAGAACAAATTTTTAAAAGGGCTTTGACAAAAAATTATTCATTTCAAATGAAAAACAGTAACCAAGCAGACCTCACCTTAAGCAAGACAACATCACCAGGAGTAAAACATATCGAGATCAGGTATCCCTGATATAATTCACAAATCGACATCTGTTGTATTCCTTTCCAAAAAGCATTACCTCAACCTAATCATGAGAAAATCTCAGATAAACCCAACCTGAGGAGAATTCTACACAGTACCTGAACAGGACTTGTCAGAGTGGCACGGTCATAAAAGACTAGCAAGATTGAAGAGGTGTCTTAGATGAAAGGAGACTCAGGAAACAAGACAGTGACATGCAATGTGAGATCCGGGATTGGACCCGGAGCGAGGTAAAGGACACGAGTGGAAAATTCCCACCAGCGAGATGGGGATTAATAAAACCATGAACACGCCCTGCGGTCTTCTGTGCGTCCACCCCACACCCTCAGCACCCCCTCTACCACTATGTGCTGGGGAGGGTGGTGTGGCCAGTGCTGATCAGCCAGAGTAATGAAAGAATCTCAGTGGAGTGTGTCAGGGAGAAAAAGCGAAGCTAGTAAACAGGAGTTAAGCTGCTAAATTCAGAATATATGCAGGTCAGGCTGAGTTTGCAGAAAGTAGGAGGGAGAATGGAGAGGAGGAAGGAGATGTTATCAGAAGGGAGAAAACCTCCAGAAAATGTCAGATTTTTACATTCTTGCTACCAGAAAGGAGGGCAGCAGAACCCAGTGGGTGTTTCACCAAACAGGGTTAAGGTTTCAGTCAAGGATGGACTTCCTGCCTCCTCTCTGGGTTGCCCTGACAACCTCCTCCTTCTGGTATTGACATTAGAGTGAGAGAAGGAAAATCAAGCAAATGAAGAAATCAGTAATTAGAGGTGGAACCAGCTGTGGTCTGGCTCTTTTCATCTTGGAGGAGGGTGTGGGGAGGAGTTGGGAGCAGCAGGGGGCTCTGGGGCTGGTGTTGCAGAGGCCTGAGGACTGGAGGTACTGAACGGGTTTTCAGGACAATTGGTAAACTTGAATTTGTGTGCTAGGGTTGTCTGAGGCCTCTCTTGAAATTCCTGGGTGCAGTCAGTTGGTGTAAATTAAATCTCAGTGGCTGTATATCCTCATTGTCTCGCTTGCTGTCTTTGAAGTAGTCCAAGATGCTCAGAGAGAAACCCCAGAATCCCAGGTTCATGAAGTGGCGGCTGCTCATTCTTCTGGGTGGACTCAGCTTGGGGCTTCCCTCTGTCCTTTTCCATCACCCAGAAGGGTCAGGAATAGCAGAGGGAGTCAGCAATAGTTTCTACTCCCCCCGCCCGCAGATGCGGAAACTGAAACTGAGATGTTAAGTAACTCCCTAAGGTGACAAAACCAAGAGATGGTCAGGATTCCATGTGAGATTTTATTGGGAAAGAAGTTTCTGCTATAAAACATAAAACCAAGAATTATAAACAACTGAACTAAAAGATGTTAGAATACTGTTTGTTTCTGTTATTATCTCTTATCTATTAAAACTATTTTAATGTAGCTCATGCTTTTATGGGTGAGGAATTTGGGCAGGGCTCCACTGGACAGGTCTGTGTCTCATGGTGCCCAGGAAGGTTTTCAGTGTGGTCCTCAGCGGGTGTCTGGGCTGGTCTAGAGGGTCTGAGATGGCTTTGGGGCGGGGGTCATGTTTGGATCCTTGCTGGAGTGGTTGGATGACTGGGATCAGCGGTGACAGTTGACTGAAGCATCTGTAGGTGGCCTCTTCAGCACAGTGGTCTTCAGGGTTATTAGAATGCAGGGTGGTTCCAGTCCAGAGTTAAGTGTTCCAAGAGACAGAGAGTAGAAAGCCCCAGTCTCTTAAGGCCCAGGACCAGTGTCACCTTGCTGTCTTCTATTTGTCAACATGGTCGACAGAGCTCCTCCTCCCAGGCTTTTTTTTTTTTTTTTTGTATCCAGGATTGAACACAGGGTGCTTACCACTGAGCCACATCCCCAGCCCTATTTTGTATTTTATTTAGAGACAGGGTCTCGCTGAGTTGCTCAGTGCCTCGCCATAGCTGAGGCTGGCTTTGAACTTGTGATCCTCCTGCCTCAGCCTCCTGAACCACTGGGATTACAAGCATGTGCCACCACACTCACTTCCTCCCAGATTTAAGGGGAGAGGAGATGATGGTGGAAGGTGTTGCGGCCATTTTTGAACTGCACCTAGGAAGCCACATCCACACCCAACCTTATTAGATGATGAGATTTGCTCCTCAAGCCTGACATGGGAGAGGGATGAGCCGTTTGGGAGTGAGTATATTTTGCATGTGAGGAAAATATAAATAACTGAGGTCACAGGATGGGTTGCAATATGTCATAGAACCTGTGAAGTCCCGTCTCCTTGCCAGAAGAAGCCCAGGCAGTCCCAGGAAGAAGCCCATGAGAGAAACTAGGCCAGCTGAGATCCAGCCCTCAGCCAGCTCAGACTGGCTGGGCATCACAGTGAGCCCACTTAGAAGGTTTGGCTCCTCCTGCCCCAGTTGGACTCCCTTGCTAACACCACGTGCAGGAACATGACATGACATTAGGCACTGTGATGGTTAATTTTAAGCGTTAACTTTGGGTCCTGGTGTCTAGATATTTGGTCAAACATTATTCTACTGTGTGCATGTACAAACAGGTAACAACAAATCTCACCATTATGTACAATGATAATGCACCAATAAAAAATACGGAAAAATTATTTTAGCTATTTCTTGTGAAGGCACTTTAGATGAGATTAACATTTAAATCAGTGGACTTTCAGAAAAGCAGATTACCCTCTGTAATGTTGGGGATAGTCCTCATCCAATTAGTTGAAGGTCTTAAGAGAAAAAAACTGGTGGGGGGACAAAGGTAACAAGCGTAGAAGAAGGGTGAATGGACATGATCAATGCACAATATGTGCATGATTGAAATATCATAGTAAATTCCATTAATCTGCACAGTTCATATGTGTCAGCAATTCATAATAGCTAAGCCATGGAGCCAATCTAGGTACCCTTTGACAGATGAATGGATACAGAAAATGTGGTATGTATACACAATGGAGAATTACTCAACCATTAAGAAGAATAACTTTATGACATTTGCCAGTAAATGGATGAATCTGGAGACTAAGTGAAAAAAGCCAATCCCCCAAATCCAAAGGTCAAATGTTTACACTGATATATGGAAGTTAATCCACAATAAGTTGGAGAAGGGAAGAATAGAAGATCAACAGATTAGACAAAAGGGAATAGAGGGATGGTGGAGGGATGGAAAAATAAAAAATAATGGAATAAATCTGACATGATCTTTCTAGGTACATATATGAGAACACCTCAGCGAGTCCCACCATCATGTACATCCACAAGAATGGCATCCTAATTAGAATAAGATATATTCCGTGCTTGTATAATTATATCAAAATGGATTCTACTGTCACGTCTAACCAAATAGAACCAGTTAAAAAAAATGAGTTGATAATTTAGAAAATGGAAAAAGACCAACTTCCTTGAGCAAGAGGGAAATCTGCCAGCAGACTGCTTTTGAAATTGAACTTCAACTTTTCCCTGGATCTCCAGCCCACTCGCCTGTCCTGCAAATTTTGGACTCCACAGACATGTGAGCCAATCCCTTAAAATCTCTAACTCGAGCCCTGATTAATACTGGAAGCTAGGCAGCACCCCTAGAGTAAACTCTACAGAAAGCTAGTTTCCAATGAATGCTAATAAGTTCCTCAGCTATTAAAAAAAAAAAAAAAAAAAGGAAGGCTGGGGATGTAGCTCAGTGGTAGAGCACTTGCCTAGCCTGTGTGAGGCGCTGGGTTCCACCTCCAGCACCTTAAAAAAAAAATAGGGCAAGATATTAGTGTATAGCAGCACAATCTATCACAGTAATATAGTCCCCCTCAATAATTATACAAGATAAAAAAACCAATTCCATGGCCAACCATGTTTGGGATGCCCTTCGTTAAATGCTGTGTGAAAGCCCTCTGTGAGGCCAAGTTTCTGTCATTTGGTCATGGATGTCTTTCTGTATAGCACATCTGGCATCTCAGGGAAGGCAGGGCCAGGCTTATTTTCAGCTTCATGACACTGAATATTCTGTTGGGAAAGCGGTCACCTTGGTTCATTGCCCCTTTTCTGCAGATCTCCTTTCTAGGTCTCTTTGGGAAGCGGCTGCATTGCTTTGGGCTTGGTTTATCAGAGCAGTCCTCATGCCCCAGGGAAGCCTCCCCGGGCTGGGAGCAGGACAGCCTTCCCCAGCTGCTGAGGCTTGGCCCTTCTGCAGGGGAATTCAGACCCCTTGGTTATTCTAGAGCAAAACCAATGAATTATTTACAAGCTGTCTTCTGGCAGAGAGTGTTAATGAGATGCTGGTGCATACATTAGTGTAATTTCAATGCAATTCCTGGAGACTTCTGCTCATGGCCACTATTGGTGGGGCAAGGGGCCTGAAGATGTCTCAGCCAGCTCTTCATGACTAGAGAAGCCAGAGGACTCTACAGACTTCACTACCCATCTTTTTTTTTTCTTAATCCTTATCATTTGCTCAATATTGTAGATACTATAAAATGAAGCAAAACTTCAACATCCAATATTTTTGCTTAAATATAAATGTAATTATTCGACTTTTAAGTATTTTATGAAAGTACAGCTAATCATGTTTCCTTTTTTATAATAATATTTCCTATTATCTTATAATAATATTAAATTTGACAATGCATTTTTATGAATTAGTATAACATCACAAAAATGTAATATTTAATAAAATTATTAATTTTTTATATTTATTTTTAGTTATAGTTGAATACAATACCTTTATTTTATTTATTTATTTTTATGTGGTGCTAAGGATCGAACTCAGGGCCTCACTCATGCTAGGTGAGTGCTCTACCACTGAGCCACAACCCCAGCCCCCAAACTATTAATTTTTATGTATAGCTTCCTTTTTAAAATTCTTTTTAGATATACATGACAATAAGAGTATGTTTTCATATATCATACATACATGGAGTATAACTTCCCCTTCTTGTGGTTGTACATGATGTGGAGTTACATTAATCATATATTCATATATATATATATATATATATATATATATATATATATATAAACATAGGAAAGTTATGTCTGATTCACTCTACCATCTTTCCTATTCCCATCCTCCCTCCCTTTACCCGTCTTCCTAGATTTCATTTCGGGACTTTGAAGAATGAACAGTCAGAATGGCCTTTGCTATCACAGGAGGGGGATTACACTGAAATGGCCTCCTCCAGGATGCCTTTCCTGATCTATACCTCCCCTGACTGCCCTCCCCTTCATCCCCAGGTTGAGAAAAGTGTCCCTCCTCTGTGTTCTGACACACACTTATCACAGGTGAGGGGGTCCCATTGCCTGTCTCCACCATCAAACCCTAGCTCCTGAGAACATGTGTCTCAGGAGTGTCTTCTTTCTTCGGATCCTCAGGATTGGAGATGGTGCTTAGAACAATACAAGATGTTGGGACACGGTTGGATGGATTGAATTGAATAGATGATCTGCGACTAGCACAATTCAGTCCAAATCCTGGTTATTTTGATTGGGATTAGTCATGGTCTTCAGATCTGTTGAGCAGAGTCAATATGGGAAAAAGACCCAGGTGAAAAAATGGTAAACACTCTTAAAAAAAAATCCCTTCCACCAGGCACTTTGGCAGTCTCCATTCCATGAACAGTTGCCTAATGTCAGACTATTTAAAAGGATTTATTCAAATAGGATCAACAGGACCAACCTCTACTTGGGAAAATTTTTGTCAGCATTTTTTCTTTTCTTTTTACTGTTTGGGCTTAGAAGTGATTCACTTACATTTGGTTTCTCTCCCTCCCTCCCTTCCTCCTTTCCTTTTCCCTTTTTAAAATTTCATTATTCAAGCTCCCCATTCATTCAGATGGGCCTTTCCCCCTACACACTTCACAGAATAAGGAAGCACTGGGAAGGAAATTAGTGCTAATGTATCTTGGCTTGACTTCTGCATTGCTTTGATTTTGCTGCTGACTCTGCCAGCTCCGTCACACCAGCGATATCTGTTAGCTCTTTGCTGCTGACAGCATTGCTCCTGGGTCATGTGCATGAATATAGACATTTGACAAGCAGAAGTTGAACCGAGACAAAGACCCTGCCCCAGCCCATGCTTTGTAGACGAGTGAGGACCTACCGAGGAGAAGGGTGTTGAATGGGCTTCTCTCTGCAACTTGTCATCCCGAATGATCCGGCACCTTTGCTCGAAGTACACACTGCAGGCCTTGCCTGCCCCACTCACACAGAAGGGGCAGCCCGACATGAAATACCAGGGCTGGCCATATTGGGAGCTCCCATTGTGCCAGGCACTGCACCGACTGCTCCATATATGTTCTCTTGGTCCCCACCTGATGAGGATGGGAAGAAAAAACTGCTTATTATCTCCCAGTGCAACCCATAACCCGGCCTGTGATGGGGGCTCTATAATGAGGGCTGTTAACATCCTTCTCCTCCTTCTGGGAACAGAGTGGTCCAGATTTAAATGGCATTTCCCTTCCCTGGACTGAGGGCCAGGAGAGTCAAAGCTTATTTCCTGCCCCATGTCATGGATCTGCTCTTCCTCAACCATGCCCGTCTTTTCCTTCTAGTTCTTCTCCTCCTTCCACTCTTTCTCCTCTTCTATTTCTCCTCCTTTTCTTGTCTTCCTCCTCCATCTTCTCTTTTTTTTTTTCTTCTTCTCCTTTGACCAGGCATTGGACTAAGCTCAAGTTCTCTTTTCTCCTTCCCTTCCTTCCCTCCTTGTTCCTTGGGCTCCAGGTAGCGAATTGAGATGCTAATGATGGTGACAGTGATTTTGTACCTGTTATTGTTCCAGTCACTTCTTCTCCTTAATTCTTATCTCTCCATCCCCCGTGAAAAGGAGATCACTCGGCTTATTGGAGGGCAATCAATATTAGGAAGAGAGAAGCTGGTTTGTCTTATAGATTTAGAAACTATGTCGAGGGAGCAGGGAGGACAAAAGGGTCAAAAAAAAAAAAAGAAACTATGGGATATGAGAAGGAAGAGAAGAGACTAGAAAGAAGGGACTTCAGTGATCCTTAGATATGAATTCTGAAGGGTAATTAGTTAGAGGGAAGAAAAAGTACAGCCATATTTGATACTGTCCTCTCTACCTGAGATGTTTGTCATCAGCCACTGGGAAGCCACAGACAGGTAAGGGACACGCCAGAGCCCTTACCTGAAAGATATTATGGGGAATTGCTTTATTGTTATTATTAATTATTATTAATATCAACTGGCCAGTTCCCAAGCTCTCTCCATGCATCTGGCACTGGTTACATTCTTTGCACACCCAATCTCTACACCCCACAAATTAAGCAGAGTAGGAAACTGAGACCTGTGAGCTCTGTACTTGTCATTTGGGATGGACCATTGGAAGTAACCAGATCTTTGGAAGTAACTTTGTTGACCTCTGTGTATGAAATGATTGCTGATCGAGGATCAGAGGAGTGTGATAATGGATTGCATTAATTTATAGACTACTTGGAAGACAAGATACATGCACACAAATTCAAAGGCTAATTAGCTCTACAAGAATACAAGAGGTGCCAAAAGGTGGTATGACTGAATGCCAAATCATTAGTGGAAATATAAGAGCTACAGGATCTTAGGAAAATTTATTCATTAAAATTGAAGATATCACCAAAGAATGGGGAATATATATTTAATATCCTTGGGGGGAAAAATGTGTCACCTATAGCCCCTTCTGAGACTAACAATAATGAATTCTGAATATCTTTAGGTCAAATGTAACTCAGTATTGTTTTATAAATTTGGTATATCTTCAAATAGGATTATCTTTTTCTAGAAGCAATCACAAGGCCTAAGGAGATTTGTGGCAATGGAAAGGATTTTCTCCTCCCCTGTAATAAACAGATTATAAGCTTAATCCCAAAGTCTGTTTCTGTGTCCAAGAATAATTGTGATGTGAGTCACTCAGGGAGTTTTTTTCCTATACACTCAAAAACTATAAAGCATTTGGGGGAAAATAACCAAAAGTTTTAAAAGTTAATGAAAGAGATAACTTTCGGTAGTGGGTCCTTTCTTTAGTATCAGGCTCTCAGGAAAACACAGATTTGATTTCTGTACCCTCAAGGTCCAGATACTTTGTAACAAATTTCAGAAGGGCACTCATCCTCATTTTCTTAGTTACTGACCTCTGGGACTTTAGATTTATAAAAGTCACCGTGAGTCTTTGGACCCATAGATGCCAGCCTTAACCTTCATGTCAGTAAGAACCAAGGTGAAGACACGGTTCACCCGAGCCCTGAGTTTACTTCCTAAGAAGCAAAGATGATAGCTAGTAGGAAACTGTTTTTTTTAGTCAGTGCTTAACAGTGATGGTTTGAAGAAGCTGAGGCTTGACTTGAAGAGAACCAGGACAGATGATCTTTGGAACAAGAAAGAAAGTGTCCCTTTCATCTTTGTCTTTGCCTGTGCAGGGGGCAGGCTGGCCAGGTGGGATGATGGCCAGTTGACAGGTGTGTTGCTTTCTTTTTCAGCACATATTTAACTCGTCTTTAGCAAGCAGGTTTGTGCAGCAGCAGGAAGGGAGGCAGCCTGGTGCTAGTGGTTAGAGCAGAGGCTCTGGAGCCACACTGCCAGGGTTCAAATCCCAGTTCTAGCACTTAGTAGCTGTGTGCCCTTGAACAATCTTTTAAATCTCCATGTCCCAATGTCTAATTTTCATAAAGTATCTGGTACAGTGCCAGATACATACTAAGTGTGCAACTAATATCAGTTGCTAGGATTTCTAGGTGCTAGGGCAGATATAAAGATAAGTGCAGAGGTTGGGATAGTACAGGACTTACACACAGTTGAACATCCAGACAGGGATTTCAACTTTAAACTGCTTCTTTCCTACCTCATGACTCTGCTCCATTCCTAACAGAACAAAAGAAGAAGAGTTGGGGGCTTTTTTGGAAGGGGTTCCTAGAGGAAGATGTGAGGGGGTGGCAGTCAGTCCAGCTCCTCCTCATGGGACAGTTTGCTGCAAGTTCAGCTCAGCAAGCAGGACCCCTAAAGCCCCATCAAGTCAAGGCACAGCTAACTCGGCAGGTAATTTATTAAGTGAGGACTATAAGCCAGGAAGCTGGCTGGCTGCTGCAAGGGTAGGGAAACCAGCATTTATTGAAAGTTCCACATGTCAGACATTGTAGGGGATTATTGTACTGATAGTGACACTCTATTGTACTTATAGTGACACTGTCCCTACAGGATGGACATCATTATCCTGTTTATAAGTGAGAAAAGCAAGGTGATTTGTCCAAGTTGGCACAACCAGCAAATGACAGCTTCAATTCTACCCCAGTGTGTGCTCTCTCTCTCTCTCTCTCGCTCTCTCTCTCTCTCTCTCTCTCTCTCTTTTTCTCTCCCTCCCTCCCTTTCTCTCTGTCTTCTAAGCATACTCATTTGCCATGGTGTCTACCAAGGAATGGGCAAGACTCAGTTCTGGTCCTCAAGGAGCTTACAGTCTGGTGGGGATATCACAGACTCACACTCTGTACCACTTTCTCCTTCACTGAGCAGGTCAATAATTGCGGGTGTGTGTGTGTGTGTGTGTGTGTGTGTGTGACTTCCTTCCCTAGACAACCTGGCACTCCCCAGCCATTTCGCAGTGTGTGCAGACTGACTCTGAATTCAATAAAACTAACAGAAGTTGTAACGACTACTTGTTGAGTGTTGACTCTCTCTGGAACTTGGCCAAGTTCTGTGATAATATTGTTTAACTCTCTCAGCACAATAATCCTCATTTTACCAAAGGGGCAACAGAGGCTCAGGCAAGTTGAGTGGCTTGTCCAAGATTGCTCATCTTGAAAGTGGTAGGGGCTGAGGACCGAGTTCAGTGGTAGAGCATGTGCTTATCAGTACGCACAAAGCCCTGGGTTCAACCCTTAGCACCAAAACAAGGAAGGAAAGAAGAAAGGAAGAAAAGAAAGGAAGAGATAGGCCTAGGCTTCAAAGCCAACTGTCTCCACCCAGAGTATGAGCTCTTGATGACACGATGTGCCCTTAGAAGGACGGGGTGAGGGCGTCTCTCTTAGTTGCTATATATAATCAATAGTCTCTTGTGGTTCATTGTAGTCATGATCTATAAAGTCACCTCAACTCTAAATTAGCAGACTCTCAGCCACTGTCCCTAGGGATACACAAGGCTAGGTTCCCATGAGCCTCTGCTCATAACGTTTTTGTCAATCAATCAGTTCATAACCTTCTTTTCTGCATGTTTCTGTCTCAGGACACCTTTTTAGTATGTGCTGTTGATTTGTTCACGGTTGGCAACAGCTCTGTACACGTATGTTCCTTCTCATGTTGCGGAACACCAGACTGCACTTCAGCACCAAGCTTGGGAACCATTTTAAATGGAAAAAATCTCTGACAGATATCACAAAAATGTAAAAACCATGACACGGAATATACTGCAGAAAGGACATTTACAGCATAAGAGCTGAAATGAAGAAGTAGAACGTCACCTTGTTCAGCTTCTGCTGAGAATATACACATCAGGGAACTCTTGTTTCATTTCTTTGTTCATGTCAGGAAATCACCCCGAGAGCCCGTGAATACTATCATTTTGGGGGTCATGCATCATTTTTAGCAACTGGAGAAATTCCCAAAGACATCATCTTTGACTAATGAGAATCGATGTTACTTCCATTTTAAAAGATTGCATTTAAAAGACAGGTACCGAATACTAGTGAATGGTGAAGAGAGAGTCTGTTGCGACAGTCCAGGTCAAGGTGGGGGACAAAAGCCAGAATTGGAAGATTGTTATAGGTGCAGAAGGCAGTGGAGGAATACAGAAGATATTTGAGGGAATAGTTAACACAACTTGGAGACCAGTTCTGCACGGAAATTGGAGAAACGCAGAGACTTTGTTAGCTGGGTACATGGGTATAGAGGTATATTTTTTTATTGCGATAAACCAAAAACTCAAGTGAAGTGGCCTGGACAATTAAGAGATCGCATCAGCTCCTCTGCCTGGGAAATCAAGGGGCAATTTGGGTCTCAGGCAGGGCTTGATCCAGCATACCCTTTCACTGTGCCAGGACCCAACTCCTCTCTCAGCTTCTTTCCTCCAACTTTAGCAGTCTCCTCATTGTGGCTCTGGAATGGTAGCTTCTGGGAATTTTATTCCCACACAATAGGAGAGAGAATCCAGGACCTACTATTCCCAGCAGAGGTCCTGTACTGTACTTGGATTGCTCTAGCTTTGGTCACTGTGACTAGTTGAACTATTGCCAAGTTCAGGGGTCAGAATGAGCTCGTTGACTGAAGCCAGACCTTAGACCTGGAGGTAGAGGTCAAGTCCATGGAAGAATAGACGATAAGCCTATCTCCACCTTGAGTCATTTGATTATTATAGATATGGCATTTTAATAGAAAAAAAAACCTTCTGCTCATTTAGTAGCATTAATTTTGGGGGCTTGGCTTCATCTCTTCAAAATGAAAGACTGAAAGTTGTTCCCAGAAGATCTGAATCAATGTCTGCAATGTGACAGCTCAGGTAGGGATTTCTAGCCAACCATGCCAGGGATCTGTTTTTGGAATGGTCACAAAAGCATGGATATTAATATCCAGTTGGGATTTATTTATGACTCTGGCATTTCTAGGTTGTTTCTAGTGAGTTTGCCTTGCCTAGTGAGGTAAGAAGGGAGGAATAATCTTGCTTTTACACTCAAGGTAAGAATTGTCAAGGTGACAGAGACTCCCACTCCTGAGGATGTTTGTCACAGGTTTTATACTATAAGAGTGCAGAGAAGAAGCAGGAAAGGAAGGAAAATGAACAGAGGGGAGAGAAGTGACACTTGTACCACTTCAAATGACACTCCTGATGTTAAGGGAGGCCAAACAGAACTCAACAAATTGGCCATTAAAATTTTTATAGTACTACCTGTTGAGAGCTGTCCGTGGGCTGTGTTGCGTCGTAGCCTAGTGAGGGGATAAGGCTGGCATTGAGAACTTCCTGTGGCACCCCCACAGGGATAGATCGCCTGATGCAGGTGAACTTCCCCCTCATACTCTACCAAAGATCCCACACAGCACCTGAGATGGGTGTGAGCTGCCGAGATCCCAAACAACCTGTTGATGGCAAGACATCACAAGCAAGACTCCGCCCTTGAAACCTTATCCCTGCCTTTGATGTACTCCCTTAAATAAACCACTGGGGCCATCGTTCCTTTGTCTAGTTTCAGCATCCATGTGGACTAGATCTATCAGGGGCTCTGCTTTATGAAAATATATTTGTGACTATTTGTGTTTTGTTCTTCATTAATTATTTGAGACATTAAGTTTCCAGGTGGCTCACACCTTCCTCAGCAGGAAGAAGAACCCTCCAATGAGACACGGGCCAACTGCCCAAATTATTCCAGAATGTCTAACCTTTAGCATGTTCCAATAGGAAGAAGGTGAAGAGGTGGCAGGGTAGGGGAACAGATAACCTGAGAAGATGTTTGGAAGGAAACAGCGTGTGTGTGTGTGTGTGTGTGTGTGTGAGAGAGAGAGAGAGAGAGAGAGAGAGAAACTTGAAGGATCAGGTCCCATAATAAGGAAGACACACAGTTGGGGAGAAAGGCAAGGTACCCAGGCAGCGAGGAGAAGTAGGGAGGCAAAGACCCGAGCTTGAGTCTCCCTGAGGTCAGGGAGCCTGACCTTGTCAGTGTCCACCCACTTCCTGATCTGGGGCATGGCTGGAATGAAAACCAAGGCAGAGGAGGCAACCAGAGAAGGACGACAGGAAAATGGAGGGGGACACTCAAGGGTGGGAGGAGTGGTTCCTGTTGAAGATGAAGTGCCCGAGAAGAAACAGGAGTAAACGTGTTGGGAGGTTTTCCAAGTGTCCACTGCTACAGAAGCCTCTTACGATATGTAAAGAAAGGCAATGCTATTATTTTTGAGAAAGGGCTGAGCCTAGAGTTAAAATAATAATAATAATAATAATAATAATAATAATAATAATATGCACTTTTAATCATGAAAGTAGCATCTCTGTTGCAAACATCTTCAATGTCTTAATACAGAGAATAAAATAGTAAGTTCATGAGCTTCCAGTTCCTTTGAAATGCACCGAAAAAGATGCAACCTTCACTCTGGTGGTAGCACTGCTAAAATGAAAACTCAGGAGAGACACTCTACAAAATACCTGACCGGTCCTCATTAGAAGTATCCAGGTCATGAAGGGCAAATGAAGATGGAGGAGCTGTCCCAGACCAGAGGTGACAAAGGACAGGCAATAACCAATGAAAAGTGGTCCCTGGACTGGATCCTGGACCAGATGATAGAAGGAAACAGTGTACTTGTCTTTTTCGGAGAATCCAATTATCTCCAAAATGTAGCAGCTTACAAACTCTACAAATGCACTGTGTCTCACAGTTTCTGGGAATGGCTGAGCTGGTAGTTCTGCCTCGAGGTCCTTCATCAAGTTTTGGTCAAACTGTCAGCTGGGGTTGCTTGCAGTGTTTGAAGACTGAATGTGATTGGAGGGTTCCTCGCCTTACAGCTCTCTCCATAGGGTAACTCCTGGCAAGGCCGCCCTCCCGGCCCATGTATATGATGCAAGATGGGGAAGGGGGAATGCAAGATGGAAGCTGTAATACCTTTTTAAAAAAATCTACTCTAGAAAATAATATCCCATTACTTTTGCTTGATTCTATCGTCATGCCAACAGCCTACAGTACAATGTAGGAAGGATTGATACAAGTATTTGGATACCAGTAGGTGGGGCTCATTGGAGGTTATCTTGGATGTGGGAAACCACATACACACAAAAACTACTTAAAACTTACTTATTTATTTATACTGGGGATTGAACCCAGGGGCACTTTATCACTTCGTTTTTTAAAATCTTTTGGGACAGGGCCTGGCATGGTGGCGCACACCTGTAATCCCAGCAGCTTGGGAGGCTGAGACAGGAGAATCACAAGTTCAAAGCCAGGCTAAGCAACAGTGAAGTGCTAAGCAACTCAGGGAGACCTTGTCTCTAAATAATATACAAAACAGGGCTGGAGATGTGGCTCAGTGGTTGAGTGCCCCTGAGTTCAATCCCTTGTAGCAAAAAAAAAAGGAAAAGAAAAGAAAAGAAAGAAAGAAAGAAAGAAAAAATTGGAACAGGGTCTTGCTAAATTGCTGAGGCTGTCTCCAAACTGGTGACCCTCCTACCTCAGCCTCCTGAGTACTAGAATTACAGGTGTGAATGCACCACCACATCTGGCCAGATTGGCGATTTCAAAGTTACTTTCCTTCTAAGGCAGGGACAGAGAAAAAGAACACTAGGAAAATAACTGATCAGTTAACATCAGGTTATTTCAGGTTGTTTCTTTTGTGTAAGGATTAAAGCACAGGGAACTTGATTATCGTTCCAATTTGGGCCTGTATGGGAAATTTGCCTGTTACTTCTCTAATCCTGATTTCTCAGAACTCAGATAAATAGCTTAGTTTCAGTTTAGTGATGTGGAACTTTAGTGTGACTCCACTTCGATTTTAAGCCTGCTCTGTTGGGGCCTCGTGTAGGAGTTTTGTCCAAACAATGGCCTCTTGTGACTCATATTTAACAACAGGAACATGCTCCCTATGGAAGCTGCAGAAGATCTGTTTTCTTTTCTTTTCTTTCTTTTTTTGGCCAGACTGGGGATTGAATCTAGGGTCTTGTACATGATAGTTATGTGCTCCCACTGAGGTACACCCCCAGTTCTTCTTAAAATTTATTTTTAGACAGAATCTCACTAAATTGCTGAGGTTGGCCTGGATCTTGTGATCTTCCTCCCTCAGCCTCTGGAATAGCTGGGATTATAGGACGGGGCCACCATACCCAGTTTCTTTTGTTTTTAAAATTGTGATAAACTACATAAACATGTGATTTACTTTTTTAACCATTTTTAAGAATACAGTTCAGTGACATTAATTGTATTCGAATTATTATAGAAATATCACCACTATCCATTCCTAGAACTTTTTGCCTTCCCCGACTGAAATTTTGTACCTGTTAAAAACAAACAAACAACGGGCTGGGGATGTGGCTCAAGTGGTAGCGCGCTCGCCTGGCATGCGTGCGGCCCGGGTTCGACCCTCAGCACCACATACAAACAAAGATGTTGTGTCCGCCGAAAACTAAAAAATAAATATTAAAAAAAAAAAAAAAAACAAACAAAAAAGCTACCCAGTCACTCCCAGTTCTTCCACCCTCTAGCGACTTCCATTCTAATTTAAAAGGTCTATAAACTTGACTGCTCTAAGTACCTTATATGAGAGGAATCTTAGAATACTTTTCCTTGGGTGCCTTAGCATTAGATTCATCCATGCTGTGGCATATGTCAGAATTTCTTCCCTTTTTAAGGCTGAATAATAGTCCATTCTATGTATATACCACATTTTGTTTATCTGTTCATCAGCTGATGGACACATGGGGTTGCTTGCACCTTTTGACTCTTGTGAATAGTGCTACTAGTACCATAGTGTACAAACATCTTTTTGCAATCCTGCTTTCAATTCTTTTAAGTGTACATGGAAAGCAGAGCTGCTGGACTGCATGGGAGAATCTGTGTGCTTGGCTTTTTCATCTTTTAGAGCAATATTCCTTGTCTTCCTTGGCTCATGCTCTCTTCCTTCATCTTCTAAGCCAGCAACATAGTGTCTTGTGTCATGGTCACATTGCTTCTTCTTCTGTCTCAAATTTCCCTCTGGCTACCTTTTATAAGAACATTTTGGCCAGATGTGGTGGTGTACATCTGTAATCCCAGCAACCTGGGAGGCTGAGGCAGAAGGGTTACAAGTTCAAAGCCAGCCTCAGCAACTTAGCAAGGCCCTAAGCAATTTTGCAAGATCCTGTCTCAAAATAAAATAAAATAAAATAAAAGGGCTGAGGATGTAGCTTAGTGGTTAAACATTTATGGGTTTAATCCCAGTAAACCCCTCTTCACAACCCCCCCTCAAAGTGCTTGTTGAGCTGGGGAAGTATTTCAGTGGTAGAACATGTGCCTAACATTTTCATGGCTCTGGGTTCTATCTCCCAGCACCAGGAAAGAAAAAAAAAAAAAAGACACTTGTGATTGCACTGTATTCAGGGCTACCAGTACAATCTCCACCTAAAGATCTCTAATTTAATCACATGTACAAAAACTTTTGGGGGGCATATAAGGTAGCATTCACAGGTTCTAAGGAATAGAACCTGGGTTTCTTTGGGGGTAATTCTTTAGCCCCATATAAGCTACTAAAAGAGTAAAAGAAATATAGATACCATAAAGGAAAGGCCCATTCAATCTCATTGTCCCTAGAAATTATCACAGGAAAAAAAAAGTAGTTTGAGACATTTATTTTTTTCTGTATTTCCTTCCATACTTATTTCATATTGTTAAAAAAGGTATGACATTCTATATAATCCAGCAACTTGTCTCTTTCATTTAATAATGTACCCTTGCAGCAAGCTCCTTAAGAGTGAAAGAATTTACTTCAATGCTACTGTGTTGTTTGATGTAAAAACAGCAACTTTTCTATAAGGCAAATGACTTTTAGAAAAATTCCACTAGAAATAATCTTCTAGAAATGTCAGTGTTAACTTTAATCCATAAGAAGAAAATGCTTTTGAACCAGAATAAGGGTAGAGGTTGTGGTTTGGGTACAATAGAGATAGGGGCAACTCTAGTTAAGTATGGATGCATGCCTTATGTGTGGCAGGTTAATATGCCAGTCAATTCCATAGTATCAGCTTAAATTAAGTACCCCATGTTATAGGATAGAGAGATCAACAGATCTGGATTGGAATCCTGGCTCTGCCATTAACTAGATATATGACCTTAGGCAAGTTGTGTCTGATCTTTGGGTCTTAGAATCATCATCTTTGAAGTAAGAGAATCCTGGCTCTGCCATTAACTAGATACATGACCTTAGGCAAGTTGTGTCTGATCTTTGGGTCTTAGAATCATCATCTTTGAAGTAAGAGGATTGGACTAGAAATTCTACTTATAATCTCTAATTCTTCTATTTGGTCAGAGCACTATTCTGGTAGGCACCATGACCTTGAGCAAGACAGCTCCACTGGGCCTCACTTTATACATCCTTAAAATGAGCAGGTTGGACTCCAATTTTCTTGGGCAGGTTTTTCAATATCTTTTCTAATTTTTACATTCTAGAACAGGAACCCTCAAACTTGAATGTGACTGAAATCACTTGAGGATCTTGTTAAATACAGACTTTGATGGTCTGGGGTACAGGCTGACAGCCCAATTTTTAGTAAGTACCCAGGTGAGGCTGCTGCTGATCTGGAGCCCACTTTTGGAGTAATAAAGTATATAGGTGTTGAACTGTCAGGAAACTTGATAAGCCTGGAAAGGGGCAAAAGAAATGACTGTGTATCCCTTGGCTGGAGTGTAGGTTGAAGTCTTTGACTACAAAAAGAAACTGCATCTTTTTCTTGACTTCCTAATGACTATTGTTCATCTTAAGAATAGAAGCAAATATATAGAATATAGATAATAATGAGCCCATAGGGGTGGCACACTCCTGTAATCCCAGCAGCTCTGGAGGCCTAGTCAGGAGGATAGTGAGTTCAAAGCCAGCCTCAGCAAAAGTGAAGTGTGTACGATGAATCAAAATGCATTCTACTGTCATATGTACCTAATTAAAAGGAAAAAAAATAGAATAAGGTGAGGTTGGGCATGGTGGCAGAGCGGCTGGGGAGACTCAGGCAGGAAGATTGCAAGTTCAAAGCCAGCCTCAGCAAAAGCTTGGCCCTAAGCAACTCAGTGAGACCCTGTCTCTAAATAGAATACAAAAATAGGGCTGGGGATGTGGCTCAGTGGTTGAGTGCCCCTGAATTCAATCCCCAGAATAATAATAATAATAATAATAATAATAATAATAATAATATAGTAATGGGATGAATTTTGGCTGATAAAAGGTACAAATGATTTCAGAAAAAGATGGTTCTGGAACATTATTTTTTTTCTTGAACTATAGGATATCAACCATTTTGCATGATTAGCAACTTAATTTCAGTATCCCTGATTGCCAGTGTGTATGTGTGTGTGTGTGTGTGTGTGTTTTCGGTTTCCAAATTCTCCTTTCAACAGATTTTTTCCTTTTTGAAAAGTATACTTTCACACCATTGGTTCTCGGCAATTCATCACTCGTTGATTTATTACAAACAAGAAATGTTTGCTGGTGTGCATGCAGTAGCTTGGTGGGTTTGGATACAATAATTTCTCCAGAGGTAGATGGGTGGTCAGGTATCCTGCTTTCACACCTCCCCTCCTATTTACTGGGTGAGAAAAGTATTTTGCCCCTAATCTGGTTTTGGCCAGCAATTCCCCTCCCAGGATTAGAAGATCAGAGAATACTGAAGAAGAAGATGCCTCCGGGATCAGGAGGTGGAGACCTGCCCAAGTCCAGTAGACGATTGTTGCTAAACTGGAGTTTTAACCCAGGTCTCCAGATTATCCCAGCGCTTTTCGCCACCTGTTGCCTTGTTTATCCTGGTGTCACCAACCTAAGGATTCTCACGCCATCTGCTGCATTGCCCCCCTGGAACTGGGGATTGAACCCAGTAGCGCTCTATCATTGAGTCCTTTAGCCTTCTACACCCCAGTCCTTTTAATTTTTTTGAGACATGGTCTCATTAAATTGCCCAAGCAGGTTTGGAACTTGGTGATCTTCCTGCTTCAGCCTCGCGAATAGCTGGGATTACAAGTAAACACCCACCAGGCCCCCGCCACATTGCAATAATTTGACCCACAAAATCCGCGGCACGGCCGGTGGGCGGGGCAACCGCCAGACGCCCCGCCCCACCCCGCCCGCGTGCTGCTGGGAGCCGCCCACAGGCCAATATCCTCGTCCCAGGCCCCGCCCGCCTGTTCGTGTCTGCGACGGCCGCGACCGATAAAGTTGTTGTTCTGCCAAGATGGCGGCGCCCATGGTGACTGGCGGGGCCGTGTATGCCTAAAGGTTTGAGAAACGAGGCATAGAGGAGCTGCAGGCCAGAGCCTGTGAGCAGGTAAATCCCTGCCGGAGCTCAGCGGGACGAGAGAGGCCCTATTGATATTCTCATCCCGGATCGGGAGATTCCGTTTTGCTGGGGCAAGAAGGAAAGGTGGGGGCTGGGTTACGTGGTCCTGAAACCTTGCAGTTTCCGAACTGGAAAAGTCTTTGAGATCCTAGTCTTCTGACACTTTAAGCCTTGGATCCCGTTGCTCTGGACCCCTTCCCAGAGAAAACGCGCATCTTCACATGGTTATATACTCGAAATTCCTCTCTCTGCAGCTTCTCTACCTTGGTTCATCCCTGGCTCTTTTCCTCTGGACCGGATTGGGGCTTAGATCCAGTCAAAGATAATTCATTGCATCTTTGGGGCTCACAGGTCATTGCCACAGCTTGTTAGAACCTGAAGCGCCTTAAAAATCATCTGGGTCCACATCTTTAGCTTACAGAGAGGGAAGATGAAGTTCCAGACAGGAAACAAGTTGCCTGAGGTCACACAGGGAACTAGCTGCAAAACACAAGCATGTCTTTTTAAAACTTAGTTTCATTAAGAGGAATTTTCCCAGAGACTTGCTTGCACTTTATTTTGGGTGTAAAGAAATGCCTTCCTGTAATTCTCCCATGTGGCTGTTTCTTTTTGTCTTCTACTCTTCTAGGTTTCTCTGTGTGATCATTATTTTGGGTACAGTTCTCAGATCCCTTCTATTCTCAAAAACTTCAGCCTCAAGCTCCAAGTGAGATGAGGTCAGGACTGAGAAGGATGGAGTAGCAGGAATTGTTGCTTTGAAAGGAAAGAGAAGACAAGATCACAAACAAGTGAAGGAACTGGATGAGCCAGAGTTAGGGAAGATAAAGGCCAAGTTGAACATAAGCATAGGACATGAGCTACACCTTTCACATTCATTGTATCCACATAGTTCTCTGATACAATTGTGGCTTCTTGATATCAGGAAGAGGCAGTACCCATTAGGCCTTCCATGGAGAGAGATTTGGAATGACCTAGAACAGGGCCTGGAAAGTAAAGGAAGGGAATAAGGCAGAGACCCAGGAAGTTCTGTAAAAATCAGAACTATGAGTACAGACTGGTTCCTAGTGAGTGCTGGTAGTGTGTAATAATCCGAGAATGGTATGGGGACCTCTAAGATAAAGGGTGTGACTTTATTTTTGTATGCTGGGGATGGAAGCCAGAGCCAGGCACATGCTAGGCAAACACCATAACACTGAGCTACTTCCCCAGCCCCAAAACTTAAACAGTATTTTCTGTGCATCTTTGTTCTTTAGTGCTGGGTATTGACCCCAGGGCCTCACAAATGCTGAGGGGGTGCTCTACCACTGAACCATACCCCTATCCCTTGGACTTTTATTCTTAAAAAGTGTGTGTGTGTGTGTGTGTGTGTGTGTGGTGTGAGGTATCAAATTCAGGACCTTGGGCATGCTCAGCAGTTGTTCTACTACTGAGCTATACCTCCAGCCCATACCTTTGCCCATTTTTAACATTAGGTTTTGAATGTTTCTCTTCTCATGTGAAATTTTTCTAGTGTTAGATAACCTTGTGTGATTGTAGTTTTGGTCTTTCAGAATTGTTTGCCCTCTAGTAATTTTGTTCAGATTTTTTTTTTTTGGTACTAGGAATTAAACCTGGGAGTGCTCTGCCTCTGAGCTATACTCCCAACCCTTTTTATTTTTCACTTTCAGACTAAATCTCACTAAGTTGTCCAGCCTGGCCTCCAACTTGAGATCCTCCTGCCTTAATCTCCTGAGCTGCTGGGATGACAGGTGTGCACCACTGTGCCTGGCTCATGACATTTTGATATACAGACATTATTACATTTTTAGAGCTATGTTTATTAATATTTTCCTTTGTGAAATTTTCCATTGTTTTTATGATCAGAATAGAACATTGTGTGCCTTGTAAAAGTTTATTAAATACCCATCTGTTTTTATCTTGTTTTATGTTTAAGAAAAACATTCTTTATCTGGGATTTACCCCAGTGTATGATTTGAGGTGGGGCTCCAGTTCGAAAGTTGCCCCCATTCATTGAATAGCATCATTTTCTCATCAGTTTGTGCTTTTTTCTTTATAAACTTCAAATAAATTTATATACCCAGTTCTGTTTCAGGATTCTTTAGTCCGTTGATTGATGCAAAGGAGAGGTTATTAGGGAGCCAGTATTATGTAAAGTTTATTCTTATGTAGACAGGGAGTTGTACTCTGTATTGCTTATGATTTGTTGTATAGAATAAGTAAGTTCTAGAGACAGGATTAGAATTTTGAGTGAAGGAATGCCCTTCATGTTACTCCTATTGGTGATCTGTCTACATCCTCATATTTCATTCATCACGATGGCTAACCAGCAATGAAACCAAAACCTTGTCAGATTGCAGTTCAGGTCAGTTTGTGTTTTTATGATTTTGTTACTTTTCATTCTTTCTGTTTGTGAGGACAGCCCAGAACACTCTCCTTACATAAAAGACAGGTATCTACGTGCCTTCTGTTAAACAGACATTGTTTGACTTACAAAAGTATGGAAATGCTGACTTAGCAAGAAAACCATAAACTCTATGACGCCTCTAGATAATTCTAATTATATAGAAACCTAAACCCTAAAAATAAAATGTAACAGATGTCATTATACAAAGTCTATGTACATTAGGTTGGTTATATAGAATTGCTAATATTTAACCAGTTTCATGTGGTTCACCCTAATGCCTATAGTCCCATCTACATATTGTAATATAGTCAAACCCAGTTGATAGGGAGAATTTTTTTAGTCTGTCTCTGATTTCATCCCTAAAAAAGCAAGAGGTGTTAAATGCAGTGAGAATTGGTATGTCAAGAGCTTTGGCAGATAAACTAGTAAAGTGCCAACACTGGAATGCCATTTTATGTGAGTGTGAATCCCACTTTTATAAACCTTTAATGACCCTCCTGGCAACATTGTGATCCAGTATCTTTGTGGAATAGGCCAAACTCTAGTAGCTATGGAAAGAATTTTGAGAGAATCAGAATTAACATCAGTTTAGCGTACCAACTTGTTTTTCTTTTGTAAGACCTATTTTCATCTGTTGTTTTTCCCCGCTCTCACTCTAGCAGCTCTTCAAGGCTATTATGCAAGAAGGCAGAAAGTGTAGGGTATTTACTCAAATTGTACCTCAACCCTTTAAACAGCAGTAAAAACAGAAAGAAACTTCTTCAATGAGGTCATTTCCAGAATTCGCTTGTGGAGGAAACCAATGACACACTAAAGTTAAATTTTGAATTACAAACAGATATTCTGGTGGGTCCAATATATGGGTTGTATTCTAAAATGTTATATAGCACTCCCCACTGCGGCATGTTATGTTATGTTTATTTGTAGGTTTCTCTTCTAGTATATAATTGTCCTGAAAGAAAGGACTTCATTTGCTTTTGTTTTTTTTTACCATGCTGAGAGTTGAACCTAAGTCCTCCTGCAAGCTAAACACATGCTCTGCCACTGAGCTGCACCCGCAGCTTGGGACTATTTTTTTGTTGTTGAAGTTGTTCCCAGCTGTATCCATTAGGTCCATAGGCACTGAATAAATAAATATTTGGTAAATGAATGAAGAATCAAATGAATAAATAATTTTCTAAATAATGAGGATTCCTGGTAATAAAGTCTATTTAACTTAGAATATGTATGAAGGGGCTGGGGTTATGGCTCAGCGGTAGAGCGCTTGCCTTGATTTGATCCTCATCACCACATTTAAAAAAAAAATAAGTGAAATAAAGGTATTGTGTCCAACTACAACTAAAAAAAAAAAAAAAAACAAGAAGAATATGTATGAAAAAAATGCTATAATAGCTTAGAATCTCTGCTTCTTCTAGGAGATTTGTGTTCAGATCTCTTCTGCTCTTTGAGCCTTGGGCCAAGGCAAATGTGCTTAGAGTTCTGCTGAGGCCAGGAGAGAAGGCAAGTGAAGCCTGCTGGACAGATCTTGGGCTGGCAGAGAGAGAAGGGAGGGAGGAGGCTCCGTTGCCTTCCTGTAATCTGTGAGGTTGTGCAGGAGCTGGCCCAGGCAGCAGGCTCCCTTTGTTCCTATAGGTTATTTGTGTTTTTGGTGTTTGAGGGCATGAATCACTTTTATATTTTCCACTTAGGAATTTGTATGAGCTGAATTGAACTTCTAAAATATTCTTTTCGAGAAAAAACAAATGAAGAAGAAGAGGAGAAAGCAAGTGAGCAGGCAGGAAACACAGGGCTGTGCTGATGGGAAAGAAGATCCTTTGAGAAGGTTCTAGGCAGCTTGTGAGCTTGTCTTCTGTCCTCTTTTTCAGTGCCTTCCTGTGTTTTGAAGAATGGCTCCTGCTTGGCAGAGACTGGGTTTATATGCTTCTCTTCTGAGAAGGCAGCTAAAGGGTGGGCCAGACATCATCAAATGGGAAAGGCGAGTGATTCAAGAATATACCAGAAGTATTTACAGTGCCACTGGGAAGTGGACGAAAGAGTATACATTGCAGACAAGAAAGGATGTTGAGGAATGGTGGCATCAACGAATAAAAGAACAGGCCTCCAAAATTTCAGAAGCTGATGTGAGTACCGGGATGGGGGCGTAAAGCAGAAGGCGTAGGGACTTGGACTCTGTGGTCAGACTGCCTGGCTTCTGTGTTCTTATCTAAAACAAGCAGCAGCGTTCACCTGCTTCCTGGAATAAATGAGATGACACAAGGATAACGCTTAGGAGAGTTCCCAGCGTGTGCGTGTGTACAGGGCAATATTGTCCACAAGGTGCATAGCAGACAGCACCACACCAGGCATTCGGGAGTAGCATTTGTCAGGGGACACTCATCAAAACAAGAGCATCAACAGGTTTGGGGTCCTTCGTGGTTCCTTGTGGGCAGCACACAGATCTAGCAGCCAGATGTAAGGCTCCAAAAGAGGAGCCTGGACCCCTCAAATGAGCACGTGTTGAACAGGATCTGCCCCTCCCCTGGCATGACCTTGGCCTCCAATCCTATTCTCTCACTTCATCCTGGTTTGGGTGGGGAGGGTCCCAGCCTTCTTCCTATGTGATCTGGAAGGCAAGTGAAGGCTGCTGGACAGATCTTGGGCTGGCAGAGAGAGAAGGGAGGGAGGAGGCACCATTGCCTTCCTGTAATCTGTGAGGGATTTCAGGCATGTGCCATTTTACAGAAGTGGTCAAAGAGTTAGTGGACCCTTGGCTTCTGGTCCACATGTACCAACTTGATACTCTGCCAGAATTGGTTGTGTTAAGTACTTGGCAATGGCTGATTTCCATGGAGAGCTCTTTGCTCCTCCTCTGTGAGGCCAGCCCATTGGGGAGGAGTCTTAGACATATTGATCCTTTCTTCTTGATATTGGTCAGAATGACAAATGGAAGATAATGGTTTGTTACATGATATATTTAAGGGTTTATTATTATTACTTTTTTAGTTGTAGATGGACACAATATGTTTATTTATTTATTTTTAAGTGGTGCTGAGGATCACACCCAGTCCCTCATGTATGCGAGGCAAGTGCTCTACCACTAAGCTACAACCCCAATCTGATCAGAGAAATGCACTGTAAGAGTTTTACTCTTAAATTCTGACTGTCCCTTTGTATTATTAATAGTCAAATAGTCCTGCTCTGTTGAATTAGTGATTAGGTCCCAGGCAAGCAGTTGAATGTGGCTATGCCAGACACACTCCATGAGCTTGGCTTTCCCACCACCTGGTTCCCACCCCTGTCACACTCCTCCTTGTGAGATGGATGCTTAAGAAAAATGGACTTGAGGAGGGGAGCTACTGTGTTCACCTGATAGATGATTTTGGCACTGGGTAGGAAGAAAATTTAAAAATCAAGAGAGGTGTAGCATATAACAAAATGAAATAATAAAAAGATAGGCTTGAATTTATTGCATAATTTTACAGTAAAAGCTTGACTTTTACCTCATTAGGAAGTGAAAAGCTTTTGGGTCAACATGACCAGACTAACATAACTAAGTGTGTTTTAGACTCTAGGGAGCAGTTTAGTTCTGAACAAGTAAAGTAAGATTTACTTTTTTTTTTTTTCCCCGTTTCAGTTTAGATTATAATTTAGTGACTTCTAAACATTTTGAAGTTGTAGCTTACTGCCTTTGTGACATCTCATTCATCTTAAGCATATAATTTTTAAAAAATATTAAATGGAAGAAAATAAACTATGGTTTGATAATGTGGGAAATGGCCTAAGGGATATTGTGTGGGACCCTGTGGGTACCATGTCAGGAAGAGGGAAGTAGAGAGTGCACCCAGTGAGGACCTGAAGGGTTGTCACACTGCACATCCCAAGAAGTGATTTCTTATGATCTAGGGCTATCATTTTACCTCCTTGATTCTCAAGCTCTTTGCATTGTTTATCTCACAGAATTGTTTTGAAAATGAAATGAGAAAATGTGTCTGACCACATTTTACAAACTGAAGTGTTATATAAATAAAAGATACAAGTGGATAAAAGAACATGTAGTTTATCTTTATCAGGAGCTGAGACTCTGACTGGGTGCTGGGGGATTTTTGAAGCATTTATATATAGTCAGTCTCCTTGTGGTATTGGGTACATTTGAAATCCACCCCAGTGAGTCAGATGTCTTATCATCTCATCCTAATCACCATTTAAAAAAGAATTGCCATTTGATGAGCTCTTTACCATGTGCCAGGTGCCATCTTTCCATCAATTATTTCATTTTAATCCTGGAACAACCCTGAGCATAGGTATTGTTCTTCTCATTTGGGGAGTAAGAGAGCCAAAGCTCAGTTGTCATTTGCCAAGATGCACAGCTAGCCTATGGCAGGGCCAGGATTCCAACCCAGGCCTGTTGCATTCCTGAGTTTGTGCTTTTACTTAGAACTTACTTTCTTTTTTTTCTTTTGGTACCAGAGATTGAACCCAGGGGTGCTTAACCACTGAGCCACATCCCCAGCCCTTTTTTATATTTTATTTTGAGACAAGGACTCATTGAGTTGCTTAGGGCCTCACTAAGTTGCTGAGGCTGGCTTTGAACTTGTGATCCTTCTGCCTCAGCCTCCCATGCCACTGGGATTACAAGCATGTGCTACCGCACCCAGCTGCTTGGAACTTTCTTTTGCCTCTCTTTTGATTAATAGGTAACAAACTGAGCCCAGAAAGGCACAGGAATTTGTCTAAGGCCTTACAGCTGGTAGCAAAGCTAGGATGACAGCTAGGGCCCTGCACTCCTGTGGGGTGCTCCTTTGATTCTGCCACCCTCTAGTCTCAGCGACAGCTTCAGAGCATGAGCCACACAGAGGCAGACGTCATCTTTTGAAGTCAGAAACTGACAAAAATAATAGGACCCAGTTATAAAAATCCTCCTCTCCCCAATGCTTATAATCTTAATTTATCTTAAAGGCTTAAATTTTTAGACTTTTATATAATTTTGAAAATTTCCCTTTCAATCAGATTTCTGCTCAATCATAACAAAGTCCCATAACTTCTCTCCTTTCCACCCCCAGATGATAGAACTCATTTCATTGTCACAGAGGAAAATGACTTAATTCAAATAGAAAAGCAAAAGGCAGAGACAGGCAGTAGGCTGAATACATTTATTGCAATAAACAAAAATATTCATGAATATTAAAGACTTGCTAGCAGTCCTTCACTGTACATCTTTTATAAGTTTGGAGTTTGACTTAGTTTGATTTTGCTACTAATTAAATCTTCATTGAACAAACAGGAGATGCTAGAGAAGAAGATGTATAAGGAAAATGTTTGAGGCAAGATTGTTAAATAAGGGTAATGTAACAAAGTAAATGTTAGTATAATAAAATAAGGTGATTATAATATAAGAAAAATGTTTTAGGAAAAACTACAGGAAAAACTAGAAATAGCATATGTCAACAAATAACATTCTATTTCTTTCATTCCCAAAGAACTCTAACAAGGTGTTTTCCCATATCCCTAAAATTCCAAAAGGAAAGGCAATAGGCCTCATCCGTTGTAGGAAAGAATAAGATTTTAAGCCAGGTGTGGTGGCGCACACCTGTAATCCCAGTGGCTCAAGAGGCTGAGGCAGGAGAATCATGAATTCAAAGCCAGCCTCAAAAAAGTGAGGCACTAAGCAACTCAATGAGACCCTGTCCCTTAATAAAATACAAAATAGAGCTGGGGATGTGGTTCAGTGGTCGAGTGCTCCTGAGTTCAATCCCCAGTACCAAAAAAAAAAAAAAAAAGATTTTGGAAAAAATGAAGAGTTTTCTTGCTTTGATTTTTGCATTAAGTTAAAGAATAAGTTGTTGCCTTTCCCTTGAGGGACTTGTTTATAAGCTGAGAGGATTTTCTGTCACCTGTTGTGTTTGCCTGGTGCTGTGGATAGAAACCTGGGGCTCTGTGTGATAGGCACACGCTCCACCCCTGAGCCACATCCCCAGCCCCACTCCCCTTCTTAATAGCTGAATTCCCACTGACCCCTGAATCTCAGCTGTCATACTCCTGAGCTTTTTCTAATCAAAGGGCATGACCTGTATCCTGCTCACCACCCCATTTGGTTGTCATTTCAGCAGTTTCAGATGATTTTCTAGAATTTCCAGATGTCTTATTTGTTCCCTTCCTCCAGGCAGTATTCCTTACCTTGGTAACTTCTAAAGGATAGTCAGTGCAAGGAGATGTTCCATTTTAGTTGTTTTTTTCCACATATTAGTGCTTCTGTTAAAGTTTTATACCTTCTTTGTTGAAGGAAGTCAAAGAACTTCTAAAGAACTGGGTGCAGTGGTGCTTACCTGTAATCCTAGCTGATCCCAGTCTCTCGGGAGGCTGAGGCAGGAGGATCACAAATTTGAGGGCAGTCTCAGCAATTTAGTGAGCTTTTTTTGTTGCTGTGACCAAGAGACCTGTCAAAAACAATGTAGAGGGGGGAAAGTTTATTTGGGACTCACGGTTTCAGAGGTTCTGTCCATTGGTGGCTGACTCCATAGCTCTGTGCCTGAGTTGAGGCAGAACATTATGGTGGAAGGACAGGGCAGAGAAGAGCAGTTCAGGACATAGCAATAAGGAAACAGAGTTCTTGCTCACCGGGAACAAAATGTAAACCCCAAAGTCACACCTGCAGTGACCTACGTCCCCTAGCCACACCCTCTCTACCTGCAGTTTTCACTCAGTTAGTGGATTAATCCAGTGATTAAGTTAAGGCTCTCACCACCCAATCATTTCACCTCTGAAATTTCTTGCATTGTCTCACACATGAGCTTTTGGGGGACACCTCATATCTAAACCATAAAATTGCCTCAAATAAACTGGACTGGGGATGTTGCCCAGGGGTGAATTGTCCTTGGATTTTATCCTCAGTACTGCAAAAAATGGAGAAAGAGCCGAGGATAAAGCTGGAGGGTAGTGTGCCCCTGGGTTCAATCTTCAGTACCACCAAAAATAGAAAAAAAAAGGAAAGACAAGAACTTGGCAAGAGCCTGATTTCTTTTGTCTTCTACTCACCTGAGTACAGTTGGCTCTGTCCGTTGTCAGTTATGCATGTGCTTGGCAAACAATATTTTAAAACCATTCTCCTGTACCTGTACACAAGAAGGGTTATGAATATTCTGTTTTTCCTTTGTTTCTATTACTTTGGGGAAAACAAAGCCTCAAAGAAGTCTTGCAGTCCTCTGGGAAGAGACTAAGGACCAAAAGGCAGAGAGAAACCCAACAGAGGTAGCAGCAGATGGCCCCCCTCAGTGACCAACAGAGCAGTTCCTGTTGTTGGGGGACCTCCCACACCCAACACACACCCTGGGAGGGTTTAAGGAAAGCCTCCCATTACCCAGACAGGATTTGTAAGGTTTTTCTGGGGGAAAATGCCCTTTAGTAAAAAGTGTTCCCACAGAGGCCAACAAAACATTTATCCAATGGTTATTAAACTCCTGTTGGGAGGCTGGAGAGGTGGATAAAGCAGTCCTTGGGCTGGGGTGGAACTCAGTGGTGGAGCACTTGCCTAGTATGCACAAGGCCCCACTTTCCATACAGAGCACCACACAGACACAAACAAACAAACAAAAATGAAACCACAGTACTTGCCCTTGAACAACAGGTTCCCCTAAGAAGGTTCCCCAAAGAAGAATCAATTCAGTGACTCCCACCTTTCCCTTGGAGCATTTTTTCCTCATGTGTACAGATTCTTGACAACATTTACCATTTTACCAATGCAATAGCCCAGGTACCAAAAGTCAGTGACCCAGTAAAAACCACCTGCTCTGTCTTCACTCTGTTCAGGCCAATGTACAGATTTCCTGTGTTTCTCATGATCTTGCTGCTTTGGAAGCTGGAGAGTTCCATAATTCTGTCTGTCATCCCTGGAAAACAGCAACCTTTAGCTTTTGTTGGTTAAGATTTTTCTCATGACTTTCTACTTCAACTTTTTCTATTGAAAGATAAGCTCACAATACAGTGGGGAAATTCAGGATCCAAACAGGTATTTATGATCCTGCTCTTAATGTTGACTGCACCAAAGGGAATTTAGGAAGGGGCTCCATTTTTAGAGATGTCTCATCTATGTAATTCACCTATTGTTTCCTTGAATCATATGGATATATATGTTAGAGCTTCATTTGGAAAAACAGTTCTTTATGACCTAGATAGAAGCTGTCTTAAAAAAAAAAAAAAAAAAAAAAAAGAAGCTTTTAGAAGAGAAAAAACAAAATTAAAAATATATACAGGTAATTAGTACTTTGAGGTTGTTCAGTGTTATTTTGGACATTTTTTAGCTTAAACCAGGGCTTTGAATTTTGGTTTTTAATGTTTTTGTCAATTTACATAATGAGAAGAGTTATTCAAAGGAAATTTTTTAAATGTTAAATTGTTACCTTGAATAAAGTGCCAAAGTATTACTGCAAGCAGAGTTCCCAGAAAATGCTTAATAAATACTCATTGTCATCCTTTGTTATTCTTTCCTAGAAATCAAAGCCCAAGTTTTATGTGCTTTCCATGTTCCCTTATCCTTCTGGCAAGCTGCATATGGGCCATGTGCGTGTCTACACTATCAGTGACACCATCGCATGGTTCCAGAAGATGAGAGGAATGCAGGTAAGGAAAGATGCCTGCTGAGACAGCCCTCTTCTGCCACTCAGGACAAGAGTGTAGTGGCATGTGCTCAAGATAAATGATGACAGCCAACTTTAGTTATGATTAGAATGACTTTGAGGATTGAATTGAAAAGCTTGGTGTTTCCTTTTATGCATAGAAGACATCATAATCAAGCACCTACATTAATTGGGAAGACAGCCATGAATTGCATGTTGCGCTAAGGGTGGAGATACAAATGTGGGTAACCCTCATGTCTTCCCAGAAGGAGTCACCCCATCCATAAATAGTCATTATATAGGGGAATGAAACCCACAATAGAAAAATGAATCAAATCCTGTGTGTTAGTCAGTTTTCTAGCACTTTGACAAATATCTGAGATCATCAACTTATAGAGAAGAAAAGGTTTATTTTGGTCGTGACTTTAGAGTTTCCTTCTCACCATTAGGTGGACCCACTGCTTTTAGACCTCTGCTGCAGATGGCAAATGGTGGGCAGCACATGGCACAGCATGGTTCATCTCATGGGCCAGGAAGTGAAACATAGGAAGGAAAGGGTCTGGGTCTCACTATCCCCTTCAAGGGAACACCCCCAGCCCCTGAAGACCTCTCACTAGGCCCTACCTCTTAAAGGTTCCATCAGCTCCCAATACCACTAATATATGGGCCTTTGGGTGACATTTAAGATGCAAACTAGAGCATGCTGTGAATGGCAGATGGGGCCACGAGAGAGATTTTTCCCTTTATGTTAGATGTTTTTACATTCTCTAATGAGCAAGCATTTATTTTATAATGGGAAAAAATAAAATTTTATAAGAAAATATATTTGGAAAATATTATTTGGGGAATTGGGAAAGCTCTGATAAAGAGGAAACTTCTGACGTGAATCTTAAAGGCAAGGTGAAATTTATCAGGAGAGAGGAGGAGAAACGCCCTTCTGTGGCTGATGTAGGTCAGTCCTATTTACCCCACTGCCCACTACCCTAGAACCTGCTCTTTACTCTTTAGCAAGACATCAACTATAAGATGGGGTGATAGTAACCAAATTATCTTTTAACCACCTATGGAAAGAGGCAAGATGGAGGAGGAGCTGAGAGCTTGGACCATTGAAGTAGACTCCCAGGATTCAAATGCCAGTGCAAACTTTGACTAGTTAATTAACCTCTTCAAGACCCAGTTTTCTCTCATCTTTAAAATGAAGATAAAATTGTACCTGCCCTGTTGGCCATGACTAGGGACCACAGTATGTTACCAATAAATATTGGCAGTTGTCATCTGTGGGCAGGATCCTACTCACATCAGATCCTGAAAGCTAGAAGTATACATCCCTATTCGATTTTGTTTTTAGTCATCTGGGTAGTTTGAAATCCACTATGGTAGGAGTGTTTACACCTTGGAAATCAGCAAACCTACAAATGAGTGCTTTTCCCCCTGAAAGCCAGTTGTTCAACATTTACTGGCTCTCCACTGGTGTTTGCTGTTATTAACTTGTCAGGGTCTATACAGGTGTTATCTGCCACCTCCCAGTTTTTTTTATAAAGCTTTTTTTCTTTAGAGAGGTAAGTGCATCTTATGTCATAATTAGTTTGAAGGTTTTTACTGAACTAAAATTGACAGCAAGAAGTATTCCTTAAAAATGAGGTCAAGTTGTGATGTGTCTGTCGAGGAGTTAATAGCTGTATACCGCCAAACTTAGAGATTTGCATTCTGTCTCAGATGGTCAAAAGATTTATGGTTATATCACATGTTATTTTTCCCTCATATTGCTTGCCATTATTTCTGTGGTTTGTTAGAAAGAGACAGGTCAGAATGAATTGGCTTTTTTACTAAAATAAAATTTCTTTTCTTCCTTCCTTCCTTTCTTCCTACCTTTTTTACTTCCTTCCTTCCCTCCCTCCTTCCCTTTGTTCCTTTCTTTCTTCCATCCTTCCTTGACTGGAGATGGAACCTAGGGCCTTGCAGATGCTAGGCAAATACGCCATTGCTAAGCCACACTGTTTTAAGTCCCTTAAAATTCAGTTCCTTAACTAACAGTGATCCTTCAACTAGATTTGTCTTGCTGTTATTGTTATTATTACTTATGCCAACTTATTTTGAACAATTAGTGAGTGCAGGCAAATTGTTGAAGGTTAAATATTTATAGCAAAGCATAAGCATTGATGATAGGGTATGGGGAAGGTTGAGGGTATATATGTGGGATTCTAATTCCTTTGAATGAGATGAGATGCTGCAGAAGAAGCTCATGGCAGAGCCCTAGGCCCAGAGGAGCTGGATCCTTCCAGGCAGCTCAGACTCAAAAGACAAGTGTTAAATGGTGTCTTCCTACCATCGCTGAAGTTCACAGTCAGGCTGGACCCAGGAATTGGACATGGTTTGAATGGTGTTGTACCACTTTCTAGCTGTGTGATCCTGTTTAGTCATTTAGTGTTTCTGAATCCCACTTTGCACATTTTAAAAATAGGGATGGACCAGGGCTGTAGCTCAGTAGTAGAGTGCTGTCTAGCATGTGCAAGGCGCTTGATCCCCAGCATGAAAAAAAAGAAAAAGAAAAATGAAAGAAAGAGAAAAAGAAAGGAATGGAAAGGAAAGAGGAAAATAATGATAACAATAATTCCTCCCTCTAGGGTTGTTGGAAGGGTTAAATGAGATGGTGCATGTATGGTGCTTATATCTAGCACATAATAATCCCTTTATCAAGTGATAGCTGTAATTATTATTTATACTGATCTGATTTACTCTGAGCTGCTCAGGAAAGTGATTCACTACCATTTAATAAATGAATCCCCGCTCTCTTCTGCGTGGTGCCTGCTGCACAAAGCTGCCCTCTGAGAAGCAGCTTGACTGCATATTCTTGTCTACAGTTCATAGTGTCTGTGCTCAGCCTGGATCTGGGCCTTATTCTTGAAGTCACTATTTGTTATTTGGTTTAAGGTATCTTAGGCTATGTGATCAGCAGACTCCTAGGTTTTTTGTTTTCTGTTCGTCGATTTAGTTGTTGTGTTTTAAGATGACAAGCTGTCCTTTGGAGATGTCCTTTTAAGTTACATTGCAATTAATTTCTTGCTAATTTTCATACTTCATGTTAAGTCAGAGCATTCCATATGTAACCAGCAAACTTGGTCAGGCTGTTTTTAAGTGATGTAGAAAGGGGGGAAAAAAGAGAAAAAAAACCCCACCTCAGTTTACTGTCAACCATATGAAAGAAGACTTATTGAACTTCCCTGTCATTTTCAAATCCTGCCCAGTGTCTGGACAAGTCCCTGAGATCATGTGGGCTTGAACTCAAGTTGAGCTTAATGATCCTCACTCTAAAGAGGGCAGAAATATCTAATCTGGGACTGCCAAACAAGATCTGAAATGTGTATTGATTAATTCATCAATAAATGGTCAATGAACACCAGTTTTATTCTAAACCCTTGGTTTTCTACTCTATTAAATAGAAACACTGGAATTTTAGGTTGAAAATCAGGCAGTAGGCCTATGAAAAATTTAGCCAACTCTGCCCTATTAATTTGTTAGTTTGTTGGCTTGCTTTGTTCTTGAATGAAGATGTGTGAGGTACTTCTAAGACACACCAAAAACAGCATTATGGGAAGTATAATGTGGAGTACCTCATGTAGTGAGTCTTTCTGGCCACAGTGACCTCTGCAGATGTGTCCCCTGTCCTCATCTTCCTCAGCCTCGGCGATATGCAATCAGTGGCATGTTTCTTCCTTGAACCATTCTGTTCTCTTGGCATCAGACTCCACTCTCTGAGTTTTCCTCTTGTATCTTGGCTTCTTCCTCCCAACTTACTCCATAATTTCCCCTATTTCATTCCATCTTTGCATACTCACAGTCAGGTTCAGGAAGTTCTCTTTTATTACTAAACTTGCTAAGAATTTTTATCATGAATGTTGATTTTCGTCAAATGCCCTTTCTTATCCATTAATGTGGTATATTATCTTAGTTTACTTTTAACAATAGTAAAACATTCTTGAGGAACATTACCTTTTTTCCATGATTTAAAGATGTTTAGGGGCTGGGGTTGTGGCTCAGCAGTAGAGTGCTAGCCTAGCACACACGAGTCCCTGGGTTCGATCCTCAGCACCACATAAAAATAAACAAATGAAATGGAGATATTGTGTCCAACTACAACTAAAAATAAATAAATAAATATTTTTAAAGATGTTTATATTGTTATATTCAATTTGCTAATTTCCCTGTGTATATGAGAAATATTGATCTGACATTTTCTTGGGAATTAAGGTTATGCTGGCTTCATAAAACAAGCTATGGAATTTTCCCCTCTTTCTAGGCAACGTAGAGGGGAGTCCTGGGGATTAAGCCCACAGCCTTATGCGTACTAGGCAGACATTCTACCACTGACCCACAACCCGAGCCCTTTTTATTTTATTTTGAGACGGGGTGTTGGTATGTCACCCAAGCTGGCTTTAAACTTTGAGATTCTCCTGCCTCAGCCTACTGAGCAGCTGGGGTTATGGGCATGCATCACTTTGACCTACAAAGTATTCCCTTCTTCCTATTTTCTGAAAGTGGTATATGTTATTATTATTTCTTTCTTAATCGTTTGTTAGCGTTCATGAGTGATGCTGTCTGGGCCTAGAGTTTTCTTTGGGGCAAGTTTTAAAATTACAACTTCTGTTTCTCTAATAGGACTATTTAGATTGTCTATTTCTTTCTGTGTCAGTATTAAGATTCTGTGTTTTTCAAGGAATTTGGCCACCCTGCCTCAGATTCTGTTCTGGAGCACTTCATCTTTTTTTCTCTACTCACTTTCCTAGGTAGTCTCATCTGTTCCTTTTATTTTAATGTGATACTTTTAAAACTATGGACATTGCCAACATAGAAGTATTCAGATCCACAGATACTCAAACCTACCATCCTGATGTAACATATAGTACCATTTAATCCTGTTAGCCTCAATACTTTAAAAAAAAGTATTCAGCTATTCCTCTCAACAGTCACATTCCCATCCTTCACTGCTAAGTAACCACTCTCCCAAGGCGTTGCCTTTATATTTTCATGTGTTTACTCTATATATTGTTTAAGGATACACACACATACCACACACACATTTACATGTAGTTTTGAGTTTTTAATTTAATATAGAAGGTATCTGATTAGTATTTACATATATTTTTACTCACTAGTTCCAGATTTATCCTTTCTGTGGCTCTAGAGTTAGTTCATCCATTTTGGGTGCTATTTGACAATATTTAATTAACCATTTTCACATTGATTTTCAAGTTGTTTCCCAAGGATGTCCAGTGAATACCCTTGTGCTGGACCTGTCAGCCTGTGGAAGTGGCCTGGCTAGGTAGAGTGTGAACAGCCTCAGCATTACTACATCCCACCCAATTGCTTTCCAAAGTCTTGGTGATTTATATGTCCATTAGTAAAGAATGATATATATATATATATTTATATATATTTTACTGTTATATATCCTTGACAACAAATACTAGTGTTGACTTTTTAATCTCTGCTATTAGTATATAGGAATTAGCATCCAACTGTGTTTGTTTATTTTTTTGTTTGGTGCTGGGGATTGAACCCAGGATGCCCACTGAACTATACCCCCGGTTTTCACTTGTGCTTTTAGTTTATACTTTCCTGATTACTGTCTGTGGGAGACTGAGATGTTTTTCTTGTTTATTGTCTATGTAAGCTTCCTCTTCCCTGATTGGCTTGCTCACATTATTTCTAAATTCCTCTTGCATTGTGTGTCTTCTTCCTATTGCTCTATAGGAGTTTTTATATAGTCTGGATTATTGATTCCTTGTTAGCTGAATGTAGTATCAATATCTTCTTTCAGTCTGTGGTTTGTCTTTGCATTTTGTGAGGCTGGCCAGACTATGGATCATAGTTTAGCTTTGAGAATGGGCAAGAATGATGACTCAAAGTTCAAGGTAGCTTTTTCTGTGGTTTCTTCCCATAGCAACTAATAGATTGTACAAAGGAGAAGAATGAGATCAGAGTGCAATTAATTACCCTCAATCCCAGTGACCTCCTGTGCCTTCACAAACATGCCTGAAAGCTGGGATCATCTCAGTTCCCCCAGTGAAAGATGAGTCCCCCATCCTGCCGCACCACCCAAGAGTGAAAGAGAACTAGGGTGTGACTCAGAGCTGTTGGGTCCCAGTGGTCCCGCACTCAAGCATGCTGTCATGCCTCATTAAAAGGCAACTCTGTCACTTGGGGAGCTATGTTACTTGGGCTCAGATTTCAGCCTTTGGCATTTTTACTGTGCCAGCAATGGAGCAGTCTTTCTTTGTCTCTGCCAGTAACCAGGAAGCACCCGTGCCACTCTCCCTAATTGCATCCCTCCTCTCTAGTACCCTTAAACTATGTCCTGCATGCTTCATATAAATATTTTTAACAGAATCCAAAGTTGTTCACTGCTTCAGTTTTCTTTTTGCAATGATCCTACCTAACCTGTCCTCCCAGGCCTTCTGAATCCACAACCCTTAACTAAGTACAAACTCATCTCAAAATAGAGGAATGTCCTTGTTCTCACTTCTGTGGTTTTTACCCGTGTTTCTCCTTCTTGGAGTACCTCTCACTGTCCTCTGTAAGCAAGCCTCATCATTCTTCAAGGTCCCTTAAAGTTATACTTCTACCATCAATTTATACCTCAGTTCTCCAGCTCACATTTATCAAGAAGTACACTTACAGTCAGAACTGAAAACTCACTTTAGCTAAGTCCCTGTGTTCTCCATGTGTTGTTGTTTTTATCTGTCCAATAATATATTGTAAACTTCACAGGGGCAGGAAAGGTCTCTCTAACTCTTTTTGTGTTTAATGCATGTCAAGTGTTAATGGTCATGGGGACCATCATTTTTGGTATATCTGCACCCTATGGGGTCCTTTGTTGCTGTGGAGATCACAGTTTGGTAAGCCTCAACCATTTTTGAGTTGATGGAGTCCCTGGATATTGTTTAAAGCATACAACTCCTTTCTTTAAGTCTAGAATAAGTTCTAGAATAAGTGTTTATTACTCAAATATAAATTTTTTTTTTTTTCAAATTTGAAAACTCTCAAATGCCCATGACAAAGTCTTTGGGCTCATGTATGGCAAATAATGAATGAAAAGTTAAACTCTGTGGGGTGCAGTGGCGCACACCTGCTGGAGAGGCTGAGGGAGGAGGGTCACAAGTTTGAGGCCAGTCAAGACCTGTTTTAAAATTAAACAAAAAAATAAAAAGGGCGAGGGATGTAGCTCAGTGGTGGAGTGTTTGCTTAGCATGTGCAGGGCCCTGGAGTTTGAGCCTGTAATACAAAGTTGCTGCTGCCAGTTTGGGCATAGAGGCATTTATGTTTGGTCAGCTTTTCTGTGTCCAGCAGTGGTTCTTAAACATTAAGTTCTTAAACATAATGATCCTCTGAGGAATTTGCTGGAAAGGCAGGCATGGGGCCCAGGAATCTGCAGTTTAAATGATCCATCAGGTAATTATGACACAAGTCCTCCTCCAGGTTTGGCACTGAAATGAATAAGATGGAGTACTCTGCAGGGCAAAAAGTGGATGTGGTTCTCTAGGTTCAAACATAGCTCACAGCCGGGCATGGTGGCACACTCCTGTAATCCAGTGGCTCAGGAGGCTGAGGTAGGAGGATTGCAAGTTCAAAGCCAGCTTCAGCAACATAATGAGGCCCTAAGCAACTCAGTGAAACCCTGTCTCTAAATAAAATACAAAAAAGGGCTGGGGATGTGGCTCTGTGGTTAAGCCCCTCAGAGTTGTATCCCCAGTACTTAAAAAAAAAAAAAAAAAGCACACAGCTCACATGGAAGTGAGAAAAAAACTGAAGGTCATAAACAGTTAATGCTGCTGGGGACATGGATGAGATGTGGACTGTGTAAACCGAGTGGCACAGGTCAATCAGGAATCAACAGTGACGACACCTGCCTTACCCATCTCGCAGATTTGTTGCAAGATTTGTGTGAGACAATCGATGAGAAAACCCTTTAGAAACTGTAGTGCACTTTTTGAGGATAACCCAATTAATAATAGCCATCAAAGGGCGTCTTGAGCTCTGCACATTTGAACACGGCCATTTGAAGCCAGAGGTAAATCTCTCAGTAATCAGCGAAGGCTGCAGTGCCTGCCAATCGGTTGCTTCTCAAACTCATAGAACGTCTGATGACATATTTAAAGCTCAGCTCCATATGGTGATTTTGTTGTGTTTTCATATGTTGTATGCACAGATGGTTAGAAAATAAAATTGCCCGCCTCCCACCTCGGCTGGTCTCCCCAGCACCTTCTGGTCCAGAATCCTGGGTGATGAAAGCATCAAAGTGCCAAGTCCCCCTCACAGAGTTGGGCTTGGACTAATTAGTCTTAGGCAAAAAGCCACCAGGCATTGTCCAAATAGTTTTCTGCTTGGGCCTTTTTGCTATTCACTGTGGAGGAGGAGGAAAATTGAGGCTATGAGTCTGGCAGCTGCATAACCATAATGTAATTACCCACAAATATCAGGAAGCAAGGGGAGTTCTTAGCGAGTGAACGGTAGTGTACATCTCCTCGGCCTTTCAGTTGCCAGTGAACAGGTGTTTATGAAGTGCCCAGAGAGTGCAGCGTATGGCATTTAGTTTTCAAATTTTCAAATCTCTGTAGCATCAGAAAGTAGATAGTGGATTTCCAGGGCTTATCCTTGCAGATGTAATTTCAAGGGGAGGCTGAATTGCCAGTCCAGGCCCTTGATTGGAAACTGACTGATTCATCTGCCCATCACGTCCCTCCACATTCCCAGAGGAGGTCTGCTGCTTTGAGTTTAGGTACCGTCATTTGTTTTGTTTTTTATTCTGAAATATTCATTTGATTTTTATATCCAATCTGTAATAATGCAGGTTATTGTACTTGCTAACAAAATTAAATGTTCTGTTTCTTATTTCTTGGAAATAGTGTTGAACCTACTCCAAAGACGCCACAGTACTCTGAGAATAGCCGTTTTTGAGAAGCAGTAACCATGGTTGCTCTCAGTCTGAAGCTGCACTGATTTCAGGTGTAAAGTTTTGTCTTATGATGAGAGGGAGAGAGCTGGCTATTTCCAGGGAACTGGCTGGCCCTTGGTAGTGAGTGACATGGAGCTACCTCTGTCCACCGGGCAGTTTCCTTCCCATTGGCCTCCACACTCTTTCGCTCTCTCTGATCTTGCTTGCTTCCTGTGTTGGAAAACAACTGTCCATTTGCCTGTTTATTTTTTTTTTCTTCTTAAAGTATTTTTAAATTGTACGTAAAATTCTGTAGTGCCCCTGTTAAAAAGAAACACAACGTAGATAAGGCTTGGCTTCCTTTGACCACCCTCCCACTTTGAGCAGACTCCTCCAGCCAGTGACCCTGGCATTTTCCACAGCATGTCCTGCCAGAGTCTTTTCTGTACTCTTTCATATGGAACGTGCTCTCTCCTCTGTCCCTCTCTTCTAGACTTCTTGTCCTCCAACCACCTGCCAACCCTGAGACACCCTGGCTCAGCTGTAGGAAGGCAGGCAGTCTTGCCTGGATGGCTATTAGCCAGCTTCCAGGCCTCTCCAGGGCTGGACCCTGGGCTCTGCCCTGGCCTCTCCAGGGTTCTACCACCATTTGCCTCCATCCTTGATTTCTGGCCTGCATCTTAGCTTTCCTGACTCCTCTGAGATCTCACATCATGGTAGGGTTGTGGTCCTATTAGTGTTCCCACACTGTCCTTGGCCAGTTTGCAGTCAGAGCCATTCCTTGCTTTGATTTCTGTGGCAGAAGGCTGACCCCTCTGGTTCTGTTTCCCAAGCTGTGATGTCCATTGGCTTCTAGCTGGTTTTGAACAATAGGAAATCTGGGTGAGATTGGAGGGCAGGAGGAAGGGAGAATCCAGGGAATTTCTGGCCCTCCCTCCCTGCCCTGGTTCCATCTCTCCCACTAATCCAGTTCTATCCAGGAGCCTGTTCGAGCTGCTGAGCTGAATGGGCTCTGCTGAATGCTTCTCCCTTTGTCTCAGTGCAGACATTGCAGTGGTATCTTGTTCTTCTGACTTTCTGGGTGGTCCCCTGTCCCCTTGGCTTCTCACTCAGTTTAACATACTTTAAGTATTTGTTATAAGAACTTGGTGGAATTGATGGTTTTTCAGACTTTGGAAGTTTATTGTATGGGTTTTTTGTTCAGCTATTGGGACTTCTTAATTCAGTCTCTGAATATTTTTGCATTTATTATTTTAAAATTATCATTCTAGTCATCTGCTGCTCTCTGCAATGTCATGTTCCCGTTGTTCCAAATTGATATGATGTATGTCTCAAAGTATGTCTTCTTCAATAGATGTAAAAAAGAAATGAAATATCTGGAAAAATATTCTACAGCTGCAGAAAGTACTCATACCCAAGAATAGGTTCCTAGGAAACTGAGACCACTCAGGTGAGCCCTAGTGTATAAATCCAGATGCCAGTTGTTTTTTTTGGTGGGAGTGGGGTGGGGTAAATTGCCTAGTTAGCACATGTAAGTTAGAGGTGTAGTTACTTCTTTAAAAAAAAATTTTTTTTTTTTTAGTTGTTGATGGACCTTTTATTTATTATTTATATGCAGTGACTGAGAATTGAACCCAGTGCCTCACACATGCTAGGCAAGTGCTCTACCATTGAGCCAAAACCCCAGCCCCCTGCAGTTACTTCTTTAACTAAGGAAGAACTAAAACAAGTTAGGGTGATAGAAAGGATTATAAATTTTAAAACCAAAAGGAGGGTTTAAAGTTTTGTTTTTTCTTTTTTTTTGTTACTGGGGATCGAACCCAGGGCCTTGTGCACTTGTGCATGCAAGCAAGCACTCTACCAACTGAGCTATATCCTCAGCCTGAGGGTTTAAAGTTCTAGTGAATGATTTGGACAGTCTTGGTATAGAGAATCCAAGGACAAGAAACTGAAGAAACTACAGTTTTTGTTTTTTTCTGCAGGGCTGGGGATCAGGTCATGGCCTCTGCATGCTAAGTACATGCTCTACCACTGAACTACTTCCCTAGCCCAGAGCAGCGTCTGATGCCTAGAATGGGGTAATTAGTCTGAATAACATTTAAGAGACCAAGACATGAATGAGGCTGGCAAAGGAAGCATCTGTCACATTGTCTCTCACGTAAACGAGCCATAACAATTTTACCAGAAAATAGAATCTGCTGTTTGAGAGACAGAAGCAGGTTTGAGTATGTTGTAATCCTGCTGCAGGTCCTCGGTTTATCCCCCACCCCAACAGGAGTGAATCATTTTATAGCATAAGAGTGAGCTCTGCACCTGCTTATGGGGCTCTGGGAAGCCAGGATATAAGATCAAGGGGACCCTTCCCAGATCACTGGACCTTTATTTCAGTGATCTGACCTGTGGTGGACAGAACTGCCATTTGACTTCATGATGCAGAAGGTCTTTCTCACACTCTGTCTTCTTTTCTTCTGCCTAGTGTGATTTTTTTTTTTAAATTTCAATAAGAATCTGAAATATTAAGAAACTTTGAAGATTTTTCTAACTTCATATTCATAGACAGCTTGGAAAACATGTGAACTAAGAATATCTTTTCATGTTCATTCCATCTGAAAACAGAAATAGAAGTGAATAAGTATATTACGTAAATCCAGACGGGTTTTTTGTGACAGTCTCTGTATTGACTTTATTTAAAAATATGGATGGCGCCTAACAGAATGTTAATAGGCAGAAACATTGAATCCGTGCCATTTTGGCAGTTCTGACAAAGACACCAAGTGGTAATTAAGTTTTCCCCTTTCTGTGGAACAGTTACACAACAGTTACATTATTCTGCCAGTGAAGCAGTCCTAAGAGACTCTCAGCGCAGCTGGAAGCAGAACTCAGGTGTTGTCCGTGGAAGTATTATAGAACTTTCAAGTAATCCAGCACATGTCCCCTAGCATTGGATTTTTTTTTCTTCTGAAACTTTAAAAGAAAAAGAGAAAGAAGTGCAAAACTTAATTGCGATCACAGGAGAGTGTTTGTCATCTATGGATCAAGCAGTATTCAAGGGAAAGCTGTGTCCCAAAGGGTACTTGTCTTAGGATTCTTGGCTGCCAGGGATTGTAACCCAATTCAGATCAGCTTAAGCAGAAAGGGAAGTTTTGATTGTTTGGTTTTACAGATCCTGATGTAACTCACAGGATCCAAGGAAATGCTGTAGGAACAGGCTCACCAGGATTGGGACCAATTCCTTGAAGCCAGCTGCATTCTAGCTCTCCTAGCTCCTTCTGTTTTGTTTTCTCAGACATCTCCATGAGGTGAGGCAGAGTCACCTGGATCTCTTGGGAGCCACCTGGACTAAGGAGAAAAGAGAGTCTCCTCCTGTCCCAGCACTCGGCCTGGCTTCAGACCAGCCTGCAAAAGGAAGGATTCAGGCATATGCTTCCCCTGTAGCCAGAGGAAGGGTCTTTATGATTGGTGGTCCAGGCCAGAACCCTGTGAGATTGGAAAAACAGTTTCCAGATGAAGAGATGCTGTTTGGGAGGATGAAACCCCGGGTCTGTCACATTTCACAAGAGAAAAATAGACCTCAGGTTCTCAGCTGAAGTGGGATGTGTCCAATTAGGTTGCTAAAACTGCATGGATCTGTTCAGGGATTGGTAGAACTTTAAATAAAAAGACATATATGCATATTTTCAGATTTTATAAAGAAATCCACAATATAATGTTAAATGAAAAAATGCAGGTCATAAAGTGATATATTATAAATAGATTCTATTTCCATAGACATAAGCAAGTTCCTATACATGTCTTCATGTTTGTGTCTGTGTTTGAGGGTGGAGGCTTTGAAGAATACAAAGGCTGGGGTTATTGGTTATATTAAGGAGCTGGGAATGGGCAGAGTAGTGGGTAAGGGTCAGCTTGGCCTTGATTTGTCATTGTGTTGTGTTGTTCTACTTGTTAAAAGCAGTTTGTTCACGCTAAGTGAATAAGCCAGTCCCCCAAAACCAAAAGCTGAATGTTCTGTCTGATATGCAGATGGTGACTCATGATAGGGGTGGAGGGAGGAGTGGAGGTTCACTGGGGTGGACAGGGAGGAATCGGGGAAAGGTGGGGGGTGGAATGGGAAAGATAGTAGAATGAATCAGACATAACTTTCCTGTGTTCATATATGAATACACAACCAATGAAACTCCACATAGTGTATAACCACAAAAATGAGAAGTTATACTGCATATAATATGTCAAAATTCATTCTACTGTCATGTGTAACCCAAAAGAACAAATTAAAATTTTTTTTAAAAAAAGCAGGAAATATGGATGCAGCAACTGAAAATAGTAGCTTAGGAGTCATCTCAGGGAAGTCCAGGGCTTCCCTGATGGCCCAAACTGGGAAATACAGCACAGAACCTGGCAAACCAGGCTGCCCTGGAGCAAGAACCAGCATGAGAGATCCATAGCATGTTTGTTTACTGAGCCTGTGTCCCTTCCAGAGAGCAGGTCTGGGTGAGACCAGTCTCCCACCACCTCCAATATGGTGACATCTACTTCAGGGCAGTGTCCTTGCCCAGGGCCATCAGACAGGCTCCTCCGTGACCAATTCACAGATGGCTGCCTTCTGCTGATGGACTGCTCTGCTTCAACCAGCTGCGACAAGAACAGCTGGGCTGCTTTCCATCGAAGCACCTGGTGTGAACCATTAACTATGTGGGAAAGAAGAACTGCTCGGTCCCTTTCCCTGAAAGGAGGGCCAAGGACCTCTCCCTTTGAGCCTGTGTGGTCTGCTCTGTTTAGGTAAAAATTTCTGATGCCTGGCACTAACCTTCTTCTGAGGCTCCCTGTAAGCAACCCACCCTTAGGGAAGTACATGGGTGTATCTCACATGAATATATGTGAAGTAGAATTTTAAGTGAGTCTTATTTCTTATGGTGTATGTCTTTAGTTGAAAATGTCCCATCCTGATGTAGGGGTAGGTGATGAGGTGGCGCCAGCAAGTGCCTCTGAATATTCATTATCCCAGGAAGTGGGAGCATGAGCTCAGGTTCTCTGCATGGTTACACTCCTGCTGGTGGCAGTGGACAGCCAGTCAGATGGCCCACTGGAAGGGGCTGCTTTCTAGAAATCCTGGAAACTGGCTTGGAGAGAAGCTGTGTCTGTGGCATTGTGGCTGGATCATTTTCAGAGACTAGTGGGGAACTGACGGGGCAGAGACCTGGCTGTCTGAGGCCATCCTTGGTGTCTGTAAACAGTGTTTCACGTCATTGTTTCTATATGCAGCATGTTAAGTTAGGTTTAGAGAATTTGCTGTTGAAGCTGCCAACTACACTCTAACTAATCATCCATTTGGAGAAAGGAGTTTCTTAGTGGCCTATCCTGGCTCAAAGTGGTTGCTCCTCAGTCTTGCTGGGCCACAGTTGCTTACACTTCAAATAAGGGGGTAAAATAGAGGATGTGTCTCAAAAGAATCTTTAAGCTCCAAGATCTTGAGATTTTGCTCTTAAGAGAATGGAAATATCTTATAGGAAGTGGTTTGAAGGCAGTAATCTTTAAGAATAAAAGTAATAATGGTTAACACTACACACAGCACTTTACTTACTACCTGGCAGGCACTATTCTCCGTGCTTCTCCTATATTAACTCATTTAATCCTCACGATGATCTGATGAAGTTACCAATTTATCCCCATTTATAGAAGACAGACTGAGGAAAGATGAGGAAACTACATGTAGAGCATTCCTTATGCCCAAGTAGTTTGCAATTAATTTAAAATATATAGGATATTTTACAAATTAGTATAAATGCTGCATAGGGCTTGCTCAAAAGATCTACTTAGATACAGTCTCAGTGGTTGTTATGTGGAGGCCTACTGTCTGCTGCTATGTGTTCCCACATCCCTGGTAGTGGTGTATTCCCTTCCTTACTGTAGGAAGAAAGGGATGGATTTCAGGAAGAAATGGGGAGGGGGCCTTTCAAAAGAGTGTGTTGGTTCAGGTAGGGGAAAAAGAGGGAGAGGAAGAGAGAGGAACAACAGAATTCTCGGATCTGGAGTGAGCTCAGGTAAGGTGTTGAGTGATACTCAAAAGATGGGAATGGGTGCTGAACTCAGGTGAGTTCAGGAGAAAGACAGTGGCCTGGGCCTCTCCAGATGGACCTGCTTAGGTGAAGGTAGAGCTGGATCTCTGGTTATCAGTCATGGTGCACATTCAGTGCAGCTCTGTCCAACAGGACTTTCTGTGGCGATGGCATATTTTATATCTCCACCATCTGATTATGTAGCCATCGGCCATTGTGGCTATTGCATATGTGGAAAGTGGCTAATGAGCCTGAAGAACCAACTTTAAATTTTTATTTTGAGGGGCTGGGGATGTGGCTCAAGTGGTAGCGCGCTCGCCTGGCATGCGTGCGGCCCGGGTTCGATCCTCAGCACCACATACAAACAAAAGATGTTGTGTCTGCCGAGAACTAAAAAATAAATATTAAAAATTCTCTCTCTCTCTCTCTCTCTCTCTCTCAAAAAAAAATAAAAAAATATTTAAACAAAAAAATAAATAAATAAATAAAATTTTATTTTGATTAAGCTTGAATGTATAGCCACATATATGGCTACCATATTGGACAACACAGCCCCTTAACTGGAAAATTCTGACATGAATGAGTATTTTGAAAGTCTATAAATTTTATGTGCACATATTTTTGAAATTGAAGAAAGCTTTTTGCAATTTCAGAAAAACAGTTTGGGTTCATTACAGACAATACAAACAGGAGAAAGTAAAAAGTACTTATGAGAACAACTAAGGACTCAAGAGATGACTGCCATTGGCGCTTTGGCGTATAACCTTAATTCTCTTCCATGCGAACATCACAGGCAGCCTGCTGGCTCTCAGACACATAGTTAGAAATCACCCAGAAGGAATCAAGAATGTTAGCAGGAGGGGATGCTGTTTGTTGCCCAGAAGAGAATACCCACATAGCTCTTAGTGATTTGCCGTGGCTGATGTTTGTCTTCTCGGTGCTAGGTCATCAACCCCATGGGATGGGATGCATTTGGATTGCCTGCTGAAAATGCTGCCATAGAGAGGAATTTGCACCCAGAAAGTTGGACCCAAAGGTATGTGTTGACAGGTATATTCAAACACTTGTATACAAAAACCTGAAACATTTTTTTTTTTCAGGCTATGCATGAAAAATAAAGCAAGCAAACAAAATACTTCAGCCTGCCAAGAAATAAACAGGATTGTCTGTATTGGTGTTTGTCTTCTAACACACTGTGTTCTCATCTAAGAAATATCAGAGAAGGAGGGGTGTTTTCATGAAGATGCTCTTTTGATGTTTGTTATTTACCAAGTTACTCGTCCTTTGAGCGTTTGCATTTGGGAGAAAAAAGGACAGTTACATTTGTTAAATTTCTCTAATGCTTCTTGTCTTGTTGATCATAGTTTGACCTGTATTCAAACACTACATTGTAATTTTCTCTAAACATTCATTTTGTCTTCATCATTGACAAGCAAAGGGAACTTAGTCAATATGGAAATACATGGTACTTGATGCTGGCTGTGACTTTCTCCCAAGCACGCCCCCCCCCACCTCCATCTTCCATGTACAGTGGGCCAACAGTGTCCATCCCTCTTCTTCCTGGTAAAATCTTGAGCGCCTCACACCAGAACACAGCAGAATCTTCTGGGCCCACAGCATCAGCCCCTTTTACAAAGACTTGAGACCTTTTTCTCCTCACTCCTCAGAGATGTAAAAGGGCACTTCCTGGGTTTGTCCCCAATGTCTTTCACCTCCCTCTGCTTTCCCTTGCCCAAGGCTACTTTCTAGAACTATTGGACTTCTACTGTTATATCTACTTTTCTTTTCTTCTTCTTAACCCCTAGTTTCTATTCTTCCACTTATGGTGAATTCTAGATTAATAGGAGTAATAAAAAAAGGAGGTGATATTTTAAATAAAATGATCAAATATACCTCAAATTTGATGTAAGCTATAGTAGGGATTGGGAAACTATGACCTATGGGCCAAATCCATCCCTACTTCTTAATATAAATAAAGTTTTATTGGAACACAGTTATGTGCATTTATTTACATATTGCCCCTCACTGCTTTCATGATACAATGGTGGAGTTGAGTAGTTGTGTCAGAGACTATGTGACTTACAAATCTAAAAACATTCCTCTAGCCTGTTACAGAAAGTTTGGTGCCCCTTTAGTATAGTAGTTAGCACCTAGATGCGAATCCTGCCTTTCCTTCTTGCTAGCTGTTTATTCTGAGCATACTTCTTAACTTTTCTGTGCCTTTGTTTACCAACTATAAAACTAGGATAGTCATAATTCCTACCTCATGTGACTAGATAAAGATTAGCACTTTTCTACAAAGTGTTTGGCTCATAAATAAGCTATTATTAGCTAATCAGAGATGACAGAAGACTTTTCATGGTTTTTCATATTTTCAAGTCTGCTTGAATTGAAAGAGGCAACATTGAAATGTGTTAGTCCTTTTAAAAAATGATGCATTTCCTTATTCCATATTATAAATTAATTAACTCAGTTTCCTCCCTACTTCATAGATATTGGACAGTTTTAGTTTTCGTTTTTTGATTGACAAAGTACTCTTATGATTTTCTTTGAATTCCCACAATTTGTTCATTTAGAGTTTTAATTTTCTTATAGTTCTTGGGATTGAACCCAGGGCCTCGTACATGCTAGGCAAACATTCTATCGCAAGCCATATCCCCAGCTACCTGCCACACTCACACACATTTTTTTTTTTTTTTAAATTTTGAGACAAGCTCTCACTAAATTGCCCATGCTGGCCTCAAACTTGCAATCCTCCTGTGTTGTCCTCCTGAGTTGCTGGGATTATAGGCATCCACCACTATACCCAGCTCTAATCACTTTAAGACTTATAATTGTTTGACTTAAATCTGTGCTAAATTCAGGCATGTGGATGGGCCAGGAGTTGTTGTCTATCTGAATGGCCCAGGAAGGAGCATCTCCCAGGGCCAAGACCACTGTTATTTCTATTGATTGTGTATGTCTCCAAATGATGAGTCTCTTCTAATCCAAGAAGATGGTAACTCTCAAAAAAGAAGAAAAAAAAAGTATTTTCTAATACATTGGTATTTTCACTGATTCTTAGTGGTTATTTTATTTCTTTTTTGCCAGAGCAAAATAACACTTAGAGCCCCTCTGAATCATCTATACTTTTCCAGTTTCCCTCCATGTTCTCAAAGAATAGTTTCTTTATGGTTTTAACCCCTCTCAAAATCAAACTTGCTTTCCTTTGTTTCACAGTAATATTAAACACATGAGGAAACAGCTGGACCAACTGGGCCTGTGTTTCAGCTGGGACAGGGTAAGTCAGCCCTTCCTCTTGGGAGGTCAAAATTCTTAGGAAGGGCCTGATTTCAGGGGACTGTTCCTCTTGTTTGGATTGGGAGAAGAGAAGGGAGGGAGGTGTGGAGCTGGAGGGAAGGACTAGCTCTCCACAAATACCAAAGTATCCTGAGTGGATAATTTGTCTGCAAACAAGTAATTTTCTGTGGGATTAAGCTAAGAGAATTAACTTCTTATTTAACTATGTTTATTTTGTGTGTGTGGCAAAAGCTTTGAACAAGGATTTCTTTTGCTCTCTGCAATGGTTTAAAAAGTCTATTAGAATCTACATAAAAGTGATTAAATACCAACTCACTGGTCCTTTAGGTGATTAGTGTTCTTGATTGACCATTTAGTTACATTTTTGTACCAAGTTCATAATTGAGGCTCATAACAGCCTATAATGATTCAGTCACATATTACCTTTTTGGTGTATAACAGTTTTACTGTTATGCCCCCGCAAACAGTGGAAAATTCCAGACCCAGGAGGAATTCATGGAAGACTGTGAAGTGAGTCTTTCAAAGCTCTGGTCAGAGACCACTTCTTAGACATGAAGGAGTATCTGTTAGATATGGTGGACTGCTGCTTGTCCCCTCCACAAAGGGCCCCTTCCATGCCATGATACCTCTCAGCATTTCCCGTACTCCACAGAATATTGGGGATTCATTGCTTGTGCCATTAAGTTTATAGCCCTTTACTCAAGAGAGCCCTGAAATAAACCTAGGTGAGATCTCTTCCTCCCCAACAATTTCTTAAATGATTAAAATTTAATGAGTACAGTGAAAAGGCCTTGAATTTTTTTTTCATCACTCCTTTAGATTAAGGAGGGTTTAAATCAATTTCTAATTGCGCCTCTGATGCCCTTTCTATCATCGAGTTGCAAGACCATCAGTGTTTCATTTGACAGAGGTGTTAAAAAGGCCTGGTGTCTGGGCCAGGCTGTCCTAAGGTGCCAGTGGAAAATCATTGATAGAGAATGAAATACAATCTCATGCAGAGAGAGCTGAGTCATGTCCAGAACATGTTACATGTTAATATTCCTTAAGGGAAAAGGTAGATTCTCTAGCCTCCTAGAACGATAACTGACCTAGTCCTATACAGGAGAGTTAAACATAAATGACTTGAGAATTGTTTTCCTGATTATCATAGAATATTATTCAGAAAAGTATAAAGAACATAGTATAGCTAAGTTAATATCCTGGTATGGTTCCTTGCATTCTTTTGTTCTGCAATTATAAACATTTATATGATTTACTTTTATAAAATTTAATTTGTAGTGTGTGTGTGTGTGTGTGGTACTGAGGGTTGAACCCAGGGCCTTGTGTACTTAGACAAGTAATCCATAACTGAGCTGTGCCCTTTCCTACATAATGCATATTTTAAAATCTTGCTTATTTTACCTAGTATTCATGAATATTTCACATTTTGTTAAATATTCTTTGAAAAAGCTATTTTTGCAGCTATGGATTTTTCCTTTTTATGAATATAACTTTTAAAATCTATCCATTATTCCTATGCATTTAGATAAATTCTAATAGTTCTGCTATAAATACAGGTTCTCAGTCCCTCTTGTGCAAATCTGAAGTCCAGAAAGCTCTGAAAAAATGAAAGTATTTTTGTAACTTATTGGACTGCAACACCTGACCTGAATTGATATTTCACTTAAAATTAATATTCAAAGATTTTTAAGTAGGAATAGTAAAGTTATCAGCTATTACCCCAGACCTAGTTAGGTAATTATACTGTTATTTTTGTTTTAATATCCAAAAAATGTCTTAATTCTAAAGCATATTAGGCTGCAGGGGTTTCACATAAAGGATTTTGAACCTCTAGTGCTATGGCCAAACATCACTGTTCTCTACCGCTGTCGCCCACGGTTGCTGTGGCAGGTACCATGTAGGTTATGATTATCTCAAGGCTCTAAAAGCAGATACTTTTACTGATTTCATTTTATGGCTAGTCACCCAGTTGGCAGGCTGGGGTAATCCACTGACCACACTATGGCTGCTCTGCACATTCTCCACACTTGGAGCAGAAATCTAAAATCTCAAAAAAAAAAAAAACACCAAAAAACAAAAAAACAAGAATAGGCTTAAGGCTGGTGGTACTTAGTGCCAAATTATCCTCCATAAAGGTTGTATAGGCTTACACTCCCAAGATACTGTGCAGTGTTTCATTGGTATTTCTTTTTTTATTTGTGATGGGAGGGGTGTTTTTTTTTTGTTTCGTTTTGTTTTTTGTTTTTTGTTTTTTGTAGTGCTGGGGATTGAACCCAGGGCCTTGTACATGTGAGGGAAGCACTCTACCAACTGAGCTATACCCCTAGCCCTTGATAGGAAGTTTTTTTCATGTGTTTAATGAATATTTGAATTTAGGGTGTATGTGAATGATCTAATCAAATCTTTTGCCCATATAGGTAGAGGGTTTTTGTCCTTTCCTTCCTTCTTCTTTTTTTTTAATACTTACAGGCTCATAGGAAGTTGTCAGGATCATAACAGAAATCATTTGGCAAAATATAATATTGAAATCAGNATCCTTGTGTAGGCAATTTCTTTCTTTTTTTTTTTTTTTTTTTTTTTTTGGTATTGGGGGTTTAACCCAGGGCTGTTTTTACCACTGAGCTGCATCCCCAGCCCTTTTTTATTTTTTATTTTGAGATGGAGTCTTGCTAAGTTGCTTAGGGCCTTGTTAAATTGCTGAGGCTGGCCTAGAACTTGTGATCCTCCTGTCTCAGCCTCCTAAGCCACTGGGATTACAGGTGTGCTCACTGCACCTGGCTTATATTTCCTTTTCTTAATGATTTTTATTTTGTTATGAATACTACTTTTTCTATAATATCAATTGTTTCTGAGTTAGGGTTTTATGAGTCATTTTTGTATTTTCCAATAATCCTTTTTCTCCTCATTGACTAAAAGGCTACCTTTATTGTAGAGTAGAATCTTTTATACTATCATTAAACACTAAGTTCTATTTCTATTTATTTGATCTACTTGTTATGTCTTTATGAAACTACTTTTTGACTATAATTGCTTTATAACTCATTTTAATACCTGACAACAGAAGTTTCTTCATTGTATATTAACAGTGCCATTTCTATTTTTTTGTGTTTCTGTTTCCCTGATATGTTTACCCATTTTAAAAAATAAAATAAACAATTTGGGCTTTATTTATTGATTTCTTTTGGTATATCAATTGGTAGATGTAATTAATCTAAAGATCTAAAATACAAGCAAAATACATGGGGAAATCTCTTGACTAATCTGGAATCCTTGTGTCTAATAGGAAAGTGAAAATTATTTTCACAACATACTTATTTTCCAACTAGACTTTTTAAAACATAGTTTTAAGTGTTCTTCTTTTGTCATAGTATTTGAAATTTGGATTTTTTTTCTCTAGAGATTTAAAAAATATTAATTCTATTTTGTACTCTGCTAAGAGATAATTTTAAAGGTTTTTGTTTTGTTTTGTTTCATTCTTAAACAACACATCCTTGGTATCAACATAAAAAAATAAAGCAGTGTATTTTTCTTGGTCCCCTTGTAACATAAAGAAAGTAGTGGGCTGGGGATGTGGCTCAAGCGGTAGCGCGCTTGCCTGGCATGCGTGCGGCCCGGGTTCGATCCTCAGCACCACATACAAACAAAGATGTTGTGTCTGCCGAATACTAAAAAATAAATATTAAAAAAAGAAAAGAAAGTAGTAACAGTTCCACTTTCCACTTTCTTAATCTATTCTAAGGGTTTGTTTTTATATTCTGAGATCCTAGGCCTAATGTACTGTTGTGCTATAATTTTTCAGATCATGTCTATTTCTTTAAACATTATATTTGATATTTGCTTCCAGTTTTATAATCATATCCATAACAATTAATTAAATTTAATGATCTTAAATTCATTGCTTATCAGTAGACCTTTTACATCTGTCCTTTAAAAACTGTTTTTTGCATCTTGTTTTAAGTCTTCCTTCGGATCCTCTAACATTACTCACTGTTTTCATAACCAAGAATGACTCTCTGCTGAATATGAATAGCAATATTTTGGTTTTATCTTTTTATATTTTTTCTTTCACATTTTTGTGGTGGATCTCAATCAATTTTCTTCTTTTTTTTTAATACTTACAGGCTCATAGGAAGTTGTCAGGATCATAACAGAAATCATTTGGCAAAATATAATATTGAAATCAGGAAATTGATACCAGCATAATACTAGTAACGAGAGCACAAATCTTATTCAGATTTCTTCAGTTTTTACTTGAAGTCACTTGTGTGTTCATATTTATGATAGTAATAGTAGTTGTTTTATGCAATTTAATCACATGTAGAGATTTACCTAGCCACCACTACCTGATCCATTGTCTTTTGATAGAGACGTCTAAGGCCAGCCAGAATTAAGTCTGTGTGTATTGTACTCTTCTACTCCATTCTGATCCTTGTTGGATTCTTTCTTTCTCTGCCTTGGCCATTTGACATTCTCATCAGAATGTATCTCAGAGTTGGTCTTTTGGCTTTAATTTGCCTGGGGCTTGGTCTATGAACTTGTGATCCATAGTTGGGGGCGGGATCTTTCCTGTGGATCTTGCATGGAATCCTTTGCAGAGTGCTGACCATACCTGTGCACTCACTGACCTTCATGAGTTTGATTTCCCAGGTCTGTCATGATTTTGGTCACCTTGTGCTCAATTTGGCAGCACATACACTAAGATTTTGATCATCTTTTTTTTTCTCCGCCTTCTAGAAGAACTTCTCATGCTTGGTTTCACTGATTCTGTTTATGTAGAATCAGTGTTGTTTAGCATAGCTTTTAGTAGAAATATTAATTTTGCTGTTATATTTTTAGATTTATTAGAATTTTTCCTTATCTTGTTCAATTTCCATTTTCTTTCTCAGGAAAAGAAGTGGTGCTTTTTCTAGACCAGCTCCTGCTGCTGCTTCCCCCGCCCCTTCTCCTCTTTCTCCCCTCTTCATCTCCACTTCCTTCACCTTCTCTCCTTCTCCTTCTCCTCTTCCGTCTCCTCTTTCTCCTCCTCCTATTCCTTCTTCTTCTTCTCCTCTTAGTCATCTGTTAAGACCATTTATCTTCAAAAGTATTCTTTAACACAAGGAGATGCTCTTGAAAATGTGTTTTGGCTTCTTGTAATAAGTCTTTTTTACAGTTTGGAATGCTATGTTCTCCTTATTTGTTCCAGAATCCTGTAGACACTTCGTGGACTGCTCCCTTCCCCCATTCCCAAGTAAGGTGGACTAGTATGCCAATTCAGAGATCCCTTCAGCCCCAGGGGAGGGGAGGGGAAGCTCTGTCGTGTTCTCTGCGTCATTTCCTTAGGTCTGGGTTTGGAGAACTAACTGCTCTGGTGCATCGTTCTCTTAGGTCTGATCTTTGCCCAGTATGAATTGGTGTCATGGATGTACTCTGAACATGAGTGCTCAAAGTGTTGCTGAGCTACCATGCCAGAGGGGTCCAATTTATAGACTTTGCCTCTGCCCAGAGCCCCATGGCCTCCTCTGTCTTCCCCTTTGAAATAGGGGCGCCAGAGCCCTGCTTCTCAAGAATCAGCCAGTTCCTAAGAAGGGGATGTGTTTTTGGCTTGTGGCATTTTTCTTCTGGACCTATCTGCTATAATTCCTTGGCATTTCTGGCATGTTGATGGCACCTTCTGTTGTTTCCAGCATTGGCATAGCCCTGTTGAACACCCTCACCTCCATCTTTATATTCTGTTAGTCATTTTAATGAGAGTAATGGAAACAAGTTTAGATGTGTGTGTTCATGATGCCCTCTTGCCCAAAAGTCCATAAGCATTTTTTGATTAAACCTTTGCCATCTGCTTGGTGCATACAAAGCAGAAAGTGAGGAGAGAGAGGAAACTGTTTATTGAATTGTTGAGGCAAATCTGTCCCCTTCACAAACAATATTCCTAAAGTCTCATTAAAAAAAAAAAAGATCATTCAGCAGATGGCTAGCCAACAATTAGAAGAGTTTTTAAAATACAGTGGCTCAGAAATGTTATCTTCCTCCTCCAGACAGAAAGCCATCTTTAAATCCAACTCGTGACAGCCTTCCTTCTTCCTGCCTCTCCTTGGGCAAGGAGTCCCGTAGAGTGGTCCTGCTCTTGAACTGCATCCTCATCTTCCTTACATAAAAAGCTTAATTCTCTGGATTGAAAAACATGTATGCATTCCTGGAATTAATGCATTTCTGGTGAGCCAGAATGATAATCAGAGATCCTCTCTTAGCATGGTACAGTGTTTCACTTTCTCAGATGTTAGTCCCCAAACAGCTTGTATCATACTGAGGAGAAGGAAAGTAACAAATTGGAAGCTGAATGTGAATAGTTGAACATCTACTGAGAGAAGAGTAAAGAAGAAATGAAATTCCAAACTGTGCACTGAGAGAGAAAGGTGGGGTGGAGAGTAGGATGTTTCTTTGTGGAACACTCAGTCCCTTTTGGGAATAGTCAGCAGCCTTCCTGAGAAAGTGTGAATTGCATTTGTGTTAGTCAGCTTTGCATTACTGTAACAAATACCCAAGACAATCAACTTACAAAGAGAAAAGGTTTATTTTGGTTCACAGTTTTGGAGGTTCTAGTTCATGATTTGATGGGCCCAATACCACTGGGCCTGTGGCAAGTCAGCATGTCATGGTAGGAAGCATGTGGCATGGCAAAGCTGTTTATCTCATGGCCAGGAACAAAAGAGAAAAGAAAAAGCAACCAGGGACCCACAATCCTCTTTGAGGACACCCTCTTCCATAACCTAAAACCTCCCACTAGACCCTACCTTCTAAAGGTTCACCCACCTCCAAATAGTGCCAAACTGGAAATGAATACCTGGTCTTTAATATATGGGCTTTGGGGGACATTTAAGATCCAAACTGTAGCAGCTTTCTATATTTTAAGGTTCAATTATAATTGGGTGATAATGAACTGACCCACGGGGATGGTTTTGTGAGTTCCATTTCATGTTACAGAGTTAGCTTCTAAGTCATTTGATGAGGCCCTTTGAAGCAGATGTGGCTCTGACTTTGATCTCTGCCACCTCCCCAGTGTCCTGGTGCCTGAGGTGGTTCTGGTGATGATTCTTGATTGGAATAGACTCGGGCCTGGTTTTCATCAGGAATCATCTGAACAGTCATTTTAGGAACAGTCCCTAGGAGTTCCCTTCAAAGTCAGACAAGTATAAAAAGAAAAAGAAAAAAAAAAAGCTCAAACCAAATAAGATTCAAAGTATTGACTGTGGAACTTTCCAGAGGAGAGCCTTGTTGTTTGTTTATGGTGCTTACTGAGCAATCTCCACACAGCCATACTTCATTGAAAATTAAAGCAAAGAGGGAATATTCCAGGACTGAGCATAAATGATGTTTGGATTAACTCAACTCTTCTGGTTTTCTGTCAATGACATAATCAAAAGTTGACTATTTTCTGAGTTTATTGCAGAGATCTTGCGTTTTTATTTGCACTCATTTTCATTGTGTCTGTGTCTGATTTCTTTCTCCTACTCTGTCTCAGTCTTCTGTACATTCTTGTGCCCAGCAATAAGGTTGACTGCTTTGCCCATTTCTAGGCCAGGCGAGCACAGAATTGCTGCCCCCTAAGACTATTATCCATTAAAACAAACTGAAATGTGACCTTGTACTCTCCCCATGGGCCACGTGGGCTAAGAGGGACTTGTCTGCAGAACTGTGGGTGAGGTCACATGTGAAGGGAAGCCAGGGATGGCAGAACCACATGAGTGCTGTACTCCACCCGCATTTCTCATGAGAATAGGGCTTTGGGTGACTTTGACCTCTTCCAGGTTTTGGCTATCAGTACCTTAAAGCCTGCATAAAGTAGGGTAGCTTCTTAGGGTCATGGCATCCGTAGCACATGTATCTTCATTTCTGTTTCTCTCTGATCATGATACAATTCCATATGTAAAGAATTTAGTATATGTTGCTAAAAATGCAAAGCCTCTTATCTGTCTTACTTGCTCGTTTTCTTGTAATCACAACTCGAATATCATAGCATAGAACAGTTAACAGTACCTTAGGTCATGGAATACCAGTTTGCACATTTCTGTAGTTATGTTAGATATCTTTTTTTTTTTTTTCCTACTGTGGACTCATTTGCTCGAGTCTGCAGGTCTTTGTTTGCGCCTTTTCTTTCCCACCCACATGTTGTTACCATGGTGGAGGAGCATACCCTTTTTCCATCCCCAAAACAGTCTCTTTGTATCATCCATACCTGAGTTTATTTTCAAAGTCAGCCAATTTATATAATTGCAAAGTGAAGATTATTATTGTTCTCGGAGTGCTTACTATGGCACTTCATGTAGAGGACTGGTCTGATAGGAAGGACTCAACTCTAAGAAATAATGAGGCCTCCAGAAGAATAGGGAGATATATTTTTTTAATTTTTTTTTTAAGTATTTAAAGAATAGCTTAAAACAAAAAGAACTTGGGAGCCGGTGAGCACCTGAAAACATGGTCGAGAAGCTTCCATTGTGAGAGCCCTGAGCTGGTTGCCTTGACAACTGGTAACAGGCACTGGGAGTGCTTTACTCTCCTAGTCCCCTTTCAAAAATCCTCACAGAGGTGAAGCAGTTTGGCAGATCTCTGGCTCTGGATTACTGGTTCTCCCTCAGAGTCTTTTACCAGAGGATTTCCCTTTGGTTGGGACCGGATATTGGGAGGGGACAGTGTTACCTTTATTTTAGCTGATACGATTTGGCTGGTTTTCTTTGGGCACTTACCTGTTTATTTACAGGAAAGTCCGTGCTGCTACAGAATGGTTGGTGTTCCGATCTGTGCCATCATCTTGAGGTCAGGACCTTGTCTCCTCATTAATAAGTGGCACCCACCCAGTTGACCTCTGTGGTCAGGCCAGCTCAGTGCTTGCCAGTCTGAAACATGGAAGGTAGGTTTTTCTTCGCCTCTGCCAAGGTAGTAGTTTTCTTGGACTCTTTGACCCTAACTAAAGAAAGAGGTCTCCTGAGGATACTCAGTAAATGTGGCCATTTAAGGAAATTCTTTTGTTTTGTCCACAGTCCCGGCTGGTAGTCATGAGCCTGTCCCTATCAAAGGGGACATCTGACCAATGGAAGAGAACTTCCCCATTTAATGCTTGATACTTGTTTTCAGGAGGCAAGACCTATGCCTATCTTGAAGGCCTAGGTTTTGGTGATGGATCGTGCCTTTAACACATGGTCAGCATGATCTATTTCCCCTCTGAGTCATGGCTGTTTTCCAGGAGAATGCTTCTTGTTATTGGGAGACATTAGATTACTCTTTAAATGCCTTTGAAAATAAGTGCACAAAACCTCCCTCCCTACGGCTGAATTAGCCTGCAGATTAGTTTTGCACATCAGCCAGCTACAAGCTCTGATAGAATGCATGAGTGTGAATGGATGGTACAGTGAGCTTTAGGTATGGTGGAAGCAATATTTAAAAGGTCTGGAAGATGAAGTCGTTATTTCATGAAAATAACAAAGATGATTTTTTTTAGTGTACTGAGACCAGAATGAGCACCAGAATCACCAGGAGAACTTGTTAAAACTTAGATTTCTAGGCTCCACCCCCCCCAGAATTTCAGTGATTTTGTTTCTCTTCTTTAGAAAGAAGAAACATAGGAAAGAGTAAATATAAACAAATAATAAAATCAAAACTTAAAAAATAAGCCTGGCACAGTGGCTTATGCCTGTACATAGTCCCAGCTACTCTGGAAGCTGATGTAGGAGAGTCCCTTGAGCCTAGGAGTTTAAGGACAGCCTGGTCAACACAGTGAGACCTATCTCCAGAAAAAGGAGGGCCAGGAGGCAGATAAATATTAGACAGTATTTTTCTAAATACAGGGATTATTTTTATTTATATTTATTTTTATCACTTCCTTTCACTATAAAATATAGACTAGAGCATAAACCATGTACATATAGCTTAATACATTGTCATATAGAAATAAGCAAGGCACAGTGGTGCATACCCATAATCCCAGCAGCTTGAGAGGCTGAGGAAGGAGGATAGTGAGTTCAAAGCCAGCCTCAGCAGCTTAGTTAGGCCCTAAGCAATTTAGCAAGATCCAGTCTCAAAATAAAATATAAAGAAGGGCTAAGAAATTGGGGCTTAGTGGGTAAGTACCCCTGGATTCAATCCCTGCCACCAGAGGGGGAAAAAAAGAAAGAAAGAAAACATTACCAGCTCCCAGAAGCTCAAAATATGCCCCCCGCCCTTTTATACTCCATCTCTCCTCACTGCAGGTGACCTCTGTTTTGACATTCATGATCATTACTGATAGTACGATCAATATAGTTTTACCACCTACATATGTGTTTCTTTTAATTTTTTTTCCAGATGATTTTTTGTTGTGGTAATATGCACATAACATAAACTTGACCATCTTAACCAGTTCAGTGGTATCAAGTATATTCATATTGTTGCACAGGTCTCTTTACCTGTATCTCTAGAACTCTTTATTTACATCTGTGTTTTGTTTGATTTTTTTTTAAACAGATGTTAACAAAAGTTACAGAAATTGAATTACTTGGTATGTGTTCTTTGATGTCTACCTTCTTTACAACAATTTTTCTTCAGTTTTTTATTGTAAAAATAAAATTTTTTCAAACATTCAGAAAAGTTGAAGAAAAAGTGCAACCACCATATGCTTTCTGCCTAGATTCAGTAATTGTTGCCGTATTTGCTTTTGTATAAATTCATTTTATTTTTTTTCTCTGAATTATTCAAGTGTAACTTGTAGACCTCATGGTGCGTTTACCTGTGTACTTCAGCATTCCTGTCTCCTATTAACCACAGTGCTGTTTAGACAACCCAGGAAATTAACAGTAACTCCATAATATCTAATCTCCAGTCTATATGTGAATTCCAACTTGTCCCAGGAAAGTCTTTTATTGCTGGTTTTAATCTAGACAGGTCCCCTGCATTTGTTAACCATTGCCACCACAGCAAAGTACCTAAGGCTCGCCTCTTAAAACAGCGTAAACTTATTATCTCACAGCTTCTGTAGGTCAGAAATCTGGGTGGGCTCATTGGCGACATCTGCCAGGGTCTTACAAGGCCACATTCCAGGTGTAGACAGGTGGATACTCTGGGGGGGAATCCACTTCCAAACTCATTTGGGATATTGACTGAATTCAACTCTTCAGCATTTGTAGGGTGGCTCTCTGTGTCCCTGCCACTATTAACCAGGGCTGGTCCTCGCTCCTGGAGGCTGCCTGCATTCCTCCTCCAGCTTTCCACAGGATCCTCTAGTAATACATTCATTCCCTCTTATGCTATAAATCTTTCTGACTCCAGTTAAAGAAAGATACCAATTTTTATAGGCACATTTGATTATTATGTGCTCACCTGGATAATTGAGTATACTCTCTATTTTAATTATAGCTGTAAAATCCTTTTTGCCATTTTATAATGGCATGAAAGCTATACACATTCATTTGAAATGGCACTTTGAATTTTGAAATTTGGTCTCTTCCCAGGCTAGCAATATGCACCATGATACTCTCTGTAGATGCAAAAGTTCCCAGTCAGCTGTGATCACAAGAGGAAAGAGCTGATATGTGCAGTGTTACTAAGCTGTGCTCTTTGGTAGTTTAGATGTATGCATTTGCATTTGATTTTTTTTTTTTTTAAAGGCAGGGCCTTGCTAAGTTGCCCAGGCTGGCCTTGGGCTTGTGATCCTCCTGCCTCACCCTCCTGAGGTGTGTGCCAGCAGCTGGCACCACTGCCTCTCTTAAAGAATTATTCCATCCATCACTTTCTTTTTATGTTTAAAAGTAAGTTTTAGGGGGCTGGGGTTGTGGCTCAGTGGTAGAGTGCTTGCCTAGCGTGTGTGAGGCACTGGGTTTGATCCTCAGCACCACATAAAAAATAAAATAAATAAAGATATTGTGTCCATCTTTAAAAAAAAAATCTTAAAAAAAAAAGTAAGTTTTAAAAGTGGCTGATCATCTCCTGGCTCCTTCAGCTTTAAAATCGTAGTTAGAGGCCATTTCTAAATCCTACCCATCTTATCACCCAGAAACTAGCATTGCTTTGCTAACAATGATGACTCCACCAACCACTAGGGCCAAGGCAGTGGCTGCAATGCTACAATGAAACTTTACATACATGAGTTCCTGAATTTATAAGGCAGATAGCAGCTGTTGCCCAATGTGCCACCTTCTTCCCTAAACCACCTCAAGCTACAACCACAACTGCCATGGTTCCTCGTTCTTTCTCTTCTCCTGACTTTGCATTTTTGAATTATCATATTTTCAACTTTGGGTAGATTAATTAGGACATATCTCATTGTAAATCAAGGAGTATCTGTATATGTAGAACTCCCAAAAACTCAACAAGAAAAACCTAAACAATATTTTTCAAAAATGAGTCAAGAACTTGGATAGATGCTGCTCCAAAGATAAGATGTTCAGCATCACTGATCATTAAGAAACTGCAAATCAAAACCACAGTAAGATACTACCTCACTCCCAATTAGGATGGCTACTATCAAAAATGAAACAAAACAGAAAATAATAAGTGTTGATGGGGACATGGAAATATTGGGATCCTTGTGCACTGTTGGTAGAATGTAAAATGATCCAGCTTCTATTGAAAACAGTATAGCAGATCCTTCAAAAGTTAAAAATAGAATTACCAACAATTATCAGCAATTCCACTTCTGGATATATCTCCCCAAAATTGAAATCAGGGTCTCAAAAAGATGTGTACACTAATGCTCTGTTGCATTATTCACAATAGCTAAAATGAGAGGTAACCCAAGTATCCGTCAGTGGACAAATGGCTAAACAAAATGGCATATACATACAGTGACGTATCATTCAGTTTTTAAAAGAAAGGGATACTGGCATAATGGTACATCATAGATTAAAATTGTAGACATTATGCTAAATGAAATAAGCCAGTTGCAGGAAGACAAATTGTATGATTCCATTCATATGAGGTACCTAGAGTGATCATATTCATAGAGATTGAAGGAAGAATGATGGTTGCCAGGAACTAGGGGGAGAGGGAAGTGGGGACTTACAATTTAATAGGCATGGAGTTTTAGTTTGCAAGATGGAAAGAATTCTGGAGATGGATGGTGGTGACAGTTGCACAATAATAAGAATGCACTCAATTCCACTGAACTGTACACTTTAAAGTGGTTAAGATAGTGAATTTTAAGTCATGTATATTTTACCACAACTTAAAAATATTGATAGGGGGACACTTTGGGCTGTGAAAATAAAATCTGGAAAGCTGTTTCCTATGCAGAAAGGATAAAACTTGCTCAAGGACATAATATTTCAAAGTCCACAATAAGCTGCTAACTCCATAAGATTGTTTAAGGTGCTCCAACTCAGCCCCCTTTCTCTTCTTCATATTCTTGTTGCCCTCCCTCTCCCCTCATTCCTCCATTTTGCCTACTTTGACTTTTATAATTTCTCTCAAAGAAATAGTCATTTGTATATGTTCATTTTTCTATCCACTTTTCTGTTTTATATTAATTTCATAACCAGAAATCTTGCTAACTCCTTACTAATTCCAATGTCTTTTGCAGATTCTTGACAGTTTTCTGAGTCCATTAATACAGATTTCTCTTCATTTTTTTAGGTCTTAAATTTTTGTTACCAATGTTTGAAAAAAAAATTCAGTCTTTTATTATTACATGATTTCAGTTTGGATAGATATTCTTCATCAAGTTGAGATAGTTCCCTCTGTCTGATTTTCTGAGTTTTTATCATGAACGGGTGTTGAATTTTGTCAGATGCTTCTTCTGCATCAAATGAATTGATTTTTCTTTAGCCTCCTAAGATGGTAGATTGATTTTGAATACTGATTTAACCTTTCATCTTTAGTATAAGCCCCACTTGGCCAGGGTATATAAATACTACAGTTTGCTCAATTCTATTCACTAATATTTTGTTGAGAATTTTTGCATCTGTATTCAAAAGGGGTATTGGTCTATAGTTTTTGGTTCTTGGGATGTCTGTCTGGTTTTGGTATTGGGTTAATACTGGCTTCAGAACAACTTGGGATGTGTTCCGTCTTCTATTTTCCAGAAGAGAATATGAAGATTAAGAGTTAATTCTTTAAACATTGGGTAAAATTCTCCAGTGAAATCATCTGGTCCCAGGGATTTGTTTTTCTAGAGGTTCTTAATTATGACTTCAATTTCCTTAGTAGCTATAGGCTGTTCCAATTATCTGTTTCATATTGGGTGAACTGTGGTATTCTATGCTCCTTGAGGAATTGGTCTATTTCATCTTAGATGTCAGATTCATGAAGGTAGAGTTGCTAATGGTATTCTGTTTTCTTTTGATGTCTATGGAGTCTAGTTGTCTTATTCCTGATATTAGTAATTTGTTGCTTCTGGTTTTTCTTTTCCCTTTTTCTTTGTTAATTTTATTGATCCCTTCAAAGAAAAAAATCTTCTTGTTTGATCAATTTTCCTATTGTTTTTCTATTTTCAATTTCATTGATAACCACTTTCTTTATATTTTCTCCCTTGTTTACTTTGAGTCGATTTTGTTCTTAATTCGGTCACTGATTTGAGACTTCTAACATAAGCACTGCTTTAGTTGGGTCCCACAGAATTTTATCTATTTTATTTTATTCTCATTTCATTAACTATGTTCTGAAAATTTCTTCTGAAACTTCCTCTTTGACTCATGGATTCTTCTGATATGTGTTTAGTTACCAAATATTACCTGATCTTAATTTCTCAATAATTTCTCGTTTGATTCCACTATGTGAATCAGAGAATATAATGTGTATGATTTCAAGGTGTTTTTTTGAGTTTGGGTTTTTTTTTTTATTTTAAAAAATTTTTTTTTGCACAGGGGTTGAACCCAGAGGCACTTAACCATTGAGTCATATCCCCAGCCCTTTTTATTTTATTATTATTATTTTTTAAATTTTTTTTTTTTTTAGAAACAGTTCTTGCTAAGTTGCTCAGTGCCTTGCTAAGTTGCTGAGTCTGGCTTTGAACTTCGATCCTCCTGCTTCAGCCTCCTGCACTGCTGTGATCACAAGCGAGCACCACCACAACTGGCTATGATTTCCCTTGCTGAGGTTTGTTTTATGGCCAGGGATATGGTTTCTTGTGGTACCTGACTTGAGAACAACGTGTATCCTGCTATTGTTGGGTGTCTTGTTCTCTAAATGGTCAGTTAGATCTTATTGGGTGATGATGAACTCTTCTGTTTCCTGTCTAGTTAGGTTGTATTGATTGTCGAGAGAGAACTGGTGAAGTCTAACTGTAACTGTGGACTTGTCCATTTCTCCTCTCAGTTTTATCACTTCTTGCTTCACATAGGATTGCTCTGACTTCGTGCTGATTAATCTTTTCATCATGGCATGATGCCCTTCTGTCACTGGTTTTGCTCTGAAGTCTGTTTACCATATTTTACTGTGAAGTGCATTTTTCTTTGAAACATACATGCAGCATACTTTATGATATGCTAACATAACCCCTCCCCTTAGTCTACTTTATCTTACATTAATATAACCACTCTTTCTTTTGATTAGTTTTTGCATGGCTTTCTTTTTTCAACCTTTTAGTTTCAGTCTGCCTGTATCATTATATTTGAAGTGGGTTTCTCATAAACAGAATATCCTAGCATGCACAAGCCCTGAATTCAGTCCTCAGCCCTGGGGAGAAAAAGAAAGGAAGAAAAAAGTCCAAAAAAAGAAACAAAGTAACAGCAGAATATGATCAGAGCTTTTTTTATTTTTAAATCCATTCTGCCACTCTTTTAATGGGTGTGTGTAGACCATTTATATTCATTGTAATTAAGTCTAGGTTGGTACAGTGCTTGCCTCGAATAGCACAAGGCTCTGGATTCAATCCCCAGCACCACAAAAAACAAAACAAACAAACAAACAAATAACCTGGAAATAATGGCTGAAATATTCTCAATGTGGCACAATAACATAAAGGGACAGATTCAAGAAGCCAAGTGAATCCTAAACCAGATTAAGTCTAGCTTAAGTCCAGCATTTAATTTATTTTTCTAGCTTTTTTGTTGTTGTTTTTATTTTTCTGTCTTTGTATGGTTATTTGAATTTCTTTTCTAGAGTTTTATCCTGACTTAGCTGTAGTGCTTTGTGTATCTCATTGTATCAGCTTTTTAATGTCTGCTTAGGTATTGTATTGTATTTATGGTATCACAGCCTACTGGTAGAACACTTTACTATTCAATTGAAATGTAGAAACTTTGCTTTCCTTTACATACCCTTCCTTAATCTTCCCTTTGGGTATTATAATTAATTATTTTAAATGTACATTGAGAATCACCTGCAGCAGCATTATAATTTTTGCTTTAGCCATCAAATATAGTTCAGAAAACTCAAGAGAAACAAATTTTATTTATATACTCACATTATAACTTCTCTCCTTCATTTTCGGTGTTCTCAGGTTCCTTTTTTTATAACATTCTAAATAGAGGACTTTATTTCTTTTTTTTTTTTTAAGAGAGAGAGAATTTTAATATTTATTTATTTTTTTTAGTTTTCGGCGGACACAACATCTTTGTTTGTATGTGGTGCTGAGGCTCGAACCCGGGCCGCACGCATGACAGGCGAGCACGCTACCACCTGAGCCACATCCCCAGCCCCTAGAGGACTTTCTTTAGCCATTCTTTTAGGGTAGATCTAATCATGGCAGAGTCTGTTTTTCTTTGTTTTAGTCTTGATTTCTCCTTCATTCCTGAAGAATATTTCCATAGAAGACAGTTCTGGATGGACAGTTCTTTTCTTTCAGCACTTGAGAAATAGTGTGCCACTTCTTTCTGGCCTCTGTGGTTTCTGATGACCAATCTATCTTTGGAATTGTTTTCTCCCTAAAGGTGATACATTATTTCTGTCTGGCTGCTTTCAAGGGTATTTTTTTCTTTGTCTTAATTTTAAGAAGTTTGATTATGGTGTGTTTTGGAGTGGGTTTCTTTAGGTTTATCTGGTTTAGGATTCACTTGGCTTCTTGAGTTTGTCACTTTATGTTATTGTGCCACATTGAGAGTATTTCAGCCATTATTTCCTTTGTTGTTTCTTTTTCGTGTGTGTGTGTATGTGTGTGTGTGTGTGTGTGTGTGTGTGGTGTGTGGTGCTGGGGATTGAACCCAGGGCCTTGTGCATGTGAGGCAAGAATTCTACCAACTGAGCTGTATCCTCAGCTATTATTTCTTTGAGTCGTTTCAGCTTTACTCTTTTATCCTCACCTTAAGAGACTCTGGTGACATCCTTGTTATATCTTTTGTTATAGTCCCACATGTCCCTGAGCTTCTTTTATTTTTTTATTTTTTTTTTTTATGGTTAGATTTGCTGAAAATATTTTATTTTATTTATTTATTTATTTTTAATTTTTTTATTATTGGTTGTTCAAAACATTACAAATTTCTTGATATATCATATTTCACACTTTGATTCAAGTGGGTTATGAACTCCCATTTTTACCCCATATACAGATTGCAGAATTACATCAGTTACACATCCATTGATTTACATATTGCCATACTAGTGTCTGTTGTGTTCTGCTGCCTTTCCTATCTTCTACTATCCCCCCTCC